>NC_040080.1:96713044-97338044 GCF_003369695.1 Bos indicus x Bos taurus
AAGATAAATATCATATTCTAACCATATATATACAGAATCTAGAAAAATGGTACTGAAGAATTTATTTACAGGGCAGCAATGGAGAAATTTGTGTAACTCAATGAAACTATGAGCCATGCCGTGTGGGGCCACCCAAGACAGACAGGTCATGGTGGAGAGTTCTGACAAAATGTGGTCTACTAGAGAAGGGAATGGCAAACCACTTCAGTATTCTTCCCTTGAGAACCCCATGAACAGTATGAAAAGGCAAAAAGATAGGACACTGAAAGATGATCTCCTCAGGTCAGTAGGTGCCCAATATGCTTTTGGAGAACAGTGGAGAAATAACTCCAGAAAGAATGAAGAGATGGAGCCAAAGCAAAAACAATACCCAGTTGTAGATGTGACTGGTGATGGAAGCAAGGTTCCATGCTGCAAAGATCAATATGGCATAGGAACCTGGAATGTTAGGCCCATGAATCAAGGCAAATTGGAAGTGGTCAAACAGGAGATGGCAAGAGTGAAGGTCGACACTTTAGGAATCAGTGAACTAAAATGGACTGGAATGGGTCAATTTAACTCAGATGACCATTATATCTACTACTGTGGACAAGAATCCCTTAGAAGAAATGGAGTAGCCATGATAATCAACAAAAGAGTCTGCAATGCAGTACTTGGATGCAATCTCAAAAAAGACAGAATGATTTCTGATCATTTCCAAGGCAAACCATTCAATATCACGGTAATCCAAGTCTATGCCCTGACCAGTAATGCTGAAGAAGCTGAAGTTGAACAGTTCTATGAAGACCTATAAGACCTTCTAGAACTAACACACAAAAAAGATGTCCTTTTCATTATAGGGGACTGGAATGCAAAAGTAGAAAGTCAAGAAACACCTGGAGTAACAGGCAAATTTGGCTAATAGAGTTTTGTCAGAAGAACACACTAGTCATAGCAAACACCCTCTTCCAACAACACAAGAGAAGACTTGACACACGCACATCATCAGATGGTCAACATCGAAATCAGATTGATTATATTCTTTGCAGCCAAAGATGGAGAAGCTCTATGCAGTCAGCAAAAACAAGACCAGGAGTTGACTGTCATCAGATCATGAACTCCTTATTGCCAAATTCAGATTTAAACTGAAGAAAGCAGTGAAAACCACTAGACCATTCAGTTACAACCTAAATCAAATCCCTTACAATTATACAGTGGAAGTGACAAATAGATTTAAGGGATTGGATCTGATAGACAGAATGCCTGAAGAACTATGGACAGAGGTTCATGATATTGTACAGGAGATGGATCAAGACCATCCCCAAGAAAAAGAAATGCAAAAAAGCAAAATGGCTCTCTGAGGAGGCCCTACAAATAGCTGTGAAAAGAAGAGAAGCAAAAGACAAAGGAGAAAAGGGAATATATACCATTTGAATGCAGAGTTCCAAAGAATAGTAAAGAGAGATAGGAAAGCATTCCTCAGTGATCAGAGCAAAGAAATAGAGGGGGAAAATAGAATGTGAAAGACTAGAGATCTCTTCAAGAAAATTAGAGATATCAAGGCAACATTTCATGCAGAGATGGGTTCAATAAAGGACAGAAATGATATGGACCTAACAGAAGCAAAAGATATTAAGAAGAAGTGGCAAGAATACACAGAAGAACTACACAAAAAAAATCTTCACCACCCAGATATTCACGATGGTGTGATCACTCCCATAGAGCCAGACATCCTGGAATGTGAAGTCAAGTGGGCCTTAGAAAGCATCACTAAGAACCAAGCTAGTGGAGGTGATGGGATTTCAGTTGAGCTATTTCAAATCCTAAAGATGATGCTGTGAAAGTGCTGCACTCAATATGCCAGCAAATTTGGAAAACTCAGCAGTGGCCACAGAACTGGAAAAGGTCAGTTTTCATTGCAATCCCAAAGAAAGGCAATGCCAAAGAATGCTCAAACTACTGCACAACTGCACTCATCTCACACCCTAGCAAAGTAATGCTCAAAATTCTCCAAGCCAAGCTTCAACAATACGTAAATCATGAACTTCCAGATGTTCAAGTTGGTTTTAGAAAAGGAAGAGGAACCAGAGATCAAATTGCCAACATCCGTTGGGTCACTGAAAAAGCAAGAGAGTTCCAGAAAAACATCTACTTCTGCTTTATTGACTATGCCAAAGCCTTTGACTGTGTGGATCACAATAAATTGTGGAAAATTCTGAAAGAGATGGGAATATCAGAGCACCTGATCTGCCTCTTGAGAAATCTGTATGCAGGTCTGGAAGCAACAGTTAGTTAGAACTGGACATGGAAAAACAGACTGGTTCCAAATAGGAAAAGGAGTAAGTCAAGGCTGTATATTGTCACCCTGTTTATTTAACTTACATGCAGAGTACATCATGAGAAACGCTGGGCTGGAAGAAGCACAGGCTGGAATCAAGATTGCTGGGAGAAATATCAATAACCTCATATATGCAGATGACACCATCCTTGTGGCAGAAAGTGAAGAACTAAAGAGCTTCTTGATGAAAGTGAAAGAGGAGAGTGAAAAAGTTGGCTTAAGGCTCAACATTCAGAAAACTAAGATTATGGCATCTGCTCCCATCACTTCATGGCAAATAGATGGGGAAACAGTAGAAACAGTGACAGACTTTATTTTCTTGGGCTCCAAAATCACTGCAGATGGTGACTGCAGCCATGAAACTGAAAGATGCTTTCTCCTTGGAAGAAAAGTTATGACCAACCTAGACAGCATATTAAAAGGCAGAGACATTACTTTGCCAACAAAGGTCCATCTAGTCAAGGCTATGGTTTTTCCAGTGGTCATGTATGGATGTGAGAGTTGGACTATAAAGAAAGCTGAGTGCTGAAGAACTGATGCTTTTAAACTGTAGTGTTGGAGAAGACTCTTGAGAGTCCCTTGAACTGTAAGGAGATCCAACCAATCCATCCAAAAGGAAATCAGTCCTGAATATTCATTGGAAGGACTGATGCTGAAGCTGAAACTCCAATACTTTGGCCACCTGACAGGAAGAACTGAATCATTTGAAAAGACCCTAATGCTGGGAAAGACTGAAGGCAGGAAGAGAAGGGGATGACAGAGGATGAGATGGTTGGATGGCAACACCAACTCAGTGGACATGAGTTTGGGTAAATTCTGGGAGTTGGTGATGGACAGGGAGGCCCGGAGTGCTGCAGTTCATGGGGTCGCAAAGAGTCGGACATGACTGAGTGACTGAACTGAACTGAACCAAATGGAGAAAGAGACATAGAGAATAGACTTATGGACATGGGGAAAGGGGAGGAGAGGGTGAGATGTAAGGAAAGAGTAACATGGAAACTTATATTACCATATAAGTTAATTTGCAGGTAATTACCATAACGGTAATTTACTGTATGGCTCAGGAAACTCAAACAGGGGCTCTGTATCAACCTAGCGGGGTAGGATAGGGAACGAGGTGGGAGGGAGTTCAGGAGGGAGGCGATATATCTATACCTATGGCTGATTCATGTTGAGGTTTGACAGAAAACAACAAAATTCTGTAAAGCAATTATCCTTTAATTTAAAAAATTAAAAAGAAAAAAAAGAATCTGTTTTAGGTTTTAAAATGTTAAACCTTCAAAAACTGTTTGCTTTAGAAATCAGTTGCATTACTTTATACCACAATGAAATATCAGAAAGACAAAGTAAAAAAAAAAATTCCATTTAAAATTACACCAAAAGAATACAAAATACCTAGGAATAAACCTGACTAGGGAGATGAAAGACATATGATGAGAACTATAAAATATTAATAAAAGAAAATGAAGATGATTTAAAAAATTAGGAAGATATTCTATGCTCTTAGATTGGAAGAATTAATACTGTTAAAATGGACATACTACCCAAAGCAATCTGTAGATTTCATGCAATCCCCACCAAATTACCCATGACATTTTTCACAGAACTAGAATAAACAATCCTGAAATGTGTGTGTGTGTGTGTGCACACACGCACCCAGTCATGTCTGACTCTCTGCAACCCCATGGACTATAGACCACCAGGTTTCTCTGTCCATGGGATTCTCCAGGCAAGAATACTGGAGTGGGTTGCCATTTCCTTTTCCATCCTGAAATTTATATGTAACCCAAAAGACCCAAATTGCCAAAGCAATTCTGAGGACAAAGAACAAAGCAGGAGGTATAACCCTTTGTAGTATAAAGCCATGGTAATCAAACAGCATGGTACTGGCAGGAAAATAGACATATGGATCAGTGGAAAAGCATAGAGCCCAGAAAGAAACCCACACACCTATGTTTAATTAATCTTCAACAAAGAAAGCAAGAATATGCAATGGGAAAAAGACAGTCTCTTCAGCAAGTGGTGTTGGGAAAGTTGGACAGCTGGATGTAAATCAACAAAGTTAGAACACAGCCTTTTATCAAACACAAAAATAAACTCAAAATGGCTTAAAGATTTAAACATAAGACACAACATTATAAAACTCCTAGAAGAGAACATAGGAAAAACATTCTTTGACAGAAATCGTACCAATGTTTTCTTAGGTCAAGTCCGCCAAGGCAAAGAAAGTGAAAGTAAAAGTCGCTCAGTCATGTCCGACTCTTTGTGATGCCATGGACTAAACAGTCCACGGAATTCTGCAGGCCAGAATACTGGAGTGGGTAGCCTTTCCCTCCTCCAGGGGATCTTTACAACCCAGAGATTGAATCCAGGTCTCCCACATTGCAGGCAGATTCTTTACCAGCTGAGGACAAGGGAAGCCCAAGAATATTGGAGAGGGTAGCCTATCTCTTCTCCACTGATCTTCCCAACCCAGTAATTGAACCAGGGTCTCCTGCACTGCAGGCGGATTCTTTACCAACTGAGCTATCAGGGAAGCCAAGGCAAAAATAAATAAATAAAATAAAATAAACAAAAAACAAATGGGACCTAATCAACCTTGAAAGCTTTTGCACAGCAAAGGAAACCATAGACAAAACAAAAAGACAACCTATGGACTGGGAGAAAATATTAACAAATAATGTGACCAACACGGACTTAATTTTCAAGATAGAAAAGCTCAGACAACTCAATAACAAAAATAAATAACCTATCAAAAAACAGGCAGAAGAACTAAACAAACATTTCCCCAAAGAAGATACATAGATATTCAAAAAGTACATGAAAATATTCTCAACACCGCTAATTATTAGAGGAGTTCAAATCAAAACTACAATGAGGTACAACTTCAAGCCAGTCAGACTGGCCAGCATTAAAAAGCCTACAAGTAACAAATGCTGGAGAGGGTGTGGAGAAAGGGAACCATCATTCTTACACTATTGGTGGGAATGTAAATTGGTGTAGCCACTATGGAAAACAGTAAGGAGATTCCTCAAAAAACTACAAATAGAGTTACCATATGATCCAGCAATCCCACTCCTGGGCATATATCCAAACAAAACTATCATTTGAGAAGATACATGCAATCCTATGTTCACAGTGACACTATTTATAATCGTTAAGACATGAAAGCAATCTAAATATTCATCTACAGATGAATGGATAAAGATACATTTATCCACGTACATAATAGAATATTATTCAGCCATAAAAAAGAATGAAATGCCATTTGCAGTTACATGGATGGAACTAGATAGAGATGATTATACAGAGTGAAGAAGTCAGAAAGAGAAAGAAAAATACCATATGATAGCACTTACATGTGGAATCTAAAATGTGATACAAATGAGCTTATTATACAGAGTGAAGAAGTCAGAAAGAGAAAGAAAAATACCATATGATAGCACTTACATGTGGAATCTGAAATGTGATACAAATGAGCTTATCTACAAAACAGAAGCCAACTCACAGACATAGAGAACAGATGTGCGGTTCCCATGGAGAAGAGGACGCAGGGGAGGGTTGGATTGGAAGTCTGGGATTCGCAGAAGAAAACTATTATATATAGAATAGATAAATAACAAGGTCCTATTGTATAGCAGAGAGAACTATAATACATTCAATATCTTATAATAAATCATAATGGAAAAGAATAGGAAAAATATTGTTTTTAATCGTTTGCTTTAAAATACATTAGCTTTTTTGTAAGATCCAGCCTGCAAAATAACCCAGTGATTCTTTCACACCCTTGCGGAGCCCTCCTACCCTCCTCCCTTACTCAGGGTGACTTATGTAACCAATAGGATATTACAAAAATGACAGGGAAATGTGACTTCCAAGACTAAGCTGCAAAAGACATTTTGGCTTCCACCTTGCTCTCCAGGCTTGTTGGCTCTGGGGAAAGCTGGCCTCCATACTGTGAGTACACTCAAGCAGCTCAGGGAGAAGCCCAAACGGGAAGGAAGTGGGACCTGCCAACAGCCAACACTATATGAATTGTGTCAGCCTTAGCCTACTGATAGCAATGCTACGAGCTAGAAATGCGTAAGGCATCACCCAGACCTGTATGGCTTATGGCGAGTCCCCAAGGACATTTTCCTGATTGAAGCCAGTGCTGTGGCTGGACCAGCCCTGTGGTTCTTATTATGATCCCAAGATGCACTTCAGCAAATCATGAGAGAACTATGAAAAACAAGATTTATCACTCACAAGTCCTGGAGGGTACACAGCATGCCTGAGGGCAACATAGTGAGGTCATGGGTAGAGAGACAGAAAGGAAGACCTGGGGCTCTGCTTTGAATAGGGTCTGAAGGTAGGCTTCCTATGGTTTCACAGGTTCACTCTTCATCGGCAAACATGAAGCTTTAGGGCATGGGAAAGGAGAAGCACAGTCACTCAAGTGGTCAGTTATCTAGGGTACCCAGATAAAAGGGGAACTTCATGGGTGGAGGCAATAGGTTCCTTATCTAATTGTCTTGCTAATAGCAGCAGTGTTATAGAGCTGGCAATATGTTTACTCAAGATGATATCTTTGAAATGGATGCCTCAGCAATCAACCTGGGCGTTTCCATCACCATCAAGAAGCATAATGCTAGGCACTTGTACTACATGAGTGCACCATCTTGGAAGCAGCAGTGCCATATGAGAACTGACTCTGGTCCCAGCTGACATCTTGAGATGTCATTAGAGACACCAAGTCAGAGCTATGTAGCTAAAACACTTTCAAATCCCTGAAACTCTGTGAGATAATACACGCTTATTATTTTAAGCTGCTAGATTTAGGGGTGTGTTACGCAGCAATAGACTGCTAACATAAAACTTTATATTGTTAAGTTGCTAGCTGACAAATGAACAATTAGATGTTAACTATTAATATCAATTCAAACTAAGACCAACAACTACATACACTTAAATAAACAATTCTTATATACTGGTAGTCAACAGCGTGGACTCTGAAGTCAGACTAACCAAGTTCAAAGGTAGCTCCACGATTTGGGAAGGGGGCGTGGCCGGGAACTGGGGGAAAGGTCTTGCGGGGGCGGGAGGCGTAAAAAATAAAAATAAAAAAAAATAAAACAAAAAACAAAGGTAGCTCCGTACCATGTGACCCAAGACAAGTTACTCATCCACTCAGTCTTGTAAAGTGGGAATAGTAATAGCATGTACCTCATACAATTGTTGTTGAGAACTGGGTTAATCCTAGTAAAAAACAGTGTCAGGAATGTAATAAGAGCTCAATAAATATAACTTAGTGTGATGTAGGAATAAATAAATGAGGCTGTTCTCTATAAAAGGGGAAAATAACAGTAGGAAGAACTGGGAAAACACATTCATCTGGGTGTTACTCTTTTTTTTTTTTTTTGCTTCTACCATATGTGGGGAAGGGAATAAAGAGGGTAGAGAGACCAAGGAAAGCAGACAAGATTGGTGCCAATAAGTCTTAACAACAACTAGCCAGGGTAAAGTGAGGTGGCCATATAACGTATGATGAAAAACATGGATTTTTCTGAGAGCAAATGAGAATGTTGTTGAGAAAAGAAGCACAAAACAGGACAGTCCCTAGCAACGCAGGTATACAAACGCCCTTAAGTGACTACAGTATAAACAAACTGCAGAAATTGACAACAAAGCTCTGAAAAGCAGATTCCAGTTCCAGAGCTATCCAGAGAGGAGCAGTCAAAGATAAAGACTGAGTTAAGTGTGTAAAGCACTATACTAAAACCTTGACTAGGTCACAGCTAGGACTCCTTTAAGTGATGACTGGGGAAAATAATAATTTACCAAAAAGCACTAAATGCATGTTTTATTTCCTTACGTTCTTAATGTGTCCTCTGTTCAAATATGGTATCAATCTTCCTTTTCGTAACAGTTTTTAATGGGGCAGAATACAGACTAATGTCAGTTCAGTGAATAGTGACTTGAACTGAATTTCCAGTTTAGACCAAGAGGCTATGAACATGGCATCAGCTGGTGGCAGGCTGTCCTCATTGCAGGTAAGGTGTCTCTAAGGAAAATACACCATCCAGTACTGAACTTCCAAATGCGATTGGTAAGAGTTTAGTCACCTATACTTCATGACTTACTACACTATTGGCCTAGTGATTGCTTAGGGAAAATAATTCAGAATCAAATTTTGCTTATAATGATGTTTAGGCTTTTTTTTTTTTTTTCGGAGAAGGCAATGGCATCCCACTCCAGTGCTCCTGCCTGGAAAATCCCATGGACGGAGGAGCCTGGTAGGCTGCAGTCCATGGGGTCGCTAAGAGTTGGACACGACTGAGAGACTTCACTTTCACTTTTCACTTTCATGCATTGGAGAAGGCAATGGCAACCCACTCCAGTGTTCTTGCTTTGAGAACCCCAGGGACAGGTGGGCTGCCGTCTCTGGGGTTGCACAGAGTTGGTCACGACTGAAGCGACTTAGCAGCAGTAGCAGCAGCAGGCTTTTTTTAAAGAAAAAAAAAAAGCAAGATTTATATTTGTGGCATGTTCCTTGAGTTTACTTATTATATTTGCCACCATACAAGAAAGAGTATGGTAAGTACAAACTCGTACCCAGATTAATTCAATGAGAACCTTCCCTGAGACTGGCCTAAAATTCGTTAAGATTGCTTATATTGAACTTATACAGGGACAAATACCCTTTTAAAGAACAGGTTTTCTGTAAGTAAAATGTTTACCTCTATATCATACTATAGATGTTCCCATTTATGATGTTCCCATTCAGAAATTATACGGTAGCTCTGTTGTTCGTTTAGTCGCTAAGTTGTATCTGACTCTTTGGTGACCCCATGGTCTGTAGCCTGCCAGAGTCCTCTGTCCATGGGATTTCCCAGGCAAAACTACTGGAGTGGGTTGCCATTTCCCTCTCCAGGGAATCTTCCTGACCCAGGGATTGAACCCGCGTCCCCTGCATCGGCAGGCAGATTCTTTACCACTGAGCCACCACGGAAGCCCATGTGGTAGAATAAAATGAGGGGAATTTGGATAGTGACTTGCACATTCATGCATGTCTAAGGACTTTACTGAATATGAAAGTCAAAATATAAGTTTTAAAAGGTTAGAAATATAACTCACATACCAATATATACTAGGCACATGTCAAAAACTTAAGTAACTCATAATGAGGAAAATAGCAAGGTGGCAAAGAAATTGATATAATAAAAATTTTTTTAAAAAGAATACTGGAATAGGACTGCTAAATTACATACAAAACTAGTTAATACTCTATAGGGCAATAAAATATAACCTTTGGGGTTATCTTCTCTACTTGCAAGAAATTATGTGCATCAATAACAATTTTTTTTAAGTTCTAACTTTAACAGAGGCTGAGTACTAATTAACAGCAAATAGTAAGTAAAACAAAGTTCCAGTTTCCAGAGAATCAAATGACTCTTAGGTCTTACTAGACAACGCTCTACTTTGACTTTGAAAAGCTGTATCTCTAACTTATCATCTTATCACCAAGTTTCAGAACAGTTTTCTTAACCACCTGATTCAGTTGTTCACAATAATAACAACTATACTTCTCTCCCTGAAAAATCCGCCTAAATAAAAAACCAGAACAGAGGCTGAATCTGAGGTTCAGTGTCAAATTCATTCTCCAAAGTTCCTTCCACACCGTCCTTACCTCCCCTTTATTAGGGTTCCTGACAAACACTGAGTTTAGATTCTGAAGTGGCCCGCTTACAGGCATAAAAATGACCTATTCATCTTCATGTTCATCACAAAAGCCCTGCAGATCTTGCTGTTTATTCAGTCACAGAACAAAACTTCACCGAGTAACTACTCTGTACAAGGAGCTGTGTTAGGTTTGTTATATTGAATAGAGTTCTTTAAAGGAAATGAGTATAGCCAGGAGAGAATGCCTCAACAGTCAAGGAAGAAATGCACAAACAAAAAAAAAAATCTACCATAATTGCAAAGCCAAGGGAGGAAAAGAGAAAGGATTAAAAGAGAATGCATGTCAATGTTGGCAGCAACGGGTGTGTGTGTTGGAAGATAAACCAACAAAAAACACAGCAGGAAACAAAAAAAACAGGTAACAGGAGCCTCGCTCAGTCTTACAGAGGTGACTGCTCATGCTTTCAGCTAAATTTATGATGACAGTTAATCAGATTTGAAGAGAAACCCTAAAAACTAAAGAGAAACAAGTTACTTCAAAGTACTCACATCTCAGTTTAAAAAAACAAGGGAAATGCTGGAATATTCCCAAAGGAGCCTAGTCTAGCTTTTAATGTTACACGATGTCCACTTGAGAGGCCAAGTAGACATCATGCAAACCGTGTTCCTCCCTTGCTTGAAAACCTTCACGGGCTTCTTGTTCTTTGAATGAAATTCATTCTCCCGTCCAGGGCACACAAGGTTCAGTACGGTCTAGACCCAGCCTGCCTTCCCCTCTACACCTGATCCTCTCCCCTCTACTCAAGAAACTCAAATAATCTGCTTCTGATAGGTCCTAAGACACACCACGCTCCTCCCCATCCTATTGTTGTTTAATTGCTAAGTCATGTACAGCTCTTTGTGACTGCATGGACCGCCAGGCTCCTCTGTTTTTTTCCAGGCAAGTGGGGTTGCCACTTCCTTCTCAAAGGGATCTCCCTGACCCAGGGATTAAACCCACATCTCCTGCATTAGCAGGTGAATTCTTTACCAATGAGCTACCAGGGAAGCCCCCTCCCCATCTTAGGACCCCTGAACTTGCTAGCCCTCTATCTAGGATGCTCCTGGCATGGCTATGTCTTACCCATCCTTCAGGTCTCAGTTTTAACATCACCTCCTCAGACCTTCCCTAACCACCCCGACTCACCCACCCACCCATTCACATCTTACCAATGTTCTAACACAGTACCGGCATCTGTTTCCATGACAGCATGAATCTTGTCTATGCCATTATAATCCCAGAACAGTGCCTGGGATTAACTAAGCATTTAATATTATTAAAAGAATGCATGTAGTCAATATGAAGAGCTAGAGTGCCACCAAGCAGCACCTGTGTCAAAGCCCCAGATTAGCTGTGAAATTTATAGTGGCTTCTTGAAAGTCTTATTGCTACTCTTGTTAAGCCCCAGTCCATGGGGCAATGTCAGCCCTTGTGGCTGCAAACAACTTTCATGTAAGCTCCAAAGATATTTTAGGTCCCAGACTAACTTCCAGAAGAGCCTGCAGATGATTCTTTCTTCCAGAAACTTCCTAGTCTGAGGGTTTATCAAGCCTAGATCAGACCCTAAGCAGGGACTGGATGCCGTGGTCAAGTCAGAAACAAGTGGACACATTTTAGGGCCTTCATGCCCTTACAGACGTAGAAGGTGATGGCACCCCACTCCGGTTTTCTTGCCTGGAGAATCCCAGAGACAGGGGAGCCTGGTGGGCTGCCATCTATGGGGTCACACAGAGTCGGACACGACTGAAGCGACTTAGCAGCAGTAGCCTTTACAGAGCACTTTTCCTTCACAACCACCACACACATCACTTGAGAAGCTTCTTCCCTCCTGCTTACAGACACACCACATCTCCACTGGATCCTGGCTCCCTGCTTCTTGGCCAATGTTCAGGGGAAGAAGGAAAAAATTACCACAAGGTGTGTGAGGGGACCACAGTGATGAAGGACGCCATCATTTATCGAGCACCATTCCGTGTGAGGCCCTTGCACATAACATCACACTGACTTCAGAACCTAATGTCTTCTCAACAATCCCATGAAGCAGATTGAACTTTTTTTTTTTTTTTTACAAGGTGAACAGACCACTTAAGGTCACACAGCCGGAGGGTGGCAGAGGCTAGATCTAGACCTAAGTCTAACTACCTTTAGAAGTTTTTTATTTCTGGCACCATCTGGTACCTTTACAGGCAGTTTTGGGAGAAAGGTGGGGAGAGGAAATACCATCTGTGACATAGATGCTGGGCTCCCTGCATTCAAAGGAAAGGAAGAGTTAAGAGAAGAGAAACAGTGGGGAATAGAGAAATTAATATGGGAAGGGAAAGAAAGTCCCCCATCTTGTTCTCCCACCTTCCCTCTCTCACGCTTCTTACCAGTCCCTGGCCCTTGGCCTTGAACCTTCATCAGCACCTGCCTGACACAAGCCCTTTCCTGGGTTACAGAGAAGAGGGTGTTTCTGCTCTGATCCAGCCTTATGGAAACACTTAACTCTTGCTGTAGGGCTGCAATATAGTGATGGTTTACTGGCTTCCCTAATTGGAATTCAACACATTTTTTCATAAAATAACATTGCATTGTGGTTAGGATTTATAATACCAGTATTTTTTTATATAAAAAAAAGTATAAAAGAGATCCACTAATCTGAAATCCAAAATACTCTGAAAACCAGAAGTTTTTTCATAACTCATTTGGCAGCAAAACCTGACCTGACCTGACCTGAACTCTGAATTCATTTGGCGACAAAACCTGACCTGAACTGACAGGAGGCTATTTATAGTTTTTATTTATTCCACTGAGTGTGAATATTCATCAGTTTCACTGCAGAAGTATTAATGTGTTTGATTATAGGATCCTGCTCCAGACCACACTGCAGGGCTATGTAATAACTGGTATATGCACAGTATTATCCTTCTCAAAAAACAAAACAAAACTCAAAGTCAGCAAAATCTGGCCTCAAAGGTTTTGAATACAGAAGTGTAGACCTGTATTTATTCAGATTTAACCTCCTTGAACCTTGGGTACACTGCAAGTCTGAAATTAGGTCGTAGACAACATCATTTCTTTGGTAAAATATATTCTTAATTTCAAACAAGCAACTTAAAAATGAATTTTTGGAATACCACTAATTCATGGGTTGGAAACTATATAAAAGTATACAATAAAGAAAAAATTCTTCATGATAAAAGGTTTCCATTCTACAAAAAAAAAAAAAAATCAGATTCTGCTTCCCATTCTCACAGAATCTTCAGGGAAGTCTCCAGCTTCCAAAAAGAATGGCCAGTCTCCTTGGACCTCTCTGTGCATTGAGGAGAGTTTTGGAATGTGTTGGAATATTAGAACATGGACCAAGGAAAAGAGAGGGAATACTAGAAATCCTGCTAACTGCTTCCATTCTGCCATTCTGTTCATTCTTACTAAAGCCAAACTTATGTTTTTATAACTGTAATTGCAATTCAAAGTTAACCTTTCTAGCAGAAGGAAAGCATCACGATGAGCTCAAAGGCAAACTCCAATACTTCTTATACTCATTTTATGAGTGTGGTGAATCCTGTAGCTGATTACTTTGCTGCCATTTTGCTTTGGTGGCTGGAAAAAACCAGAACCGAATTTATAGTCTAGTTCCAGCGTCCGTACAGGATTTATACTACATTTTCTTTGCACTAACCTTCCCATAGCAGTCTTTTATTTTTCTCCTGACTTTATCCTCCTTTGGTACAGTCGCTTCATCTGTTTCTTTTATGTGGTAGGTGGTGGGGATAATGATGGTGGATATACATGTATGTGTAAATTTCCTCAAAATCCTTTTGTAGTAAGGTGGACTACAGATAAATAAACAAGTAATTGTATATGTAATAATGAACTGGTGTGGACCCATGGACTTGCAGCTAAAAAGACTTCAGTAATAAGAGAACTCTAAATCATTAATGCTTGATCAACTGCATAAAGGCTTGAGACATAATTAAAATCTTCTATATAAAAATGCCCATAACCATCATTCGTTACATGAAAATTATCCCAAGTTAGGGAAAGCAAAAGAAACACGTTGGCTAAGTTGTGTGCTTCAAATATATAGTCACCCGAGACGTGTGGCTGTGATTTGATCATTACCTCATCTGAAGGCTAAGGCACAAGTTTCGGCTCTCAGCATACGTGCTGCCTATCCCTCAGCCCTGTATCTCCAGACCATCAGTTACGTCTCACAGAATCACATCTGAGCCTGAGACTGGCAGATTCCCACTTCTTGCACCAGGCCCCCTTCTTACTGGAGTTCCTGGAAGAAGGTGGGAAAGTCCTAAAGAGTATTCATAAAACTCCCCAAGAGCCACTTTCTGTTCTACTGCTGCATCTGATGAGCATCCTTTTAGTTTCTTTTTGATAGTTCCAAAGCACTAGAATTTTCCCACGTATAATCTGTACTTTTGAATTGCTGCCTAGTTAAAAATCTCTGAAGGGAAAAATTAGAATTTAAGTAATAAATGATAGTCAAGATTCATAAATAGTACATTAGAATGCAAAATGTAAGCCTACATGCCCCCTACCCCAAGGCGTAAGAACCATGTAGCTCTAACAGACAGTGAAGAGGGGCTTTGCGTGGGCCCTATATTAGGAAGTTGCATATTCAAGCACATTTTAGGTATGAGTAAGTGGCAGCTAGGTCAGGGGACCCAGTTTCTTATCTAAAATTAGATTCTAGTAGAATTCTACTTGAACATATCAAAAATTCTCCAAGGCCGAAATGAGACTGCAGAGGAAAACCAATCTTTTAAAAATATGATTATTAGTAGTATATACAGTATTGGTAGTATAAACTGATTCCTATCTGATGCTATCCTATAATAATGCCAAAAACAAAACGAGAAGATTAGGAAAGGCTTCACAATCAGAAGTTTGAGTTTAAAAACAAAAAACTTATAAGTGATTGTTTATTATTTTATTAAACCTCTAAAAATTCTTTGTAAGTAATATTTGATGTTACCTGACACTTTTAGTTTTAATTTTACCCTGCAAACTTTTGAGAATTAAGATGTTTAAAATCTCTTTAAAATGTGGGATTATGACTATTACCATCCCAGAAAATCTGTCACTAGAAGAATAAGGTAAACAAAATTCTAAAGATAAGCCTCCGAGATTCCCATCCCCTCATATTCAATCAAGCACTCAGCTAGGTACCACTGTGAAGGGATTTTGCTGTGTAATTAAGGTTACTCATCATTTGACTTTACCCAGGTGGGCCCAACGGAACTGCATGAGAAGAAAACAGATAGGGAAGGCAGAGAGATTCACAGCACAAGGATTCCGCATACTATTGCTGGCCCTGGAGATGAGGGGTGGGAGAGCATGAGCCAAAGAATGTGGAGCTGAGGAAGACCCCTGACTGAGGGCGAGCAAGGGAAGGGGGCCTCGCTCCCACAACCACATGGAACTGAATTCTCCCCCAGGATCTACAGATAAAGAGTCCAGCCCTGCTGCTCTCTCCACATGGGGCCTCGCGAGGACCTGAACAGAGAACCGAGGAGAGCCATAGAAATGTGAGACAATAAATGGATGTTGTTCATGCTAACTCTGTGCGAACTTGTTATAACAGCAGTAGAAAACTAATAGAGGTAAAGCAAAAAGGAACCAAAGGATGGGCATTTCTGAGTCCAGTAAACTTTTATTTAATGATTTCAGCTAAAGCACGGAACATTACATAGAAAACTAAAAGTAAACAAAAAAACTTAACCATAACAGAAAACTGAATATAAGCATAACATCATCAAAGGGATCTTTTAAATGAAAACTGTGTTGCCAATATACCATTTTATTGCTTAATCTCAAGTACTACCCTGAGATGGGAAATTATGCCATTGTTTCTAAGCAGTTCAAAAGAAGATTCATAAGGCAGAAAGCAAGAATTTGGAGCTCCAAATATGGTTATCTTTACTATGAATCTAATCTCTTGTCTTATTATGATCTCCAAGTATATAACATACTCACTAAAATACGTGAAAAAAATTTAGGCTTTTATTATTTAAAGAACAAGAACCAAGGAGAGAATTCAATTTAGTAAAAAGAATAACATTCTAATAATAATCAGAGCTCTCCAGCAAAAGAACAGACTGTCTCAAAAAGCAGAAATATTATAAAAGAGTTTCTTACAATTCCATTTAAAAACTGGCCTAAATGACCTCTACACTCTTTTACCTTAGATTCTGTGATTCCATCAACCTAGTCACAGTTAGACTGGCTGCTAGAAGCATACTGGCATTATCAGAGTACTAGCTAAGTTACAAGTGAACTCATTAAACTTTAACATTTAGGTATGCAGGGCAATTCTCATAGCAACATAAACTAGCATTCTAAGTTTCTAAACAGGAATAACAGATAGCAATATACAAAAACGAAAGTATTTTAAAAGACAGCCTTTTTTGTTGTTGTTTTTGATTCTACAGATTTTTTTTTTTTCCCAGAAGGGAAATTTGTTTGCATCTTTCTGGTTGTAAAGTGGGAGATGGGAATGGGAAGAGTTCCTCCCTGAAGATAAGGGCCCCGGAACACAAGGCGTTAATGCTCTGGCGCCGCACAGACACCTGACTCCACTAGTCCAGTTCCCTGCAAAACAAAATCTGCCGAACCCGCTCATCGCACAAGGACAAGAAATTTCCCGGCAACCTGCGACGGCTAATTCACCGAGAATGGGCAGCAGCCTATCGTAAGGAATGCCAGCTTTCTCGGGATTTTCTTTCCCGAACAGAAATGCAAGTGTTTAATGCAAGATTCACGTTTCGCTCAGGTTCATGTTAGGTTTGGTTTGTTTCCTTGAGATCGGCCGACTTTCCCTGGTTTTGGTTGAGTGAGCAAGGGCCGCCAATCGCTTCCTAGTTACCTTTCACTAAGGCCAAAGTGGACAAATGCAAATAAACACGTCTTTCAAGTATACCTCTGTCACCCCGAGCGCTGCGTTTGCGTAAGATGCTGGGAACGAAGGGAAACTGCCGAGTCACCCGCAGAGCACTCCCGGGGCGCCCCCGGGGTGGTGGGGTGACCGGGCTGCGAAGGAGCGCCGCGCGCCCCAGCCAAGCTGTCTGCTTATCTGCTGCTCGCACAGCGCCACCGCACTCACCAGTTCCTAGAGAAGGGATTCTGAGAAACGAGAACGAGCCTGGTTCCCTAGAAACATTAAATTAACACAAGGGATCTGGAAACGAAACAGCAGATGCCTGAAAGCCTTCCCCTTGACTGTTTCCTGCCTTCTTGGAAAATCTTTGCATTAAAATAGATTGGATTACTCTGCACAGCCAGATGTGCTCCAGAACTTCATTTGGGGTGAACATGAAAGCAAAGTTTGCCATCTTTTAAAAAGATTTTTCTTTCCGAGGTGGCTTGAATAGCCTGTTTGGGTTGTGGATATCAGCTGGAACCCGAAGCTGAGGCTGTTTGCATTACAATAGAAACTTTCCATAACATTGACTTGCAAATCAGATAACAAAAAAGCTGGCAGAGTAGAAAGGTAGAGAGCTCGGAATGAGTAGTGAGAGTTCAGAATCCGAGATTCAGGTCCCTGAAAACTGTCTAGAAAGAGCACAGTCCAGCCCCCTTATCTCACAAAGGAGAAAATAATATGAGTTTTTCTCTCCAAGCCTATTTACTTTGACCACAGCTTTAAGAAAACAACAGAGTAAAACTAATAGCATTTCCAAAGAGTCAAAAACAGAAGCAGAAAGGCTGATGAGTAAAATCGTATCTGCCTCCTCATTCTAAAAACCCATGCACTAACCTCCATTGATCCTATCTGCAAATTAATCTTATATAATTCATACATTCAAACCAAGATTAATAACCACACACCTTAAGAACAGTGGGCCTTAAAACAGAATGAACTCCTGTGTCCTCTTTACTTTCATATTTAAACACTGTTAGTAGCTGAGATTAAGACCCAAGGCTTCCTATGAGACACCAGGTTTTCCAGAGGAAATAACGTTTTTACTGTAGTGGCACCTTCCTTGATATTTTAACTTTTTCTCTTAATAACCTTTAAGGTGGGACTCCGTAATCATTAGCTACTATTTTACTACATGCATCATGCTTTCTAGTAAATCAGACAGCAACCTGCAGTCCTAAAAGGATTCAGTGTTTACCCCAGAGCTTTGGAAACACAAGATGGGAAAGAAGTATATTACATGATCCTCTGAACAAAAGTAAAATTAAGTATCTTTGAGCGTGAAAGCAACAAAACTCATTCTAAAGCAATGCAGTTAGACAGAGTCATTTCATCTGTAATAGGGCAAGTGTACAGCTCCATAAGCAATCCTCAGTATTTCTGTTCTAACAACTCACAGGGAATACACAAAATCTATCATTCCTCCCTAATACGGCAAAAAACTAAATAGCAACTTCAGTGCTTTCTAACTTAATGGTTGAACTTACAGAAAAGCAAAGAAAATTTTTAAATGTTTATAAGAAAGCAAAGGAAAATGCTGCAAAAATTATTTGGCTGGCAGGCCACGGAGAAAGCTGGAATTTCTGCAGGACTCACCAAACTACAGAGCTGTTTTAAAACCGAAAGTCAGACAGCTTTGAACAGGTATTAAGTATTTTATACAACAAAATGATCAAATTTACATATTTTTTATATCACAAGTAGAATCATTTCCAACTATTATGGGAAAACTAATTTATACAAAAATAACTAAACTACTATGACAAGAATAAATAACCAGCCACACAGTATTATTAGTCAATTCTGGCCTTAAAAAAAAAATGACCAGAGAATTTCAAAATGATTAGGAATGAGCAAGGATGACTCCTATATTTTCTACGTAGGTAGTGACGTTAAGAATATCGTTTTCACAGAATACAGCCCACTAGTTTTTAATCACAATAACAAACAAAAATGACTACAAACAAAAATGAATTGACTCAGATAGCTTCTTTTTTATATTTTTTAATTAAAAATAAAAGTGGTAAACCACAGTGTTACAGAAGCTTAACAAATTTTAAAATCCCCTCCAAATTATGTTTTAAAAAAGAGGGGGCAGTATTCATGCCATAGAAAAATGTAGATAGTTTGTAATCCTCAGAATTCCTTTCACATAGCTAAGGGGTATCTCATTTCTGGGATTTCTTCACACTTAATTGAAATGTTAAAGAAATGGAGAAATATTTAGATGTTGATCAAGTTGTTCTAATTACCCTGTTTCACTAACTTCAGCTCATTCAGTTCAATATCTAGTAAGTGCCTGTTTCAGCCGACTTTTTTTTTCTATTTTAAAAATCATTACTAAACAAATAAGCTTACTACTAGTTAAAACTCTAAATCCAAATGTCTTTCACTCTGTTGTAAAAATGTACACAGTATTAGGTGATTATACTTTTCCTTCCATATATTTTTGTATTCTTGGCCAAACTACCCCAGTAATGTTTAAGTTTATGATCTGTTATCCTAAAATAAAAACCTTTGCATTTTATGCTCTAAAAATCAGTAAACCTCTTTTAAAGTTAGACATTTCAAAATAAATGATACAAATATTATAGGAAAGTCCTATTATAATTAAAGAAGGTAACTGGTAATGAGGAAGAAAATTGAAGGCATATTTGCAATAAATCAAAAGCAGAGTTGTAAATAGGCTCCACAATTATTACTAATGTTATTTATAAAATACTGGTCTTTGCATTAATTCAGAAGTATAAACTGGCAGGGTGTTTTCTTTAAGAATGAAAAATAATTTTCTGATTTTTGTACGTTTAAGGTAAGAATGACTATTTTAAAAACAGAAGACAACTTCCAGGATCTTTCTTTTTCTCCATTTCAAAACTACGAGTTTTCTTTCTTTATGAATTCTTGAAATTCAGTGACATTGTCATAGCTCTGAGAACCAAGATAATAGAAACCACCAACTGTAGGAGCCTTGATGCTTTCGATTATATTTTCCTAGAAAGATTTATATGATATTGATATGTAATCTCAATAGCTCTTTTTTAAGAGAAATCCTCCAATGCCAGTAAAAGTTAGATAGTCTAAATCTCGGTAGTTCAGACAAATTTAGTCCATTGACATACCCTAAACACAGAATAATGTAATAAGACCTAAGTAACATATTTTAAATAGTATGTTCTATACTTTCAAGAGATATATTCTATTAAGATAAGTGAATACCAACCTCAGATCTGTGTTGGAAATGAGCAGGGGACACATTTTTTAAAAGAGGAAGAGGCTACATTAATCCCTGCTCAAATCTCTCTGTTGGGGTGTAGGAGAGAGAGATGCAAAGTACAGCCGGACAGGTTCTTTATCAGGCGAGCAGCTGCCCGTCCCTGGACATTATACATCCTACTGTGTCCTGACTGTTGTCAATCAGAATAGCTCAGTTCAAGCGTCTCTAAGGTCAGGTACCTTTGTATTTTGCTGTAAGAAAACGGGAAAAACAAATATATAAAACTCTCTTGCCAAACTCCCTGCATCCTTTCAGAATCACATTCTGCTAATAGAAATTAGTATGATGAAGAAAGAAACCACCAGGGACCTAAATGATTTCCCTTTAAGACATATTTTAAGGCAGAGAAGACATGTTACTTTCTTTCTTTCTTTTTTAAGCCAGACTCTCTGGGGGTACTTATAAGTTTTATCCTGCTTGAATCTGGTCCCTGTTATCTTTTGTAATTTTCTGGAAAGAAATGAGATTTCCACTGTTTACTAAGATGAAACAAGAGGTTAACACTTGACGCACAAAAAAAGAACCACCAAAGGTTACAGGGACGTCAGTTTTTGTTTTTGCTGAGAGCTGGTGTTTTTTGTTTCTCCCCCTTTTGTGCAGTGGGGGTGGGGTGGGGTGGGGGGGTGGGGGGGTGGGGGTGAGGCAGGTGTGAGGAGTTGACTCTGCTTTCTTAAAGGAGGAGTGGACTTTTACCTTCTGTTAGTGTTCTGGTTCTAAGGAGGGGGCCTGCTTTGCCAACTCTTCTGGGTAGACTTCATAACAGATTCGGCAGCCTCTATTCTCTAGGAAGGCTGAAGTTGGCAACTGCACCTCATGGAAGATTCCACAAAAGGCTAAATTAGGATGAGATCGTCAACAGGCTTCAAAAAGGCAGAGTTCCAGGCCCCATCCCTGAGGCCAGAGGGGCCTCCTTCAGGTCCTCGTCCCCACAGTCTGACACTTTTGGCCTCTCCTCTCTCATCTAGCTTTCCACCTCATCATTCTGCCAGCCCTTCCTTTTTCCTCTAACCCTGCAAAAAAAAGTGAGCAGTGCTGTTGTTTTGCTCCAACTGACAAAACAGCTAAGAAACAGCAGAAGAACATGACTGCCCTTTTCAAAATGGGCCACGTGATCATCCTATTTAAATCCAGCTCTTACAGTAAAAATGAATAGAGAGGGAGGAAGGGAGCTGTTTATGAAACTCTCCTGCCTGCCTTCATAATACTATCATCTCCCTTCTCAGCCTCCTAAATACCCAAATGAAATTATATAATAAGCTTTATTTTCTCACTCCGAAATTCTTCCTGCGTCCAAATTGCTAATGCGGCAGGTTCCAGCTGCCTAAATTCCCTAAACAACATTCCCTGTTCCATAAAAAGCATGCAACTGCAAGCACAGCAGTCCTGCTCCAGTTCTGAGAACTAGAAACTGACTACCCAGTTCCTTGGCCTGGGAAGGCCATGAAACAGGCAACATGGACGATTTAAAGGTACACAATACCCAAGGTTCCACTGCACTCCCAGGCAGCCAAGAGTGACCTGAGAGAGGCCACCCTCCATTTTAATTCGGTTACCTCTGCTCCATAAGAAAACACCCCTCCAATGGAGAGGGGTTTCAGGGGGCCCTGAAATTGTACTGCTTTTTATGAGTGCATTTGTTTCATGAAGAAAGAGCAGAGTTCCACAAAACACAGTTCTTCGTTATGTGACTTGAAAACTGTACACTCCAGAATAGCAAATCCAGTCAAGTGCAAGGTTTGGGTCCTTTCTTTCAAATTATTTAACACAACTTCCATGTTTACAAAACAGTCATTGATTTTTCTCTGACATATATAGTATATGCCCCTACCTCTGGCAAAAATACTACCCAAACCAAACTAAGAGACATAAATGCTTCATTTTGATTTTCCAGACTTAAAAGAAAGAGATCCCATAACCGACCTCGGCACTGCCAGACCTGACCACAGTCTTTGTAGTTGACAACCCAGCAGTATCTAATCACTGGGGAGTCCCTGCACCTGCCGCACTAGCCCACGTCTGTCTGTCTCTCCACGCACTGTCTCCTCTACTTGGGACACCCTCTCCAACCTTGGCCAGAGAGCAAACTCGAATTTATTCTTCAATAGATGGCCTATGAAGAGGCTCACCTGCCCCAGATCTAAGTCCATCCCTGCCTCCTATGTCACTTGTACACATACCTGCACTGCCTCCATCAGACAGCACCGTGTTCTTCATGTCTGTCTCCCCTGCTGGACTCAAATTCCTTGAGAAACTAATTGTTCTTGTATCTCCAGTGCCCTGCATATTTTGCACGCATGCACACCCACACACACACACACGCAAACAACCATGGTGCTATAAACAAGAACTAACCTGACGTGGCTGTGAAATGACTTCTAGCTTTTAAACGTAATGAGCCTAGTGCAAGGCTTATATAGATCCTGCTGGTTGAACCCAAGTCTATCATGCCATAGTCTGAAACCATTTGTTCCAGGTCTGTCCTCAGAGGAACAGAAAAACTGGTCACACTTCTCTGTCCTCTCTAGCATAATTGATAGGGGTGGGAGCTGGGGAACAGGGGAATAATCAGGCTACCTAGTTACATCCTAAAAGAAATCAGTGTGAAACTCAAGGAAATTATTGAATCTATCAAAATTTAACACATCTTTCATCAATCCATCAAAAGTATTTGAAATGCCATTGATGGACATAAAAGAGAGAATTTACTATGGAGAACAAAACAACTCTAGGAGAAGGAAGAATCTGAGGGAGAGCTGGGATTAGGTGATATTTTTAAGTGAAGATGGGAAAACATTAACGGTGGAAGTCAAAATGGAAAGTTTTGAACCTAAGGACTTTAGAGATCAGTTTGGTTTCTTTTTCTAGTAATAAGTTGACCACAGATAAGAATAATAGGAATGTGATTTCCCAATTCCCAGCACGTCCTCCACTGCTGTTTAAGACTCCAGCAACAGGCTTGCTCCGACAAATGCGAGTGCCATGTACAGATTCACACCATAGTTCCACTGCTGTGATTCTGCTTTCAGGTTCTCTTTCTTCATTTTAACAATTTATGTACCATAATCCTCAAAAGTTTTCCCCAGACGAGACCAAAGAGAGTGAGGCAAAAAACAGGGGCTAAGATATCTCGAGGACCTCTTACATGCACCACTCACTTCATATACCACTCTCCCAATAAACCCACTTGGAAGGCATTATTATTCCTATTCCCAATGCAGTTTTAAACCTGTGTCTCTCTGGATCTATCTCCAGCATTCTTTCTCTAAATCATACTATCAGTTCAGTCACTCAGTTGTGTCTGACTCTTTCAGACCCCATGGACTGCAGCACTCCAGGCTTCCCTGTCCATCACCACTCCTGGAGCTTACTCAAACTCATGTCCATTGAGTTGGTGATGCCATCCAACCATCTCATCCTCTGTCATCCCCTTCTCCTCCCGCCTTCAATCTTTCCCAGCATCAGGGTCTTTTCAAATGAGACAGTTCTTTGCATAAGGTGGCCAAAGTACTGGAGCTTCAGCTTCAGCATCAGTCCTTCCAATGAATATTCAGGACTGATTTCCTTAAGGATGGACTGGTTGGATTTCCTTGCTGTCCAAGGGACTCTCAAGAGTCTTCTCCAGCACCACAGTTCAAAAGCATCAATTCTTCAGCGCTCAGTTTTCTTTATAGTCCAACTCTCGCATCCATACATGACTACTGGAAAAACCATAGCTTTGACTAGATGGACCTTTGTTGGCAAAGTAATGCCTCTGCTTTTTAATATGCTATCTAGGTTGGTCATACCTTTTCTTCTAAGGAGTAAGCATCTTTTAATTTCATGGCTGCAGTCACCATCTGCAGTGATTTTGGAGTCCAAAAAAAATGAAGTCTGTCACTGTTTCCATTGTTTCCCCATCTATTTGCCATGAAGTGATGGGACCAGATGCCATGATCTTCATTTTCTGAATGTTGAGCTTTAAGCCAACTTTTTCACTCTCCTCTTTTTCACTTTCATCAAGAGGCTTCACTTTCTGCCATAAGGGTGGCGTCATCTGCATATCTGAGGATATTGATATTTCTCCCAGCAATCTTGATTCCAGCCTGTGCTTCATCCAGCTCAGTATTTCACATGATGTACTCTGCATATAAGTTAAATAAGCAGGGTGACAGTATGCAGCCTTGATGTATTCCTTTCCCGATTTGGAACCATTCTGTTCTTCCATGTCCAGTTCTAACTGTTGCTTCTTGACCTGCATATAGATTTTATGGGGGGCAGATAAGGTGCTCTGGTATTTCCATCTCTTTAAGAATTTTCCACAGTTTGTTGTGATTCATACAGTCAAAGGCTTTGGCATAGTCAATAAAGCAGATGTTTTTCTGGAACTCTCTTGCTTTTTCTATGATCCCACAGATGTTGGCAATTTGATCTCTGGTTCCTCTGCCTTTTCTAAATCCAGCTTGAACATCTGCAAGTTCACAGTTCACGTACTGTTGAACTCTGGCTTGGAGAATTTTGAGCATTACTTTGCTAGCATGTGAGATGAGTGCAATTGTGGGATAGTTTGAGCATTCTTTGGCATTGCCTTTCTTTGGGATTGTAATGAAAACTGACCTTTTCCCAGTCCGTGGCCACTGCTGAGTTTTCCAAATTTGTTGGCATATTGAGTGTAGCACTTTCACAGCATCATCTTTAGGATTTCAAATAGCTCAACTGGAATTCCATCACCTCCACTAGCTTTGTTCGTAGAGATGCTTCCTAAGGCACACTTGATTTCACATTCCAGGATGTCTGGCTCTGGGTGAGTGATCACACTATCATGCTTATCTGGGTCATGAAGATCTTTTTTGTACAGTTCTTCTGTGTATTCTTGCCACTTCTTCTTAATATCTTCTGCTTCTGTTAGGTCCATACCATTTCTGTCCTTTATCGAGCCCATCTTTGCATGAAATGTTCCCTTGGTATCTCTAATTTTTTTTGAAGAGATCTCTAGTCTTTCCCATTCTATTGTTTTCCTCTATTTCTTTGCATTGATCACTGAGGAAGGCTTTCTTATCTCTCCTTGCTATTCTTTGGAACTCTGCATTCAAATAGGTATATCTTTCCTTTTCTCCTTTGCCTTTAGCTTCTCTTCTTTTCTCAGCTATTTGTAAGGCCTCCTCAGACAACCATTTTGCCTTTTTGCATTTCTTTTTCTTGGGGATGGTCTTGATCCCTGCCTCTTGTACAATGTCATGAACCTCTGTCCATAGTTCTTCAGGCACTCTGTCTATCAGATCTAATCCCTTGAATCTACTTGTCACTTCCACTGTATAATTGTTAAGGGATTTGATTTAGGTGGTTTTTGAATGATCTAGTGGTTTTTCCTACTTTCTTCAATTTAAGTCTGAATTTGGCAATAAGGATCAATACCTTTTTCTAATTTCAGCATTAAGAACACAAGAAGACCACTTCAAAGGTAAGAGATGTCTCTCATTCATTCATTCATTCATTCATCCATTTATTTAACAGCTACTAAAAGCCAGGAACTGTGCTTCATTTTAGAATATAGGAAATAAACAAGTTCTGGTGCTTGACTTTAAATGTCTTAAAGTTTAGTGGGAAAGGGACACAAAGACAGATAACTTGTTTTATTCAATTTTCTCCCAGTTCTGTATTGGGTCTTGTTTCTTCTGCCCTTCATCATTTTTTGCTGCTACTTTACTAACTTTCCAAATCTTAGCAGTGGCTTTCCCCTTTCTTATTTAAACATTAGTAAAACATGGGATACCTGCACCATTTCATAAACTGCCTGCATTTGTTAGAATCAGATTCAAGAAGGGACTGAATAAAGCATAAATTTGCTCCAGCCAGTCTCTATTCTATATTTTTAGAGCATTTAATATAAAGCCCAGTGTTAGCTGGGGACACAGTAGTGGAAACAAGATAACCAGAGTTCCTGCCTTCATAGAGCTTATCTGCTAAATTGCGGGGAAGCCAGCAAACAAATGCAGGAATTGTGACAGGCAGGTTTACGAAGAGAAACTACCCCAAGGCCAGGCCCTGGGTACACATTCTTCTGCAGTAATATAATTCATTACTTCAGATTCTTGTTCTTTTGGTTTACCAAATGTAGTATTATGATCAATTTTATATAACTTCTTTAACTTTTCTAATATTGCATAGTTTTGGTTATGTGTACCCAGTTTCTTAAAGAAATGAAACTAAAGGTAAAAACAAAGAGAGAAAGTATAAAAAGCCCTTAAGATGTTCTTTGAAATTTATTAGCTTTCATAGCAATGACAATAGTTATCATTTATTGAATATCTACTGCTTTGCTCCAAACATAAGAGTTGGGCACTTTGCCTGTCACCTCTAATCCTCACAACATCTGACAAAGTAAGTATTACAGACCCCGTTTCACAGGGGAGAAAACTCAGGCTCAGCACATAAGTGATTGGCCCAAGATTCTGGAATTATTAATGGACACAGCCTGGATTCAAACGTGCATCCATTACACAGTACAACATCCCTTCTTTCCATTATGCCACAAAATATTATAAAAAATATTCTGAATGAGATTGAATTATATAATTAGAGCAACCTGAGCATTTACTATGAGTCAGATGCTATTAAGATTTTTATGAGAATTATCTCATTTAGTCCTCTTAACAGCCCTGTAAGGTTGGTATTTCTGAGATAAAGAAACTGAGAGGGACTTAGAGAGATTAGGTAACCTGCCAAAGGCCAACAAACTACCATGCAGTCGAACTTGTATTTTAACCTGGGTCTACCTGTGTCCAAAATGCATCTTCTTAACTGCTACTGAAGAGTTCCACTATTTAAATAGTATCAGCGTAACTTGCAGCTTTCAAAGAGAACGTCAAAACAGAATAGGGTCAATAAACCACTTTAAAGATAATTTAAAATAACTACTACATAAAGACACTGTCTCTAAGAGCCCATTACTAATCATTTGCTCAGTGATTGTCACCTTGTTCTGTTACCACAGATGGCCTCTAGAACTATCTACAGTCAGCAATTTCACTACCAAGTGTTTTCCCTTTCATTTGGTAAGCAATTTAAAAATCTATGTCTTAAACTGCCAGTTCAATCTAATGGAACTCAAATCCTTGCATCCAATCCTCAAACATGACCAAAAAATACACTCCTTAGTCCACAGTTCTCATCACTAAACAATGTGAGTGGTTAGAAAGGTGCTGAAAAGCACTGTGCAAACTGTTCACGTGCCTTATGCTAATTTCCACAGTTTCATAGTAAATTCTGGGTTATATCAAACCTTTTAAGATATTCTCAACATGACTACTTCCCTATGAGAAATAATACTTTTCTAAATAATTTTCTGGGGCAGGACTCCTCCTGTTTAGTCGCTCAGTCATGTCCAACTCTTTGCGAGCCTTAGGAGTGTAGCCCACCAGGCTCCTCTGTCCATGCGACTCTTCAGGCAAGAATACTGGAGTGGGTTGCCATGCCCTCCTCCAGGGGATCTTCCCAGCCCAGGGATGGAACCTGCATATCCTGTGTCTCCTGCATTGCAGGTAGATTCTTCACAAACTGAGCCTCAGCTACTTTTGAAAACTCTATTTATTATTAAGAAGATATCAGCCATCTGACCTTGATCTCCCAATTCGGCAAACGTGAATAGGACTTCCTTATATCTATTAGAAAGTTTATTCACGTCAATTTCACACTGACTGGATTTTGTAAGCCAAATAGCTGGCTAACTATGACTTTAAACACAATCAGTGAAAAAGAAGTCTGGCAATTCTTGGAAGAACACGTAGGAAATCATATGTTTATGTAAACTCATGCCTGTGTCAACTTTCAAAGAGTAAAATGTAAGTACAGGAAGCACCTAAATACCTGCTAACAAAAGCAAATTTACAGACCTGGATCAGATCCCCAAGTTTCGTGCTTAATCTTCAAGTTGGGATGTTCCATCAGTACCAGAAGATTATATATATTTTTAAGTACTTAGTAAAAACCAGAGTATATGTGTATAGCAAAAATAAATCAATAAATATTTCATAAAATATAAAGAAAATAAGTCACTTATAATTACACGACTGTCAGCACTGTGTCCTAGACTTTCTTCTTGGCATATACACATACATAAACATTTTGAGTTTCTCAAATATAGGGTTGCGCCACATGTACTGTTTTGCAACCTGCTTTGTTTTGCTTTGTTTTCTTTTTCTACCCAATAATAAGTTTGAGTAGGACAAAATTTAACAATCAATAAATACAGTTCTATCTATGTCATCAGTTCTCCCCCAACCCACTTAACCCATCTTTCACTGAAGGACAAGTAAACTTCCTTCAACCTTGTGTTTTTATAAACAATACTGAATCGAATATCCTTGTACATATGAGAATGTCAGATTAGTCCTTTCAGATAAATTCCTAGAAGTAGAAATACTATGTCAAAGGATGTGACTTTTGATACATATTGCCAAACTGCCTTCTAGAAGGATCATGCCAATTGACACTCCCACCAGCAATAGAAAAGACTGCAGGCTTCTCCACATCCTGAGCTTCCCTGGCAATGAGGATCCTTTTTAAACCATTGCCAAAAACTAATACAATATTGTAAAGTAATTAAAAACAATTTTTTAAATAAATAAATAAAAGTTCAAAAAAATAAATAAACCATTGCCAATCTGATAGACAAAACAAACGGTAACTTCAGGTTGCTTTCATTTGCATTTTCACTTCATAAGTACACTGATACACTGAGGCAGTAAGTCAGTGTCTACTGAAAAGCAAGTGCTTTGGAAGCTAAGAGTCCTGAGTTACAGAAGTCCTGCTAAATGTGTGATCTAGGACAAGCTGCCTTGATTCGCTAAATTGTATACACGTCTTTGCAAAGTGTAAATAACTGTACCTTAGTATTTTCTTAAGCATTATGGGTAAAGCTCTCAGCCCAGTCCCCGACACACAGTGAACACTCAATAAATAGTAGCCACCAGCTGTAGTGGCTACAGAAGCTGGAGAAGTTGTACAGTCCAAACTGCCGTCTGGTAGAATACTGGCAGCCATTTGTATTTCTTCTCTTGCAAATGGCCTTTTCGTATAATTGGTCCTTTTTATGTGCTGGAGAATTCATCTTTTGTTTATTTATCTGTAAGAGTTTGTTATAAATTATGGGTAATAACTCCTTGGCTGCTACTATACATGATACCAATATATTTCCCATGTTGGCATTCATTTTTAACTTACTATTGTGTTCTTTGCTGTACAGAAGTTAATTTTTACATCATTAAATCTAATCTCTCTTTTCATCTTTTTAATTCTTCAGTTTCTACCACTGGTGTAATGCTTACAAAGACCTATGCTATCACAAGATTATAAATACTGGGTGTATAGTTTATTGTTACTTTTACAGATTCTTTAATTTCTTAACAGTAAGATCTCTAATTATAAATCATTAGGAATTCTCTGGCAGTCCAGTGTTTAGAACTCTACCCTTTCACTGTTGAGGATCTGAGTTCAATCCCTGGTCAGGGAACTGAGTTCCTGCAAGCCATGCAGCACAGCAAAAAAAAATAATTAATTTTGCTATAAAGTAGGGATTTAACTTTATTTCTTTTTGTCTTAAATGACTAGTATATAATCACAACATCCTTCAGAAATCCTGTCATCAATGATTTGAAATGTGCCAACTTTATGTAAAACAGTACATGATTCCTTCTCTGAGATTCTGAAATCATAAAGATATTAAAAACAAAGAACTTTCTGGGTTTTTTTTTTAAGTTTGGTACCAAAATTATGTGGTGGCAAAGCTTTACCTGAGGTAATGTTGATGCTATTTCTGGTCTTTATTCCACTTAGTGTCACTACTAATCAGTTTTGCTATGGAAATAAACATGTTTGACTATAAGATATTGCTTAAAAATCAAAATTCTGAAATATGTTTCAGATAAGGAACTGTGGGTTTGTACCAGGTTTCCATATGTATACACAAGTTTGTTTTTAGGTTAGCTCTAAATTCCATTCTAATTTCTTTTTTATTCTGTTAACGTGATAAAGTACATAGCTTGAAACACTAAGCTGACCTGCAGTTTCTGAGATAAATTTGGTAAAGATGTATTATCCTTTTTCTGTTTGGCTAGATTCAACTTGTCAATATTTTTTAAGGATTTTTACATCTATGGTTATGAAGTCTACATTTGCTCCTTAAAACGTCTTCATCAAGTTTCGGAATCCACGTTATACTGACTTCTATTTTATATGCTACGTGGTTTTTACTATAGTTCACAATATCTTAATATTTGATGAGATAAAAATCTCCATTTTTCAGTCTTCATTCTTCTCAAACAATATTATTCTGGACTTATTTTAGCAAGTTCCATGGAATAATCATCCCATTGCAAGTTCTGCTGTAATAGCATTAAATTTTAGACTAAGGTGGAAAGAGTGATACTGATACATTAACTATATCAGCTCTTCCAGCCAATATACATGGTATGTTTTTTCTCTATTTATTCAAGTGTTCTTTTATGTGCCTCAGTTAAGTTTGGACGTCTTTTTCACATAAACTCTGACCAATTCTTATTAAGCATATTTCTATGTATTTTATAATCACCTTCACTTTTCAACTCTACTTCCATCTATGCTATTGGGTTTCATTAGTGTAAGGACCAACTGAAGATAACTGGTATAATTTCTGATATAATTCTATCCTTGGACAGGATGGAGTACCATGTCGAAGAAAGGAAGTGAACATTAGTATTTTGTTAAACAAACATTTATTGAACACATCATAGAAACTGAGTATTAAAACAGTGATAAGACACAATCCCTGTCTTCAAGGGTTCACAGTCTAGGGAGATAAAAAAGAAAACAGACAAGCATAACGTAAGTTCTGTGTTAGAGGTGACCCCAGGAGAACAATGCAATGTCCTCCTCCAGGAATATATTTGTCAGGAAAAGCTTCATAAAGAGCTCTCCCCAACCCCCAAGGGGGCTCCCAGTTCTCCCTTGAACATGGTTGGCAAGAAGAGGCACATCTCAAAGCTGCATTCAGTCCTCCAGACCCAATGAGTACCTTGATGCGGAGGCTGGCATGCTCTGTCTTCCATGTCAGGACAAGGCAGAAAATCCCATCCGCTTGCAGGCTCCTCTGGCTGGCTCAGCCATCCTGGCTGCCCGTCGCTGAGCTGGGTGCTGGGCATAGTCGGTCAAGGGACCACACTTCCCATACCTCCCCTCCTCAATAACCTCAGGAGAAGGCCACTGGTGTCATTACAATGTCAGTTACTAACAGGCCTGACTCTAGACTCCTCAAAGCTTGTGAAGTGCTACCATTTACTTCTACACAGGAACATTGTCTTCTGGGAGAAAACAGTTCCACTTCATGCCTAAGATGGTGAGAAAGCAAATGAAAGCAAACTGCTGTGTGTCTCCTGGAGAGGGACAGGTTCTGGTATCCAAACAAGCAGACCTTGGAATGCCCAGGGACTCGCTGCTTGGAGGACTACTTACCCATCCTCCTCTGTTCAGTATGAACCGTGGGATTATCCCACAACCACAGAGCCCTCTGCAGAGTGACCTCAAGAAGCTGCACGTGCATGAAGGGGGCAAGAACACACACTCACTTGGGCTATCCTGAAGAGACCCCAGGGATCTATTCGGTCATTTAAAAACACATCTGGAAAGAATTCACCTGCTCTGAACCCTGCCTGCTCAACAGCAAAACAAGTAAAAGCAACACAAAATGCTCAATCATGGTGATCTTTACGATTGCTGAGGCTGAAAGTTTTCCCACCTGAGCATCATAAATGAGACAAATTGCATAACAGGATAATAAGAGTTGTTGCTGAAAGATGCAATCGCAAAATAAAAGGACTTTTCAAAATCTGAGTATGGTTGGTAATTATCCAGGAAAGGAATATAAAGGAAAGCAATTCCAAGGTTCCTGCTTCTTCATGTTATCGTGACACTGTGATGGCCAAATGCCAAAGAGTACTCTCAGCTACAACAGACCTTCCTCTGTCTTCTTCGGCGGCAGCTCTATTCCTTTTGGTTAACTAGTGTGCTGTAGGTCACTGTCTTATCCGTCTAATCTCAAATGCCACAGTTCAGAAAGTTGTTACTTGTTCTTTCTTGCTATGACAACCAAACTTCTACCTGGTAAGATGCACGGCAGAAAAGAACGGGGAAAACTAATAACTTACATAGTTCTTTATTGTCATGGCATGTATTTGTTTACCTGAATAAGGTTTTTCTCTGATAAGACAAGTACCCCTCCAAAAAAAAGGGGTACTAGTAAAGCTTGGTTCACTAATACAAAAAGTAAGACCTGAGAAAAATCAAATATGTAGTTAAATGTAAAAATGCATTGGTTGTCCCAAATAAATAATAGATGGTCTCTAATGAAACCTAACAAAGTTAAAGAGGCTCAACTCATTAGATAGCTAAACCGTTTACTTGTTGGCAGTTCAAGAACATTAACCACAAAAACAATCAGAGCTGCAGATTTTGCATTCAGATGAGCTCAGTAGGACAGCACAGGTCTTGGAGTCAGCCTGGGGTCTCAGTAACAGCACCATGATGTATTAATTTTCAACCACTGGAAAAGTTCATCTCTCTGAACTTCTTTCGCTGCAAAATGAGGGAAATACCCACCTCATTAAGAGGTTAAGACAGAGGTATATAGAAAACCCAACAATGAAGAGACAGAGGAAGCATTCCACACAGGGCCAGTTCCCTATTCAAATTCTCTGCCCACTAAATGGTCAAAGCAAATGTCCCCAACTTCTCAACCCACAATGGACTCTTACTATTTCATATATCAAATTATTTCCATTATTACACACCAATCTCATTTTGCCTGACAATACTCCACAGGTCAATTCTCCTCTTCATCAAAACTTGCTTTTCTTATATATGTCCATTTCCTTGCTCTCACAAATTCCATCACAACACTGCCACCACCATCATTTCCCAAAATATAGTTCACAGGGGATTTTGCTGAGAGCAGTGGGGCAGGGGGAAGGGGAGGGGGAGTCTTGAGCCTTCAGAAGAGGTAGTGGAAACTGGTTCAATTTTCATTTTTATAATCCATCAATAGTATTTTTTTTTTTTGCTTCAAAACAGAACCCTTTTAGATTATGCAACTGCATATCTAAGGAGTATGTGAAGCAGTGAGTGACAATCAGATACTCAGCTGAACACTGCCAGTAACCATGGTGGCTTAAAGCTATTTTACTCTTAGACATACATTATTTAACTGATACTCGTAATGGGCCATTGGTTTAAAAAAGAACTACAGGAAACACTGATAGGGTAATAAAAACGGGAGATGAATGTAAAAATTATAAGGCTGTCCCTTACAAGTTTTACAACCATTTACTCAAAATTCCTTTGCAATAAAACAAAATGTCTAAACCTACATTAAAAGGATCCAAGATAGTGACAATTATATCCAATGTGCCCTATCACTTGGGAATATGCTTTCCTTGCTAGTGAAGTTTGTAAGGTAGAGGGGCAAAGTGAGATGCAAAGAGCTGATTCATTTGAAAAGACCCTGATGCTGGGAAAGATTGAGGGCAGGAGGAGAAGGGGCGACAGAGGATGAGATGGTTGGATAACATCACTGACTTGATGGATATGAGTTTGGGTGGACTCCGGGAGTTGGTGATGGACAGAGGGAGGCCTGGCGTGCTGCAGTTCATGGGGTCGCAAAAAGTCGAACACGACTGAGCAACTGAACTGAACTGAACAAGTAATTTATGTGCTCAGTCGCACAGTCATGTCCAACTCTGCAACCCCATGGACTGCAGTCCACCAGGCTCCTCTGTCCATGGGATTTTCCAGGCAACAATACTGGAGTAGGTCACCATTTCCTCCTCCAGGGGATCTTCCCGACCCGGGATCAAACCCATGTTTTATATTAGAATCAAAGATGTCAACTTCTCTGGTCCTCAGTTTTCTCATCTTTTTTTTTTTTTTTTTTTAATATTTATTTATTTTTATTTATTTATTTGTTTGGCTGTGCCGGGTCTTAGTGGCAGCATGCAGGATCTTTTAGTTGTGGCATGTGGAATCTAGTTCTCTAAGCAGGTATCAAACCTGGGGCCCCTGCATTGGGAGTATGGAGTCTTAGCCAATGGACCACCAGGGAAGTCTCTTCCACCTTTTAAAAGGAGTTGTTGACTTGGGAGTGGCACCCTCAGTCACACGTGAGGCTAATATGTGGCGGACTCTGCTCTTCAGGCTAACTCAACCACCACCCCAACCTTCTTCTCTTGTACTGTCTCCATTCTAGAGGCTAGGACAACAAACATTCACTTGCAGCAAGGAGTGGCCACATGACTGTTTCAGCCAATGAAACAAAAGAGGGGGTGTGCTGGTAATTTCTGAAAAGACTACTGCTTTTCCGATAAAAGTGACAGGTGCATCAGGAGCCACTCCTTCCCCCAGCTTCCAGTCTTATAGCTGCACTGTTGGTAGCGGCAGTCATCTTGCTACCGGGAGGAAAAGAGAAGCCAAGAGAAGAACAGAGACACTCACCCAGATGCCTTTGAGCCGATGAACCAATGACAGAAACACTCGCCCTGAGGCCTTTGAGCCAATGAACCAATGCCAGAAGCAGCTGACTTCCAGACTTCCTGTTAAACGATTTAAAGGGATCTTGACTCACTTTGCCATCGTCAGTTTGGTGGATTTTGTCCATTTGCTTGACTTGTTGGCAAGCACATTCCCGACCAATGCACTATTCACCAGATTCACAGAATCAAATGTTTGTCTGTAACCAAGAATGCAGAGCTCCTCAACTAAAAAACATTCAAATGAGAGTTTAAAGGAAAAGGACACAAAGAGTGAAGGAAATTTTGTTTTCTTCTCCTGCCCACAGAATCCATCTATTTTATATCTCTATAAAACCAGCCCTTGGCCTGATTTCATTTCAGGATCAGAATCTCAGGGTTGGGAAGGGAGTTCATTTTAACCACCTGAGCTCTCTAAATAATCTTTGAAGCCGCAACTTAGCTGCTGCTTGAATAATGCATGAGGGATATAATAATGATGATGGGTTTGCTACATCTAGAAGGAGCCCATAACCATATCTGGACAACTTTAGAAACATCTTTCTCATATTAACCTGACATTCCAGCTATTTGTCTTCCTTCCACCTTCTGAGAAATATACAACAGAGAGAACCTCTTCTATGAATGAGACCCATCCAAATGGATGAAAGCAGCTGTCATATCACCTCATTTGCACACCCTTGTTCACCAACATCCTTTACCTTGCCTCCTGGGAGAGGAAACAGGTTCTAACGCAGCACCATCCAACAATGCACACTACATACATAATTATAAGTTTTATGTTGACCTAGCAGTCACATTTTTTAAAGAAAAATGAAGTATAATTAATCTTGATAACATATTTTAGGTAGCCCAATTTATCAAAAAATCTTTTCACTTCAACAGATACTCAGAATAAGGTAAATAATGAGATATTTTACTTTTTTTTTTCTTTTGGTACTAGGTATTTGAAATTCAAGACACACTTTTCCACTACAGGACATACCGGTTTGGAGCAGTCACAGTTTCATTATTCAATAGCCACGCATGGTGGAGGCTGCCATATAGGAAAGCACAGGTCTGAGGGAAGAACATGCTGTTTATTATAGATGGACAACATGCACTGCTCAGTTAATCAGATAAATTGGCAAAATGTCACAGTGACAAGTTTCTTGACCTAGAGTACTACACAGATCTCTTTTAAAGGAGTAGGAAGGAGAATCAAATCTCATGGACCTCTGTAGCTATGTCCTTGAACTTCCAGGGGTCAAGGTTCCCCAACCGAGAAAGTGTCTTTAAAAGTGCCTTTTTTTTTTTTTTTTCAGTTTATCTTCAAAATAAAAATATACAAAAAAGTCTCTATGGCATATAGAATCTGAGAAGCTCTAAGATCCCAGTTTGAAAACACCCTTGGAACAGAATCAGGGGGGTCTTTATTTTCATTTTGATTCTGCCACCAAACTAAGAAGTATGGGAAAAAAATCAGTTTATTTTTCTAGGCCTCTTTTCTTAAACGGAGTTCCACTTTGCCACTAAGCAACACTGTTAAGCATTCAAAAATCATCCTTTCAATAATCTACTCTAGAACTTTGCCCACAAATAGCATAAAGCTCCTTCTCAGTCTATGGTTTGTTTGTTTTTAATATTTTTATTTTATTTTTTGGCTGTACCATGTGGCATGAGAATCTTAGTTCTCTGAACAGGGACTGAACTCGTGCCCCCTGCAGTGGAAGTGTGGAGTCCTAACCACTGTATCACCATAGCGTTCCCAAGTCTATGGTTTTTGAACCCATACCCCTCACTACTGAAAATCAGGATTGCATTTACCTTCCTTCATAATTCTGACATTTCTCCACTTTTCAAAATTCCATAAAAATAAAAATATCTCCAATTACAATTACTAAAATACCATTCTTCTGGAGCAAAATATCTTACACTCATTTTGAACAACTAAATAATCTCTTACAATCCACTCAGCTTTCTCAAGCTTTAATTGTATGTTACCATGAATTTTACTGACCTGTTCAGGATGACCATCCTGTCTTTGATTTACTCATTTTACAGATACATGCTAAAGATACATTGTATATGCCAACACAATGGGAATACGAATGGGACATGAACAAGACAGGCAGAATCAGTCCCTGCTTGCAAAGAGATGACAATCTAGAGCTGGATGAAAGAATTAAATGAGCAGGACAACTTCAGGTAGTAAAACATGATATAATAATGCAGTTCACATTTGTGCAAGAAAGGGAAAGTGAAAGCTGCTCGGTCATGTCTGACTCTTTGTGACCCCATGGACTATACAGTCCATGGAATTCTCCAGTCCAGAATACTGGAGTGGGTAGCTGTTCCCTTCTCCACGGGATCTTCCCTTCTCAGGGATCAAACCCAGGTCTCCCGCATGGCAGGCAGATTATTTACCAGCTGAGCCACAGGGAAGCCCAAGAAGATTGGAGTGGGTAGCCTATCCCTTCTCCAGCAGATCTTCCTGACCTAGGAATTGAACCGGGGTCTCCTGCATCACAGGCCAATTCTTTATCAACTGAGCTATCAGGAAAGCCCACCATGTGTGAGATATCCTTCTAAATATTAACTTATGAATCCTCATTACAGCTTTATGAAGTATATGCTGGTATTATCAACCTCACTTTCATTTTTTTTATTTTTTGAAGTTGACCAACTCCAGATGTCTTTATTTACAATAGTCATCTGAGGGGGATCATTACCTCAGAATTCAAATTCACTCTTACATACCAGGCTGTATATTGTCACCCTGTTTATTTAACTTACACGCAGAGTACATCATGCGAAATTCCAGGCTGGATGAAGCACAAGATGGAATCAAGACTGCTGGGAGAAATATCAATAACCTCAGATATGCAGATGACACCACACTTATGGCAGAAAGTGAAGAAGAACTAAAGAACCTCTTGAAAAGTGAAAGAGGAGAGTGGAAAAACTGGCTTAAAAATCAGCATTCAGAAAACTAAGATCATGGCATTTGGTCCCATCACTTCATGGCAAATAGATGGGGAAACAATGGAAACAATGAGAGACTTTATTTGGGGGGTGGGCTCCAAAATCACTGCAGATTGTGACTACAGCCATGAAATTAAAAGATTCTTGTTCCTTGGAAAAAAAGCTATGACCAACCTAGACAGCATATTAAAAAGCAGAGATATTACTTTGCCAACAAAGGTCCATCTAGTCAAAGTTATGGTTTTTCCAGTAGTCATGTATGGATGTGAGAGTTGGACTATAAAGAAAGCTGAGCACTGAAGAATTGATGCTTTTGAACTGTGGTGTGGAAGAAGACTCTTGAGAGTCCCTTGGACTGCAAGGAAATCCAACCAGTCCATCCTGAAGGAAATCAGTCCTGAATATTCATTGGAAGGACTGATGCTGAAGCTGAAACTCCAATACTTTGGCCACCTGATGTGAACAACCGACTCATTTGCAATGACCCTCATGCTGGGAAAGATTGAAGGTGGGACGAGAAGGAGATGACAGAGGATGAGATGGTTGGATGGCATCACTGATTCAATGGACATGAGTTTGAGTAAACTCCAAGAGTTGGTGATGGACAGGGAGGCCTGGCATGCTGTAGTCCACGGGGTCGCAAAGAGTCGGACACAACTGAGCGACTGAACTGAACTGACCAGGTCCCAGGATTACTGAGGAGTTTCTCTTCTCCTTAAGGTCCCCTGCAAAATGTGGACAGCATGGCTGCTTGCTGCTAAAGCTATGTTCTGAACTTCTCACCAAATGCTCCATAATTACCCAACTCATCAGGAGCTATATGAGTTCTACTAAAACTTTGGCACCTGGCATACTAGCACTCAGGTGTTAGGTAAACTTGATACCTCCTCCCTCTTTCTTACAATAATTTTTATAATTGGACTTTCTAGGTCACTAGTTTCTGATCAGCCCCATTTTTATACCTGAGAAAACAGAAACAGGTTCAGGCAGGTCAGATCTCTCAGCTCATCTGGAACCAGCTACACAGAGATCTAGAGAAAGAGTATTCCAGAGAGATGGAACAGCAAGTGTAAAGTTCTTAAGATGGGATGGACATGGGAGAATGAACCTGGGAGACTCCAGGCATAGAAAAAAACCAAAACGTGGCTAAAACATAAAGCAGGGGAGAAGAGTTGTAGGAGGGGAAGTTGAAGAGGTGGGAACAGGAGCCAATTTATGATGAGTCTGTATTTTATTACAAGTACAATGGAAGCCCACTGGGGTATTTTAAGCTGGAGAATGATATGATCTGATTACATATTTTAAAAAAGATCTCTGGATGCTGTGGGGGAAAATGGAATCAAAGAAGCCAGTTAGGAGAGAGAAACTGGAGGCCAAACAGCTGAGTACCTCAAGTTTTCCTCTGCCATCTGTTAACATTGAATATCAGCTTCTGCTTCGTGGTCTGTGCTTACCTGTCCTGCTGCTAGAGTCACTTGCTCTAAGTTACACTGAGAACCAGAGAAGAGTTCAGAACCACTTCTCAGATCTTTTGGCTTCTGATTCCAACCTCCACTCAAACCAAGGGAACATGTACAACACAATATAAAGACAAGTAGAGCAGAAAACGAGGTCAACAGTCAGTAATTATCTTCAGAAACTACTCAATTATGTCCAAAATATTCACAGCACTTCTCTATATAAACATTTCACAACTCAAAACTGAACAGTTCAAATCAAACTCAGAGGCTTGGGAGTTGACTACCATCATTCTACTTCCCACTGAAAAGACAGCATTAATGAATATCTAAGCATGCTGATGTATGTTGCCTGTAAACAATGCCATTAATAATCTCTCCCATCCCTGAATATGCATGCTCCCCATGCCATTTAGGAATGACATTTACTTCCTCTCTCTCTGAATTTGTGGCTCATGTCACAAAATGTGGTGGAAGTGATGATGTGCCAGGTCCAGATCTAGGCCTCAAGAAAAGAGGCCACCTCCATCTCCACATGCTGGGAATCCAGCCACCATGCTATAAGGAGGCTGGCCTAGAAACCAGAGGAAATGAGGCCTTATTGAGGAGAACACAGGCATGCCTTGTGTAGCCAATACCAGTCCCAGCCAAGCTCTGAAACCGAAAGCATATGGTATACTGATGACACTAGCCAATACCATGTGGAACAAAATAACAACCCAGCTGAGCCTGGTCAACTCACAAATTGTGAGAAATAATAGACTGTCATTGTTTGAAGCCACTACATTTTATGGGGCTGTATTATGCAGCAAGAGATAATGAAATAAAACATATAACATGTAAACTGTTGATTCTATGGGCCTTTTGTAAATCATGAATGCAATCTGAGGAAGTTAAACAGATCAAAACAACCAGAAAAATCCATGGATGAAGACATCTCATTATTATTTAGCTTCCTTGGGAATTTGGCATTGCTTCTGATTTTTAGGCATATGTTACTTGTTTTACATAAGGACTCTAGTTTCTATATTTAATTAAAATTAACGTTTTTACTTAAGAATCCCTTGTGTACTGTATACATAAAAGATGGGCACAAAAAAGGACAGGAATGGCATGGACCTAACAGAAGCAGAAGGTACTAAGAAGAAGTGGCAAAAATACACAGAAAGTGAAAGTGAAGTCGCTCAGTCATGTCCAACTCTTTGCGACCCCAGGGACTGTAGCCTACCGAGCTCCTCTGTCCATGGGATTTTCCAGGCAGAAGAACTATACAAAAAAGATCTTCATGACCCAGATAACCATGATGGTGTGATCACTCACTTAGAGCCAGATATCTAGAAATGTGAAGTCAAGTGGGCCTTAGAAAGCATCACTACAAACAAAGCTAGTGGAGGTGACGGAATTCCAGTTGGGCTATTTCAAATCCTAAAAGTTGATGCTGTGAAAGTGCTGCACTCAATATGCCAGCAAATGTGGAAAACTCAGCAGTGGCCACAGGACTAGAAAAGGTCAGTTTTCATTCCAATCCCAAAGAAAGGCAATGCCAGAGAATGTTCAAACTACCACACAACTGCACTCATCTCACATGCTAGCAAAGTAATGATTAAAATTCTCCAAGCCAGGCTTCAACAGAGTACATGAACCATGGTCTTCCGGATGTTCAAGCTGGATTTAGAAAAGGCAGAGGAACCAGAGATCAAATTGCCAACATCCTTTGGGTTATTGAAAAAGCAAAAGAGTTTCAGAAAAACATCTAATTCTGCTTTATTGACTATGCCAAAGCTCTTGACTGTGTGGATCACAACAAACTGCGGAAAATTCTTAAACAGATGCTAATAGCAGACCACCTGACCTGCCTCCTGAGAAATCTGTATGCAGGTCAAGAAGCAACAGTTAGAACTGGAAATGGAACAACAGACTGGTTCCAAATTGGGAAAGGAGTATGTCAGGCTGTATATTGTCACCCTGCTTATTTAACTTATATGCAGAGTACATCATGAGAAACGCTGGGCTGGATGAAGCACAAGCAGGAATCAAGATTGCTGGGAGAAATATCAATAACCTCAGATATGCAGATGACACCACCCTTATGGCAGAAAGTGAAGAAGAACTAAAGAGCTTGATGAAAGTGAAAGAGAATGAAAAAGTTAGCTTAAAACTCAACGTTCAGAAACTAAGATCACGGCATCCGGTCCCATCACTTCATGGCAAACAGATGGGGAAACAATGGCAACAGTGACAGACTACTTTTTTGTGCTCCAAAATCACTACAGATGGTGATTGCAGCCATGAAATTAAAAGACACTTGCTCCTTGGAAGAAAAGTCATGACCAACCTAGATTGTATATTAAAAAGCAGAGACATTACTTTGCCAACAAAGGTCCATCTAGTCAAAGCTGTGGTTTTTCCAGTAGTCATGTATGGATGTGAGAGTTGTACCATAAATAAAGGTCTGAGCACCAAAGAATTGATGCTTTTGAACTGCGGTATTGAAGAAGACTCTTAAGAGTCCCTTAGACTGCAAGGAGATCCAACCAGTCCATCCTAAAGGAAATCAGTCCTGAATATTCATTGGAAGGACTGACGCTGAAGCTGAAGCTCCAATACTTTGGCCACCTGATGTGAAGAACAGACTCATTGGAAAAGACTGAAGGCGGGAGGAGAAGGAAACAACAGAGGATGAGACAGTTGGATGGCATCACCGACTCAATGGACATGAGCTTGAGTAAGCTCCAGGAGTTGGTGATGGACAGGGAAGCCTGGTGTGCTACAGTCCATGGAATCGCAAAGAGTCGGACACGACTAAGTGACTGAACTGAACTGATGTACTGTATGGGGAAATAAAAGATGAACTAGACCCAGGTTCTACCCTCTAAAAGTTTATATTCAAGTGAAAGAAACAAATACTTCCAGTTGAAGCAGAATGTCCTTACGTGATAATCAAGTCATGTAAATATTAAGTACAATGGAGGAAATGGAGCATTCACATGGAATTTCAATGTCAAGACAAAACACAGGATATTGCAGAAAGAAATAGGAGCAAAGACAAAGATGTGGTATAGTACAGAGTATTTTTCAGGAATGGCAAGTTCACCTACAACAGAAACCAGGTATGACCCAGCCATTCTAGTCAAATAAATTGCTCCCTGTATAAGCCCTAATTTAGTGCTTATCACATAGAACTAAGAAGAGGGTGGTCTAAAGGACCCAAGGTTGTAAAACGACAACCTCTGATGTCAGCGTACTGAAATAGATGATTTATGAATGTACCATGCACACTTTCATTTCTCTTCCACTGTATCCTGCAGTTAGCCAACCACATCATCTGTTCTTCACTTTAAGTCCTTCTGCTGTTTCAAGGTTCTCCATTCACTTACTCATTTATTCATTCAATTATTTTTTTTTATTGGGCACCAGCTACTTGCTGGGCATTGTTCTTGGTGTTGAGGATACAATAATGAACAAGGCAGACAACAGCCCTGCATTTGTGGAGACAAACAATGATGAAGGATAAGAAGCAGACAGGGTAGGTAGTCAGAGAAGACTTGAGAAAAGCACATTAGCCCAGAGATCTGATTGTACTAAGAAAAGAAACCATCAGAATATCTTGGGAAAGAGCATTCCAGACAGAAAAACGTGCAAATAGAAAGGTCCTAAAATGCCTGCATATTCAAGGAAGGAGGCCAGTGAGTGAGGACAAGAGGGGCAGAAAAGGAGCTGAGAGGAAGCGGGGAACCAGGTCACATACAGACTTGCAGGTAATGGATTCTGGTTTCATTGGGATGGGAAGCCGTTCTTCTTACACCCTTTTCCAGCCCCAACAGCCTCTACTGATCACTTCTTGTACACATTTCACTTGTACTTATAATTGCTACACAGTCTATGGATTTCTATTCATCTCTTATGCATCAGTCCTATTTTCTCAACTATGTCTCAAGGACAAGAATTATGTCATATTCTCCTCTACATTCCTAGGGCCTGGCACCCAGTGGAACTCAATAAATCTCTTTGGAAGGTGATAATGATGATGTAATCCCTTAGAGTCCTTTCCAGCTGTAAGATCTATGATTCCTTTGAACTGTTTCGACAAGCTAGTTTGCCCAATGACTCAGAGGACTGACATCTTTCTAGATATTATGAGATTACAGTCATGCCACTTTTAGGGCATTAAATGTCTGGAATGAATGACATCAGAGTTTTTCTTTAAATGAAGACTGCATCACTTGGAATAGTGGTCCCAGTACATGGAACTACTTATTAGTATTTATACTTTAAGCCATATGAACCTTAGGAGAGGCATTAATTGCAATTAAATAAATACTATCCTGATGTGATTCCATCATCAGCTATTAAACACAGCCTCAAATTTTTTGCTTCTTCTCCCACTGAAAGGTGAAGGGTAACTCCCCTCACTCTGAGTCTGAGTTGTTCTTAGTGACTTAACCAATCAAATGCAGGGAAAGTGGTATTCTGGGACTTACAGGGATATGTCATAAGAAGGCTTGACCCTTAAAGTTTCCACCCACACCTTTTGGAAATGCTCCCTCTAAACACCCAGCTGCCATGTTGTGAGTAACCCAAGTACATGGAGAACCCCGTAGCAGTACTGAGACTAACAGCCCCCAACCAAGCCCCCTGCCAAGAGCCAGCACCGACCGTCAGCCATCACCCCCCCAGGCACCAGATGCAAGAGTGAAAAAGCTTTCTGAGAAGCAGATCCTCCAGCTCCAGCCACCTCAACCGACAGCATGCATATCAGAGACAAACCACCCAGCTGAGCCCTTCCTGAATCCCTAACCTTCAAAATAAAACAGTTGCTTGAATCTGCCAAGTTTTGCGGTAGCTTGTTATATAGCAGTAGATTTTTAAAAAGAAAAGAATCATCATAGAACATCACTACTCTCAGAGTGCCTCTCCATTGATTTTTTATTAAAGTGACAGATATATTCAGTCCAAGATTTGTCCTAAATCCAACAACTGCTCTGCTCAGAGATTTGATTTTTAGGATATGAAGAACACAAATTAGGTAACTTTGAATGAGTACCCTGAATCAGTCTTACTTAATAAGATTGCAGGTCAACAAAAGTCACCTGAAAATTATCCAGTGCAAAAGCCATAGCCATAAACTGGATTATATACATCACAGAATTATGCCGTTGGGAAAATCATGCACAGTTGCACTCAGTCACCCTGCAGGCAAGAAAACACTGCTTAAAACACTACTTTATTACACTACTTAAAAACACGGGTAGGAATTAGAAATGAAATGTACAATTCTATCATAAAGATAAAAAGATCCAAAAATTCCTGGGTGGTACAGTGGTTAGGACTCCATGTTTCCACTGAAGGGGCCCAGGTTCAAACTAAGATCCTGCAAACCTCATGGCATGGTCACAAAGAAAAGGAAAAAAAAAAAAAGATCCAACTCTTAAGCTATGATTGCATGCAGTACTAAGGATTTATGAAAATTGTTCTCTGTCGGATCCTACTTGAATGGAAAACACTCAATTGCAAATGGTTCTCTCCTTTAAAACATCCTTTTGCTTGCATAGTGAAGTTCTATTATGAAAGCAAAAGCTCCTCAAAACAGGCAGGCATTTTTACCACCTCAGTGTAAATGTCACTTCTTCCCCAAAACAGTCATTTCAGACCTTGCAAGTGAGAGGCTCTTGGAAAAGCAGCCTGCTCACTTGAAACCCTTCTGCCACCTCCCTCTTCCCCATTATCTTCTTCAAATCATGTTTGGCTCACCAAAAACACAGAACCATTAAGAGGACCTGGGGTGGAGGGTAACACAAAAAGAACAAATTTTGGTAATAAATGCTTCAGACTTTTGATTTTTCATATAAACTGCTACTTTGAATTATGTCTAATCATATTCCATCCTCACATTTTTAATAATATGAATTCACACTCACCACGAGTACGCCATTTTAAAAAATCAACAAGAAGAAAATGAATTCTCAAGAAAACACCCTATAAGCTAGGGGTATAACAATGGCAAAAGGCTCTTAAGAGATAAATATCATCTTCCAGATTTAAAAGTATATATTTGTTTGGAAATTAATTCATTAGCCATAACAACAATAAAAACACACCAGAAGGAACCAAAAAATCAACAATTACATTACTGGAAGCTATACAGGTACATGCATTTTTTCAAAAAAGAACACTAGAATTTAGAGAAGAAAAAATGTATTAACCTCTGATAAAAAACAGTTAGTGACAAAATAACCATTTCTCTCACATAGAAACCATTCCTTCAGCAGCAGTAAATCACTACTTTATAGTAAATCACTAATTCAACATAACATGTCTAAAAACATATGTATTTATATTCCTACATTGTATCACATTTCTAAAACTGCTTAAAAGGCACAAGTGGCTGGAAATATCATTAAAAGTAAATAGAGAAATATTTGGTTATATGACCCTGACAATCAATAAATGGAAGTTAAATGGGAATTTAAGAAATGAAGCAAAGGACATAAATTCTGTTCCTTCCATTTAAGTCAGAACAGTAGTGGCTCCATGTCTCCCAGTGTGGAGAGTCGTTGCTGCTGCTGCTAAGTCGCTTCAGTTGACTCTGTGCAACCTCACAAACAGAAGCCCACCAGGCTCCCCCGTCCCTGGGATTCTCCAGGCAAGAACACTGGAGTGGGTTGCCATTTCCTTCTCCAATGCAGGAAAGTGAAAAGTGAAAGTGAAGTCGCTCAGTCGTGTCCAACTCCTAGCGACCTCATGAACTGCAGCCTACCAGGCTCCTCTGTCCATGGGATTTCCCAGGCAAGAGTACTGGAGTGGGGTGCCGTTGCCTTCTCTGTGGGGAGTCATTACTTACATGTTAAATTCAAAAGAAAAGGGATGTGTTCAACCTAAACTAAATAATGAAAGCAAGTTTGCCTAAATGTCAAACCACATGATACTAAGTTTCTTGCACCTTCTGTATGAAAACCTGCTCAATGGTCTTCTCTAACGCAAAAAACTCAGTTGATGGGGGAAGTCAATGTATTTCAATTTTACTACTTCAAAGGATTAAGGCAGTATGTCTGACATGTTCAGGCAAACAGGAACCTGTTAGCAGGGGACAAAAGACTTATCTTTCCCATTTAACATGGTTCTGCTTCAGAAAAAGATCGGTTAACACATGGGTATATACAGAGAATCCATAGTATACAGGAATTCAATCACAATGTTCTCAAGAGTCCCAAATATTTTTTTTTCAATGTTAAAGACCTCTGTGATCACCTGATGCTTTAATGCATCTACTCAAAATATAATTATTGATGCTTTCTATGGTGTAGGCACTGTCCTAGGCTCCAGGATTGAAGGTTCAGTTCAGTTCAGTTCAGTCGCTCAGTCTTGTCCGACTCTTTGAGACCCCATGAATTGCAGCACACCAGGCCTCCCTGTCCATCACCAACTCTGGGAGTTCACTCAAACTCATGTCCATCGAGTTGGTGATGCCATCTAGCCATCTCATCCTCTGTCATCCCCTTCTCCTCCTGTCCCCGATCCTTCCCAGCATCAGAGTCTTTTCCAATGAGTCAACTCTTCGCATAAGGTGGCCAAAGTACTGGAGTTTCAGCTTTAGCATCATTCCTTCCAAAGAACACCCAGGACTGATCTCCTTTAGAATGGACTGGTTAGATCTCCTTGCATTCCAAGGGACTCTCAAGAATCTTCTCCAACACCACAGTTAAAAGCATCAATTCTTCGGTGCTCAGCTTTCTTCACAGTCCAACTCTCACATCCATACATGACCATTGGAAAAACCATAGCCTTGACTAGGTGGACCTTTGTTAGCAAAGTAATGTCTCTGCTTTTGAAAATGCTATCTAGGTTGGTCATAACTTTCCTTCCAAGGAGTAAGCGTCTTTTAATTTCATGGTTGCAATCACCATCTGCAGTGATTTTGGAGCCCAAAAAAATAAAGTCTGACACTGTTTCCACTGTTTCCCCATCCACTTTCCATGAACTGATGGGACCAGATGCCATGATCTTAGTTTTCTGAAAGATACCCAGAAGTTACGGCAACCCCACTTTCCAAGTAAAAACAAGTCCAATCAAGTGCAGAAGATAGTTTGAGGTCATGTCAGATGTGATGGAGGAAATAAAACAGGATGATATGATAGCAAGTAACTTGGGAAGTGTCTACTTTGGACTGACACCTAAATGACCAGAAGGAGCAAGGTATCAGAGCAAAAAAGGACCCAGGCACACCCAACCAAGAGAACTGCTGGAACAAAAACCACCAGGAGGACTATGGTGGCCAACCGGAGAGACAACAGAGGGAGGCCTGGGTGGCTGGGGCACAGTAAGAAGGTAGGAAACGCCAACGGAATGGGAGAAGCAGACCACAGGGGCCTCGTGGCTCTGGGGAGGAGCTCCATCAGATTCCCAGGCCGATGGAACGCCACTGGAGGAGGGTTTACACTGAGGAACAACATAACCTGGTGTATACTTTTAAAAGACGGTTATGGCTGCTGTGCGGAAAATGCATTGTACAGGGAAGCTACTGCAGTCATTCCAACAAGGGAAGGAGACTAATAGATTTGGGGGATATTTCAGAAGGCACGCTCACAGGATAGACATTGGAGAGGACGTTTGGTGCAGAGAAAGACAAAAGAAGGATGAGTTCTAAGTTTTTGGCTGAAACTATGGGAAATCAAGATTTCTGTTTGATGTAGCTTCTTCTTCTCTTCTCCAGCTGGAGAGCTTGGATTATCAATAGAGCCTGCCCTTCTACTTCCTATTCCAGAAGTCTTTTAATTAAGAATATTAAATTGCGATTTCCAGATTAATCGTTTCCAGTTTTGCTATTCTGCTACTACTAATTATTCACACAAAGGCACAAAAGAATTTCAAAATAAATGTGCATTAAAAATCAAAAGCTTACACAAATCTATCTACACATGTGACAGAATTTCATAGAACTATACACATGTGCAGATAATAATAATCTCTGATAATCTCTAATCTCTGATAATAGCTCTCCTTCTGAGCCAGGCCTCCTGTCTAAATTCTTTTAGGTAGTTAAGGGAGAGGTACAAGTTCTTCTTGTGTCTGTTGGGTCTTGACTGCCTTCAGCTCAAAACAATCCACATGCCAAAGTGGCACATTTAGGGGCAGCCTATTTGCTCTCCTTCGCTTTCTAAAGCAAAACTGCCTTTTTGTCCAGGGCTGTTTTCACTTCTGCTCTCAAGAACACAGCACGCAGCCAGCAACCTTGGAGCGAAAATCTGCATTTGGATGGCCCTGGGAGTCTGCAGCAGGTGTGAAACACCTTCTAAAACAATTAAAATGTCTAGGCTTTCCTTTCCTGAGTTGAACAAAACAGTGCAAATGATTTAAGCCATTTGTGGAATGAATCAGAATTTGTTGTTATTGTTTAGTCACTAAGTCATGTCCAGCTCTTGGCAACCCCATGGGCTGCAGCCCGTCAGGCTTCCCTGTCCTTCACTGTCTCCCAGAGTTGGCTCAAACTCATGTCCGTTGAGTCAGTGATGGCATCCAACCATCTCATCCTCTGTCACCCCCTTCTCCTCCTGCCCTCAATCTTTCCCAGAATCAGGGTCTTTTCCAATGAGTTGGCTCTTCACATCAGGTAGCCAAAGTATTGAAGCTTTAGCCTTAGCATCAGTCCTTCCATGAACAGTCAGGGTTGAGTTCTTTAGGATTGACTGGTTTGATCTCCCTGTTGTCCAAGGGACTCTCAAGAGTCTTCTCCAGCACCAGTTTACCAAATCCGAATGGCCCGCAGTACAGAAAAACCAGTGACCTCGGGGTGGGTGAAGTTATCCTATTTGTCCAGGGCCACCACTCTCAAGGCCCTGCAGAGAACCATCAACAATGCCAAAGACCAACAGCTGCGTCCCCATCTGCAGGCCACCACAGTCAGTACCAGTACAGTGTGCTGGCCTGAGAAGAGCTGTGGGGTTTTTGCTTGCTCGTTTGTTTTGCAGGGGTAGAGGAAGGATGGAAGGAACAGTAGGACACAGTGAATCATGCTTTAAGAAGCCTGGAGGCATGAAGACCCTGAAAAGGAATCAAAGGACAGGTGGAGACATTTCCCTCTCACAAGGGAAACTTGAGGGTCATGTCAAGTTGAGCCACAGTCAGATGCCACATAAGACGTGGGATTCTGTCCCCCACCAAAGCCTATCACTCTCAGGACCCAGCAGCAGCACCAACCTGAAGCCAACGCAGGAAGAAGTTTCTTAGTTAAGATGAAAAGTGGAATTAAAGTCTCTGCTGCTACTGCTGCAAAGTCACTTCAGTCGTGTCCGACTCTGTGTGACCCCAGAGACGGCAGCCCACCAGGCTCCCTCGTCCCTGGGACTCTCCAGGCAAGAACACTGGAGTGGGTTGCCATTTCCTTCTCCAATGCATGAAAATGAAAAGTGAAAGGGAAGTCGCTCAGTCGTGTCCAACTCTTAGCAACCCCATGGACTGCAGCCTACCAGGCTCCTCTGTCCATGGGATTTTCCAGGCAAGAGTACTGGAGTGGGATGACAACTAAAATCTGGGGGGAAATCTAGAGGACAGGGGGCATTTACTGAAGTCAGCCCTGGAAGATGGGAGTTAGAGGGATGCTTTTCTCTCTCCCTAGGCCAGTTTCCTCACATTCAAGCCTCACTCCGCAGCTCTATCAAGCCCAAATCCAATGCTTTGATAACAAGATCATCCACCAACTCAGCTTCCCTCTTTTACCTGTCTCTTGTTTTTTTAAAAAATAAATAAATAAATTCTTCCTTTGAGTCAAACAGTCTGTGTGTTGTCTTTCTCCTCACAGAACCCACTCACTCAAGAACCTACTTTGTAAACAGGGCAGGTATGTAACTCAGAAAACAAAAATGACATGGATGAGAAGACTAGAAGTAGGAAGAAGAGCTGGATTTATTAGAGAAAAACTCATTCCATTTGCAATGCCATGGATTTAATGATCAGCAAGGCACGCTGAGAAGATGTCTAGGAGATAGCACTCAGCATCTCCTTTGTCTAGACTGGTTTCTTCCCCAGTAAGGAAGGACTGTTAGTGTCACTCACTCAGTCGTGTCTGACTCTTTGTAACCCCATGGACTGTAGCCTGCAAGGCTCCTCTGCCCATGGGATTCTCCAGGCAAGAACACTGGAGTGGGTTGCCATGCCCTCCTCCAAGGGATCTCCCTGACCCTGGAATAGAACCCAGGTCTCCCACATTGCAGGTGGATTCTTTACCGTATGAGCCAGCAGGGAAGCCCAAGCAAAGACTACCTTCCTTAAAACACAAAATCATCCTAGAAGCACTCCCTACTCTACCCTCCCCTCCATAGAGATCACACCTGTGTGCTGCACGCTCTGGTGGACCTTAATTCATTGGTATTTCCTTATAAGCTGCTGTTAAATGTTCAGAATTTCACGTACAGGTCACCCCTCTCTTGTAGTACAGACTGCAGACTCCTTGTTCTACCTTCCATTTCTGATGAACCCCTTTCTTGCCTTTTGGAGCCCACAGGACTCCTCGAACACCCAAAATGTATTGTTAACAAGCCTTAGGGGTTGAGAAACCCAATACAGCCCCATTTCTGAATAATGGACAGAAATAGCACAATGGCTATCTCAAGGAATGAACAGGAGGAAATTCTTACCCTTACTTGGCATTACTTGTCAGGAGATTTGAGTTTCAGTGATAATTTCCTTTAAACGAGATGAAAACAAAGACAAGGTGGGGTGTTGTGGAAAAAAAAATACACAAAAATACCTAATGGATGGGAACAAAAGGCAAATGCTCGTGACTGTAAACCTTGCTCAACTCTCTTTGTGGTTAGCACTTAAACGCTAACATTATCTCATCACCCCAATACTTAAACATCTTGAGACTAAACCATGAGTGAGTACACAGGATAAGCCGAAATTAAATCCTCGTGTGAATGTGCAGAGTACAAAGGAGTTTCATCTGTTTAGTTTACCTAATTCATTTTCTCTTATGTATAGTTTTAGAAATGAAAGAAAAGGTTCAATGGCGCTGGTATGACAAATCTCTTCTGGCAAAATTTTAGTCAAAAGGAACAGCAGAGATAATGACATACTTTCACAGGAAAAGTTTGCCCTGAAGAAAGGCCTTTCCAGTTTTGACTCTCAAAACAATTTTAGAACTAAGCATTAGCTTTAATCCGGCCCTCTGGTAAGCACCAAGAAAAGAAAGGCAAACAAAGCTGATTCCCGTCATGCAAGGCTATTTTCTGGCCTTTCTCACTCTTTATACGAAGCACGGGCAGTCTTTGTCTGTAAAGGCCCAAAGAGTAAATATTTTTTAGGCTTCGTGGACCACCAGATCTCTACTACAACTCCTCAGCTCTGCTGGCATGGCATGAAAGCTGCCACAGAAAACAGATAAACAAATAAGCTGTGTTCCAGCCAAACTTTCTTTATAGACCCTAAATCTGAATTTCATATAATTTTCACAGGTCAAAAGAAATATTCTTCTTTTGTTTCATTTTTGTTTCAATTCTTTAAAAATAGAAAAACCATGCTTAGCTCACAGGCCAGACTAAAACAGGTAGCAGTCTGTGGCTCCCAAGGACTTGGCCACAGGTCGCCAACCCCTGCTTTACAGTAAAGACAAGGTGGTAACAAAAAGTCGGAAAGAACTCAGAAAGTGTCAAGCCTGGTTTTCAAAGGGGAAGGCGCTAGGGAAGGAGAGAAGCGAGGAACAGAAAGTGAGTAAAAGAGGAAGGGATGCCCATGAGAAATTAGAAGACTGTCCCCTGAGGGGAGAGGAATCCAAAGGAGGTGAAAGCTGGGAGGGAGGAGGGGGCAGTAATAAATTGGTGGTAACAGAAAGAAGCAGGAGGCCATGACACCTGGGCGTTGGTGGGAAATGAAAGGGCAAAAGGGATGTCAGTGAATGACTAGCCTCAGGGACAGGATGCAGATTAAACTGTAAGAAAGCTGAACAGCAGATTAATGGACAAGCCCAGAACTAAAGAACAAGGCTACTTACTGACTGTGCACAAAGCTGCTCTCAGCAGGCAAGGACAGTGTGCTGTCAGAAGCCTCCTGCGGTATGTGCATGTTGGCGGGGCGATTTTTCTTTCTACTTTTATTTTGTACAGAGCTCCCAGGAATATCAGTTCAGTCTTCAAAGTCCCCTCACCTTTAAAGTGATACAGCCCTGGGCAGAGCTGGGCTTCAGCTCTGGGGGCCCTGACCATGGTACCCACTCCAGTGCTTACCCTGTACTACCACAACTGGCATTTTCAGCAAGAAGAAAGTTAGGGGACACCGTCCCATGTGAGATTTCATTATTACAACAGTTGCTAGTAACACTGACAAAATGGATCAATACCCAGACAGACAGGTCAGAACTTAAAGCTTCATAGAGATCAGGGCAAATTCTGTTTTAAATCTGATAAAATGAGTGGCTAATGAATAGCATCCAGCAAACACTAAACAGAAACTACTACAAAATGCCAAAAAATGACTTTCATGGAGGGTCAAAAACTAAACAGTTATTATCTGCCCAGACAGGTCAGAACTTAAAGCTTCATAGAGATCAGGGCAAATTCTGTTTTAAATCTGATAAAATGAGTGGCTAATGAATAGCATCCAGCAAACACTAAACAGAAACTACTACAAAATGCCAAAAAATGACTTTCATGGAGGGTCAAAAACTAAACAGTTATTATCTGCTGGCTATCCAGGAAAAGCTGAAAAATAAGATAAATTTTCATAAAATGTGATAATAGTGCTATGGGCTGACTTATCTTCCCAAAATTCATGTTGTTCATATATGTTCACATTCGTATGTTGAAACCTTAACCCCTAATACCTATGACTGATGTATTTGGAGTCTTTACAGAAGTAACTTGAGTTAAAATGAGGCCATTAAGGGGGCCCTAATCCAACCTGCTTGGTATTCTTATAAAAAGAGGAAATTAGGACACTTGGAGAGACACCAGGGATGCATATATACAGGGATGACCTTGTGAAGAGGAGGCAGGAGGTCAGTCATCTACAGGCCAGGAGGAGGCCTCAGGAGAAACCAAACCTGCCCACAGCTTGGTCTTCGACTACTGGCTTGCAGAACTGCAAGAAAATAAATTTCTGTTGCTTAAACCACCTGCTCTGGGTATCTTATTGTGGCAACCCAAGCAAACTAATATAAACAGTTATAGCATATGGAGATTAAGAGGGAGGTGGGAGCAAATAAGGCCACCATAGATTCACTCATTCAACCAACATGTGTTACCCCACTAGGTATCCGGCAACATGCGAGGTTCTGGGTCTGTAAGGATGAAAAGCTAAATTCGTGTCTTTGCCAAATTCACTGCCTGCTGGAGGACAAAATTCCACCGGAGTATGAATGCACTGTGACAGAAATGCACCCCAAGTCCTTGGGAAACACAGGAGTTTCTCAGCCAGCCAGGAAGTGGTCATACAAAGCTTTAAGAAAGAGATGATGTCTGGAATAAGTGCTTAAAACAAACAAACAACAACAACAAGAAGGCTACCTTCTGATTAAGAATATATAGGAATATATTTTTGAACTGGAGAAAATGAGTATTGTGGAGGAGGAGAAAGTCTGATGAGTGAAAGGTGGGGTTGTCTTTTGGTCATGATGAGTTAAGGGACCAAGGACTGAAGTGCAGCTATCTATTGGGGCTGGAGGCAGGGATTTAGAAGCAGTTCACTTTGAGGAGGTCATCAAATCAGGGGCACAGATTGGTTTTGTCCAAGAAGAATGGTGCCAGTGAGAGAAGAAGGATTTGTGAGGACTCGGGAGAAGACAAGCATTTAGGAGGCAAGCAGACTCAGTTGAGAGAAGCTGTAGACCGAGAGACAGGAGGAAAAACACAAGCTCAGGAAGGTGGCAACATCAAGAATGAGCGAGAGGGAGTGGTCCCCATGTCAGATGCTGCTGAGACATGTCAGGTGTTGCCAAGTGGCAACCTGAAAAGCTGTCAATCAATTTAACCATAGGTCACTGATAACCTCTGTGAAAACAGCTGTAAGTAGCAGAAGTCAAATGACTATAGCTTAAGAATAAATCACTGGATTTAGATGGGAGGACGTTCATGAAAACCCCAAGAAATAAAAGCTTCCTGAGTCATCTTCTGGGATGGATAAGTGAGGAAGCATCAGATGATATGAACAGAGTTGCAAAAAAAATGGTGGAGGGATGGTGGCGGGGATGGGGTGGAGGGTTTCTCATTCTGTCTTCCAATACCTCTGGGAGCAAACTGAACAAAGAGGAGAAAGGTAAGAGCTACTATGACAAGAGAGAAAACAGCATTTACCATGGGGTGAAATGAAACTCACTCGTCGTGTCCGACTCTGCCACCCCGTGGACTGCAGCCTGCTAGGCTCCTCTGTCCATGGAATTCCCCAAGCAAGAATACTGGAGTGGGTTGCCATTCCCTTCTCCAGGGGATCCTCCCAACCCACAGATCGAACCCAGATATTCCACTCTGCAGGAGGATTCTTTACCATCTGAGTTACCAGGGAAGCCCTTTACCATGGGGTACCAGCTAACATTAAAAATAATACCTACATATACACAGCATCTTATGCTGTAGAAGATTTGTTCATATCTCCTCTCATTTAACCTGAACAACTACTTTTGGAGAAAAGCAACGAGGCAGCTCTTTTTAACAAATGTGTTTGTTCAGTCGCTCAGTCATGTCTGACTCTTTCATGACCCCATGGACTGTAGCCCTCTAGGCTCCTCTGTCCACGGGATTTCCCAGGCAAGAATATAGGAATTGCCACTTCCTCCTCTAGAGGGTCTTTCTGACCCAGGGATCCAATCCAGTCTCCTATGTCTCCTGCATTGGCTGGCAGATTCTTTTCCACTGGGCCACCTGGAATGCATTTTACACACAAAGGAATTACATTCAGAGAAAAAAATAATAAGCATCCCCCAAGGTCGAACAACAAACAAAGGGTAGGACTTCATCCTGAACCTAGACCCATGTCTCCAAAAGCTCACCAACCATTTTCACTGAAGGAAGTATTAACTGGCCCTGGGCTGGCTCTCAGCTTCCTCATTTGAAAAAATGGGAACAAAAATAGTATCTACTTCACACTATTGACAAATGTAAAGCACCCAAAGGGGCTCGCTCACAATAAGTGCCCAATGAATGGGAGTCACTACCAGCTTAAAATCAATGAGTGTAACGTGAACATCACCATACCTCCTGTGTAACCAGTCTCGGTGAATTCCAATAACTGTCCAAACCAGAAATCTGGGCATCATCCCAGAAACCACCTTCTCCCTCAGAGTCGAGTCAAGTAACAAGTCCTTCCAATTCAGTGCTTCTCAACCTTATTTCTCATTATTGTCTCCTAAGGAGATTTTCTCGACATTTTTTCCCCAATTGTATCCCTCCCATGAAGTTTTAATACCATGGGTGACTGTGTATCTGTTTATTACTGCGGCCCTTTAAAAAAATAAATTAGAGGATAATTGCTTTACGGAATTATGTTAGTTTCTGCTGTACATCATCGTGAATCAGCTATAAGCATACATATATCCCCTGCCTCTTGAGCCACCCTCTCACCCACCTACATCCCACTCCGCTAGTTCACAGACCATAAACCACTGTAACATCTATGAATTTTTTACATCACCTCAACCAATTTTTACTTCCTTGGGGCCATATCCCCTCACTGAGAACACCTGTATTAGTCCTTCCTCCAAAATCTTTCTCGAGTCTATGTCCCCTTTCCTCTATCCTCAACGCCCAGCGCCTTGTCTTTACATGTAGTTTTTCATCTGAAATATTCCAGCAGCTCCCAGCTTCCCAACCAGATGCTCCAGAGTGAGCTGAGTGAACTCTGCTCCTGCGTATCACTTTCTCAAAAGGGATCAGTTGTGCCCCACCCCTGCTGCACCTTTCCATGGCACTCAAGGTCCCTGCGGAGCAGTCCTGGGCCTGAACCCCCAGCCCTAGCTGCCACCCCCACGTCCTCACTAGGCAGCAGGCACGCACAGCACACAGCCACGGCCTCTGGAGCACGGCACTTCCTGGTACCTCTACCTAGAATGCCCTTCCCCTTTGCCTGCCCCATGAGCTTCTACTTACCCCCTCGACACTCAACATAATAAGGTACACATATGCTCTTTAAAGCCTTTCCCAATTCTGTTTTACTGCAGGAGAACTAGAAATGTCACTGTCCCTTTCACACAGCACAACTCCAGTTACCTCTAATGATAATAACAGCAATCACTAACACCCTAACGTTCAGTGAACATTAACTGAAGATGTAAAATATACCAGGCTACTCTAAGTACTTCACATGGATCATCTCATTTACCTGGAGCACCTTGAAGGCAGGGATTATACCTTAATTTCTGTACCTGTTTAACTCTTGGCATGTGGTAGATACTCAATAAACACTTGCTGAAATAATGCAGGAAGCAAAGTTTTAGAGTTTCTTATAACTGTTTTTTTTTTCTCTGCCTTATATAGCCCCTCCTACAATGGTTTATGGAATTTATGCTGGTAATAAAAAGTGAGGAGGAATAGGATATGACTATTCTGCCCAAGGTCTTAACAGTTTCTTTGAAATATACTGATTTTGTTTTTTTAAAAAAAGCTACTAGGAATGCCTTTCCAAGTGCAAGGGGGGGAATCTAATCTACAACTCAGAATATTTGCATATTTACAAATCTAGTCAATTCGAAGGATATAATTATATCTTAACATGCCACAGGCAAAGCCTTAATCACCTATAACCCAAAAGTTTGGGAAAAACAATGAAGAAAGATTTAGAAATACAGTAGTATTTAAATGCATATGAACAGGAGCCTTGGGAAAAAGTCAGGTTATATAATAATCTAATGAAACACTTTGAAATAGAATACTCACAGAAAGATAAACAGAAAAACACTTTAAACAGCAGAGTGAAACCTACTACTCATAGTTCCTTAAGAGTCACTGGAGAAGGTCATTTAAGTCCAGTGCTCCCCACCCCCATCCTCTGCGAACTGAAATAGCAACCAGCCTTAATAATAACGTGAAAAGACGACTTCAAATTGATTCAGAAAGTTTTACTCTCTGAAGAAAATAAATATATTTTTACACACAGACACATAACCTTCTGGATTTTTTTCTCCATTTGGCATCATGTGGATTTAAGTGTTAGTATTAAGTAAATAATAACTTTTTAGAAATGACTAGAGTTCAAAAAGAGAGAACTTCTAAAACAAAATGTCCTATGGCAAACACCCAAACACTACATTTCACTAATCATTTATTATAAACCATGGTTCTCTCTGGGCAATAAGATTATGGGTGATTTCCATTTTCTTGATATCTATCTGGAGCCTTTCTTTTTTATTTAAAAAAAAAGGATTTATACTCAGAAAAAATCTATTTTCACTTTTAAAAGCATATTTTTTATTACACATTAAAAACATTTGTTATTAATTTACAAGTTACTTTCATGTTCAGTTCAGTTCAGTCGCTCAGTCGTGTCCGACTCTTTGCGACCCCATGAATCGTAGCATGCCAGGCCTCCCTGTCCGTCACCAACTCCCGGAGTTCACTCAAACTCATGTCCATCGAGTCGGTGATGCCATCCAGCCATCTCATCCTCTGTCGTCCCCTTCTCCTCCTGCCCCCAATCCCTCCCAGCATCAGGGTCTTTTCCAATGAGTCACCTCTTTGCATGAGGTGGCCATGCGAAGCTTTAGCATCAGTCCTTCCAATGAACATCCAGGACTGATCTCCTTTAGAATGGACTGATTGGATCTCCTTGCAGTCCAAGGGACTCTCAAGAGTCTTCTCCAACACCACAGTTCAAAAGCAGCAATTCTTCGGCACTCAGCTTTCTTCACAGTCCAACTCTCACATCCATACATGACCACAGGAAAAACCATAGCCTTGACTAGACAGACTGATTTCCCATTTATGATAAGAAACATACTTATTTTAAACCACTACATCTGCTAAGTCTATAAGGCCCCCAAATGATCAACATAGCCCCCTGGAAATTTGAGGTCTCTATCTCCTCTCTTTGAAACTGGGCTTCGGGACCACTTAACTGAAAGAGCACAGTCAAAGTCAACACTATGAGAGTGTCCAGATCCAAGACTTAAACTAGCAGCTTCTACTTCCTGTCTTTTGAAAGTTAACCACCATACTGTAAGAAACACCCCTGCCACCTGTACAAAAGACAATGTGGAAAGAAGCCAACAAGCAGCACCAATTTACCAGAAATGAGAGCAGCCCACCCAGGGAACTGGTCCTCCAGCCCTAAGTAAACCATCCCAACTGGCACGTGGTAGGGCAAAAATGAGCTGTCCCTTCTGAGCCCTGTTCAGATTGCACATTCATGGGCAAAGCCACGAAGTTTTGGAGTAGCTTGTTCCAAGCAAAAGATAACCAGAACACCATATTACACTTTATGCATTTGCCTCCACCTCTCCCCAGTTACCAGAGAAGGCGATGGCACCCCACTCCAGTACTCTTGCCTGGAAAATCCCATGGACAGAGGAGCCTGGTGGGCTGCAGTCCATGGGGTCGCTAAGAGTTGGACACGACTGAGCGACTTCACTTTCACTTTTCACTTTCATGCATTGGAGAAGGAAATGGCAACCCACTCCAGTGTTCTTGCCTGGAGAATCCCAGGGACGGGGGAGCCTGGTGGGCTGCCGTCTATGGGGTCGCACAGAGTCAGACACGACTGAAGTGACTTAGCAGCAGCAGCAACTCCCCAGTTACAATTTAAACACTTTGATGGGAATTCCCTGGTGGCCCAGTGGTAGAATTCAGAGCTTTCACTGCTGGGACCCTGGGTTCAAACTTCAGTCAGGAAACTAAGACCCCTATAAGTTTAAAAAAAAGAAAAACCTTTTAAAAAATAAATAAACTATTGAGGATATGACTCTGCCTTTCAGTTCAGTTCAGTTCAGCCACTCAGTCGTGTCCAACTCTTTGTGACCCCATAGACCGCAGCATGCCAGGGCTCCCTGTCCATCACCAACTCCCAGAGTTTACTTAAACTCATGTCCATTGAGTCGGTGATCCCATCCAACCATCATCCTCTGTCATCCCCTTCTCCTCCCACCTTCAGTCTTTCCCAGCATCAGGGTCTTTTCAAACGAGTCAGTTGTTCGCATGAGGTGGCCAAAGTATTGGAGCTTCAGCTTCAGCATCAGTCCTTCCAATGAACACCCAGGACTGATCTCCTTTAGGATGGACTGGTTGGATCTCCCTTTAGTCCAAGGCACTCTAAGAGTCTTCTCCAACACCACAGTTCAAAAGCATCAATTCTTCGGCCCTCAGCTTTCTTTATAGTCCAACTCTCACATCCATACATGACTACTGGAAAAACCATAGCCTTGACTAGACAGACCTTTGTTGGCAAAGTAATGTCTCTGCTTTTTATTATGTTGTCTAGGTTGGTCATAACTTTATCTTTATAGCCATTCATTCAATAAACATGTGAGGATTAACACGTATCTAGACTATGTGAGGGGCTTTCTAGGTGGCTCAGTGGTAAAGAATCTGCCTGCTGATGCAGGAAACACAGGTTTGACCCCTGGGTTGGGAAAATCACCTGAAGTAGAAAATGGCAACCTACTCCAGTATCCTTGCCCGGGAAATCCCATGGACAGAAGACCCTGGTGGGCCAGAGTCTATGGGGTCGCAAAGAGTTGGACACACAGAGCACACACGCATGCAGACTCTGCTAGATGGATTTTGAAAGTACAGAGATTAAAAAAACAGCCTTCACCTTAGAGAAGATTACATTCTATTTACAGGGAGAAACAAAAAAATGACAATGACAATCATAATCTCAAAGACTTAGCAGAACAGCCAGCAATAGTAGATACTCAATGAATGATGCCTGATGAATGAATGAATAAACCAGGTTCTAAGAACTATTTTGTGAATTATGTAATTATTAATACTACAGTGATTCCTATTACTATCATCCTTTTACAGATGAAGTGTACCAATTAGCAACATATTATTTGGTGGCGGTTTAGTCGCTAAGTTGTCTGACTCTTGTGACAGTCTCCTGCATTGCAGGCAGATTCTTTACCCCTGAGCCACTAGGGAAACCCCAACATATTACTTCTTAGCTTTAAATTTACCCTCTTTGTCCTGCTTCATAATACTGGGGCTGGACCCTGCAAACATTTCTCCTTTGTCAGATGGTACAGTGTTAGTTTTCATCGATAGAGGGCACTGGTGAGATACTGCAAGACAACTGCAGAGGAAGGGGCTTTTCATCCTGGTTTGGGATGCTCTGCTTCCCTGGTGGGTCAGACAGTACAGAATCTGCCTGCAATGGATTCCCTGGAGAGGGAATGGCTACTCACTCCAGTACTCTTGCATGGAAAATTCCATGGACAGAAGAGCCTGGCAGGCTACAGTCCCTGGGGTCACAAAGAGTCAGACACTACTCAGCGACTAACACTTTTATTTTTCATTTTCACTTTTATCCCCTCTAAAGTGTATTACTGCATTTTCTATCAAGTTTCTCAACCTGGTAAGCTGCTCTTAAAAACCAGTTCCAGCAGAACTTCCAGCAGGTTCACTGGCCACCAGCAGGCTGCATTTTCATGTGGCAGTCACTTCATCTTCAATGAGGCCTGACCCTCAGTCTTGGGGGTGGAAAGGGGCCTCTTGCAAGCTCTTAGTACTGCATCCTGTAATCCCCTTCAGCCCTTGGAAAACGTAGCTTCTTCCATCTGTTATGCTTGCTTTCCTTGGAGACCTCTTTCACCCTATTAGTAGTTAAGCATTGTTAACTTTTTACTAGTGTGTAAAGCTTTATATTAAATTTTCCTTATTCAAATTACTATGTGGTTTTTGTCTCTAGAATGGATTCTGGCAGGCACATGAAGGAATAAAAGGCCTCTTAAACAAATATGAGAGGGCTGAAGAAGCACATTTTCCCATGGCACCATCAAATGACTAATTAAGAATAAAAAGAAATTGAAATAAAGAGTCAACAAATAAAAATTGGCATGCCAATCTCTTTTAAAATCTATGTCTAATCACATTTCTTAGAAAACATATTTTATCTTTTTTGGTATTTCTTTCAATCTCCTATTTGGTAAACTGTTAAAAAAAAAAAAAATCAATGCAAATATTGGCCACAGGTGAGACCCAAGGCAAGAAAGGGTTGGAAAATAAAGAAGCTGTGGCTAGCCCAGGTCAGGTCATCTAAGACATGTGACTCCAACCAGAACCAAGAACTGGAATCAGAGCAAGATTGCCTAGTGATCAATAAGACTGGAGGACCAGAGCGTCAGTGTTCAAATCTGAGGTCTGCAACTACTGAGCTGTGTGACCTTGGGCAATTTATCTACTAACGATAATGTACCTACTTCAAAGCTCTATGAAGACAAAGGTAAAGTTTATATATATAAAGCCCTGAGGCTAGAACTCTATCCAAATTCTCTTTCTAACCTCCTCTCTACTTCAACATGCTCAATCCATTTTTTCCCCAGTATCATCTGACTATTACTGATCAATCCCTATTGAAATAGATATTGAATACCAATTGAAAATCTATATCTACCAAAAAGGTTTCAGAAGACCTATCTTCTTTCAAAACTGTTCTCCTTTACTCTTCCTACCATCCCTGGCCTTCAACTTGGACCCTGCTGAAATAAGATGTAGAATATTCTCCTTCTTAAAAAGAACAGGAGTGATACAGTACAGCCGACATTTCTCAATCAGCTCTTACCTCTTCCTTGTGGATCTGTCCCTCCCTCACTCCATGTGACTCTGGTGTCCTAAGGGAAGGGCTCACAACTCAACGCAAGATAACCAGACTCTGAACCTTGGAAGAAGACGAAGTGGAGGAACTGAGCTGCAGACAGTCATCAATGCCCAGAAATCCCCAGGGTTGCCTCACTCCTGCCCTTACTAAGTCCAGGAATTTGAGCAACTCCTTTTAAGTTGTGAACGACCCAGTGCATGTTAGAGAAATTCCTACTTTTGCTTATGTTAGCAAGAAGTCTACTGCTTGAACCAGAGGGCCCACATACAAGTCTGACTGACTTGCATCCCTTAGTTTCCCCATCTGTAAAGTTTCTGAGATACCTTCTGGCTCTGCTGCTGCTGCTGCTGCTGCGTCACCTTCTGGCTCTAACCTTCCCCAATTCTGACAACAGGGCAAGTCCCAGAAGACGTGCTCTGATTGTTCCGAATTCTCCGTAATAATGGCACCATTACCACCCAGCCCCCATATACCTTATGGACAAATGGGGGACTGAGAGATGCTTTCAAAGTCTTATATTTAGGTTATAAAACCACAAGCCTCTCGTTTGCCACTTGCTACATCTCAGCAGTATTATTTTGGTAACAGCGTCGCCACCCTCTCTGCTTTGGTGCTGAGCATAAATAGAACATGAACATTTCCAGGAATTGTCAACTTGGCACTTCTCACAAGGAGTTAAGATTTCTTTTAAAACACTAACAAAAATAAAGCCTAAGACTAAAACCTGCCCCAAACTTCTTCTAGAAGTTACATTTCTTTCTCAATTAAAATTTACTGTTTGGAAAAGGACAATGTACTCCTTTTTCCCCTTCTGGGAGAGAAGTCCTCCAAAGAATCATATCCATATACTCCTTACTGCTCAAACTGAGGAACAAGTATAAACACAGCTGCCTATTAAAATTAAGTAAAGGCAAACATTCCTGCAGCTAGCTACAACAGCAGCCTACAAGTCTGAACTATACCCATAAAAAGAGAACACTACCTTGCTAAACGTACAGTTTAACTCTGAGGCCGAGCCACCAGAAAAGCTGGTTATTGCAACTGATGACTTTCCACAGCATGATTTAGGAGCTGCAGAAATGGGGCCGGATTCCCGGATTAGAAGAGCCGAAGCACCATCTCCTGACCATAGCCAAGAAGATTGAGTTTTTTTTTTTTTTTTTTACTGTCAAGGTACCCAGGGGCCTGTTCCTTGACCTCATATGGCCTCACATTACACCCTACTCCTCCCGCTAAAATAAAAGGATAAAGTGAGAGATGCGGGAGAAAGAGACCAACCAGGAATTAGTCTTTAGACAGTAAGTGGGGAAGAGAAAGAAAAGCCCCTGACGCTGCACTTCTGAGACAGACTGGAGTAGGGGAAAGGAGAAGAAAGCAGACTGGTAGATAACAGGCTCTGAAGCACCACAGGCTCTCAGATTAGGGAGGAGAGAAATGCAAATTTTGAGAAAGTGTCTTTACAGGACATGAATCAGCAGTCTTTGAAGTCAAAGTCTCTAGATTCCAAATTAGACTTAACTATGTTGTATAACCTTGAGCAAGTGACTTAACATCTCTGTGAGTGAGGGTAATAATACCTTCCGCCTCATCAAGTTACTGTTAGGATTAAATGAATTAATAAATGCAAAGGTCCTGGCACAGTGCCAGGCCAATAGTAAAGTAGGTCCCCAATAAATACTGTGATTATTATTCCACTAGTATTATTTGAGGCTCTTGTGAGACACAGAAAAGACTAAAATTAGTTTTTTATTACAAATTGAAACTATGGGCAGACAGATTGTCTGACCAACCCACAGACAGACAGACCAAGCCGGTCTCGGTCTTTACGACTGGCCGTTTGCGCCTCTCCTCCCCTCATCCGTCCTTCAGCCACCATCAGCTCCCTCTCAGGCTGACAGTGGCACCAGTGGTAAAGAACCTGCCTGCCGATACAGAAGATGTAACAGACACAGGTTCAGTCCCTGGGCTGGGAACATACCCTGGAAGAGGCAATGGCAACCCACTCCAGTATCCTTGCCTGAAGGAGCCCATGGACAGAGGAGTCTGGTGGGCTACGGTCCACAGGGTCACAAAGAGTTGGACACGACTGAAGCAACTGAGCACGCACGCAAGCCTGAGGCTGATGGCAACACTCAACTCACTCTCCGCTGGCAGCTTCTGTCTCCATTTGGACACAGCTTGATCTCCAGCGCTCACAGTACTGTGGGCAGTCTGTAATTACCAAACAATGTGAACAGACAATGAAAGTAATTCCCCCAAATCCAAATTCACCAGATAATTCAAAGCCCTCCCGTCAGTTTTTCTCTATCAACACAGAGCCTATGAATCCCCACAAAGCTCTAATGGAGTTTAATGCTGGTAGTAGACTCACACCTGCATGGGGTATGAAATGCTAGAACATTCTTAAGCTACACTGTTTACAGAATTCAAAGAATTAAAAACAATGGTGCGCACAGAGTTAAAACAAAACTACCTATCCTTCTACATCTCCATTCCTACCTCCTTTCATGGTCCCCCACCTGAAAATAAGAGCAACTCTCAAGCAAGCACAAAGCTTTGGGAGGGCCATTCCTGGGAAGCAACAGGTGAAAAGGGAGCCCAATCTGATGGTGAGGTCTTTAGGCTTTCAACCTTGGCAACACTTTAAAATTACCTAGGAAAGTGTTCGTGCCTGTGTTTGCACCTCTGTCTTTAACACCACTGCCCAGACCCCACCTCCAAAGATTTCGGCATGAACTGGCCTGGGGCTAATACTGAGGATCATTGGTGGTTGTTTTTTTTTAAGCCAGAGTTGAAAACCACCGAGCTAAATCAACCCTGATTGATCAGCATGATCAGCATGACTGATATAGCCAAGCGACCCATACATCCACAGGAGAGAGAAACAAATATCACAGGGAGGATTTCAAAAAGGAAATAACATTAAATCCATTTTTTAGAGTGATATGGAGGCATCCCTCCTGGGGAGACCTGTCACATGGTCTGCTGTTCCTAGAAAGAGCAGCAGTTTGCTGCCAACAGATGCATTATTTCATCAGTCCCATAAATACTTGATAAAAGTCTTCCGCTCTTGCTTTATGTCAGCCTTGCAGAAGAGGTGAAGGACGGGGTGGGAGGAGGAGCTTTCTGACAAAATGTAGGGCTGACCCATCAAAACTTCCTTTTAAATGATTAAAATTGGCATCAATAAAAATAAGATATTTTAGGAAAATCTCACCCCAGTATACCTCAAAAAGCCTTTGAAAATTTCCCCTTAAAGTGAAGAGAAAAGCATGAATACAATTTTTTAAAGGCTAATTTCGATTACTAACACTACAGCTTTATACAGTTCCATTTCTCAGCCAGTAGGGAGCCAAAATTACATAGCAAATGTCCTAAATCCAGAGTCAAGAGGCCTGGGTTCTGGTCTTGACAAGTTACATTAGCTGTGTGATTGTGGGCAAGTTGCCTTCATCTCCCTAGCCCTCAATTTTCTCAGAGAAAAATCAGATGATCTATGATCATCACCTTCCCAAACTTAAAGTGCACAATGCCAGGATGTTTCTCCATTTTGCTAACTTATTACATTAGCAACTGAAGGCATTTACAATTTAGACAACTTAAAATTAAGTCATTCTCACAATTCTGCCAGTAAATTTAACCAGTTGGCAGCCACTGTGCATCCACTGAGAAAGCAAAACAGTAAAGTATCTTGACTAGATGTTACCTTCTGTCTGAAGGATGGTTAGAGCCTTTCTGCCCCAACTATGCCAGCCACACTAAGCTTCCTGTCCCCAAACTCCCGTTGTTCTTTTAAAAGAGAAAATACATGAAAAACATCTTCACGCTTTTTGCTGTATCTCATACCATTATTATTTTCTTAGGATTTTCCTTTAACTCATTTCTAAATACCATGTGTTTTAAAGGAACTTCAAAAATAGAAGCCTGTTTTACTTGTGATAAATGGAAGAAAACCACTACAATAATACAAGGAAAAAAAAGCAAAACAACTGAATTCTAACTCAATACTGTTGTCCATAAAAGGCTTTAAGCATGAGGAGCTTTTTCAGTCTATTAAGAAGAAAAATTGTCAAGGGTTGCAAGAGACGTAACAGAAATACTTGTACCAAATGGAGGTTTTCCTTTGGATTAAAACAGGATTAATTCCATGTCCACACATCACCTGAAATCATTTTAAGAACCACCCAAGATCACGGCTGTGCACACATCTCACATTCTGGGAAGCACAACAAACAGCCGTGACTGGGCCTTAGCAACCAGCCACGGGACGCAGCATCTCTCCGAAAGGAAGGCTATTCCCCCAGAAAGTTCTGGGCTCTAGCCATGTTGTCACTGGGGCTCCCACTTGAGTTCCTTTGCACTTGTAGTCCCCTCTATCTGAAAGCTTTTCTTCCAGGCATCCACTCTGTTGAAGAATTCAGGTGTCTGCTGAATGTCCTCCCATCAAAGCAGCTTCCTCTGACCACCCCATTTACTGTGGAAAGCCTCTCCTCACCACCCCGCATGCTGTTCTTCTTCAAAGCACTCTCAACCTGATGCATTCTTCATTCACTTGCTTGTTGTCTGTCCCCATGAGACTACAGAATAGTAGGAGTCCAGAAGAGCGGGGGCTTTGTTTACTACAGTACCCCAGCACCCAATGTCTGGCACGTGGTCAGGACGAATATTTGCAAATGAATGAATGGATCTTCTCAGTTGATCTGGAGAGCCTTATTAACTAGTGCCTGGCACATGCTTAGTCCTCAAGAGGTATATGATAACTGTGCTGGAGACACACAGAAACTCAGGCTCACCATAGACTCTGCCTTTAGCACGAGGAGGGGTCTTGCTCTGAATGCTGACACAGCACACCCTCTCTAGGACACAGGATGCCACAGAGTGAAGTCTACTCAGCCACAGAGGAAGGGTCTGAACAGACCATGAGTCTGATGAACTAAGATCAACCCTGAATTTACCATACCCAGGTTGTGGTTTAGTCGCTAAGTCAGTCATGTTTGACTCTTGCAACCCCATGGACTGCAGCCACCAGGTTCCTCTATCCATGGGATTTTCCAGGCAAGAATACTGGAGTGGGTTGTCATTTCCTTCTCCAGGGGATCTTCTGGACCCAGGAATCGAACCAGGGTGTTCTGCACTGCAGGCAGATTCCTGCGTTGCAGGCGATTCTTTACTAAATGAGCTATGAGGGAAGCCCCAGAGTAGGTATGAATGCATGGTATAATTCAAAAATCCCACCCTGGAAATCTCTCTAATAAACCTATTACAATACCTACAGTTTTTGGGGTTTTTTTTTTCCCTTTATTGCTCAGTAACTTCAGGTGTATCCAAGTATACATCTGACAGCCTGAGTATATCCCTAAACGGTGGCTGGTGCAGTTCTGTGTGGTCACACAAGGCCAGCTCCAAAAGGGACAGGCTGAGTCCTGGAGACTCTGGGGTAGAGGGGAAACAAGCCAGCCCTACATCCTGCTCTGGTGAGGGCAGCCACACGGTCCAGGGCAAGGGTCCATGGCGAGAACCAGCTCAGGCAAAGTTACAACAAATGTCAGCCCCAGGACAGCTACTCCAGCAGGCATCCGATGCTAACACAGGAGGCGATCAGCTGCATTCCAAGGTATCCGTCCTTCATCCTTGCTGGTGGCTAAGAGACTATAAAAGCAGAAATTTAGCCCAATGAGGAAGGAAGGGGGAAAAAAAAAAAAATCTTGAGCCTAAAAAGGACTGGAATTAAAAGAAGAGTTGCCAGGCTGACTGTTCAGTGGGAATCACGGCGGAGACCCACTCCCACAGCCGAGGCCAACACGGTAAAACAGAGAGTCCTTGGGCCCAGAAGTCTCTACCATCATGACTTAAGGCTAAGTCCTACCAGCTGGTGAGACCAGGCTGCTGACAAACCTCCTTTCCAGATCCAGATTAGCTCGGGCACCCACATGAGCTTGTCAGCCTAGACAGGGGCCCATGAGTAGCGGGCAGCCAGGCACGCAAGCACATGCACGTTTACCCCGATTCAGCACCATCCTCACCCTCTCAGTGACCTGCCAGGAGCCAGGAGGATTTCCAGCTGATCTAGTGTCTAGTGTGTGACCTTGGCCAGTAAGGGACACACTGAAGCGTCCCTTCCATGGTGCCAAAATGGATTAAGTCATTTTATCACCAGAATTCCTCTTTTAAAACATAAAAGTCTTTATAAGGTGAGAAAAACAAGAAGTCAATTATCCATTAACGTGCTGGGCTTTTTTAAAAATATACAACAAAAATAGGGATACCCGTTATCTAGGCATATTCGGAGACAATCAAAGATTTAAAGTATTTTCTTTGGTGTTTGCTTTTTTGTTTTTATGTTTTGGGATTTCCTGGAGGCACAGTTTAGAAGAACAGAGAGGATCAAGCTACAACTTAAGTCTTTTCTAAAAAATGACACCCAGAAAATAAATTAAAAGCAACTAACTGGAATTAATCACCAAATATGGCCTTTGAGGTAGCTCAAAGTTTACAAGTGAAACACAAAAATTAACCAGACAAACAAAAGGAAAACCAAGAACCAAACAAGAAGACCAAAACAAGAAAACTTTTTATAAAATAAAATCAGTTCATGCAGGTCAATCAGGATTGACCTCTTGGCCAAAGAGAAAGCCATTCCTCCCCATTTGTTTTCAAAGCCTCCCAAGAGGAGACCACCAAGCCTACACAAACTAATAATTGCAACCAAAATGAGTAAGAAGTCAGAAGAGGTTCACGTCTACACACACGTATATATAAGCACCACATTTTCCTACATTCCAATTCCTCAAAATTCAAACATGCCTTTTAAAAAATTTAAACAGACTATTTAAAAGCTTATTAAAATTACTCCATTACAACTCCGAAGAAGCACAGGGATCCTGGGAAATAGGCCTCTGGGTCCATTTGCAAGTTTTATAGGGACATTAAACTGAAGGCATTTCAAGTCTAGTACTCTTCATACAATGTTTTTAAATAGGTTTCCAATTCAGTCCTAATTTAATTTTATAATTAAAATACTGCCATCAAATTAATTGATCTAAAAACTTAAGGTTTAAGGTCTCAAATAAAGAATCTGTTAACTAACAACTTCTTTAAAGTATATCATTTCCTCTATGCCTTACATACATAGATAGTGCTGAAACTTACGGTGCAGTGAATTTTCCATAACATATGTTGATTTTAAAAGTGATTTTTATAAGATGGAAAATTACAAAGTGAAGAATGGAATGATAAACTCGAAATTTGGGGTTTCTTAGTGAGTGGAGGCTAGGGATGAGCTAAGATTGGGAGCACGCCCAGGGGCCCTCAAAGGCCATGCAATAATTTTTTCAACTAAGTGACAGGGAAATGGGTGTTCACTTTATCACTATTCTTCATACTTGATTATATTTTGTCATCTTACTTAAAAATATTCAATAATTATAAAAAACTATTTAAAAAGTGAGTTTGTGTAATTGCCACTGTGGGAGGTACACAGAGCATCACATAAATCAAACTCTCTCTTCGGGATATTTTTTCAATAGCACTGTTACTCAACAAGAAGTACAACAACGAAGAGGACTTCATTTGTGCAGCAACCAACCTACTGTTCCATTTGACCACTTCCACAGAACTAACAAATTAATGTTATTTTTCCAAACTTCAATTTTTTCCCCACTCTAATGATTCATACTGCTCACTTAAAAACCTTTTTTTCTTCAACATCTATTAACTTTCACATTAGTAAAACCATAATTTCAATTTTTATTGTTCTTTGAATGAACTGCAAGAAATGAAAATGGGGTCATACCTCTTTGAACAACATACAAAAGTACTATTTACAACACCCACAATGATTATGAAATTAAATATTTTGGTAGTAATAAGCTTTCAGTTTGTCTGTTTTGTTGTTTCCAATTATGTATTGCCAAGAGGAACCTCTAAGTCAAATATCATGTAACATGGACTCCCTAATGTTTCTTTTACCATTTCCCCACTTCTTCGTTATTTATTCTGCTTTCAATCAAGTGGTAGAAACATCTTAGCTACTTCAGTTTGGCTTTGTTCACACACCTGGAGTATTTTATTTTGTAAGGATAATCCAATTTGCAAACTGAAATATTCAGTTCAATTGAATGAAATGAAAATATTTTTGCTTTTTCCACAGGGGTTTTACAAGGCCTTCCTAAGTCAACCAGTTATCTCATACAGATCAAATATTCAGACATACGCCATTAATAAAAACAGAAGAATTAATCAGTATTATTTAAAATCATTCAAAATATGAGGACCATGGGACAAAAATAACAAAGTGAAGTGAAAGTTGCTCAGTCGTGTCCAACTCTTTGTGACCCCATGGATTAATACAGTCCATGGAATTCTCCAGGCCAGAATACTGGAGTGGGTAGCCTTTCCCTTCTCCAAGAATTTTTCCCAACCTGGGGATTGAACCCAGGTCTCCCGCATTGCAGGCAGATTCTTTACCAGCTAAGCCACAAGTGGTCTTTTTATTCCTGGTATTTTTTTTTTTTTTTTACCAGTTATATTGGTGTTTAAAAAACAGCAATAACAAACTCTGGGGACCCCTAAGTTGGAGTAGTTCTAACTATCATTGCTGTAAAAACCTTAGCTTTCTTTTTTCCTTCTTTTTTTTTTTTTTGCCAGTTCAGTTCTCTGCTCCTCAGTCTCTGCAGAAAGGAGAAGACAGGGAGGTGTCAAGCATGAACAAGTGTTTCCTATCACATCTTCTTCCTGCTACAAGCCAGGCTGATAGCACCAGGACTGTTTCTCTTTTCCATAGCTTCCAACTTTCCTTAAAATCAAAATGAGACACGTACTGCCCACCCCAAAAAACTGCTGTCCTTATAAAATTAAATACTCTGGGTGTTTGAACAAAGTCAAACTAAAAAGGATGCCTTTAAATCAATAGCCTTTAAAAACAAACTAAGCCAGCCTTCCACATAATTCTCATTGGCCATGCAGGACAGGGAACAGGTGCAGGCGTGCCTTCCTGGAGGCGGTCTCCTTCAGGGGTCTGACCTTTTCCAGCCAGCCGCTCTGGCACCCCGCGAATCAGTTATCAAGAAGCCGAAAGCCTGCTTTCCCATCTACACTTTCTAAATGGCTCCCGATGCCAAGGACTAAGATATGACCTGGCTCTCACATGAGAGCATGCCTCCCAAGTGACCTGCCAACTTTCCCTGGAAGTATTTCTAAATGTATCCTCTGAGTTTCCTCCTCCCCCTCTCCATCATGGGCCATTCCTCCATCCTTCCCTGCACTTCATAATTCCATCTCCTCGTCTGGTCCCTCCAACAGCCTGTGCCTTCAGACCAAACTCTTTACCCACTTTCAGGATCCACCGACCTCCACCCAGACTAAAATCACAACTTCAAATCCAAAGGGCATAGTTCCAACAATTTTGGAGCTGGCCTGGAGTGAACTTTTTGAGGCCTACCTGCAGGCAGTTCAACTATGGCTTCTTCTCTTGCCTTCTCCAGCTTCTCCCTTACCCAAGGGAATTCCTGCAGGGAATCTAGGAATGCATCGAAGGCTTTAGGACCTCTGGAAGGTAGGATATCCAGCAGTAGCATTGTTTTCCGGAGGCCTGTGGCTTGAGCTTTAATTTCTTGAACGTGGCTTTCTGTCAAGACCCCTTCCTGATAAAGATACTGGAGGACTAGCCCCTCCACCAGTACCTCTGCACCCAACTCCAGGCGAAGGGAGCGAAGCACTTGCTTGTCTCTAGCCTCCATTTCCCCCTGGTAAGAGACAAAATGGTAACTCAGATCACAGAAGTCTGATGAGCCCCTAAAGATAGTGTCTTACAATGCAAGCTCCTTAAGGTCATGGACATCTTTGAACCCTAGCAAAGCACCAGGCCACAGTGGCTGTTAAGCCTAGTAATATTAATTTTGAATGGTTCAGAACATGACGAACAGCACTGAACATGAATCCTCTTCTCTGTTTTTCTTTTCTACACAAAGGGAACCTAGCTCCATTCCTTGTTCTATAAAGAGATTTGGGGGAAAGTGGATCAGAGACCCTGCTTAAAAAGCAACTTTTATCTAAAGATTACAGAGGAGCATTTCATTCTAAAAAACTTGGGAAGAAATAGTGCTTTTAACATTGACGTCATCAGAGATACCCACCACTGCAGAAACGGCCTAGGTGCACGCAAGTGCCCTTTAGACCGTGTGCTTTTGCAGAACCTGAACAACAATGGGAGTGGGGCCAGAAACCGGCAGGTACCAGTAGTTTAAGGGTCATTTTCCCTAAGAGAAAAGGCCTACACACGACTGCCTTCAAAGAAAACATGAAGCGTTCATGCCCTGTCTATGGCATACATCTTACACCTACAATGTCTGGAAGAATTCCGAATCTCCATCACAACACTGTCATGGCCACACATGTATGGGACACTTAATGTCGTGGGGGTTTTTCCTTTAAAAGACTAAAAATAAAACAATCCACACGCCATTGAAGGCTTGTGTCCAAGACCACAGCATCAGTGAGGAGAGCAATGGCTAGGAGAGTAAGTGGCGGGGAGGGGCCGCGACGGCGGCAGGTGGGGCCTCATGACACATAGAAAGTACAAGCACAGCGGGCGACCCTGAGAGGCGGCAGGTGAGCAGAGGGGTGTGCACTTTGGCGGCCCCCGCCCTTGTGGAACTTCTTTTCATTCCCTTCCTCATCAGCTGAAGCTCTGTGGTATTAGGAACGGGAAGAACTACGAAAGATTTTCGGGAAACCTGACCCGCTAAAAAAAGGGTGCTGGGAATGACTTGCAGAGCGGACCGAAGGGAGAGCGGCCCAGGTATCCCCCCACCGCCACCCCAACCCGGCCGGCTCCGAAACGCCGCGAGGAAGTTAGCGAGCGTGGGAGCCGCACAGGGACCAGGCCGCAGACGCCACGGCGCGGGGTCCTTAAGAAAAGATGGATAGGGGGATGCCAGTTTCCTGTTACTTACGTCTGCAAACACGTATCTTAAGGGAAAAAAAAAAAAAACTGCAACCGGAATCCAAACTGTCAGGGAACCTGTACCATAAGCACCATCTTTGTTGAAGGCAAAGAACCTCTGAACAGGAAGTCATGACTCCATCTTTGTTAAGGGCAAGCACAGGAAGTACTGTGGTCATCTTTATTGGTGGCCAGGATGAAGCCTTTTCTGCCATGTTTGCTATGGGTAAATAAAATAACCACCTGGAGGTGGAAAATAGCATCATTTAGGGAGAAGGCAATGGCAACCCACTCCAGTACTCTCGCCTGGAATATCCCATGGATGAAGGAGCCTGGTAGGCTGCAGCCCATGGGGTCGCTAAGAGTCAGACATGACTGAGCGACTTAACTTTCACTTTTCCTTTCATGCATTGGAGAAGGAAATGGCAACCCACTCCAGTGTTCTTGCCTGGAGAATCCCAGGGGGAGCCTGGTGGGCTGCCGTCTATGGGGTCACACAGAGTCGGACACGACTGAAGTGACTTAGTAGCAGCAGGGGGTTATCTAAGGAAAGGAGTAATTGGATAATTGCATTTTAACGCATTATCTCCACCTGGGTCTTGCACTCAATTGACAGATGGTTGGGCCTCAAAAGTCATCTTATCAGGGAGGCCTTCCAAGACCACTGTTACTCAAAGCAGCAGTTTCGACCACCAAACTGTTTAAAATTCCAGTATTCACCTCCTCATCCCCTTAGTTCCAGCTTTGTTTTTATCTGGAGTATGTGTCATTATCTTACTAAAACTTTTACTTAATCATTTATTCCCCACCCAACATTAGATAATTCCTTTATATCACAGGGGTACTCCCCACAAAGAGTGACAAGTCAGTCAGGATTCAGTTACAAACTAGCTATTCTGCAAAGAAAGGGGTTTGTCATGAGGAATTGGGGACAATTAGGGGCTTCCCTGGTGGCTCAGAGGTTAAAGTGTCTGCCTCCAATGTGGGACACCCAGGTTCGATCCCTGGGTCAGGAAGATCCCCTGGAGAAGGAAATGGTAACCACTCCAGTATTCTTGCCTGGGGAATCCCATGGACGGAGAAGCCTGGTAGGCTACAGTCCACGGGGTTGCAAAGAGTCGGACAGGACTGAGCAACTTCACTCATTCACTCACTGTCATTAGAAGGACTTCCCTGAAGCTCAAATGGTAAAGAATCTGCCTGCAATGCAGGAGACCAGGGTTTGATCCCTGGGTCAGGAAAATCCTCTGGGGAAGGGAATGGCAATCCACTCCAGTATTCTTGCCTGGAGAATTCCATGGACAGAGAAGCCTTGTGGTCTACAGATTGTGGGGTCACAAGTCAGGCATAACTGAGTGACTGTCATTAGTAGGGGCTTCCCTGGTGGCACTGGTGGTAAAGAACTCACCTGCCAAATGCAGGAGAGGTAAGAGACAGGTTCCATCCCTGGGTCGGGAAGATCCCCCAGAGATGGGCATGGCAACCCACTCCAGCATTCTTATTTGGAGAATGCCATGGACAGAGGAGCCTGGCAGGCTAGAGTCCATAGGGTCGCAAAAAGTCTGACAGGACTGAAGTGTCTTAGCATGCACACATGCACACACAATCATCAGAAAGGCTGGAGAGGGTCTTGACATCTAAGATTGACTCCCTAAACAATACTGCCAAAATTGGAACGTGGAGTTTACAAGTCAATCAGTCCTGTAATGAGAAAGGCAAGAAACCCCTACTCCAGAGTCCTACCCTCTTCTCAACACTGATAGAGCAAGTGACTGACCATCAATGGAAATGTCAACCTCCCTCCTCAAAACATTCTAATTTTTGTAACCAGTTTAGAGTATTACTATACCATTTTACTATGCCAGTGACAATACTTTTACATCCAGTGGCAAGTGTTATTATTATAATTAGCATTTTACATATGTGAGGACTATGGAATCAAAGTGGTCAAGTGTCTTAACCAAAATTTCACAGCTAGCAAAACCTGAATTCTAACAAGGTCCTTCTGATATTACACTCTTTCCAGTACACAGTACACTACACACCCCTGCATGGTGAAGAGTATACTGTTCTAATGACAACCAAAATATTAGAAGTCATTCTGGTGCCACCTCCTACTCTTGATACTCTTGAGTTCCAGGTACCCTCTTTACTCTCCCCTCTTCTTTCACTCTGGAATTGCTGTCCTTTCCTGGGGTGTGTTAACTTTATTCTCCGTGTTCATCCCGTTAAAGTGCAGACCTCTAGTGACAGTGCCAATAGCTGAGGTTATTGACTTTGTGAGGAGGAAAAAATGTATTTTTTTCAACCCTAAACTTTGATAATTTTCAAACATATAGCAAAGTTGAAATAAATAAGATCAAAAACACCCATATGAAAATACCTATTTTAAAAACACTTCTTAATGACTCGTTGTATTTGGAAAGGCTGAGATCTCCTAGGAAACAGAAGGAAACATTGCTGATGACAACTGGAGGAGGTTGGAGGCCAACAATGGCTTCCATGAGAGCTCACAGAAGAGAACAGAGAGACTGCATGAGAAAAGTTAGTGCAGGAGCCGAGGTACATGGAATCTTTATGGTGAACAGTCTGCTGCTGCTGCTGCTGCTGCTAAGTCGCTTCAGTCTATCTGACTCTGTGAGACCCCATAGACGGCAGCCCACCAGGCTCCCCCTGGGATTCTCCAGGCAAGAACACTGGAGTGGGTTGCCATTTCCTTCTCCAATGCAGGAAAGTGAAAAGTGAAAGTGAAGTCGCCTGAGAGGTTGGCTATTAAGGGTCTCACCTACATCCATAGGTGAACTCACTGACCATCAAATTCCCCTTCCAATGGAAAACTGAGGTAAGCATCCATGCTGCCTCCTAAGTGACCAGGCTGGCTCTCTGATTAGGCTAGCTGGCTGCTATTATTACTCAGCCTGTGGGAGGACCACCATACCCAAGCATACAATGATAGTCTGAGCAGCACAGCAAAGGTTCAGCTTCCCTTTTATAAATATCCAAGGCCAGCAGGAATCAAACACAGATCAGAATCACTATCACAGGTGTTTACTCCTCCATTCCCATCTCGTCCCCCTTGTAGGCTGGAATTGTGCCCCCACAGAGGATTAAGCACCTGTTACTCAGCGGTAACAAATCTATTTTCAGGAAGGACAGCAATTTTCCTTTTTCTTGGTCCCCTACATGCTTGCTTGTGTCAAGATATACCAATTATGAGTTTGCCAGTGAAAGTCAAAAAGAACAAGTGTCATATTCTTCCGTCTTTCAGTTTGGGCTTTGGTTTGCAAACTCCAAAACAAAAATCAAAGGAGCTGGATATTTTTGGTTCTTCCTGTTTCATAAATGTGGGTATTAAGCCACGGAGAAAAACAAATTCTTTTCAAGCACACGTGAAACAGTTACAGAAATAGGTCATGAATTAATTCACAAGGAATTAATTTCCATTTTACAATAAAATTGGAAATTTTAACAAAAGTATATCTTCTTTTGTTACATTTATAACTTTTTTATAACTGTTTTAAGGGTTTAACAATTGTTTATAATTGTTATAACTGTTATAATTGTTACAATTATAACATTTATAACTGTTATATTATAAATGTAAGTATAAACCATTTTTGTCAGTTATACCTCAGTAAAGCTAGAGACAAAAAAAAATCACACACTTCTAACCAACAGAGTATAAAAAGAAAGAAAAAAAAATTGTATATCAGAAAAACCAGGTATATACCCCCTAAACTAGGTGATCAGGTGAACATCAGAAATGTCTTATTGAAAAAACAAAAACTCTAATTTAAAAATATACATGCATCTTAATATTCATGGCAGCACTACCTACAATAGCCAAGACCTAGAAGAAACCCAAGTGTCCCTCAACTGATGAATGGATAAAGACCATGTAGTATAAACACACACACACACACTGGAATACTACTCGGCCATAAAAAAGATAGCAAAGGACTTGCCCATCATCAGGAAGATATGAGGACTTCTAGACTAAATTCTTTTTCTCATTTCTTTATTATTTCCTTGATGTGCAAGTAGAATCCCAGGTAGCCTCCCTTCCCTATACCACAAAATGATAAAAACAGAATTTGCAAAGGAAATATTGGTATCTATGCCTATAACTGAAATTCCTAAAACTACCCTTGGAATACACAGCCGCACTATCCCCTCTGCCTGTGTAACTCTTAATAAAGGTATTATTATGTAGATAATATTACCTGAATCATGTGCACTAGTTAATTATTCTTTTATTAAATTATGAATTCTAATGATTCCTTCAGTTCTCTGATACCTCATGGTTGGATGGCATCACCAACTCAATGGACATGAATTTGAGCAAGCTCTGGGAGTTGGTGATGGACAGGGAGGCCTGAAGTGCTGCGGTCCATGGGGTGGCAAAGAGTGGGACATGACTTGAGTGACTGAACTGAACTGAAATATTGCTTATTTTAAAAATCCTAGGATTGTTCCCAGTACTCTTGCCTGGAAAATCCCATGGATGGAGGAGCCTGGTGGGCTGCAGTCCATGGGGTCGCGAAGAGTCGGACGCAACTGAGCGACTTCACTTTCACTTTTCACTTTCATGCATTGAAGAAGGAAATGGCAACCCACTCCAGTGTTCTTGCCTGGAGAATCCCAGGGACGGGGGAGCCTGGTGGGCTACCATCTTAGGGGTCACACAGAGTCAGACACAACTGAAGCGACTTAGCAGCAGCAGCAGCAGCAGCAGAAGGATTGTTCACAAAAACCTAAATTACAAACTTTTATGAGAGTCAATGGACTTCCCTGGTGGTTCAATGGTTAAGAATCTGCCTGCCCACCTCCTAGAGTAGTGGAAATAAAAACAAAAATAAGTAAATGGGACATAATTAAACTTAAAAATCTTTTGCACAGCAAAGAAAACAATAAACAAGATTAAAAGACAACCCTCAGAATGGGAGAAAATAATTGCAAACAAAACAACTGACAAAGGATTAATCTCTGAAATATATAAGCAGCTCACACAGCTCACTATCAGAAAAACAAACAGCCGAATCAAAAAAATGGGCAGAAGACCTAAACAGACATTTCTCCAAAGAGACACACAGATAGATGGCCAATATACAGTGAAAATATGCTCAACATCACTAATTATTAGAGAAATGCAAATCAAACCTACAATGAGGTATCACCTCACACCAGTCAGAATGGCCATCATCAAAAAATCTACAAACAATAAATGCTGGAGAGGATGTGGAGCAAAGGGAACCTTCCTACACTGTTGGTAGGAATATAAACTGATACAGCCATTATGGAGAACAATATGGAGATTCCTTTAAAAACTAGGAATAAATCTACTCTATGCTTAGTCTCTAAATCGCGTGCAACTCTTTGCGACCCTATGGACTGTAGCCCACCAGGCTCCTCTGTTCGTGGGGATTCTCCAGGCAAAAATACTGAAGTGGGTTGCCATGCCCTCCTCCAGGGGATCTTCCCAACCCAGGGATCAAACCCAGGTCTCCCACATCGCAGGTGGATTCTTTGCCATCTGAGCCACAAGGGAAATGACCTGGCAATTCCACTATTGGGCATATACCCTGGGAAAGTCACAATTCTAAAAGACACATGTACCCCAATGTTCACTGCAGCACTATTTACAATAACCAGGACATGGAAGCAATCTAGATGTCCATCTACAGATGAATGGATAAAGAAGATGTGGCACATATAGACTCAGCCATAAAAAGAATGAAGAACAAATTGAGTCAGTTCCAGTGAGGTGGATGAACCTACAACCTGTTATATAGAGGGAAGTAAGTCAGAAAGAGAAAAATATTATATATTAATACATACATGTGGAATCTAGAAAAATGGTATTAATGAACCTATTTTCTTAGAAGGAATGGAGACGCAGATTTAGAGAATGGACTTGGGACCAATAGAGAAAGTAGCATCAACATATATACACTATCATGTGTAAAATAGATAGCCAATGAGAAGTCGCTATATAACACAGGGAGCCCAGCCTGGTGCTCTGTGATGACCTAGGATGTGGGGAGGGGAAGGAGACTCAAGAGGGAGGGGAGACAAGTATAATTACAGCTGATTCATGTTGTACAGCAAAAACCAACACAACATTGTAAAGCAAGAATCTACCAACTGATACAGGAAACATGGACCTGATCCCTGGTCCAGGAAGATTCTATATGCCACAAAGCAACTAAACCCATGCTCCACAATGCCACAACTATGGAGCTTGCGTTTTAGAGTCAGCAAACCACAACTGCTAAAACTTCACTCCACAACTACTGAAGCCCACATGCCCTAGAACCTGTGCTCTGCAACAAAGAAGTCACCACAATGAGAAGCTCACACACCGCAACTAGAGCGTATCCCCTGCACACCACGACTAGAGAATGGGAGAAAATGGTGCAGCAATGAAGACCCGTGCAGCCAAAAAATAAATAAATAAATAAATATAAATATAAAAAAATAAAAGAGCCAAATACATTGTTATCCAAATTACTGCATACTAATTTCATATCTCAACAACATTTCTAGATATCTAAAATGTCATGGTACAAGTTTTTATACTGACTGATAATACCGGGATACTGCAATTTATCAAAATTTGACAGCAATTGGTTTTTACTGAGCATGTGATAAAAATCATCTAGGGTGTTTAGACTGAAAGAGAGATATGATCTCTGTCTTTTAGAGCTTAGAGTCTAGGTCAGTTCAGTTCAGTCACTCAGTTCTGTTTGACTCTTTGTGACCCCATGGACTGCAGCATGCCAGGCCTCCCTGTCCATCACCAACTCCCGGAGCTTACTCAAACTCATGTCCATTGAGTTGGTGATGTGATCCAACCATCTCATCCTGTATCGTCCCCTTCTCCTCCCACCTTCAATCCTTCCCAGCATCAGGCTCTTTTCAAATGATTCTGTTCTTAGCATCAGATGGCCAAAGTACTGGAGCTTCAGATTCAGCATCAGTCCTTCCAATGAATAGTCAGGACTGATTTCTTTTAGGATGGACTGGTTGGATATCCTTGCAGTCCAAGGGACTCTCAATAGTCTTCTTCAGCACCACAGTTCAAAAGCATCAATTCTTCAGTGATCAGCTTTCTTTATATTCCAACTCTCACATCCATACATGACTACGGGAAAAACCTTACCTTTGACTAGATGGACCTTTGTTGGCAAAGTAATGTCTCTGCTTTTTAATATGCTGTCTAGGTTGGTCATAACTTTTCTTCCAAGGAACAAGCTTCTTTTAATTTCATGGCTGCAGTCACCATCTGCAGTGATTTTGGAGCCCAAAAAACCAAAATCTGTCACTGTTTCCACTGTTTTCCCATATATTTGCCATGACGTGATGGGACCGGATGCTATGATCTTAATTTTCTGAGTGTGGAGTTTTAAGCCAACTTCTTCACTTTCATCAAGAAGCTCTTTAATTCTTGTTCACTTTCTGCTATAAGGGTGGTGTCATCTGCATATCTGAGGTTACTGATATTTCTCCAGGCAATCTTGATTCCAGCTTGTGTTTCATTCAGCCCAGCATTTCTCATGATGTACTCTGCATATAAGTTAAATCAGCAGGGTGACAATATACAGCCTTGACATACTCCTTTTCCTATTTGGAACCAGTCTGTTGTTCCATGTCCAGTTCTAACTGTTGCTTCCTGACCTGCATATAGGTTTCTTAAGGGGCAGGTCAGGTGCTCTGGTATTCCCATCTCTTTAAGAATTTTCCACAGTTTGCTGTGATCCACACAGTCAAAGGCTCTGGCATAGTCAATAAAGCAGAAATAGATGTTTTTCTGGAACTCTCTTGTTTTTTCAATGATCCAACGGATGTTGGCAATTTGATCTCTGGTTCCTCTGCCTTTTCTAAATCCAGCTTGAACATCTGGAAGTTCATGGTTCATGTATTGTTGAAGCCTGGCTTGGAGAATTTTGAGTATTACTTTGCTAGGGTGTGAGATGAGTGCAATTGTGCGGTAGTTTGAGCATTCTTTGGCATTGCCTTTCTTTGGGATTGCAATGAAAACTGACCTTTTCCAGTCCTGTGGCCACTGCTGAGTTTTCCACATTTGCTGGCATATTGAGTGCAGCACTTTCACAGCATCATCTTCAGGATTTGAAATAGCTCAACTGGAATTCCACCACCTCCATTAGCTTTGTTCGTAGTGATGCTTCCTAAGGCACACTTGACTTCTCATTCCAGGATGTCTGGCTTTGGGTGAGTGATCACACCATCGTGGTTATCTGGGTCATGAAGATCTTTTTTGTATAGTTCTTTTGTGTATTCTTGCCACCTCTTCTTAATATCCTCTCCTGCTGTTAGGTCCATACCATTTCTGTCCTTTATTGTGCCCATATTTACATGAAGTGTTCCCTTGGTATCTCTAATTTTCTTGACGAGATCTCTAGTCTTTCCCATTCTGTTGTTTTCCTCTATTTCTTTGCATTGATCACTGAGGAAAGCTTTCTTATCTCTCCTTGCTATTCTTTGGAACTCTGCATTCAAATGGGAATATCTTTCCTTTCTCCTTTGCCTTTAGCTTCTCTTCTTTTCTCAGTTATTTGTAAGGCCTCCTTAGACAACCATTTTGCCTTTTTGCGTTTCTTTTTTTGGGGGATGGTCTTGATCCTTGCCTCCTGTACAATGTCATGAACCTCTGTCCATAGTTCTTCAGGCACTCTGTCTATCAGATCTAATCCCTTGAATCTATTTGTCACTTCCACTGTTTAATCGTAAGCTATTTGATTTAGTCATACCTGAATGGTCTAGTGGTCTTCCCTAATTGCTTCAATTTAAGTCTGAATTTGGCAATAAGGAGTTCATGATCTGAGCCACAGTCAGCTCCCGGTCTTGTTTAGAGTCTAGAGAAGGAAACAAACATAAACAAGGAAACAAATAAAAATAATTATAAATTGTTGTAAGTGCAATAAAGGAAGAATGCTTTGATAAGAAACAGGCCGGGGGCCAGAGCAGGGGAGCTGATTTCAGTAGACTCTTCAGAGAAAGCCTCTTTGAGGAGGTGACCTCTCTTATTTTGCTTCCAAGAAAAAAACTCACAGTAGTTATAAAACTGTACTATAGACATTTAAAAGATGGATAAGAAACCAGTTAAGAATTTAAGATATTAACATATCTAAAGATATTAGGTGGAGAAGGCAATGGCAACCCTACCCCAGTACTCTTGCCTGGAAAATCCCATGGGCGGAGGAGCCTGGTAGGCTGCAGTCCATGAGGTCGCTAAGAGTTGGAGATGACTGAGCGACTTCACTTTCACTTTTCACTTTCATGCATTGGAGAAGGAAATGGCAACCCACTCCAGTGTTCTTGCCTGGAGAATCCCAGGGACAGGGGAGCCTGGTGGGCTGCCATCTATGGGGTCGCACAGAGTTGGGCACGACTGAAGCGACTTAGCAGCAGCAGCAGTAGCAAAGATATTAGGACTTGCTAAAATAAGTTCTTAGTTTCCTGCCATTCACAATAAAATAGAGAGCCTTTTGTGTTGTATAGTTCCCATCCGCAGAAGAAAGAAAACATACTGAGTCATCTAAAGAAAATAATATGTCTCTGACACTGGGGTCAAGTAGGAATTTATCATGATTCTTTATATAAGGAACATCAGATAAACTAATAAACTGTGATTTTCCTGTGTTGTTTTGTTCAGTTCAGTTCAGTTCAGTCGCTCAGTCGTGTTTTGTAGAAGACCCCAAAATTTTCTTCAAGTGTACATTATTGGTATTGACCCAATATAAAGCCCAAGATAATAAATGACTTTCTGATGATGTAACCAAATGTAGCGACTATAAGAAACTAGTACATGGATCCCGCTTAGGCTTTCTTAAGTACTATCTGGGGCTTCCCTCATAGCTCAGTTGGTGAAGAATCCACCTGCAATGCAGAAGACCTGGTTCAATCCCTGGGTTGGGAAGATCTCCTAGAGGAGGGCATGGCAACCCACTCCAGTATTCTTGCCTGGGGAATCCCATGGACAGAGGAGCCTGGTGGGCTACAGTCTGTGGGGTCGCAAAGAGTCGAACGTGACTGAGCGATCAACACTTTCACACTTTCTTTCACTTTTCAAGTACTAGCTAGTGACACAACCTAAGGACTCTACATGGCAAGATTTAACAGGTTAATTTTCTCTCTGGTGGATATCTACAGGGATGACATCATATATCATTGATTGAAGAGAAATGCATACACTTCAGATAGCAGATGTAAAAGGATTTTCAACATTTTGTAATGAACAATTTAGTAGCTAACCTTCCATTCTTGTTCAAGCAAAGTGACATAGAAGCAAGCTATGCTGTTATCAGGGAAAAGGGTCAAAATGTTTCTCAATGAACAACAAAAGAACATTTGAAGCCATTTAAGCATATGGCCAAGTATTTGGCTGAGACCACAAAATGTGATATCATAAAGCACAAAGGAATTATTTTGACCCTCTCCAAGACCCTAAGTATTTCTACTGCCAACTGGCCACAGTGACCACCAAAAGAGGTCACACGGACTTTGTACTGAGAATTACTTTCCAAGCAGAACTACATCATCAGGAGTCCGCCAGGATGCTTTATCATTAATGCACCATGTAGTTGAATGAATTAAGCTTTTATCTGGATTTATTTGATAAAGTCCATTTAGAGGTTAGACAATGACTGCCAAATATAATGATTGTTTCAGCATAATTGATGCCAGGCTGTTCTTCCTGATAACACTCCTCCAAAAGGTTCAGCTGAATCTTAATAAAGCAAATATAACCATTAGTCAGAAGAATACAACCACAGTTCAGAAGAGGGTACTTCCCTTCCTCCCCATCTATACTGATAAGTGGGCCTGCATCCACTTCATCCACTAGCTACAACAGGAAGTATAGAATTCTGGACAAACTAGAGCTGCTCTTCAGGGAGACTGCTGGTTTCATAAGGAAAAGAGATTAGCCATTACAAATGCTGATGGATTCTTGCTGTCTCTTCTCCGCAGATAATGAGAATATAAATGCTGGGATGCTTGGAGTACTAGTCAACTAACTATAAGTATGAGATGGGCTGAAACAAGCTTCTCTCCACACCGTGACACTCTCCCATTGACCAGCCAAGTAGAAGGGAGGGGAGAAGACAAAATGAATAATGGGCTGTGACCTACCTCACCCAATTCTTTTGACCCACAAAGATTTCTTCTAATGGCCTAAGAACATCAGATACGCAAAAAGAAAAGGAAACACACTGTTCTTAACCACTTTTGGGTAGTTTGTTCTCCTTCTGAGTGACAGTTTTAGACTGTCTTCTCTTAGAGACAGAGAGTTAATTTTCCATTTTTGTGATCTCTCCTCAAATCATCAAGTTCTGTATACACAGCATGTGCTCAGTAAATAAGTTTGACCAACAACATGACTGTTTTATTGGTTTCATTTTACACATAGAATGTAATATGGTACCTTGCAGTAGGTGCTCAAATATATGGGTCAGATGAAGGCAAAGACCAATGTATTACAACCACACTTCTTTTTGGTCTCCACTTGTGTACACTAAAGAGTGTAAAGCCAAAATGGATTAAAGACCTAAATGTAAGGGTGAATACTATAATACTCTTCTAGGAAAACATAGGCAGAACACTCTTTGACATAAAGCTCAGCAAGGTCTTTTTCAATCTACCTCCTAGAGTACTGAAAATAAAAACAAAAATAAAGAAATGGGATTTTATTAAAGTTAAAAGCTTTTGTACAGCATGGGAAACCACAACAAAAATGAAAAGACAACCCTCAGAATGACAGAAAATATTTGCAAATGAAGCAACTGACAAGGAATTACTCTCCAAAACATACAAACAGCTCATGCAGTTCAATATCAAAACCACAAACAACCCAATCAAAAAATGGGCAGAAGATTTAAATAGACATTTCTCCAAAGAAGACATACAGATGGCCAAAAAAGCACATGAAAAGATGCTCAGCATCACTCATTATCAGAGAAATGAAAATCAAAACTACAATGAGATAACACCTCACACAGGAGAGAATGACCATCAACAAATCTACAAACAATAAATGCTGGAGAGGGTGTGGAGAAAAGGGAACCCTCCTACACTGTTGGTGGGAATGTAAATTGGTACAGTAACTAGAGGGAACAGTGTGGAGGTTCCTTTAAAAACTAAAAATAGAGCTACCAGCAATCCAACTCCTGGGCATATATCCAGAGAAAACCATAATTCAAAAAGATACATACACTTCAATGTTCACTTCAGCTCTATTTACAACAGCCAGGACATCAGAAGCAACTTAAATGTTTGATGACAGAGGACTAGATATAGAAGATGTGGTACATATATACAATGGAATATTACTCAGCTATAAAAAAGAATGAAATAATGCCAATTATAGCAATGTGGATAAACCTAGAGATGGTCCTACTGAGTGAAAAAAGTCAGGCAGGGAAAGACAAATATCACATGATACTCCTTATATGTGGAATCTAAAAAAAGAGTACAAATGAACTTATCTACAAAACAGAAATAGAGTTACAGATGTAGAAAACAAATTTACAGTTACTGAGGGGTAAGGGGGGAAGGATAAACTGGGAGATTGGAATTGACATATACACATTACTATATGTAAAATAGATGACTAATAAGGACCCACTGTAGAGCACAGAGAACTCTACTCAATACCATGCAATGGCCTATACAGGAGAAGAATCTAAAGAAGAGTGGATGTATGTGTATGTGTAACTGATTTACTTTTCTGTATACCTGAAACTAACACAACATTATAAATCAACTATACAACAACAAAAAAAAATTTTCAAGAAAATAAAAAATTCCTATCAATAAATTTTTATGTAGCAAATTCTATAAGGGTTATATGTTATTACTGTAAGATTTTATTATGAGCCATAGTACCTGAAACTTTAAGAATGCTCCCAGAATTTTTTTTCTTTTCTAACTGTACTCTTTTCCCTAAGTGCTCTCAACCAACCCACTCCACTAAATATTATCTAAAGGTAAAAATATCTCCCAAATATTTGGCTCTGTCCTCATGTATCCAGCTGTCTACTTGACATCTCCACTTAGAGGTCAATAGGCAACTCAAATTTAATCTTTCTAAATCATATTTGTTGTCATATTTCCAATGTCTACAAGAGAATCTGACTCATGCAGGTGCTTAATAAATAGTTCTTGAATAAAGAAGTCAGTGAATCAGTTAGCTAATAAGCCTAGAATGCATTTATCCAGTTTCCCTCAACTGCTTTAACCTCAACTTTCAAAGCTAACAATTATTGAACATTTACATGGGCCAGGAACAATGAATATTCTTTACACATATCATTTCTAGTTTTATTCAATCCTTGCACACACAGATTATGAAATACAACTAGCCAAGTGGCAGAGCCAGAATTCAAATACAAATCAATCTTACCCCAAAGACCTAAGTCCCAACCTAAGCTAGGTTGCCTATTGATAGCATGCTCCCTTCAAATGGGTCAGGTTCCCTGTGAACATTCACCAGGAGAGTAAAGTCCTCAACTTAGAGCTCACATCCCTCTCCTATAAGATAACACAGATAATGTTCACTTGGAGGCACAAGGAGATCAAGGCTTGGCTAACATAAAAATGTTCTTCCTATGATGTACATCCTGCAGACACAGCAAGACTATCCAAAACAGCATTTGCCAAGTTAGCCCATTATTAAATGTCTGAAGCTTCTGCAGAACCTATGCAATGACTGTTACATGTTTTCTAAGATTTAGGTCTACAAAGTTAAACATATTTTTTACTGTACAGAAGGACTGGGTTCTCGTAAAGGTCAAGTGAGCCAGTAGGTTTCTCTCTCTTTGGAGACAAACTTGAGATATTTCACAGTGTGCATTAGTTATACAATCACAAAATTCTGGAAATGGAAAGGAACTAAGACAGGACCTCTTATTTCACAAAAGTTAAAAAAAAAAAATGAGGCACCGAAGTGTAAACTGACTTGTAACTGCAGAGCTGGTAGCTGATAGAATGAAATTACATCATTTACCAAATTTAGTTCTCAATATGTATTATAACTGAGCAAGGACCCCTTCAGTCATTTTTATGGAGTCAATATTCATTACTTCTAACTTCTAAAATTATGCCAAGTTTATGATACTGACTGCCCATATTTTTTCCTAGACTTTGTATTTTATTTTATTTTAAAAGTTTCAGGTTATCAATCTCTCATGTAATAAACAATGGACATCATTCCTCCTTCGTGTCCTAGGAAAAAAATAACCAAAAAAATTATTATGTATTCTTGGTAAATAAACTCTTCAAAAATTGAATGTCACAATTGCAACTGGTGGAAGGCATTTCTAATTGGCTCCAGTTTCAGGAGGAAGTAATTGAAAGCTACCTTAAAGACTCTCCTCCATTACATGTGCCTTTTCCCTCTGCAGTTACTTTCTGAATTACAACTATAATTTTCTTCCCAGTCCAAAATGGTCCAACAGTCCAACAGTAGTTCAAGATGATGCGCTAGTGCCAAACTGAACTTAACTCTTCACTGTCTTCTTTAACATGTTTCACACAATTATCCTGATTCTCTAAGTTCTCAAACTTTATACAGCATCAGAAACACCAGGAGGGCTTACAAAAGCAAAGTGCTAGGTCCTAACCTCAGAGTCGGATCCAGTAGCTATGGGATGGGGCTCAAGAGTGGGAATTTGCTGTATGACTCCGAGAACTCAAACAGGGGCTCTGTGACAATCTAGAAGGGTGGGATGGGGAGGAACAAGGGAAGGAGGGGACATGGGTGTACCTCCGGCTGATTCTTGTTGATGTAACCACAAAATTCTGTGATGAAACCACAAAATTCTGTAAAGCAATTATCCTTCAATTAAAAAAAATAAAGTGAAAGAAAAAAAGAATTTACATTTCTAACGAGTTCCCAGGTGATGCTGTCTGGAGATCACTGTTTTAAATTTTGTGATAAACACATTTCCATCAAGACTAACCACACTGAAATTACTTCAGATGGATTTTTATATTCCTGGATTAATTCTAGAACACAGAGAATGGTGACTTAAAATCCAGATGCCAGATCCATGTCTTCCACAAAAAAGAATATTCAAAACCTTCTTGCTGAATTCTTTTACTCAGAAAACATAACTGTGGGTTACTGTCAAGGATGGTGGTAGTGGTTTAGTAGCTAAGTTGTGTCCAACTCTTGTGACCCCATGGACTGTAGCCTGCCAGGCTCCTCTGTCCATGGGCTTTCCCAGGCAAGAACATTGGAGTGGATTTTCATTTCCTTCTCTAGGGGATCTTCCCGACCCAGGAATGGAACCCATGTTTCCTGCATTGCAGCAAGTGCTTTTACCATTGAGTCACCAGGGAAGCCCTATTATCAGAGATTACCATGAAAATTAGCTATCGACTGCAGATTAGTGCTTTGAAAAATAATGAGTGTTATTGTTGCAGGGATGACACCACCCTTATGGCAGAAAGCAAAGAACTAAAGAGCCTCTTGATGAAAGTGAAACAGGAGAGTGAAAAGTTGGCTTAAAATTCAACATTCAGAAAACTAAGATCATGCCATTTGGTCCCATCACTTCATGGCAAATACATGGGGAAACAGTGGAAACAGTGACAGACTTTATTTTCTTGGGCTCCAAAATCACTGCAGATGGTGACTGCAGCCATGAAATTAAAAGACGCTTGCTCCTCGGAAGGAAAGTTATGACCAACCTAGACAGCATATTAAAAAGCAGAGACATTACTTTGCCAACAAAGGTCCATCTAGTCAAAGCTATGGTTTTTCCAGTAGTTATGTATGGATGTGAGAGTTGGACTATAAAGAAACCTGAGCACCAAAGAATTGATGCTTTTGAACTGTGGTGTTGGAGAAGACTCTTGAGAGTCCCTTGGACTGCAAGGAGATCCAACTAGTCCATTCTAAAGGAAATCAGTCCTGAATATTCATTGGAAGGACTGATGCTGAAGCTGAAACTCCAATACTTTGGCCACCTGATGCGAAGAACTGACTCATTTGAAAAGACCCTGACGCTGGGAAAGATTGAAGGTGGGAAGAGAAGAGGATGACAAAGGATGAGATGGTTGGATGGCATCACCAACTCAATGGACATGAGTCTGAGTAAACTCCAAGAGTTGGTGATGGACAGGGAGGCCTGGCATGCTGCAGTCCATGGGGTCGCAAAGAGTCGGACACGACTGAGCGACTGAACTGAACTGACTAAAGATTCTACTAAGCATTTTCTATTTCATAATTTATCCTACTGAACAAAGAATTTTTACCCCTGTTCAGTCCAGACCTGGCTCTGTTGCTTAGCAATGGGCTCCATGAACCTTTACAGTATTGTGTTTTCCTCTTCAAAAAGGGACAGTGTGCCACAGGAACTTTTTAACTTCCCCAGAGTGCTCCCACAGAAAAGGATTAATAATCATTTTGTATTTAATCTAGCAGACAAAAATTCTCAAGATGAGAAGCTTTCTTTTACAATGTTTTAAAATGCACTATGCTCTTTCTTCAAATTGAAGCTCTTTGATTCACAGTCATCGCAGTAACTTCCGGAGGGATTCATCTTTCTGACAAAGAAGCATCAGTCTATCAATACATATTTTAGACTGCCTCTTCTGTGTTCAGCTTTGGGCTGGGCAAGTGAGAGATTCAAAAGACACATAAAAGACTATCTGTGGACACACTCTGTACATTGTAAAGGAGCAGGTTTAGATGTTAAGATAGTATCTCCTTCATAAGATCAATGATGCATGAGAGATTAACCCAGAAGAAACACTAGCAAACTATACAAGACAGTATGCTATTGACTACTAAATGATGAGGCACTCCACCAAAAGCCTTTTAAGAATTCAGAGAGGGTAGAAGCTAATAATAAGAAGAGCTGGCATTTATCAAGTGCTTCCCTATAGGCACTTCAAATGCATTATCTATTTTAATTGTCACAACAGTCCTGTGAAGTCAGAATTATTATCATCCTCATTTTCAGATGAGAACACTAAGGCTTAAAGGTTAATTAGCTCATGAGTAAACAAACCTAGGTCTGAGTTAAGTAAAGGAGAGAGCTTTGTGGAGTGTGGCTACACAGAGACCCAGCCACCACACTGCCCTTTTCCCTGGCATCTGTCTGCACTATTCATAAATGCAAGGCTTAATTCCAGGCCAGTGTTCCTCTGAGAAAAGATTTAAGCTCTAATTCATGCCTATAAACCTCTGTGAATGAATACCTGTCCCTTCCAACCTTTCAGCCAACAGGAAGTCCTCTGGGACAGAGTACAGAAGAAGGATTTCTTTTTATGTATATTATCTTCAAGCAATGAGTTCTGTAGCATGATACGTGATTTGTATAGTAGTAAGCATGTTGATCTACAAAAGCATACCCTGTTTTCATACTAAGCCCAATCACATCTACCTTTCAGATTTGAATCATTCAGCATCTCTATCCAAACAAACTTTCTCCTCAATTGTATTAATAATGCCTGAGCCTATTCTGATGAAACTTTTTAAATTCAATGGTTCATTGAAATTTACCTCCAGCTCTATCTTGAAGTGTCCCAGACTCTTCAAATAACAGTAGACAATGTCACCCCTGACACTCTGCCCCCATTCTCCACACATACTCAGAAAAACACACAAGACAAGTAGTTGTATTTTCCAGGAGGTTTTTGAAATGGAGGCTAGACAGACTGTATCCCCTCACCACTATACTTGGGGTGAGGGGGTGTGTCAGGGCAAAAGCCAAACTCCAGGCCTGCGACTGTGTCAATTGCCTTAAACTGTCTCTGAAAGCATTGTTCAAAGTAGAGGGAAAAGTGCATAAATGGTTAATATTTAAACTGACTCCTGGGACTTCCCTGGAGTCCAGGTGATTAAGACTCTGCATTTCCATAGCCATGGGTGTGAGTTGATTCCCAGTCAGGGAACTGAGATCCTACATGCCACATGGCACAGCCAAAAATAAATAAGTAAAGAAGTAAAATTGAAGATAAACTGATTCCCAAGTCCTAGGTTTGGGAGTGAATTCCTAGGTCCTAGAACTATTTCTGCCCAAGTCCTGAGGGTTTTTGTTGTTGTTAAGTTGCTAAGTTGTTTCTGACTTTGCTTGTGTCTGTACAGACCCCAAGGACTGCAGCACACCAGGCTTCCCTGTCCTTCACAATCTCCTGGAGTTTGTTCAGGCTCATGTCCATTGAGTCAGTGATGCCATCCAACCATATCATCCTTTGTTGCCCCCTTCTCCTCCTGCCCCCAATCTTTCCCAGCATCAGAGTCTTTTTAAAGTCTACAACATGGAAAGAATGGAAAAGAATGAAAAAACTCTGACACTATCCAGTATTGTCCAGGATGTAGTGAAATGCAAACTCTCACACACAGCCAGTGAGAGAGTATATTAGCACAACCTCTTTGGAGAGCAGTTTGGTACATGTCACATTCCATCATACAGAAATTCTCACATGTGCAAAACACATGTTCATTGCAGAACTGTTTACAACAGTGAACTACTGGAAACAACTAAACCACCCACCAGCATAGTAAGTAAATAAAATGTGGCACATTCATAAAATGTACTATAGCAGTAAATAGGAGTAAACTAGCACTATGTATTAAGATTGAGCCTCCACAAAATTCTAGCAAACAGAATTCAACAACATATTAAAAAGATCATACATCATGACCAAGTGGGCTTTATCCCAGGGATGCTGGATTCTTCAGTATTCACAAATTGATCAATGTGATACACCATATTAACAAATTGAAAGATAAAAACTATATGATTATCTCAATAGATGCTGAGAAAGCATTTGACAAAATTCAACACCCATTTATGATGAAAACTTGCCAGAAAACAGACAAAAGGAATATACCTCAACATAATAAAAGCCATCTATGATAAATCCACAGCAAACAATATCCTCAATGGTGAAAAATTGAAAGCATTTCCTCTAAGGTCAGGAATAAGACAAGGGTGCCCACTCTCACCACTACTATTCAACATAGTTTTGGAAGTCTTAGCCACAGCAGAGAAGAAAAAGAAATAAAAGGAATCCAGATTGGAAAAGAAGAAGTAAAAACTCTCACTCTTTGCAGATGATATGATCCTCTACATAGAAAAGCCTAAAGACACCACCAGAAAATTACTAGAGCTAATCAATGAATATAGTAAAGTTGCAGGATATAAAATTAATACACAGAAATCCCTTGTGTTCCTATACACTTACAATGAGGAAACAGAAAGAGAAATTAAGGAAACAATCCCATTCACCATTGCAATGGGGGAAAAAAAAACATAGGAATAAATTTACCTAAAGAAACAAAAGACCTATATATAGAAAACTATAAAACAATGACAAAAGAAAGAAAAAATGACTCAAATAGATGGAGGAATATACAATGTTCATGGATCAGAAGAATCAATATAGTGAAAATGAGTATACTACCCAAAGCAATCTATAGAGTCAATGCAATCCCTATCAGGCTACCAGCGGTATTTTTCACAGAACTAGAACAAATAATTCCACAATTTGTATGGAAACACAAAAAAAACTCAAATAGCCAAAGCAATCTTGAGAAAGAAGAATGGAACTACAGGAGTCAACCTGCCTGACTTCAGACTATACTACAAAGCTACAGTCATCAAGACAGTATGGTACTGGCACAAAGACAGAAATATAGATCAGTGGAACAAAATAAAAAGCCCAGAGATGAATCCACGCACCTATGGACATCTTATCTTTGACAAAGGAGGCAAAAATACACAATAGAGAAAAGACAATCTCTTTAAAAGTGGTGCTTGGAAAACTGGCCAACCACCTGTAAAAGAATGAAACTACAACACTTTCTAACACCATACACAAAAATAAACTCAAAATGGATTAAAGATCTAAATGTAAGACCAGAAACTATAAAACTCCTAGAGGAAAACATAAGCAGAACACTCTCTGACATAAATCACAGCAAGATCTTCTATGACCCACCTCCCACAGTAATGGAAATAAAAGCAAAAATAAACAAATTGGACCTAGTTAAACCTAAAAGCTTTTGCACAATGAAGGAAACTATAAGCAAGGTGAAAAGTCAGCTTTCAGAATGGGAGAAAATAATAGCAAATGAAAAAACTGACAAAGAATTAATCTCCAAAATATACAAGCAGCTCATGCAGCTCAATACCTAAAAAACAAATGACCCAATCAAAAAATGGGCCAAAGAACTAAACAGACATTTCTCCAAAGAAGACATACAGATGGCTAACAAACACATGAAAAGATGATCAACATCACTCATTATCAGAGAAATGCAAATCAAAACCACAATGAGGTACCATCTTACACCGGTCAGAATAGCTACAAATAATAAATGCTGGAGAGGGTGTGGAGTAAAGGGAACCCTCTTACACTGTTAGTGGGAATGCAAACTAGTACAGCCACTATGGTGAACAGTGTGGAGATTCCTTAAAAAACTGGAAATAGAACTGCCATATGACCCAGCAATCCCACTACTGGGCATAAACACCAAGAAAACCAAAATTGAAAGAGATATGTGCACCCCAATGTTCATTGCAGCACTGTTTACAATAGCTAGGACATGGAAACAACCTAGATGGCCATCAGCAGAGGAATGGATAAGAAAGTTGTGGTACATATACAAAGGAATGTTACTCAGCTATAAAAAAGAAATCATTAGAGTCACTTCTAATGATGTGGATGAAACTGGAGCCTATTATACAGAACGAAGTAATTCAGAAAGAAAAACACCAATACAGTATATTAACGCATATGTATGGAATTGAGAAAGATGGTAATGACGACCCTATATGCTAGACAGCAAAAGAGACACAGATATAAAGAACAGACTTTTGGACTCTGTGGGAGAAGGCAAGAGTGGAATGATTTGAGAGAACAGCATTGAAACATGTGTATTACCATATGTGAAATAGATGACCAGTTCAAGTTCGCTGCATGAAACAGGGCACTCAAAGCCAGTGTACACAGTGGGAGGGTGTACACGGGGGGACACATGTACATCCGTGGCTGATTCATGTCAATATATAGCAAAACCACCACAATATCGTAAAGTAATTAGCCTCCAATTAAAATACATAATTTCTTTTTTAAAGATTGATCTCAAAAATACAGTGTTACCTCTGTTATATTTAAAATGGACAAGCAACAAGGACCTACTGTATAGCACACAGAATGCTGCTCAATGGTTTGTGGCAGCCTGGATGGTCAGGGAGGTTAGGGGAGAATGGATACATGTATATGTATGACTGAGTCATCTTCAACATTCACCTAAAACTATCACAACATTGTTAATCGGCTATGCGTGCAGTGTTAAGTCACTTCAGTTGTATCGGACTCTTTGCAACTTTATGGACCATAACCCACCAGGCTCCTCCATCCATGGGATTCTCCAGGGAAGAAAACTGGAGTGGGTTTCAATGCCCTCCTCCAGGGGATCTTCCTGACCCAGGGATCAAAGCAACATCTCTTACATCTCCTGCATTGGAGGTATGTTCTTTACTACTAGTGCCACTTCGGAAGTCTCATTAATCAGCTATATCTCAATACAAAAAAAAAAGTTTGTTTAAAAAAAAAGACTTATTTTAGATTTAGGTATTTTTATTTTAATATTATGTTACTCTTTAGCATACAGAAAAGGAAAAGAAAACTGAAATAAAACTATAAATTGATAAATAAAATTAAATAAAAAATTTTTCTCAACCTTCAAAAATAATACAGTGTTGCATGAAGATAAAAGCAAGTTAAAGAATAATATTGTAAGGTACCACTGTATAAATCTTAAGGAAAAAAACAAAACATACATACAGAAACATCTGTGTTGTTTATCATGATTATATATAAGTTAAAGTATTTTAAAATGGCTCGGAAGGATATATACCAAATTCATAGCAATGGCTGCCTCTTAAGAGAGGGTGGGATTTGACTAGGAGTAGAAGACAAAGAGTATTTATCCTTACCTAAAATATCCCAGTTTTTTAATTAAAAAAAAGACTCTGAAAAGATAAAATGTTAGCAATGATTGGTTCTGAAATTAATTGATGTTCAGTATAGTATTCTGTCTGTTTTTCTATATTTAAAAACATAGCCTTCATTTAAAAGAGAGCGATAAAGAGCTAAAAGCTGCCCTTCCCAGCTATGAATTTTAGAGTTGGATCATTAAGAATGTCATGCATTTCCATCATAGGCTCAGGATGAGCCTAAATCTGGTTGATGTAGGAGGTGCCAAAAGTCACCTCTCTCTGGCTAGGTAGTATTCCCACTAACACAAATGGATGCACTTCAGTGAAGGCTCAAAGTCCTTTCTAGCAGGGTTGGCTTCCTGAGCATGAGATGTAGAGTCACATACCACCTCATGCTCTGATCAGAATGGCCCATGCCTAGTTTAATGCTCTACTGTCACTGTCTTGAAATTCATCATGATTTCATCTCTGAGCTTGTGTTTTGTGAGTGAAATCTAATAAGATGATGACACGTGCACATGAGCAGATGAGATATGCCCAGTTTGTGCACTCTCGGTTCCTTGATGTCCCATTCTTGATGTCCACAGAATTTCAGACCCATGATGTGTGGAAATTTAGTGAATCTTAGAGCAAATTTAGGTGGTTCAGTGTAAAGAATGTGCCTGCCAAAGCAGGAGACACAAGAGATGTAGGCTCGATCCCTGGGTCGGGAAGATGCCCTGGAGTCAGAAATAGCAATCCACTCCAGTATTCTTGCCTGGGAAATTCCATACACAAAGAAGCCTGGCAGGCTACAGTCCATGTGGTCGCAAAGAGTCAGACACAACTGAGCACGAGAGAAGACAAGATGAGAGCAAATATAGTATTATGAAATTGCCAGTTTCTGTAGAGTGTTGATACAAAGTGTGCATACTAAGAAGTGAAATAAAAACTATTGAGTTAGTTTAGTTTTGTGCAGCATTTCCACGGTTATGATAAGAACAAAATAAATATGTATGTAGAACATGTAGAATATAACTTATGTGATTCCTTGATTCTGCACATCAATTAAATGCTTGACGTTTACATTTAAAACTGGTATTGCCTGATATAAACATGAAAAGTAAGATTGATGCTAATTATTTAAATTTTTAAATTTTTCTTTACTTAGAAAGACATTAAATAGCACACAAAAAATATCATGCCATGTTGAGTGAGACTGAAAGAAAGGAAATGGCTTTATATTTTAACAAATTTACTGGCCCTTTTTTCCTGGCTTTTTGAACAAAGGGACTTGCATTGCTATCTTGCACTGAACCTGGTAAGTCATGTAGCCGGCCCTACTTGCTGGCTCTGACATATGATCCACCTAAGAGAAACCGTCATCAAGCAAGTGCCTGGACAGTTCCCACAGCAAAGCCAGGGGACTGTCTAGAGCCCAAATCTCAGCACAGTCTGTTCTCTGTGTTCTTGGGAGCTCAGGACTGACTGGTCACTTAAGGGCAGAGGTGGCTCTTAACCCATATGGACTTCATTCTCAGACAAATAAGGCCTCAAGCACACTTCAGGAATGGAGGTGAGGTACATCCCTTCACCCAGGGGAAGACAAGGTTTAAGAGGCCAGGTTCTGGAGACTGCACGTATCTGTGCTTGATACGTAGGAAGACTTCAATAGCTGTTAGCCATGATAAATTTCCCAAGGTTCCTCTTCTTACTTGGCTCTTCAGTGACTGAAGGGGAGGTGGTATATGAGGCAGCTTACAAAAGAGGCAATGTAGTCGGATTAAGTTCAAGTCCAGCTCTATAGGTGGCTAGTCATGGTTCAGGCAAGTTTCTTAACTTGTCCCTAAACTAAATTTTGTACTCAAGACCCAATTTAATGGAATCTCAAGCCATGAAAGTCTCAGATAATATCTGCTGGTAGGCCCTGAAGGTAAGGATGGAAGAAAAAGCAGGTTACCATAAGGAAAGAATAAAACTGCCATCCCAAATCGAGAGCACAGAGACCACTTCCCCAACATTGTTTTACGTGAGGACTAACTTCAGGAAGGCATCTCAAGATCTGCCTCATATAACACCTATAGCATAAACAAAAAAAGCAAAAATAGACAAATAAAACCACCTCAGATTTACAGACTTCTATGCAGTAAGAAAAACAATCAACAAAGTGAAAAGGCAACCTGTGGAATGGGAAAAAAATAGTTGTAAAGCATATATCTGATAGGGAGTTAATCCCCAGAATATATAAAGAACTCTGGAGGCTCAACAACAAAATAAACAAATAGCTCAGTTTTTTCTTTAAAAAAAAAAAAAATGGGTGGAGCACTCAGACATTTCGCCAAAGAACATAAACAAATGTCTAATTCAAAAAGATACATAGACTCCAATGTTCATAGCAGGACTATTTACAACAGCAAAGATATGAAAGCAACCTACGTGTATATCAACAGATGAATGGATAAAGAAGATGCGGTACGTATATACAATGGAATATTACTCAGCCATAAAAAGAATGACATTTTTCCATTCGCAGCAACATAGATGGACTTAGAGGGCTAAGTGAAGTAAGTCAGATAGACAAAGACTGTATGATATGACTTAAATGTAGAATCTAAAAAATACAACAAACTAGTGATGATACCAAGAAAGAAGCAGACTCATAGATACAGAGAATAAGCTAGTGGTTACCCCTGGAAGGGAAGCAGTGTAAGGATGAGGGTAAAAACTACTGGGTGTAAGACAGGCTACAAGGATGTATTGTACAACACAAGGAAATATAGCAAATATTTTGTAATAACCTGTAAACACCGTGTTGGAGAAGGAAATGGCAACCCACTCCAGTATTCTTGCCTGGAAAACCCCATGGACAGAGGAGCCTGGTTGGCTATAGTTCATGAGGTCGCAAAAGAGTCAGACACAGTGTAAAATTGTATAAAATATTTTAAATATGAATTACGAAAAAAAAATGAGCAAAGGAGTGAACAGAGTTTTCTCCAAAGAAGATATACAAATGTCCAAAAAAGCATATGACAAGATGCTCAGGGTCACTAATCATGAGTAAAATGCAAATCAAAACCACCATGAGATACCACTTCACATTCATGAGACGGCCACTATCCAAAACACAGAAAATAACAAATGCTGACGAGGATGTGGAGAAATGGAACAATTGTGTACCATTGGTGGGAATGTAAAATGGTTCTGCTATTACGGAAAACAGCATAGAGGTTCCTCAGAGAGTTAAAAAGAGAATGACCATATGATTTAGCAATGCCACTTCTGAGTGTACATCCAAAAGAATTGAAAACAGGACCTCAAGGAGATACGTGCACATCCATGTGCACTGCAGCAGTATTCACAATAGCCCAAGAGGTGGAGCAATCAAATGTCAATGTCAGGGGAGTGGATAAACACAGTGTGATATTTACATACAATGTCTTATTATTCAGCCTTAAAAGAGAAGGAGATCCTGTCACACACTACAGCATAGCTGAACTCTGAAGACACTATGCTAAGTGACATTAGCCAATCACAGAATATTGTGCAGTTCTACTTACATGACATATCTAAATGTAGTCAAACGCATAGGAACAGAAAGGTGCACGTCCTTCTGGAGGGCTGCTGAGGAGGGGAAACCGGGAGCTGTTGTTCAACGGGTACAGAGTTTTAGGTTTGCAAGATGAAAAAGCTCTAGACATGTGTTGCACAACAATATCCTTATAATTAACACTACTGTACTGTATACTTAAAAATGATTAAGGTAGTAAATTTTATGCTACAGTGATAATTTTTAAAAAGTATGATCCATAAAAATTTGGATTAAGTTGCACTTTATTAAAATTAAAGCTTTGGGTTACATAAAGTTGAAATTAAAAAAAAAAAAGAACAGGTGAAGTTTAAACGATGAAAGAAGTAATTCCTATGTACCACATGTTAACAGCACCTGCCATATAGGAAGTCTCCATAAATAATGATGGTGTTATTTTGTCACCAGCAAGATTCATATCGCAGTTTGTGTTCAAGTGATGAAGTAATTCTGTGAGTTAGAACAACACTTTCTTGAAGTGATTAAAATGTAGTCTGGGCATTTCTTTTATTTATTTATTTTTTTTTAATTTTTAAATTTTTTATTCCTTTATTTCTCATGTGTTCCCCATCCTGAACCCTCCTCCCTCCTCCCTCCCCATACCATCCCTCTGGGTCGTCCCAGTGCACCAGCCCCAAGCATCCAGCATCGTGCATTGAACCTGGACTGGCATCTCGTTTGGGCATTTCTTTTAAAATGGTGTTTAAAAGCTCCATTTCCAGGCAGCTGAAGAATACTCTTTCAAATGCATATGAGATTTTTATAAGAAAGTTAATTATACTACTGATTCATAGCACTCCCTGAAAAAGTAGAAGAATAACCTATCCACAAGTGACTAAATCTCAAAAACATGTGCTAACATCAAGATGGCAAATTATAGAAGAACACTATGAAGTGCATTTAAAACATATATATAACTGTTCTATGTATACATACTCGCCTATGTAGTAAGCATTCCAAAATATGTATAATGACACTCATCAATTTCAGATAGTGTTACTTCTGGATAAGGAAAAAAATAAAGGGATAAAGGATGGAACTTAATCTGTAACTACTGCATTTTATTTCTAAAAGTTAAAAAAGAAGAGTGAAGGGGAGCTATCTATAACAAAACTTACTTGTATTTCATTTGAGTAATGGATATACAGATGTTTGTGATAGTATTTTCTGTGTTTTCTGTATGTTTAATAAGTTTCATAATTTAGAGTGTTAATTTTCACATGCATTTTTATTATTTACTAAAACTCAAAAGTCACCCCTCTTGCAAGCCTTCCTGGAATCCTCTGGAAGTCTCACTCCCTGGGTTCCCACAGATCTAGTTCAGTCCTCTATTGTTAGTTATGCTTTTATGACTCAGTTATCCTTTTATGCAAACTGTTAGATTCTCAATGGCAGGGACTAAAATAAAGAGATGCTTACTCCTTGGAAGGAAAGTTATGACCAACCTAGATAGCATATTAAAAAGCAGAGACATTAGTTTGCCAACAAAGGTCCATCTAGTCAAGGCTATAGTTTTTCCAGTAGTCATGTATGGATGTGAGAATTGGACTGTAAAGAAAGCTGAGCGCCGAAGAATTGATGCTTTTGAACTGTGGTGTTGGAGAAGACTCTTGAGAGTCCCTTGGACTGTAAGGAGATCCAACCAGTCCATCCTAAAGGAGACCAATCCTGGGTGTTCTTTGGAAGGACTGATGCTGAAGTTGAAACTCCAATACTTTGGCCACCTCATATGAAGAGCTGACTCATTGGAAAAGACTCTGATGCTGGGAGGGATTGGGGGCAGGAGGAGAAGGGGACAACAGAGGATGAGATGGCTGGATGACATCACCAACTCGATGGACTTGAGTTTGAGTGAACTCCGGGAGTTGGTGATGGACAGGGAGGCCTGGCGTGCTGCAATTCATGAGGTCGCAAAGAGTCGGACACAACTGAGCGACTGAACTGAACTGAACTGATGCTTAGTTACCTTCATATCTTATTCAAAGCTAAAGGCCAGATGGCTACATTAGTATATGTTTAATAAATATTTGCACAATAAAGTAATAAAGTCAAATTGCATATCTGTAAATGCTGAAGTGTGATAAGGTTGTTAATAAAAAGGAATGAAATTAATACAAAGAAAGGTATAATCATGAAACAATACACCTGTGAAGTCTAATTTGTTTATCAAATCCTCAGAAGCCTAGATCTCAGTCTGTTTTAGCCCAGACTGCCATAACGAAATACTGTAGCCTGGGTGCCTTAAACCCCCGACATTTATTTCTCACAGTTCTGGAAGCCAGGAAGTCCAAAATCAAGGTGCTGGCCAGTTTGATTCCAGGTGGGCGCTCCACTCCTGGCTGCCTTTTCATTGTGTCTTCACATGACAGGGAGCTCCGTTGTCTCTTTCTCTTCTTATAAGGCCACTGATCCCATCATGAAAATCCACCTTCAAGAGCGAACCTAACTCAGAGGCCCCTTCTCTAACTACCTTGACGTTGAAGGTTAGGGCTTCAACATACGAATTTGGGAGCGGTGGTGGAGGAGGAGGGACATACAAATGTTCAGTCCATAACATCAGTCCAAACTTCGTCCTCCACCTCTGGACATAATTGCAAAGTGAGCCTGGGCTCTGGGACTACTAGCCATTGCTCAGATTTGTGTTTGAGTGAGACAGGGAGAAGGCAGTGGTGGCAGAACCACACGGCGTTTTTCTTACCAGCACATTTATATGATCTTTTCACACAACTGAGTGCCAATGAGTTGTAAAATTAACACTTCATAATTCACTTCGTTAATTCTCATCAGCTTGTCATTGATTGCTCTCATGTTTGGATGATAAAGGATTATTGGATTTCATAATCAATTACACAGCCTTGAACAGTCCACATCTCCTTCATGCAAAAGTCATTTCAGTGTTTAATTATTGAAAAATCCCAGTAAAACTAAGAAAGTGATTTGATGCATTCATTCTCTATGGTTTTTTTTAAAGCAGACCAGAAACATAAGCTGTTAGATTTAGATAAATTACTATAAAAACCAATTTAATAGCACTATCAATAATTACAAATATAAATTATTGTTTTCACATGAAGGTTGGTTACATTAACATAACCAAGTAATTGGTTATTGATGGACCAAAAGATGCATAATTATTCATCATTTTGGAGATGATGCTGATATATGACCATGCTGATGGACATCATCAACCACATAAAAAAGGAAGCCCTGTTCATTTACTTACGGCTCCATAGAAGGCAGTTCTTAACTTCTCTCCCCATATTTCAAAAATCCTTTTTTATTTTTAATTATGAAATTTAAAAACTGGGCAGTTTTCTTATTCAAGGTCCTGGGTTTAGAAGACAAATGTCCAACCCTTCCACTGTCAAAAGAAGCTTACAGAAATACCCCCTACACAAAAACACTTATTCAGTTCCCATTAACTTCAGGACTCAAATTGATAACTTACCATACTAATTCTTCAACAATAGACTGATATTTCTTTCTATTGCCACCAAAGTTCTATAACTCTAGCCTTAAGAGACCATGACAACTTCTAACTGCAAATTCATTCTCATAATAATTATATTAGGACTCATTCACAGGTGAACAATTTTGTAACTAATATCTGGGTTGTTTTATTTCTCCAGGTGATGGATATTTTTCTCCATAGCTTATCAGTGGTCTTTTAGCTTAAATAAGGATGGCGTTGTAATGGTTAGTGTAAAACTGATTTAAAAGTTAGCCAGTGGCCAGAGATTCTTGGTCAATTTTCTTATGGATATGTTCATTGTGGTTAAAGTTTTAATTGCCATTTAATAGTTAATATTTATCTGTTTGTTTTTAAATGGATGTAAAATAGAAAGATACCTGGCAATCAAAAAAAAAGCTAGCCAATGGAAAATACATTAAACTAATAGAAAAGTAAGCTGAGTTTTAGAAGTGACTGCCTGCTATGTCCTGGGAAAATCTCTTATTCTGTTCCCAGGCTGCCTTAAGTCTATATCCCTCAACTATCCAGCCTCTAGAGGAAAACTGTTTGGTGAACGACTCTCCCGCCTGTTCTTAATCACAATTACAAAATACACACCAAACTGTGTATAGGCACTTATACATGTAGGCATTCATTCATCTGACAAGCCTCTATCTGGAGCTGACGTTATGGCAGACAAAGCTTTGTGCTCTGTAAGGTTCAGAAAGTAAAACACAGTCACTTTTGAAAGGATATGAGTATGTGTGCAATATGTGAAATAAAAGTTACTCTTAAATCTTTCTTAATAACAAAAGGCCATTTTTTGAATATTGGATGTGATAGGATACATCTGGGTGGTCTAAGCAAAGGTAGTAGTCTTGCTACCGTTGCCAGTACCTGGTTTCTGCATATACATGGCATGCACTTCTGTCCCTGAAACAGAGAGAGTAATGATCTGGGGAGAAGCGTTCCCGGGAATGATTTCCTCTTCTGAAAAGGCTCCCAAGACAGTCATTCTCTCTGCAGGCTTGCCTTTGGATTTTGTTTGCACACTCCTTGACCCAATAACTCTCTTTCTAGGTTTTTACCCTAAAGAAATAATCAGAGAGGTATGCAAGGATTTACATCCAAGGTTATTCATCCCAGGATTATCTATTACAGTGAAAAATGTAAAACAATCATAAACATCCAACAATAAGTTTCATCAAATAAACTATGGGGTATCCACAGGTTATTAACCATTCATTAAAAATTATAAACATATAGGTAATTCTTCATGATATATTTGTTAAGAGGAAAAAGCAAACACAAAAGCAAAAATTTTTTGGAAAGTATATGTACATGTATTGTGTGTTGGGTGTGCGTGTGTGAGTGTGCGCATGTGCACTGCATATATATTCCCCCTGAAGGGTGGGATAACAGGAGACTTTTATTTTCTTTTTTGTGCTTATTTGGACTTTCCAAAGTTGGTAACATTAACTTTTTTTTTTTATCTTTGCAGTTAGAGAGAGAAAAAAAAATGCTCAAAAACACAAAGCACATTCAGATATTACAATGGAGCAGGAAAAATAAATGGCTTAACCTGACCTATAGGCTGCTAGTCCTGGAAGGTGTGCTAGAGCTGAGTCCTGACACTAGGCAGGATTCTTTGCAGGAGCGGGAAAGTGGGTATTGCAGGAAAAGAAGAAAGCATACACTGAAAACTGAGGCTTCAGAAAACACGGCCCTTTTTTGGGGAAATGCTCATGGTCCAGTCTGGTTGGAGGCTGGCAGATGGAGTGTGTGATGACCCATTGGGGCATCAGGCTGAGAGAGCCATTCACCAAGGGCCTTTTCATCATGCTTAGAACCTCGACTTTTAGGTGGTGGGAGGTGACATTGATGGGGAAATTATTTACACGGAAAAGCAGACATTTCTGTGGCTGCCTTTTTGTTTGTGACATTCATTCTGTGCTTTGGAAGCAATCAAACTCCTATTCTTCTCTCATCTTTTACACCACCATCCCAAGTCACTTTATGGACTTTGCTTCATTCCACTTGAAGCACCCACACACCAGATAATGACTCCCACCTCTCACCTCCTGCAGGTACGAGTGTGGTCATCATGCCTGGGGTAGCCCATGAGCCAGAAGACACAGCTGCTAACCAGCGCCTCACTGCATACAGGCAATATTGTTACACTGAACCAACATAGCTTGCCGGCAACTGGGAAGCACCACCCAGTGTAAAGTAAACCATTACTGATGACTGAAGAGCCAAGCTTCTTTAGAGACTCATTCTTTCAGGGGTGTATCAGAAGAAAAGTATGTCTGCACCCTTCCCGTGTTCCTCTTCTTAAAATGTTAACAGCAAGTATAGAGCACGTTGTAAATATGTTTGGATCTGGTTGCCAAGCACTGCTTTTCTGAAAATTGCCCCTCCTCCTTATCCTCATAGATGTCACATATGGATTGGACCAGGATCAGCATCCAATACCAGTTGGACTCAGTTCTCTTGAAGGAATTTGAAATATGAAATAAGTGTTTTTAGCTGCAGTCAAGCTGTTCTCTTGAATGGAAGAGGGGTCAACTTAGCTGCTTTTGATGGTGGCCATTATTACCACGATGAGTAACAAGGCAGAGAAAGACGGTGTGTGGCAAGGAAGATAAACGATAAAGTGGCAAGGGGAAGTGGACTCAAGACATGGTGTATTAGGTGGACCAACTACTGTAAGAAACGATCCCAAATCTCAGTGACCTCACATAATACGAGTTTATCTCTTGCTCACACAAAGTCCAATACTAATGATTGGGCGGCTCCTCCATGCAGTTCTCTCCAAGTGGTGACTCGGGGACCCAGAACCCTCTCATACCATCTCATGTCTCCACAATGTTGTGGTTTCAAGATCCCCTGGGCATCATCCTATCCCATCCCAGCACGTGGGCCATTTTGTTTCCAGGACTAGAAGAGGCATATATCATTTCTTCCCACAATCTGCTGGCAGAACTCAATCATATGGTTCTACCTAGAGGGAAGTAGGGCTAGGAAATACAGCTTCACTGAGTGTCTATGAAGAAGACCAGAACCAGATATTGCTGAACACTAGAAGGATCTGCCATATGTGGGGAAAGAGAACTGCCTGGCTTCCCACAGCACCTCAATCTTGCCTTACTTAAGCCTTGGTCAAACCCAGTATCCTTACTCAAGCTAGCTCAAGTAGGTTTCTACTATTTACAAACCCAAGGAAAACACTAACAAATCATCAAAACACTTTTCAGATTATAAAGTATTTTGACTGCTCACATTCACGTTTAATTTTGACATCAAGCCTCTGACACAGGTTTGAGCAAACTCCAGGAGACGGTGAGGGACAGGGAGGCCTGGCGTGCTGCAGTCCAGGGGGTCACAAAGAGCTGGACACAACTTGGTGACTGAACAACAAGAAGAAGCCTGGGAGATAGATATGATTATCAGCCTCGTGTTGTTGACGAAGAAACAGAATCTCCCTGAAACTTTATCAATTGTTCAAGCCCATCACAACAACTACAGCCAGGGCTGGAATTAACTCCTTCAACTCCAAAACTGAGTTCTTTTTTCAACTTCATAGTGTGTAAGAACATCTGGCAGCAGGGAAATTATGCTTCTAGCTCCTTACTGTGAGTGGTTGTATCAGATTACTTGCCCCCAGGAGGAAGAGCAAACAACAGCACAAAGCCACGAGCCTTTCTCGGGAAGAAAGGTGGATGGGACTGAAATGGAGGGTGCAGAGAGGAAAGCCCAGCCACACCAGACTCTTCATATTCTTCCCAGATGCGCAGAGGCTGTACTTGGAATTCGGAAAGAAAATCTGATCAAAGCCAAAAGGGCAGCAATCCTTGTTCTCTGGAGGCCTGCGTTTTGTATTTGACATTGAACCACTCCAGTCTATGACACAAAAAGTCTATTAAAAGCCCTGAAGGAAAGGAAGACAAATGGCCAAGACCTTGAGTCACGGCACCAAGATGAAAGGCATTGGGTGCTCCGAGGCTGGGGGAGAAGGACGGGCATGGAGAATTGTAAAGCCACCTTTGTGCACAACAAATGATGAGACAGCTCTGGAACGATAGCGAACAGCTGCTCTGTCTCCTCAGCACTAACAGCTGCCACCTCTGCTGGGCTTTCCCACTACTGGCTCCTATGACATCCAGCCACACAGGACTGACGGTCAAGGTCCTCCTGAGTCGCAGTGAAGCCAGGGCCAGAGGGAAAGGGCTTCGAATGCTGCTGGAGCGCAAGGGGAAATGCCCGGGAGGAACAACCTTGACGAAATGAAGGTAACAGAAAGCGCTAAAAGACAACGGGTAAGAGGACACAGATTGTGCTCTGAAGGCAGCAGTTCTCACACGTCTTTAGAGAGATGTCCACTGGACCCAGGCAAAAAGGACAATGTAGCACTTTAAAAAAAATTGCATTCCACTTGAAAGACTGTCATTTATTGCAAGATTACTTCCTTGTTTTGATGTTAAAATGTCCTTTTATGAAATGACAATGATAGAAAACGGTGGAGTTTTTTTTTTTTTTCAAATATATACTCCTGGCAAAATAAAACGCTGGCAACGCGATTTTAGTCCTTAACTTTTTTGTTTTCCCTCTCATTGGTCCGTGAAATTGAAAAGCCTGGTACCCACTCAAAAGTCCGAAGCTCTATATGAGTCATTCACATAGAAATAAAAAAAGAAAAGAAAACTTAGAAAACACCCACGCATATCAAGGATAAATTACACAGATTTCAAGGACAAATCAATGCTTAGAAGTGGAATAAATAATAATGTCTTTGAGGAAAGTTGTAACATCAAACAGAAAAGAATTCGTTTCTATCAGCCTTAGGAATCTGAATTCCTAATGCCTCTTAAAGTCATATGAAAAGGAGGGGAGATGGGTCAACCAAACCTAGACCATCACTCACAATTATCTCTACGATGGCAAACACAACTGAGATGAAAAAAGTAGGCGCTATTCAGATTTTCAGATTACAAAATACTAGCTGGGAGCCAGCTGCAAAGATTTTGACAACAGAGCTATTCCCAATGTTCACAAGGGTACTTAGAAGAGCTAACAATAGCAGTTGTTTTGCAAAAGTGTAAAAATAGAGTGAAAGAACAAGAGGAAAAAATACTGCAAATGTGCCATGTAACTCTTGGAATAGAAGCTGTAAATGTTTCTATACAAAGGGGACTACCTCTACCTACCACCTGCTTATATTCTAGGATTTGGATATTTGCCAAAATGACAGTTTGGGAAAGTAAAAAGGCTTGGGCTAAAGTGCAGAAGAACAGGAATGAAAGAGCAAGGCATGTTTTCCTTCATTGGTTTTCCTTGCATTTCAGATACCCGTGCATCAATTTAATTGCCAATTGTGTTCCTGACTTGCAATAACTGAAGAAACATAGCTGGGATAATAAGGAGAGAAAGAATTGTAAATGAAATATTGAGATATTCACATTCCATGAAAATTGTAGCATTCGTTCTCCTGCCTTGTGTTTTTAATGTTCCAATGGAAAGGGTAATGATCGAGGAGTGTTTGGAGAAAGGAAGTAATATTTTTAAAACACTTGCCATGGACTAGACACTGTGCTTGGAATTCTCTCTATATTATCTCACACATTTCTTTTTTAAAAAATTATTTTTGGATGTGGACCATTTTTAAAGTCTTTATTGAATTTGTTACAACATTGCTTCTGTTTTATATTTTGGTTTTTTGACCCCCAGGCATGTGGGATCTGATCTCCCCAACTGGGAATTGAACCCTCATCCCCTGTGTTGGAAGGTGAAGTCTTAACCGCCGGACTTCCAGGGAAATCCTGATCTCATAAACTTTTAACAACAACATTCTGAGGTATTATGGCCCCATTTTCCAGATGAGAACACTAAGGCTCAATGACAATAAGATGCTTACCCAGAGGTCAATTGCTAAATGTCAGAGTCAAACATATGTTTTCCCCACTACTCTTGATATCCAGTTACTCTCTCTGCCTGGAAACTGAATGAATGGCTACAGAACTTGAGACAGAAACAACTCCTTCTCTCAAAATTCCTCCTCCCACTGTTGGCCCCTTCATCACCTGAAGTATCCATTCCGTATGCCTAGGTCAGCCCCACCTACTACCGAACTGCTGATTCACTCATACTAAAATTAATTTACTTGTCCTTTCTCATCAGCCCAGAAAGTCTCTTCTGTTGCCAAGTTACACATAGTTGGACAAAAGAACAAGTCCTAGGTAGGGTAGAAATAATGGTCCAGTTTTTTATTAACAATCTCCTTCAAATTCTACTGATGGGAATCTCATGTCTACTAACAGGAGAGCTTAGTAGGAATGTGGTGGGGTCTTCCTACTTCCACTATCCAAAATGCATTCCTTTAATAGTAATTACCAGTTCAAACGTGTAATGGCTTGGAAAACTATGTACATATTCCCTTTCCAATGGTCACAAAGACATAAAAAGAAAGGGCCTTACTGTACTGGGTTGAAAAGCCACCCCACATAATGTCTCCCAGAAACCTGTGAATATAGCCTCATTTGGAAATAGGGTCTTGGCTAAAATCAGATCATGCTGGATTAAATGGGACCTAATCCAGTGACTGGTATCCTTACAAGAAGAAGGAAATTTGTACACAGACATACACAAAATGAAGATGGCCTTTGATGATGGAGGCAGACATTGGAATGATGCAGCTACAAGCCAAGGAACATCAAGAACCACAGACAACCACCAGAAACCAGAAAGAGGCAATAAAGGACCCTCCTCTAGAGACTTCAGAGAGAGCATGGCCCTGCCAACACCTTGATTTTGGATTTCTAGCCTCCAGAATTGTAGGACAAGTCTCTTATTCTAAGCCACCTCATTTGTGGTATTTTGTTACAGCAGCCTGGGAAACTACCACACTTGGCACATTCCTTCAATAAGAGAGTCTTAACTATTGTAAAATGCCTAACTCTGTCCAAATTCATGTTAATGCAACTCCAATCAAATACCTAAAATCCCCCAGCCTAATCAAAATCTCAAGAGAATTGGCAGAGGGGGAAATTTAACAAAATGACTCTTCATGATAGCTGAAGGGTGTTGGGTCCTAGCAAGGTGGTGAATGACCAGGCCTGCATTCATGGGGCAGGAAACTGAAAGAAAATGAGCTGAACTCTTGATCTGTGGAACTGGAAAAAAAATTAAGCCTGGTGAAATCTAAGGAAGAAATGATAATGGTAGGGACAGAAATAAAACAGAGAACATGAATAAAGGAGCCATGGATCATTTGAAAAGATGAACAAAATTGATGCAACTCTAATGAAACTGACGCAGTAAAACACAGAATGATCCATGGGATTTTACACTGAATGTACATTTTAAGCACATGCAACAAGCAATTCATATTTTATAAGGATGTATACATTATTCAAGGAATTTCCCTGTAGCTCATACAATAAAGAATGTGCTTGCAATGCAGGAGATCCGGGTTCAATCCCTGGGTCAGGAAGATCCTCTGGAGAAGGGAATGGCAACCCACTCCAGTATTCTTGCCTAGAGAATCCAATGGACAGAGGAGCCTGGTGGGCTACAGTCCATGGGCTCACAGAGTTGGACACTACTGAGAGACTAAGCACACACATTATTCAAGGACCTATATAAAGCACATTTTAGTAGGTGGGGTCTATGTTACATACAAAACAGGAGTACGATCGATGATGAAAATAATAGGAATAAACAAAGAAAAGGGTCTTGCTATGTATCAGTTCAGTTCAGCCGCTCTATGTATACACTGATATATTCAAGATGGATAACTGACGGGGATCTACTTATAGCGCATGGAACTCTGCTCAACGTGTGTGGCATCCTGGATGGGAGGGCAATATGTATGTCTGTGTCCCTTTGCTGTCTGCCTGGAATTATTAAAACATTGTTAACCAGCTAGTAAAAAAAAAATGTTTGTTTCATGAACATAAAGAGAAAGAAAAGGGTCTTGCATGGATGTATGGACACAGAGTTCTGTGGTATCAGATACAATGACCATAGGAGGAGTCATTGAATAATTTGTATGAAAACAATTTGGGGAAAAAAATAATAAAGTAGTAATTTTTTCAGGCAGACTTTAAAAATTTGATGTTAAAAATGAAACCAATAGCTAAACAAATATATGATTTTCTATCTTATCTTGATTTGGGGAAGCACTTTGCAAGCATAAATGCAATGGGGGGAAAAAAGAGGAACAAATGGATGCTTTGACTCTGTTAAAGTGAAACTTTAAAAAATAAAATCTTTCTGTTCATTAGAAATCATTTAAAAAATTAGATACAAAAAGCAAATAGGAAAGAATATTTACAACAAAAACTACAAAAGAAACATATCCACTATGTATTAAACTTTTATGCAAATAAAAAAGAAAACATTAAAATAGACCTTATTAAAAGTTGGGGGAAAAAAACTTTTTAACAACCCAGAAAGAAAATGTAATTGGCTAATAAATATGGAAAAATATTCAACCTCAGTAGTAATATAAAAATGCATATTTAGACTGAAATTTTCCATCTACCAAATTAGCAGGCTAGCACTCCTCTTGGGAATATAAACTGGTCTCCCTTCCTGGAAAGTAATTTTATATTACATGTCAAGATACTTTTAAATTTTCATATATTTTGACTCAGTAACTCTGCTCCTAAGCATCTGTCTTTAGGGAAAACCTACACATTCATCAAAATGGGAATATTAAATTTAGTACATCCATACTGTGATAGTAAAGCGTTGTGAGAATATAGTCTCTGAATCCCCAGACTCTGCTACACTGTAGGAACTCAATAAATGTTTGTTAAATGGCTCGGGAATTCTACGTGGCAGTTAAAAAAAGAATGAGTTCAAATTCTATGTGGAAAGATCTCCTAGACGTGTTGTTAAAGAAAACAGGTGAAAATCAGGACATACAGGACGACCCCACCGAGGTAAAACTAAAACTAGCAGCAAAACAAACAAACAAAAAATCCCTCTCCTCCCCTTTCTCTCTCCCTCCCTCCTTCCCTCTTTCCTTTCTTCTCTCTTTCAATCCATAGGCAAGTGCAGGAAAACACAAGTGCATACCAAGCTTATAGGAACGATTACATTTGAGGAGATGGGGATGGGCAGGGAGAACACCTCTGAAAGGAGGCTGAATGGTTTTAGATATAAATACTCTCAGATTAATTACCTACTTTAAAAATAAAATGTGTTTCCTAAAGGATGCCTATGCAAAGATGTTTATAATAGCATCATTTGTAATCATGAAAAGTTGAAAATAACCCCTTAGGATAATAGATATATATTAACCACAAAACATCATGTAGGTATATAATAAGCTGTGTTTTTGAAGAAGACTTGCCAGGAAATGACATGGTACATTATTAAGTGAAAAACAAAAAGAGCAAGAAAGATTTCATTAAAAAAAAAAAAATATATATATATATATATATAGGCTCATCTTACAAGAACCACTAGAGAAAATTCTTCAAGCTGAAAGCAAGTGACCATTGAGAATACTTTGATCCCACACAAAAACCAAAGAGCACCAGGAGAGGTAATTATATCAGTAATTACATGAAAGGATGAATGCATATTTCTTCTCCTATTTGAAAAGCAATTGTATAAAACAAAATATGTATAGAATCGTATTCCTGGGCATTCAACATATAGAAGCGTAGTATACTTGACAATAACAGCACAAAGCCTGCTGAAATTCAAAACAGCTAACCCTAAACCTACTAACACAGCCTTTCAAAGAAAAAAATGAAAGAGTTGTCGCCAGTGTTTTGCCCTAGTTCCTTCTGCCTCCTGTCTGACCCTGTTATTTCCCTATGTGTGTGGGAACTTGAGAACTATGAGTAAAAAACTCTTTTCAATGGCAATCATCTCCTGATCAAATGGCCTCACCACACCTGAATAATAATAAAACCTATGTTTTAAAACAAATAGTAATTTTAAAACTATCCATAGAAAAACCTCAGGTACAGATTGCATCACTGGTGAATTCTACAGATATTTAAAGAAGAAATAACACCAATTCTTCACAAACTCTTCCCAAAAATTAGGAAAAGGAGGAAAATTTCCTGATTCATTCTATGAGGCCAGTTCGACCATGAAACTAAAACCAGAAAACTTTACAAATGCTTCTGTTATAGAATTTTGACTTAAAACATCTGCTAAATTCCAAGTTCCTATAAAAGATTCTGTGTCTATAATAAACTTTCCTATATCTCTCCTTGCTATTTTTATAGATTCTGTTAATAAAAGGAAAAGGCATGTAGAGTGAACACAGAAATGGTTGTGACAATTTCATTTTGCTTTTTCATTCTTCAAACGCCATCATACAATTTGTTTTCCTGTGCAAGCTTTACACAAATACAATTGTTTTCAGGAATACTTAAACAGCATTTTACGGGATTTAAAGTACTGAACAGAATCAGTGTGGTAATGCAGAACTCTTTTCCTAACGTAAGAATCTCAGAAGTTAATAACTAAGTTGATTTCTAGGTTCTTGAGTGTTTGAAAAATAAAATTGAAGTTTGAGATTTTTTTTTTAAAAAAAGGAGATTACAACAGAAAAAAACAACAGACCAACATTCCTTATGAACACAGGCGCAAAAATGCATGAAAGCATTTGACAAAATCCATTGCTTCTTCACTAATCAAAAAAATAAAAACTCCACAAACTAGGAATAGAAAGAAGCTTTCTTAATCTGAGAAAAGGCATCTATGAAAAACTCACAGGTAACATCATACTTAATGATGAAAGACTGAATGCTTTCTCCCTAAGACTAAGAACAAAATAAGGATATTCACTTTCACCACTTGTATTCAACACCATATTGTAGTGAATTAGGCAAAAAAAGAAATAAAAAGAACTAAGATGGGAAAGGAAGTAAAGCTGCCTTTATTTACAGATGACATGATCTTGTATATAGAAAATCCTAAGGAAACCACTAACCAAAAATAAATAAATAAATAAAACACTACTAGAACTGAAAAATGAGTTAGGCAAGCTTGTAAGATATAAGATCAATATATATATAAGCCAACTGTGTTTCTATACACTTGCAACAGGCAATCTGAAGATGAAGTTAAGAAAACAATTTCACTTTTATTAATAAATTTAAGGAAAGAAGAGCAAAGTGTATACACTGAAAATTACAAAATACTACTGAAAGAAATTAAAGAAGATCTAAATAGATGGAAAGACATGCCATGTTTGCTGACCAAGAGACTTAATATTGTTAGGATGGCAATACTCCATCAATAGGTCCACAGATTCAATGCAATCCTTTCAAAACCCTAGTTGGCTTCTTTGTAGAAACTAACAAGTTGATCTTAAAATTCATATGAAAATTCAAGAGATCCAGAATAGCCAAAACAATCTTGAAATAGAAGAATAACTCACACTTCCCAATTATAAAATTTAGTACAAAACTACAGTAAGCATGACAGTGTGGTATTGGCACAAGACAGACATACAGATCAATAGAACTGAGAATTAGAAATAAATCCTCACATTTAGAGGGAGGCGCCAAGATGGCGGAGGAGTAGGACGGGGAAAACACTTTCTCCCCCACAAATTCATCAAAAGAGCATTTAAACGTCAAGTAAATTCCACAAAACAACTTCTGAATGCCGGCAGAGGACATCAGGCACCCAGAAAAGCAACCCAACTCTTCGAAAGGAGGTAGGAAAAAATATTAAAGACAATAAAAGAGACAAAAGAGGGAGAGACGGAGTTCCGTCCCGGGAAGGGAGTCTTAAAAAGAGAGAAGTTTCCAAACACCAGGAAACCTTCTCACTGCCGAATCCGTGCCGAGCTTTGGAAGCACAGAGGGCAACATAACAGGGAGAAAAAATAAATAAACAATTAAAACTCGCAGATTGCGAGCCCTACGGTAACTCCCCCAGGGGAGAAGCAGCGCAGATGCCTGCATCCGCCATTAGCAAGCGGGGGCTGGGCAGGGAGGCGCAGCGCGGGCTGCATCGCTGAGAGTAAGAATCTGGCCTGAATATCCTGAGCACTATCTGAGCAAAATAATTTGGGCTAGCAAACCAGACTGTGGGATATCTACCATGCGAAAAGCCAGCCCTAACCTAAGACACCGCCAGCCCGCGCACGGAACAAAGGACTAAACAGAGATAGCCGGCTGCAGACCTTCCCCCTCTGGTGACAGGCAGCCTGAGCCGGAAGGGGGCAATCGCAGCCCCAGAGAGACATTATCTATAAAACTGGCTTCTTTGCTAACTAAAACTTATTGGGGGTCTGGACGGTCAACATCTGCCTGAGAAGGTGCGCTGGTTTTACACCCAGATAACCGAGTGGCGGGGAGGCGATAAGTCGCAGCATTGGCGCTCGCCAAACACCTCATCACCTGAGCTGCTCGGACCTGGGAAGAGCACAAAACGCAGGCCCAACTGAGTCTGCGCCTCTGAGGACTACCTGAGTGCCTGAACCTGAGCGGCTTGGACCTGGGAGGTGCATGCAACCCAGGGCCAGCCTCGGATTGTTCCCGGCGGAACAACCTAGAGCCTGAGCAGTGTGGGCAGGGAGGCTACATGCGCCGTGAGCGGGGGCAGACCCAGTGTGGCTGAGGCACTGCGAGCGCACGCCAGTGTCATTTGTTTGCAGCATCCCTCCCTCCCTCCCCACAGCGCGACTGAACAAAGAGAAGAAATACAGCTCCACCCACCAGAACACCGACACAAGCTTCCCTAACCAGGAAACCTTGACAAGCCACCTGTACAAACCCACACACAGCGAGGAAATGCCACAATAAAGAGAACTCCACAAACTGCCAGAATACAGAAAGGACTCCCAAACTCAGCAATTTAAACAAGATGAAGAGACAGAGGAATACCCAGCAGATAAAGGAACAGGATAAATGCCCACCAAACCAAACAAAAGAGGAAGAGATAGGGAATCTACCTGATAAAGAATTCCAAATAATGATAGTGAAATTGATCCAAAATCTTGAAATTAAAATGGAATCACAGATAAATAGCCTGGAGACAAGGATTGAGAAGATGCAAGAAAGGTTTAACAAGGACCTAGAAGAAATAAAAAAGAGTCAATATATAATGAATAATGCAATAAATGAAATTAAAAACACTCTGGAGGCAACAAATAGTAGAATAACAGAGGCAGAAGATAGGATTAGTGAATTAGAAGATAGAATGGTAGAAATAAATGAATCAGAGAGGATAAAAGAAAAACGAATTAAAGGAAATGAGGACAATCTCAGAGACCTCCAGGACAATATTAAATGCTACAACATTCGAATTATAGGGGTTCCAGAAGAAGAAGACAAAAAGAAAGACCATGAGAAAATACTTGAGGAGATAATAGTTGAAAACTTCCCTAAAATGGGGAAGGAAATAATCACCCAAGTCCAAGAAACCCAGAGAGTCCCAAACAGGATAAACCCAAGGAGAAACACCCCAAGACACATATTAATCAAATTAACAAAGATCAAACACAAAGAACAAATATTAAAAGCAGCAAGGGAAAAACAACAAATAACACACAAGGGAATTCCCATAAGGATAACAGCTGATCTTTCAATAGAAACTCTTCAAGCCAGGAGGGAATGGCAAGACATACTTAAAATGATGAAAGAAAATAACCTACAGCCCAGATTATTGTACCCAGCAAGGATCTCATTCAAGTATGAAGGAGAAATCAAAAGCTTTTCAGACAAGCAAAAGTTGAGAGAATTCTGCACCACCAAACCAGCTCTCCAACAAATACTAAAGGATATTCTCTAGACAGGAAACACAAAAATGGTGTATAAACTCGAACCCAAAACAATAAAGTAAATGGCAACGGGATCATACTTATCAGTAATTACCTTAAACGTAAATGGGTTGAATGCCCCAACCAAAAGACAAAGACTGGCTGAATGGATACAAAAACAAGACCCCTACATATGTTGTCTACAAGAGACCCACCTAAAAACAGGGGACACATACAGACTGAAAGTGAAGGGATGGAAAAAGATTTTCCATGCAAATAGGGACCAAAAGAAAGCAGGAGTAGCAATACTCATATCAGATAAAATAGACTTTAAAACAAAGGCTGTGAAAAGAGACAAAGAAGGTCACTACATAATTGATCAAAGGATCAATCCAAGAAGAAGATATAACAATTATAAATATATATGCACCCAACATGGGAGCACCGCAGTATGTAAGACAAATGCTAACAAGTATGAAAGGGGAAATTAACAATAACACAATAACAGTGGGAGACTTTAATATCCCACTCACACCTATGGATAGATCAACTAAACAGAAAATTAACAAGGAAACACAAACTTTAAACGATACAATAGACCAGTTAGACCTAATTGATAGCTATAGGACATTTCATCCCCCCCCCAAAAAAAAGACTGCTCACTATGGCAATTATTGAAGCTGACTTAGGGTGACATAGAGGCTTATTTCCCTTTACCCTTCTGAGTTCTTAGCTGAGGATCTCTGTAAGAAATGACAGAATAGCAGGACAAAATCAAACAGAAGTTTATTAACATAAAAAAAAATTAAAAAAAATAAAAAGGAAGCAAATTCTAACACAGACTACAACATAGATAGACCTTGAAAATAGCTAAATGGAATAAGCCCAGTCACAAAAGAACAAATACTGTGTGATTCCACTTAAAAAAAAAGAAAAAAAAAAGGGGGTACTCTTTCTACCTCTTTCTGATGTCTATGTCAAAAGCTTTCTCTATCCTTTCACTTTAATAAAATATATGCTGCACGAAAAAAAAAAAAAAAAGAATACATGATCTTCATTAGTATAGCAAAAAAAAAAAAAACCACTCCTGCTACAGAAATCCTTGAATTTTGCAGTCATGACTAGAGATCAGTGGTTCAGTCCTCTCCAATTACATGTGGGGAAATAATTTACTCATTTCCAATTCACTTAATTTTTAGTCATCATGTGAGGTTGAGGCTCCTACCATGTATAAAAAAAAAAAAAATGAGGAAGGGGACTTCCTGGTGGTCCAGTGGCTAAGACTGCACTTCCAGGGGGCACAGTTTCAATCCTTGGTTGGGGAACTAAGATTCTACATACTTCATGGTGTGGATAAAATAAAAAAAATAAATGAGGCTCCCCTGGTGACTCAGTGGTGAAGAATCCGCCTGCCAATACAGGAGACACGGGTTCAATCCCTGATCTAGGAAGATCCCGCATGCCATGGAGCAGCTGATCCTGTGCCCCGCAGCTGCTGAGCCCACACGCACTACTGAGGCCCCAGCGCCTGCAGAGGGTACTCAGCAACAAGAGGAGCCGGCATGGGGGAGCCCCCAGTTGCCAACCAGAGAAAAGCCCACGCAGCGGTGAAGACCCAGCACAGACAAAAACAAGTAGATAACACTTCAATTTTTAAAAATGAGAAAGAACTCTGTGAACTGATACAAAATAGTTGCCAAAATGGGCTACCCTGGTAGCTCAGCTGGTAAAGAATCTGCCTGCTATGCAGGAAACCTGGGTTCTATCCCTGGGCTGGGTAGATCCCCTGGAGGAGGGCATGGCAACCCACTCCAGTGTTCTTGCCTGGCGAATCCCCTTGGACAGAGGAGCCTGGCGAGCTACAGTCCATGGGGTCTCAAAGAGCCGGACACAACTGAGCAACTAACACACACACACACACACACACAACACAGTTGCCAAAACATACTGCTAAAAGAAAAACGCAAAGCACAAAAGGTTTATCTTTAGGATGCTGCCCTAAGAAAGAAAGGAATTCGAGAGAACATTCTACATTTGCCCATCTGTGTGTAAAAGAAATACAGAAAAGATAAATCAGAATCTAAGGGGACTGGTTACCTATGGGGAGCAGGTGTGAAGAGAATGGAAGAAGTTGGGGGGAGGTAAACGTGAATGAGTAACGCACGTGAGGAAGTAGTGATGGTGTATTTTTGTATGACTCTGACCCTTAGAACCACAGTGGTGTATCACATACCCCCAAATAAACTAAAGCCAACTAGGAGGTGGAGAGAACCCAAGTGGAGTAAAAGTACTAACAACGACCCTACCATAAAGCAGTAACAGCCACATACCCCCAAATAAACTAAAGCCAACTAGGAGGTGGAGAGAACCCAAGTGGAGTAAAAGTACTAACAACGAGCCTACCATAAAGCAGTAACAGCCACGCTAAAAAGGGTGGGAAGCAAAGAACTAACATGAATTCTGGGAAACAGCATCTTGATTGGATACCAGAAGCCTGAAGACAAAAAGAACTATAGAACTTTCCTGGTGATCCAGTGGTTAAGAATCCACCTTAATGCAGGGGACATGGGTTCGATCCCTGGTCCTGGCCCGGGAAGGTTCCATGTGCCTGGGGGCAACTCAGCCCATGATGGAAACTACTGAGGGCCGGCTCCTCAACGAGAGAAGCCGCCCAAGTAAGAGGCCTGAGCACCACAGCTGGAGAGTGGCCCCTGCTCCCCACACCTAGGGAAAGCCCACGAAGCAACAAAGACCCAGTGCAGCCAATAAATAAATACAGTCTTAAAAAGAATAAAGAAACTATCACCATTAGGTAGACACTGGTAGTTGGTGCAGACTAGTTCCTTTAATGAGTGATACGCGCAGACGTTTGAGAAGAAACAACATTTGCATACTCTCAAAATGTCTACCTTAAGATGCTTATTAACAATGAAGGAGTGATTTTACAGTGAGAAGCTCAGTAGAAATCACCTTAAGTGATAAATGTTAACATCACCAGTAATAAGCTGCATAACATCAGGAACCTGTGATATAATTCACTGAGGGTGCCCATCATACCTGTAATATTCAGTCTACTTATGCTAAAACATCAAATTGAGGCGCCTTTGACAACAGAACTAACTAGTACTCTTCAAAAAAGTCAATGATGAGAAATCAGGAAAGACTAAGGAGCTTTTACAGACTGCACTAGACTGCACAGGGAGAAAGAAGCAAGTACAATGTGGGGTCCTGGACAGGATCCTAAAATAAGAAAAAGACATTAGGGATGGAGCATCATACCGAGTGAAGTGAGTCAGACAGAGAAGGAAAAATATATGACATCCTTTATATGTGGAACCTAAAAAGAAATGATACAAATGAAAAAAAAAAAAAATCCTCACATTTATAGTCAATTGATTTTCAGCAAGTGCCCAAATGATTGAATGGAAAGAATAATTTATTCAACAAATGGTACTGGGAACAACTAGATGTCCACATGAATGAAGTAAGATTTCTATTTTATATCATTTACAAAAATTAACTGAAATGGATCAAAAATCTCTTAAATGTAAAAGCTAAAACTACAAAACCTTTAGAATAAAATGTAGGTGGAAATCTTCATGATCATGGATTAAGCAATGATTTCTTCGATATGACACCAAAAAACACAGTGACCCCATGGACTGTAGCCCGCCAGGCTCCTCCGTCCATAGGATTTTCCAGCCAAGAATACTGGAGTGGGTTGCCATTTCCTTCTCCAGGAGATCTTCCCGACCCAGGGATCAAACCCAGGTCTCCCACATTGCAGGCAGACTCTTTACCATCTTTTACCATTTGGAGCCACCGGGGAATCCACAAACACAGCAACAAAAGTAAAAACAGATAAATTGAATTTCATCAGAATTTAAAACTATTATTTTATAGGACACTATCAAGAAAGTGGAAAGACAACTCAGAGAATGGGAGAAAATACTTGCAACTCATATATTTGACAAAGGAATTCTATTTGAAATATATGAAGAACTTTCACAACTCAATAATAAAAAGACAAAAATGCAATTACAAAATAGGCTAAGAATATGAATAGGCATTTCTCCAAAGAAGATATATAAATAGTCAAAAAACACATAGAAAGATGTCCAACTTCATCAGCCATCAAGGAAACATATATCAAAATTACAATGAGACAGCACTTCAAACCCACCCAGACAGCTATTATTAGAAAAGCAGATAATAATAAGTGTGGGTGAGAATGTGGAAAATTTGAAACTGATAGGATAGTTCACTGGTAAGAATGTAAAATGATGCAGCTGCTTTGGAAAAATTCTACAAGTTCCTAAAATGTTAAACACTGAACATAGTTACCATCAATGGTAACTATGGTAACATAGTTACCAACAATGACCCAGGCATTCTACTCCTAAGTAATACTCAAGAGAAATAAACATGTGTATGTCCACATGAAAAGATGTACATAAATGTTCATAGCAGCATTATTCACAATAGCCAAAAAGCAGAAACAACCCAAATGTCCATCAACTGATGGCCAGATAAATAAAATGTAGTATATTCACACAATGGAATATTATTCAACAGTAAAAATGAATGAAGTATTGATATATCCTATAACATGGGCTTCCCTGGTAAGCTCAGTCAGTAAAGAATCTGCCTGCAGTGCAGGAGACCTGGGTTCGATCCCTGGGTTAGGAAGATCTCTTGGAGAAGGAAATGGCAACCCACCCCAGTATTTTTGCCTGAAAATCCTATGAACAGAGGAACCTGGTGGGCTACAGTCTATGGAGTCACAAGAATCAGCCATGACTTAGCGACTAAACCACATAACATGGATGAATCTTGGAAATACTCTAAGAGAAAGAAGCCAGACAAAAAGAGCTGCAGAACTGGATATTGCATAACTCCATGTGTATGAAACACCCAGCACAGGCAAATCTAAACAGGCAACACAGAGATAAGCAGTCGTCTAGGAACAGGAGGACTTAGCATAGCCAGTAAAGAGCTGGCTGATCAGCATTCCTTCAGAAGCCTTCAGGGAGTACATTGTTCAGACAAAATGGCAGCTGTGGAATTAACAAAAAGAGTCTCATTTTACTTTAAATACTCCCTATGCTCCATGCTCAGTCATGTCCAACTCTGTGACCGCATGCACTGTAGCTCACCAGACTCCCCTGCCATGGGGTTTTCCAGGCAAGAATACTGGTGTGGGTTGCCGTTTCCTTCTCCAGGGGATCTTCCCAACTCAGGGATCAAACTTCCATCTTCAGCACTGAGGCAGATTCTTTACCACGGAGCCACTTGGGACCATCTAGAAAGACCTAAGCAGGGATCTCAAACTGAAAAGAGCCAAGTCTTAGGACAGTTTAAGAGCTGGACTAAGCATTCACTACCACATCCATTCTGCATCCTCTCATCTCTACTTTTCCTTTCAGTGGGCCTTCTTCTCATACTCAGCACCCTGTATTTTCAGGGATTTTTAAAAATGATAAAATAAGATTGCACCACTGGCAATCTTAGATTTCAGATACAGGGTTTGATGCCAGTGCAGTTGAAGACAGCAAAGCAACTGATCACCCATGGGCCAAATCGTAATGATATGGCATTCTTTCCTATCAAGAAATTCTTAAGCTTCACAGTGCTGAATCCTGAATTTGATGCCCTTAGTTAAACTTGGGACTTGGTTAAAGATTAAACAATCAAACTTTTATTTCAACCACATAAACAAAAAAATAAAATACAAGTGAAGACACATTGACAAAGAAGAGATTGGTTTTCTGTGACTGAGTAATGGAAACTTTTTTTTTAGCATCCTATTCTGCATGTGGTCCCCGGTACAGAATAGGATGCTAAAAAAAAAAAAAAAAGTTTCCATTACTCAGTCACAGAAAACCAATCTCTTCTTTGTTGATGTGTCTTCACTTGTATTTTATTTTTTTGTTTATGTGGCTGAAATAAAAGTTTGATTGTTTAATCTTTAAGCAAGTCCCAAGTTTAACTAAGAGTGTCAAATTCAGGATTTGCATTGTGATTCAGCACTGTGAAGCTTAAGAATTTCTTGATGGGAAAGAAGTTGCCAGAGGAAATATCAATAACCTCAGATATGCAGATGACACCACCCTTATGGCAGAAATCGAAGAAGAACTAAAGAACCTCTTGATGAAAGTGAAAGAGGAGAGTGAAAAAGTTGGCTTAGAGCTCAACATTCAGAAAACTAAGATCATAGTATCCGGTCCCAACACTTCATGGCAAATAGATGGGAAGCAGTGGAAACAGTGGCTGACTGTATTTTTCTGGACTCCCAAATCACTGCAGAGGTGATTGCAGTCATGAAATTAAAAGACGCTTACTCCTTGGAAGGAAAGTTATTACCAACCTAGACAGCATATTAAAAAGCAGAGACATTACTTTGTCAACAAAGGTCCATCTAGTCAAGGGTATGGTTTTTCCAGTAGTCATGTATGGATGTGAGAGTTGGACTATAAAAGAAGCTGAGTGCATAAGAATTGATGCTTTTGAGCTGTGGTGTTGGAGAAGACTCTTGAGAGTCCCTTGGACTGCAAGGAGATCCAACCAGTCCATCCTAAAGGAGATCAGTCCTGGGTGTTCATTGAAAGGACTGATGTTGAAGCTGAAACTCCAATATTTTGGCCACCTGATGCAAAGAGCTAACTCATTTGAGAAGACCCTGATGCTGGGAAAGATTGAAGGCAGGAGGAGAAGGGGATGACAGCAGATGAGATGGTTGGATGGCACCACTGACTCAATGGACGTGAGTTTGGGTAAACTCCGGGAGTTGGTGATGGACAGGGAGGCCTGGCGTGCTATGGTTCATGGGGTCACAAAGAGTCAGACACGACTGAGCAACTGAACTGAACTAAACTGATTCTGCATGTGTGTGTGAGAGAGAGAGACATCAACAAAAAATAAATAAATAAGAGAACTGGTAAGGATACATGAGTCATGGAAACTGTTTAAAATCATTTGGCTCCCCTAGAAGACAGCCAGATTGTCAGTAAATGATTCAGCATGGGAAATAGCCAGTAAGGGCAAGCGTGATCAGTGAACAGATCTGAAAGAGACATTACAGGTCGGGGGGAAAAGTGGGACCTTCCTTGTTGCTGAGAGTCTTAAAAAGATTATCCCAGGGGATTACTGAAGGGCTAGGCTCCACCCTGCCTGTTCTAAAAGCAACTCATAAGGTATAGATGAAAAGAACAGTAAGAAGCATCAGCCACTATGATTGCTAAGCCAACGAGATCCTTTCCAGCAGTTCTTGCTGGAGCTTGGTTCAGGTTCTTTCATATGGAATCAAAACCAACTTTACATACTCAGTTTCTACTAAAGCTTTTCCCTTACTTGGTTGATAGCATGGCTTGTAAGCCCTGTCAAGATTCTCCAACAATTTCTGATGTCTGCAACATTCACAAGTCCTACCCTGTTTTTTATAAAACAAAGCCCTCCAGAGTTGTTTGGGTGACAAGTACCTAGAGATTGGTGCTCACATCCCTGTCTAGCACCTTAAACGTCTTCTTATATGCCCCTGGAGACACCATAAATACTAATTGATACCAACTGTACTTCAAACTCGAAACAGCAAAGTCATCACGCTACTTTGAACTTATGTGGGGCTCCTTTCTAAAGAACTCAAATTGAATTTTTAAATCTGCCTAAATTAATTATGTCTCAAACTTCCCACGAAACAATGAGTAAATATCACTTGTTGAATACTTCTTCTGTGGAAGGCATTCTGCTAAGCATTAGTAGTTGTGCCACTTTGGGTAAATTATGTATTCTCTACGCACTTCAGTTCATCTATAAAATGGGGAAAACACTGTCCTTCTAGAATCACAAAGTCAGTTGCTGACAGGCAACTAACTAAGTAGAGGGAGCTAGGTGTCAGTACTGAGTGATTATTAAGTGAGATGCACCTGGTAATCATGGGGGCCTATTCACTAGGATAGGATGCTGCTTCTTACATGGAACTCCACACAGGGTTATGCACCAACCTGGATGGGAGAGGGCTTTGGGAAAGAATGGATACATGTATATGTTTGGTTGAGTCCCTTTGCTGTTCACCTGAAACTACAACATAATCAGCTATACCCCAATACAAAATAAAAAGTTTAAAGTTTGAAAATAAAATAAAAAATAAACTTGCCTCTTTTTTCCTGTAGACAAATCCTGCCTTCCTACTTAGAGCAGCAAGAAGTGTGAGATAGGCTTTCCTAGGCTCCCTTGCAACTAGGATACTGGTATATGAGCCAGTCTTGGTCACTGGTGAGTTCAGTTCAGTCGCTCAGTCGTGTCCGACTCTTTGCGACCCCATGAATCGCAGCACGCCAGGCCTCCCTGTCCATCACCAACTCCCAGAGTTCACTCAAACTCATGTCCATTGAGTAGGTGATGCCATCCAGCCATCTCATCTTCTGTCGTCCCCTTCTCCTCCTGCCCCCAATCCCTCCCAGCGTCAGAGTCTTTTCCAATGACTCAACTCTTCGCATGAGGTGGCCAAAGTACTGGAGTTTCAGCTTTAGCATCATTCCTTCAGGGGAAGTCAGTTAGGGACTTTTCTTCTTTTAAGTTTTACTTTTACAAGAATGGGGAGAGACCAGTGGGAAGACAAGCTTTCCTCTTCCAGACATGTGTGTGTCTGCATGTGACATGAGCGCCATTTGGAGGCATTGATAGAAATGAGAGGAACATCATAGCAGACTTGCTGAAGATGTCAGAGGAGAAAGGTGGACAGATCAGTGGCAGGGGGCAGCAGTGCTTGACAGCATTTTTGTGCCACTGTACGAAACCTGGAGCTTCCCTACCTTAACTGAGGCAATAAATTCTTGAAGCTATTAGTTGGCTTTCAATCACTCACACTGAAATCATCTCCTCTGCATCGTGGCACGTTACCAAGGGGGCACTCGTCATCATCTGAAGTCAACCACTGGGACTTCCCTCATGGCTAAGTGGCTAAGACTCCATGCTCCCAAGGCAGGGGGTCCAAGTTCAATCCCTGGTCAGGGATCTAGATCCCACATGCCGCAGCTAAGAGTTTGCATGCTGCAACAAAAGACCCCACATGTCTCATTGAAGACTGAGGAACCCATGTGTCAAAACTAAGACCTAGTACAGCCAAATAAATAAATAAAAATAAATAAAGAAGTCAGGCACACTCAGATTCCACTGCTGGATGCCAGATGAGGATTTTTCAAGAAGAGCCAGGAGTCCAGATTTTTTAAATGTTGGCTTAAAGGAATATGTGCATGCCAAACAAAAGACATCTGGAGGCCAAATTCAGCCCACAGACACTGTTTTCAACCCTTGAAGTACCTCTGACAGTTGCTGTGAGTACTGAATTAAATGTGTTTAAAATAAGATCAGTAATAATAATAGCAAACACTCACATAGCACTTAATATGGGCCAGGCACCATTCATTTTGCTTGCTTTACCAATCGAATACTCATATGTAACCAGGTCTTACAACAACTTTATGGAGAGATGTAACTGCCACTTCCACTTTACAGAAAAGGAAAGTAAGGAAAAGAGAAGTTGAGCAATTTGCTCTGGTCACATAGTCACGATGAAGTACAGCAGGAATGTGAGACTGGGCCTAGGTAATCTGGCTCCAGATTTCACTACATTTAATCAGAGGAGCCTGGAAAGAGTCAGACATGACTTAGCGACTAAATAACAACAGCAGTCAATATGGTATGCTTGTAAAACATTCCAGACAAATTTCTGACCTGTAATTGATAGTCTATGTAAGTTCCCCAACCCCATCACCTCCTCTGCTTGAGGCAATTTGAGAAATAGAATTAGGGATTTTTCTGATGCTAAAGAGGACAGCTTGGCATGTTAGATATTAATGACAGTTGTCATTTCCGTTTGGCACCTCAAAAGCTGCCATAATATCCAGGCAGGTAATCAATATCATAATAAATGAAATCTATATGGTCTTGGCTGGAAGGTGAAACCGCTGTTATGACATTTGTGCTCAGCTTCTTGGCCACCAAACAACAGGGATGCTCTGAACCTGGTGAAATGTTGTACCTTCAGAAAAGACCACCAAATTCTCATGCTGACAGCCAACTTCTCCACCAAGACTCCTAGATGGTGTGGACTGAATGAATGGATGGATGATGAATTGGCTCCAAAGGGACACACATCTGCATACAGTAGGAGACGTTGTTATTTTGACTCTTTCCTTAGAGTCAGTCCCAAGATGGACAGAGCTTCAAAGCTAAATTCACTTGGTATAAATTAACAACTGTAGTGTTTAATCAGTCTTAATCAAACGTACCCTAAAAATGGGCTCTTACAGAAGTGATTCCAATGGGAGAAATGCAACTCCAAAAATGATGGGGGTAGAGGTGAGAGGAGTGTGGGAAAACCACACGCCTAAATGTCAAGCAATAAAAAAGTGTATTTTGGTATATCCATAGGATTGACTATTAGGTCACCATTAAAAACACTGCTTACAAAGAATGCAATAGAAAAACACTTAAGATCCAATAATAAATGAGAAAAGGACACAAGTTGTACAACACAAGTTGTACAGCATATATCAAAATACATCATTTAAATGAATTTTTCTTAAAGAATAAAAAACACTGAAAATGACTCATATAATACAATACATATAATACAAGTCTCATATAATAGACAAACCAACAAGTATGTATTAACTACCAAGTACTGTAGATGCAAAGTAACGACATGAAACAAAAAAATTTCTTCCTGCTTTTAATAGCTTTCAAAATAATCAAGGAGATGAGATGCTCTCTAACAATTACATCATAAAGAAATCTGATAATTGGAAATGAACAATTTATAACAGTTGCTATAATACTCAGAGGAGAGGAAGCTGACCTCTAGCTGTGGTGACCCAGGCAGGCTGTGAGGAGGAGCAGAGTGGGCGCTGAACCAGAGGCTTACCAGGATTTCAGGAGATCAAAGGGCATTCCAAGCAGGGAGTGGGATGCAAAGTTTGGTGGGATGCATCAGTCCATACTGGTGAAGGTATGGAAACACGCAAGGTATGTTTAATGTGATGGCAGTGGAAAGAACCCAGGGCCTGAATTGGGACCCTGGCCCTGTAATTTCTGCAAATGACTTAAGATAACCTCTGAGGTCGCAGGTTCTTTACTTGCATGCAGGAACAATAATACATCTCAGAGGATTTCCGTGTAGGTTAAACAAGGTCATTTATATAGGATGCCTGGCCCATAGTAGAAAATTGTTAAAGCAAATTCTGTTGCTATCTCTTTCTCTCCTGTTTTCTTTGTTCATCCACTCATTCACTCATTCAACAAGGGTGGAGCCCCCGCCACGTACCAGCACTGGGCTGGTTATTGTTGGTCCATTCTCATCCAATTCCACTCCACACTCCTTGCTGCTCTGTGCTGTGCCCCAGGAGCCTGACAACCACGGACTGCATCACCCAGGCTCCCGTGCCCTCTGGCTTCCAGTTGGAAACACTGGCAGGAAATCTGAGGGTGGGAGGAGAAAGAAGTTGGACAATTTACCCTGCTTTCCACTTCCTCCCTGTCTCAACATGGGGGTGGTAGGCAGCTCCTCTTCCTTTGCACAGCTCTCAGCTTTTGGGGGACACAGGTCCCTTCTGCCCTTCGTGCCAAGGGGTGGGGATGACACTTTCTGGGGCCCCCACCATGCCTCGTGGGTTTCCTTCACCCGTCATCTGTTTGTTCAACTCCCTTCAGTTGACCTCTTTCGAGTCTGCTGCTTACTGAGACTCTGACTGACATACATGATGAAGAAGGCAGACAAATCCTTGCCCCTACATTCTGATGAACAATCACATAGGCAAAATAGCCATGGGTACAAAGAAGAAAATAAGGTAATGTGATAAAGAGAGAGGCTTCGAGGGGAGTGGGGGTGACATTTCAACAGAGACTTAAAAGCTGAGGGAGAGTCAGCAATTCAAAGTTCTGGGAGACCCCTATTTCAGGCAGAAGTGCCGTATAAGAGTTTACAGTGAAGACAAGCACGAGGTGTTGCAATAATGAAAAGAGGCCACTGGGGCTGGAAATTGGCAGCCTGCAGGAAGAGTGGCGGAAGGGTGGTCAGAGGGGCAGTAGGGGCCAGCCAGCTCTGGGTGTGATGGGCCATGGAAAGGGGCCTGGACTCAGAGACGAGGTGCATTAGGATGTTTTTGGAGGGCTGCAGATTGGGGAGTAATTTGAGCGATGTTTTGAATCCATAATCTTCCACCGTGTGGGCAATGGATTATGCATCAGGCAAGAGTAGGAGGTTATTTCCATGGAAGAGCTGCTGGTGGCTTGAACTAGAAGGCTGGCAATGGCAGTGGAGAGATGTGAATGAACTTGAGATTCATTTACACGATGACCCTGAGGTATCATCATATTTCAGTTCTTCCCAATCACTGTCCTAGACCCTTAGAGGATGGTGAGCACTCTACTATATTTTTTTAATTTATATTTTTATTTTAGTGGTTATATATTTCAAAATTAGTGTGAACATATCCTGGATCATCTGTATGCCCATCTTATAACAGAATAGTATTATCACATAATTTCAGTGGTCCCAGTTCATTTTGATTCTAAGACCTCCCAGCACCAAATGATTGCCAACAATGACAGCATTTAACATAATGTGATGATTTTATTAAAATGTAACACACATACAGAAAAGAATACCAGTCGTAAGAATATATAGCTCTATACGTTTTCACAAACTGAACATTTCCATAACCAACACAAAGTTTAAGAACCTAACCCTCTAGGAACCCCTCTCCTGCCTTCTCCAAGTCACTCCCCACCCCACCCCTCCCAGTGTAACTATCACCTTGATTTCTAACACCATGATTTACTTTAGCTTCTTTTGGAACTTTTGATGAATGTGGAGATGAGAGTTATGTAAATGGGATGAAGCTGGCCTCTAAAAATCCCATCACGGTGTGTGAGCAGCATGGGATTCCCACTAGGGACCAGCGCTCAGTTTCAGTTCATGCTTCCTGGGCACTGTGATAAAGATCTGACCTCAGAGACTAGGAACCAAATTATCCCCAAGGCATGAAGCAGTTTCATGAGCATATCACAGTGGATCCCCATCAGTGGACATGGCCCAGCACAGTCACATCAGTAATCCTGGGTATGTATTAGAATGTCTGTTTATCATGGTGTGCCTGTCATGCAGAATAACATTTCCCCACACCTTAGATGACTCATGAGATGTTAAGAATAAAACACTGATGTCTTGACTTCTGTCATTGCTTTCCTAGTCTGCACTCCAGCAGCTTTCCCAGGTCCAGACTAAAAGGTGTCTTCTTTAGTCAGAAGGAAAGTCCAGCTGAATCTGCCCCAAGTCGCAGGAAGGCTCTCATCCCTGTCCCACCAGCCCTCATTCATTACACCACCAGGGTCAAAACAGGGAAGCAGACAAGCTTTGGTTTGAATGGACTCTCTTGCTCACTCCAATTCTGGCCCCTCCTGTTACTCCAATGACCTCATGCCTCCCACTGGCCCCAGAGTCCCCCACTGGAAGCAGGCATAGCCCTGCCCATCAAAATGTAGCCCTCCTGCCTCCATTCTCTCCCAGTTCTGCTTTCTGTTATGTGATAATGAGTGACATCAGATTTATACAAGGAATGCCCATGATGGTTTAGTGGAAAGAGCACTGCATTTGAGAGTTAAGGGGTCTGGTTCTAGTTCTAACATGACATCAGTTAGGATAACTAATTAGTTGAAAGTGACAGCATTCAACTTAAGCAAAAACCAACCAAACAAAAAAATCCAGAGATGAATGAGTTCCTACCAGGGTCAGGGATCAGATACAGCTATATCAGGGTCTCCAAGATGTCATTAAAGACAGACTCACTCTCTCCATATCTTGGCACTGCTGTCTTTGGCTCTCTGGCTACAGTCCAACCCTCCCAGCAACCCCAGTGGAGACCATGAACTTCTCTATTCCAATGTCCTGAAATCAAGTCTCTTTAGTTTTGATTGGCCTCCTGGGAACACATGTCCTGATGCTCTGGTTAGTGAGGCTTGGCTCATTTGCTCACTGTGGATTTGGGAGTAAAGTTAGCACCACCCAAGATGCTAGGACAGAGTGGGAGGGGCTGATTCCCCAGAAGGACTGAGGAAGGCAACAGCCACTGGTATCCTCTTCAGTTATTAATTAATCATAAGAGCTTGACAGATCTTTACCCCTCTGGGCCTGGTTTCTCACCTGCAAAAAGAGACAGATGGGCCCTACAACCTCTCATATCCCTTCTACTTTGACACTTCATAACTCCACCTAATTTCTCATGGGCATGCTACATAGTATTTGTACATCCCAAAGAATAATTTCTCAAGCCCATTAAAATGGGAAGCCGTAGGGACATAACCACCTACATGATAAGTCATTTGGGAGGGGTAAGACACACCATAGTGCAGGCCTTCCCCGTTTGTTCTGTGGGATCTCTGCCCCCAGGAACCCTGTAGAGACACAAGCCAGAGAGGCTGGTGCCAATGGAGAGGAAGGGATGGAATCGGAACTGTCATAATTCCACCAACAATGATCATGCACCTGCTACCACCCCAGCACTGTACTAGGATCTGGAAATGAACATGAGGAAGGCACGGCCCCTGTTTTCTAAGACCACAGTCTTGAGGTGGGCACACAGAAGCAAACCGCTGATTGACAGTTCAGAAGGTCACGGACTGTGGCAGGATGGTAAGGTAGATCAAGTGAGAGACACAACACCCAGCGGGAGATAGGGTTTGGGGTATAAGGAGATGAGAGAATAGTCAGGGAAGTTATTCCTAAGAAAGATATCCTGAACAGGGTCTGGAAGGAGAAAGGAGAATCTAGCCAGTTAAAAGCAGGGAATGAGCATTAACACCCAGCGAGTTGGAGCAGGCTCGAGCATTGCAATTTGTTGCAAGTGGCTGCCATGTGGAAATTTAAATGGGACAGTGGCAAGAGGTAAGGCCAGGCTTGATTGCAAGGGACCTGGAGGACCAAATCAAGAAGATGTACCTCTTGGAGTACCATAGAGATCCTCAGGAGCCACTGAAGGATGTTAAGCAGGAAGGTAACACAATATCTCTTATTTACAAAGCATCTACCAGTGTCACGTGGGGTCAGGGAGACATAAGACCACTTGTCTTCAAGAAGTCTGTAATCACAGGCTTTCCTGGTGGTTCCGTGTTTAAGGATCCACCTGTCAATGCAGGGAGACAGGGGTTCGATTCCTAGCCTGGGAAGATTCTGCAAGCCACAGGACAGCTAAACCCATGTGCCACGACTGCTGAAGCTCATGCTCTGGAGCCCACGAGCTGCAATAAGAAAAGCCACCGCAGTGAGAGCCCTCACGTCACAACCACAGAGTAGCCCTGACTTGTCATGACTGGAGAAAGCCCATGTGCAACAACGAAGACCAGTACAGCCAAAAAATAAATACTCTTTTTAATTAAAAAAAGAAGAAGTCAGTGATCACACCATCATAATGATAGAGGAAGGACTTCAATAGCCAGTATCTGACCACTTGCTTCTGTAGTTTTGTTGTGTACGTCTGTTTATTCACACCTTTACCTTGTTCCACATAAAGTTCACTCTTCAGAAAAAAAATGCCTGCACCTGAGACATAATGTTTAAAGGTGATCTGTAAGTCTCTGCTAAAAATCACACCTCACAGCTGATTATAAAACAAGTCAAGATCTCATAGCCGCCGAATATTATTACAAGGATTCTCATGCGGCGCTAGGCGTAAAGAACCTGCCTGCCAATGCAGGGGACATAAGAGACACTGGGTTTTTCCCTGGGTCAGGAAGATCCCCTGGAGGCAGGCATGGCAACCCACTCTAATATTTTTGCCTGGAGAATCCCATGCACAGATGAGCCTGGAGGGCTACAGCCTATAGGGTGACAAAGAGTCAGACATGACTGAAGGGACTTGGCACACATGCATGCAGGCACAATAATCCATCAGCATCCAGTGGAAACACCTGAGACCCTCTGCTGGCTGCTCACAGAGGCCCATAGGTCTTCCTTCTACAGAAGGGAGAAAGTCCTATATTCTACAGAAGATTGTTCTGCCCAATGGAAATCATGGCACTCTGCACACCCAGGCTTGATGGTAAGAGATTATTCCTAATGGCATAAATCCTCAGAGTATCGTGTGTCTGAAGGAAAAGCAGAGATGCATCTGAACACCAGGACTGCCTTAGAATGAAGAGAAACAAGGAGAAGCATTGAGTTGTGAAAACAACATCCACTCGATCAACCTAAGTGAAAGTTGCTCAGTCGTTTCTGACTCTTTGTGACCCCATGGACTATACAGTCCATGGAATTCTCCAGGTCAGAATACTGGAGTGGGTAGCCTTTCCTTTCTCCAGGGGATCTTCCCGACCCAAGGATCGAACCAGAGTCTCCTGTATTGCAGACAGATTCTTTACCAACTGAGCTATCAGGGAAGTCCTGATCAACCTGAAATGGGACCTGACATGGGACCTAGAAAACAAATGGTTAAATCTGTCATAAATTAAGGAATAAATGAAAAAATGGCTGGCTTCCACAGAAGTTTGACATTCTCAGTCCACTACAAAGACAGTTGATTCTTAATCATGCAAGATAACAGGGACCTTTGCCAAATGTCCTGCAGAATGAGGAGTAATTTTTTTAGCTTATATTTGACTTGGAAATGCATTCTATTTTTTTTTATTTTGGACTAGCTTTAACTTTCAAGCTCTGTTTCACTAAAGATTAAGTAGCAATGACAGTGACAATGACAACATCTCCTTAGAGTCTGTCGCGATCTTCAAAGCTTATTTGTATCCATTGTCTCATTTGAGCTTCTCAGTAACCCAACTCAGTGACTTAATTAGCAAATGCCCATCTTATAGACAAGGAAGTGAGGCTCAGAGACCCTCCACATCTAAGTAAAATGACTGAGCTGATCTCAAACCCAGGCTTCTTACTTGAATCCAAGATTTTTTTCCTAGGAAGGGCTGAAAGAAGCCAAAACCAAACAAAAAAACTGAGCTGCAAAAAATAAAGTGCTTACTGCCGAAGCTTCACATGAGGACGCGAAATTAATAACAAAGAGACCATTTTTCATGTGGACTCAAAATGTGAGTTCTCGGTTTTGTTTCTATTTGTACGAGAGCTTTGTCGTTTTAAAAGGCCCTTTCTTCTCACTCAAAATGAGAAAATACCTTCTGACAGCCTTGCAATTAGTAGAGCCTTCAGATTCTGATTTCCTCTGTTCCTTGGCATTACCCTTTTTTATAGGGCTCCACACAGGCTCCTGATAGAAGGGAAGCTGGAGTTTCTGAATTGGCCTCTGAAGTAATTTAGCTGCTCCCCATCACCACCTCTCAGCTGCATCTCAGCTCCCTCCTCCTTCCTCAGCCGCATCTAAGGGTGACTGCTAGGCAGGGATTTGAGAAAGGGAAAGGAGATGGGTAGGGGGAGAGGACTGAGAACAGGAAAGGAGAGGGGAATGAAGGGAAACAAAATCAATCCCTGAGTGGAACCCCAACCAATTCTTGTGTAAAAATTATATTTCCCCTTGAAAAAAGGAGAGGGAGTGGAACATAAAACAGAAATTACCAGTGATGCTACTATCAGGATACCTTCACTTATTCCACATTTGGTACCAGGGACTTTCACAGGCTCTGAGAATGCACACAATTGGCAAAAACCAATGTAATTCTTACCTTTATTTAGAGTAAAGTGGAGCAAGTTATGTTCCCCAGGAAGCTGACTCTGAGACATTAGAATGCATACACTGTGTTAGAGAGTGCTCTTAGGAGTAACATCCATGCAGAGAAGGCAAGTTAGCAGGACTGAGCATCCTCTGATGCAGTCAAAATATGAAACAGCCTCAAGGGAAGCCTGAGCCAGCCCCACATGGGGTTCCAAAGAGGGGTGACTTTTCAGACCTGTCCCCAGATAAGTGAGAAAGCCAGACCTTCACACCCCCACGTAGACCAATCATTGAAAGGGATGTGGCCTCGGGGCAGTGGGGCAGAGGGTGGGGGTACTGGGGATCTCTCTTTAGTTGACTCATTTCCAGCAGCGGGGGCAATAATAGCCTTTGATCCTGAAGGTAGATCTGAGCAGCTCATCAGAGCGTCCAGCACATGTAGTCTGGTGGAGGGGGCAGCAGCCATAACATAATCATAAAAAAATGTATAATGCATGCAATTTGGGCTGCAAAGGAGAGGAGCACAGTACCTGAGAGAGTGCAGCCAAGATGAAAAGGAGACATTGGGTTCCAGGCAGGGGAAGCCCATCTGCAAAGCCCTGGATTGGGAAGGCGTGGGAAGGGAAATGGGTTGAAGAGCATCCCTAAAGGGAAAAAGGAATTAGGTGCCACCTGTCAGTCACTGTGTTCAGCACTTTCAATCCATCCCTTAGTTCACTTCATGAGGAGGGTATTGCTCCCAGGCCCTTCTCGCATCTCTTGAGATCAAAGAACAACATTCCTTGGAGCCATGTGAAGCCAGAAGTGACAAGCCTGACAGTCATGGAGTCAAAAGCACAACGAACTGATGAGGGGCTGAGATCCAGCTAGCCAGTTCTCTGAGCAGAGAGAGGAATTTTAAGGAAAACAGAGAAGCTAGGTGACTTGGACGCCTTTGTGGAAAATGAAAAAGGAAAGCAATCAATGTAAACTGAAGACCAAAGCAAAGTTTATTGAATTTACACATAATAGCATTGATCATTATAACAAAATTCAATAAAATTTTAGATCTGATTTATTCTTACATTCATTTAGCAATGCTGCATTTGGGGAACTGCAGAAATCAAGTAAACTGTTCTGAAATAGAATAAGATGACTCTCAAGGCAGCTAGTAATACACTGTAATGAAAGAGAATTTTTAAAAAAATATTTTTTGTTAAGCAATTATGTACTGATTTCTGTATCTGATGGTGCAAAATTTGTTGAAATAAGGCAATCTGCAAAGCAAAAATCACATAGTGACAATTCATTTTTTCATTAGAAAAAGTACGTGTATATATAAGAAAAATGTGCATAGCAGAAGTCCCCACTTGAGGCTCTGCTGTGTCGACTGCAGATCTATGGTAATACTGGCCAGAAGTGCATTTCTCTCCGGGGGTGGGGGTGACCAGGGCACCTCCCCAGAGAGAATTCATCCCAACTAAAGCAGTGGGAGCCTGGAAATTTGTGGCTTTAAGAGGACAAGACTGAGAAAGCCTGTTTTGGTGTCATATCTGGGTTTGAGTCACTTTCTAGCTATGTGACTTCAACCAAATTACTAACCCGCTGCTAAGCCTCAGTCTTCTTGTCTATAAAATGGACTGTGAGAACCCCTGTGAAGTTTTGAAAGGTGAGTGATCCTTCACATTTAGAAATGGAACACCAACCACAGACAATAATATGAGAAGGTACTCTTAGAGCTCCTCAAAGTATGGTCCTCAGACTCATAGTAGCACCTTGGAACTTTGCTAGAAATGCAAATTATCAGGCTCAGTGGTAAAGAATCCATCTGCCAAGGCAGGAGACACAAGAGACGTGGATTCAATCCCTTGGTCAGGAAGATCCCCTGTAGTAGGAAATGGCAACCCACTCCAGTCTTCTTGCCTGGAAAATCCCATGGACAGAGGAGCCTGGCGGGCTACAGTCCATGGGGTCACAAAGAGTCAAACATGACTGAGCAACTGAACATGAGCACGCATGCATCCCACACCAGTCTGGCTGATTCTGAATCTCTGAAAGTGGGAGACCAGAAAACTGGGTTTGAATAATTCTCCTGGCAGAGTGACCAAGTGTCCAAGCTTGTCCAGGGTTGAGGAGCCTCCTGAGATGAGGAATTTCCAGTGTTAAAACTGTAAAGTCCAGGGCAATCTGAAATGGGTTGATTAACTCTACATGATTCTCATGTGTGCTAAAATCTGAGAACCACTGTTCTAACAGAGGTATGTGTACTTTAAAATTAATTTAATTTTGTGGGTGAGATGCTTGAAGATTCCACTGGAGATTTTCACAAATCCTTCGGGGACAGCTGTGAATTACTGCTTTAAGGTAAGCCAATATTTATTGAGCATCCTTTGCAGGTCAAAAGTTTGTATGGATGCTCTTTATTTTATCACTTTGATCACACAGCATCTTCAGAGAGGTAGGTATTTTAATCCTCACCTAGAAAACTGAGATTTAAACAAGTAACATGCCTATAGAATCACTATAGACTAGTAAGCCAAAGTGGTTCAAGAATGTAACTTTCTAGAGCCTATGTTGATTCCATTAAACCCATGCTTCCTCAAGAGTGAAAGACATGCTGCGGTCCATGGGGTCGCAAAGAGACGTGACTAAGCGACTGAACAATAACAATAGAGCAGACCTAAAGAAAGCAAGGGATCTTTGGACTTCAGTGACTTGCTCATGGCCAACAGCCTCTAACAGAATGAGAATGAGGCCTGCTTGACTGTAGTGGGAAACCCAGCCCATCCCATCAAAAGCATCGCCTTCTCTTTTAGAGTCACCCTTCATACCTGGGCCTCCCAACTTCCAAGCCAGTGCTCTTCCCATTCAGCCAAAGTGTCTTTGCGTTGTTACCTTTTCAGATATTGCAAAACATCACTCAAAGTATAACAATGGTAAGCAGGTAGGAGAAATATTGCTTAACTGACATTTGAAGGCATTCTCAATTTTTCAAAAAAATTTTTGTAGCATCAATACTGAAAACATTTATTACACATCTGAAACTTCACTTAGACAATGTGGACAAATCACTTATAAATTCATCAGCTATTAAAAAGTCTGTATGCACTCCCTACATTAGGCAGAGTCTCTGCTAGGTCCTGGGGGCAGAGTGATGTCAGCCAGATACTCTCCCTGCCTTCATAATGCTTCAGTCTAGCAGGGAAGACAGGTGTGAAGTAGACATACGCAGGTAAATTATAATAGGCATTGAAAACTGAGGGAAAAAAGAGGGACCTGATTTGTGAGGGGAAGGGTTGGGAAGATGAGTATAAAGGATTTCCATACCACACATCTCTAGACAAACTAAGCAAAGACTTTGTCTGGTGTAAATGAAGAAAAAACAACAAAGGACATTTGTGGCATGGTGACTAAAGGGCAAGCAGTCACATGTTTAGTTAAATGTTCTCAGAGATGGAGCTAACACTGTTAGAACTCCCGAGAGCTTGGCACTTCTTCAGCAAACTCTCATTTAGAATGAAGAGCAGGCTTCCTGGAGTTCCGGAGCAATGCTCTCTGGGGCCATACGGGAGCCTGAGACAATGGAGAAATACCTGCTCCTATGTACATTCATCAAAATATCCTTCAAAATATTTTGAACCAAGTGAGAAAAATTAATAAAAGCTCTATGATCAAAAGACGTGACAACCATGACTCGTTGATATATGGCAGAAACCAACACAATATTGTAAAGCAATTATCCTCCAATTCAACATAAAATTTTTTAAAGACATGACAACACATAAAGCCTTGCACTGCCCAATCTTTTGCATACATTGTCAAGCCTTATAATATAAACCTGCCTAGTAAGCAATTTGAGGACCTTGGAACCAGGAAACTCAGGGCTCACTGGACATGGCTATTCCCATCACACAACAATGCAGAGAAGTAACACAATCAACAATAGCCTGTCTTCACTTAAAATTTTGTTATTTTTTTCACTATGAATTTATTTCATATTTATTTTTAAATTTTTGCATTAATATATAATTTTACTTGATTAAAAAGCTTTTCAGTGTCCCTGTGAATTTTGCTGCCAGAAGTGAGTGCCTCACTTGTTTTACCCTAATCTTGACCCTAATCCTGAGTTCATCATACAGAGACTTCAACTTCTAGCATTTCCAAGGGCAGGAATCTATAACAGGTATAACTATGTGCCTTTTCCTGGGGTGTGTCCTTTTGTTTCAGCACAAGCTTGAATAATGTCAGATGTATACTTTCAGGAAAATGGATTTCCCTTTTGAAATTTTGTTTTCAGCACAGGCCATCTCTTGAAAATTGTGATCTGAGTGGAAGAAAGTGGCCATTCTTCTGCCAAGTTCTGTTGCATAGAAAATGCTGGTGGTTGGAGGGTGTTAAAAAGCAACATCTGGTTTCAATGCTACCTTTTTCTTCTTAGAGTCATTTTTAGAAAATTTGCCATTTTTTATATATGCTCAGGACATACTCCACAGTCTTAATATTGGGCTCAGAATAAGATGTTAGAACATATACTTACTTAAACATTTCCTTCTTACTAAGATATTGGAGGCACATTTTCTCAACTAACAAGAAGCCAGATACAATCTGAATCAAACTAAAGAATGACATTTCCCTAGTCTAGGTTCCCAGTTGTGGTTGGACAACATCCAAATGTACTACCCATTGTTCAAGAAGTGTTGCAAAATTCCTTGAACACAATTAAATGTGTATTTGCTTTCAACTCTAAAGGACAGGGCACACAGCACCTTCCCAGATGACTGTTTTAAAAGGTGCGATGAAATCAAGTATGCACTGATGAGGAATAGTGGTCCCAAGGAGGCTGAGCACTCCCAACCCAGATCCCAGTGTTAGAACTTCTCAGCCAACTGGATGCAAATGCGCAAAGGAATAAAAACAAAGCCTCACCCAGCTCCACAAAGTACTAGCTGTGTGATCTTCAGCAAGTAATTTAATCTCTCTTTTTCTCATGCGTTCCATAAGCCAATTCAGGTTTGACTCTTGGTGGTGTTGTAAGGTTGAAAAGAGTATCTCTGCTCAACAAAATATTAGTAAACTGAATCCAATAACACCTAAAAAAGATCACATACCATGACCAAGTGAGATTCATCCCAAGTTCACAAGGATGGTTCAACATACACAAATTAATCCAAAGAAAAGACAAAAACCACATGATCATCTCAATAGATGCAGGAAAAGCATTTGACAAAATTCAACATCCATTCATGATAAAAACTCCTAGCAAAGTGGGTATAGGGGGGACATCCCCACTATATTAAAAGCTATTTATGACAAACCCAAAGCTAATATATTAAATACTCAATGGTGAAAAGTTGAAAGTCTTCCCACTAAAATCTGGAACAAGAGGTAAAACATGCAGATATGACACTATGTGTAGAAAACCCTAGAGACTCCACACAAAAACTACTAGAGCTGATAAACAAATTTAGCAAGGTAGCAGGATACAAGATGAACAAACACACATAAACTGGTTACATTTCTCTACACCAACAATGAAACATCAGAAATGAAATGTAAGAAAAAGAATACCTTTTACATCACAACTACAAAAATAAAATACTTAGGAATAAACCTCAACAAGGAGGTGAAGGTCTATGTGCTGAGAACTATACAATATTTAAAAAGGACACTGAGGAAGATTCAAAGAAATGGAAAGATATTCTATGCTCCTGGATTGGAAGAATTAATATTGTTAAAATGGCCATACTACCCAAAGCAATCTATAGATTTAATACAATTCCTATCAAGCTATCCAATAACTTTTTTAACAGAACTAAAACAAATAATCCTAAAATTCACGTGGAATCATAAAAGACCCAGAATTGCCAAAGAAATCCTGAAGAAAAAGAACAAAGTAAGAGGCATAACCATCCCAGATTTCAGACAATACTACAAAGCTATAGTAATCAAAACAGTGTGGTATTGAGACAAAAACAGACATATGGGCCAATGAAACAGAACAGAGAGCTCAGAAATAAACCCACACACCTACAGTCAATTAATCTTCAACAAAGGAGGCAAGAATATGCAATGGGAAAAAGAGTTTCTTTGGCAAGTAGTATTGGGAAAGACAACATAAGCAACACATTCTCTGACATAGATTATACCAATGTTTTCTAAGGTCAGACTCCCAAGGCAATAGAAATAAAAATGAAAATAAACAAATGGAACCTAATCAAACTCACAAACCTTTCCGCAGCAAAGGAAATCATAAACAAAATGAAAAGACAACCTACAGAATGAGAGAAAATATTTGCAAATGATGTGACACGCAACGGTCACATAATATACAAACAACTCATATAACCTGACAACAAAAAACAAACAACCCAATCAAAAAATGGGCAGAAGACCTAAAGAGACATTTCTCCAAAGAAGACATAGACATGACCATTAGGTATATGAAAAGATGCTCAACATCACTAACTATTAGAGAAACGCAAATCAAAACTACAATGAAGTACTATCTCACATCAGTCAGAATGGCCCTCATCAGTCAGAATGCCATCATCAAAAAGTCTACAAACAATAAATGCTGGAGAGGGTGTGGAGAAAAGGGAACCCTCCTACACTGTTGGTGGGAATGTAAGTTGGTACAGCCACTGTGGAAAATAGTATTAAGGTTCCATAAAACAAAAATCTAGGAATGAATCTAACATATGACCCAGCAATTTCACTGCTGGGCATATACCCTGAGAAAACCACAATTCTAAAAGACACATGTACCCCAATATTACAGTAACCAGGACATGGAAGCCACCTAGATGTCTATCGACAAATGAATGGATAAAGAAGTTGTGGTACACTTACGCAATGGAATACTACTCAGTTGTAGAGAGGAACTTTTTTTTGAGTCAGTGGCAGTGAGGTGGATGAACCTAGAGCCTCTCATCCAGAGTGAAGTTAGAAACAGAAAAACAAGTATCACATATTAACACATATATATGGAATCTAGAAATGGTTTTGATGAACCTAGCAGAGATTGTACTTGTGGACACAGCAGGGGAAGGTGAGGGCGGGACAAACTGAGAAAGTAGCCTCGACGGACATACACTGTCATGTGTAAAATAGTGGGAAGCTGCTAAATAACACAGGGAGCCCAGTCTGTGATGACCTAGAGGGGCAAGATGAGGGGAGGGGGCGGACAGGAGCAGGGGAAGATATATACACATATCTATATACAAAATCTATGAATGATCCACACTGTTGTATGACAGAAACCAACACAAAACTCTAAAGGAATTTCCACCAATTAAAAAATAAATTAAAAAAAATGTAAAAACTATAATGAAATACCACCTCACATCAGTCAGAATGGCCATCGTTAAAAAGTGTGCATATAACAAATGCTGGAAAAGATGTGGAGAAAAGGGAGCGCTCCTACGCTGTTGGTGGGAATGTAAGTTGGTGCAGCCAGTATGGAAAACAAGATGGAGGTTCCTCACAAAACTAAAAATAAAATATTATATGATTCAGCAATCCCACTCCTGGGCATATATCCAGACAAAACTCTAATTCAAAAAGGTACATGCACCCCTATGCTCATAGCAACACTATTCACAATAGCCAAGACGTGGAAACGACCTAAATGTCCATCAACAGATGAACAAATAAAGACACACTACACATGCACAAGGCAGTACTACTCAGCCGCATAAAAGAATGGAATAACGCCATTTGCAACAACATCCATGCAACTAGAGATTATCACACTAAGTGAAGTAAGTCAGAAAGAGAAAGACAAATGCCATATGGCATCACTTCCATGTGGAATCTAAAATATGAGACCAATGAACCTAACTATAAAACAGAAACATAGAATAAACTGGGGGTTGCCAAGGGGGAGAAGGGAGGGACGGGTCTGAATCGCGAGTCTTGGATTAGCAGATGCAAACTGGTATATACAGAAGGGATAGACAACAGGGTCCCACTGTTCAGCACAAGGAAATATATTTAATATCCTGTGATAAACAATAATGGAAAAGAATATGAAAAATAATATAGAGCTGAGTCACTTTGCCATATAGCACTGATGAACACAACACTGTAATTCAACTATACTTCAGTAAAAAAATAAGAAAAAAAAAAAGAACCAGTGAACATGAAGATAGGTAAATAGAAATGAAACAAACTAACACACAAAGACAAAAAAGAGAGGAAAACACAACAAATTAAACAAAAACAGGGCAGAGCATCACAAAAGCTATGGTACAATGCAAGCCAATGGCTGAATATGTGGCCGGGAGGGATAAATCAGGAGCTTGGGGTGGACATACACACCCTACTATATATAAGACAGATTACCAACAAGGACCTATTTATAGCACAAGGAACACCACTCAGTATTCTGTGATCATGTATATGAGAAAAGAATCTGAAAGAAGAATTAATAGACCTATATGTATAACTGATTCACTTTGCTGAACAAATGAAATGAACACAACCTTGTAAGTCAACAACACTCCCACAAAATCAAAACTTTAAGAAAAGAAACTCTGCTTGTGGCACAGACTGCTTGTGGCCCCCATACCCATCTCCTCTTACTCTATAGGAATAGAAATCCTAATTTTTGTAGCTGCAATACATGGCTGTGTAGAATAAAGACAGCATTTCTCAGTTTCCTTTACAGCCAGATGTACCCATATGACTAAATTCTGGTCAAAGAAATAAGAGCAACAACAAGTGATGGAGAGCCAGGCACCATCCTGGACCATGAGTACGAGGGCAATACCTAGGGATGGCAGAGCCACAAGACAGGAGGAACTCAGATCTTTGGCTTTCCCAGAGCCATCAGATCAGCTGTGGACTCCATATGTCCTGACTCTTCTGTGAGTGACAAGTAAAATTCTCTGTTACATAAGCCATAACAGAGACCAGAAGTAAGAGTGGCTTATATAAGACAGAAAGATTGAGGGCAGGAGGAGAAAGGGGTGACAGAGGATGAGATGGTTGGTTGACATCACCAACTCAATGATATGAGCCTCTGGGCACTCCGGGAGATAGTGAAGGACAGGGAAGACTGGCAGGCTGTAGTCCATGGAGTCGCAAAGAGTTGGACATGACTTGGCGACTGAGCAACAGTCAGTTATGAAGATGATGGTGATGGTTAGGAAATCTGCCTCTACTACCCCTCAGAAAAGCATCAGACAATTAGAATAAAATGAAGAGCTACACAATTTGAAAGACATTTCCCTTTTCCTCTTTTACTCCATTCTCTGATCAAAGTGACAGTCTTACAATATACATCCACCTATGATCATTTCATGCGATTCTTTTGTATTCATTACAAACATGCCTGAGGGGAAGGAAAACATGTCTAAACTACTTGACAAGTCAAATCGTCTCACCATATGCTTTATACTGAAAACCTCCAAGAATCAACAATTGTTAACATTTTTCATATTTGCTGCAAATGAATTTTTAAATAAAGCATCACAGATGTAGTTGAAGCCTCTGACCTCACCCATCCAGTTTTCAACGGGTAACAACCCTTTTGAAGTGGCTGAGTACTTCCCCACTGTGTCAAATCAGTTCAGTTGCTCAGTCGTGTTCAACTCTTTGCGACTCCAGGGACTGCAGCATGCCAGGCTTCCCTGTCCATCACCAACTCCCAGAGCTTGCTCAAATCCATGTCCATCAAGTTGGTGATGCCATCCAACCATCTCATCCTCTGTCATCCCCTTATCCTCCTGCCTTCAATCTTTCCCAGCAACAAGGTCTTTTCAAATGAGTCAGTTTTTCGCATCAGGTGGCCTAAGTATTGGAGTTTCAGCTTCAGCGTCTGTCCTTCCAAAGAATATTCAGAACTGATTTCCTTTAGGATTGATTGGTTTGATCTCCTTGCAGTCCAAGGGACTTTCAAGAGTCTTCTCCAACACCACAGTTCAAAAGCATCAATTCTTCAGTACTCAGCTTTCTTTATAGTCCAACTCTCACATCCATGACTACTGGAAAAACCATTGAAAACCATTGCTTTGACTAGATGGACCTTTGTCTGCAAAGTAATGTCTCTGCTTTTTAATATGCCGTATAGGTTGGTCATAAGTTTTTTTCCAAGGAGCAAGTGTCTTTTAATTTCACGGCTGCAGTCATCATCTGCAGTGATTTTGGAACCCAAAAAAATAAAGTCTCTCACTGTTTCCATTGTTTCCCCATAATATTTGCCATGAAGTGATGGGACTGGAATGCCATGATCTTAGTTTTCTGAATGTTGACTTTTAAGCCAACTTTTTCACTCTCCTCTTTCACTTTCATTAGGAGGCTCTTTAGTTCTTTTTTGCTTTCTGCCATAAGGGTGGTGTCATCTGTGTATCTGAAGCTACTGATATTTCTCCCAGCAATCTTGATTCCAGCTTGTGCTTCATCCAGCCCGGCATTTCCCATGATGTACTCTGCATAGAAGTTAAATAAGCATGGTGACAATACACAGCCTTGACGTACTCCTTTCCCGATTAGAACCAGTCTGTTGTTCCATGTCCAGTTCTAACTGTTGCTTCTTGACCTGCATACAGATTTCTCAGGAGGCAGGTCAGGTGGTCTGGTATTCCCCTCTCTTGAAGAATTTTCCACTGTTTGTTGTGATCCACACAGTCAAGGCTTTGGCATAGTCAATAAAGCACAAATAGGTGTTTTTCTGGAACTCTTTTGCTTTTTCGATGATCCAATGGATGTTGGCAATTTGATCTCTGGTTCCTCTGCCTTTTCTAAAACCAGCTTGAACATCTGGAAGTTCACATACTGTTGAAGCCTGGCTTAGAGAATTTTGAGCATTACTTTGCTGGCGTGTGAAATGAGTGTGATTGTGCAGTAGTTTGAACATTCTTTGGCACTGCCTTTCTTTGGGATTGGAATGAAAACTGACCTTTTCCAGTCTTGTGGCCACTGCTGAGTTTTCCAAATTTGCTGGCATATTGAGTGCAGTACTTTCACAGCATCACCTTTTAGGATTTGAAAAAGCTCAATTGGAATTTCATCACCTCCACTAGCTTTGTTTGTAGTGATGCTTCCTAAGGCCCACTTGACTTAGCATTCTATGATGTCTGGCTCTAGGTGAGTGATCACACCATCATGGTTATCTGGGTCATGAAAATCTTTTTTGTATAGTTCTTCTGTGTATTCTTGCCACCTCTTCCTAATATCTTCTGCTTCTGTTAGGTCCATACCATTTCTGTCCTTTATTGTGCCCATCTTTGCATGAAATGTTCCCTTGGTATCTTGCATTTTCTTGAAGAGATCTCTAGTCTTTCCCATTCTAGTGTTTTCCTCTATTTCTTTGCATTGATCACTAAAGAAGGCTTTCTTATCTCTCCTTGATGTTCTTTGGAGCTCTGCATTCAAATGCATACCCCATTGTGTATTTATGTCTTAATGAGTATATACACCCATAAGAAATATATAAAGCAGCTTTGGAAAAGTTTTAATCCTACAATATTACTTTTACATATATTTAATCTTACTTATATACACTGGGTGTAACACTTGGCAACTTGCTCATTTAGGAGACTATAAAAAAACAATGTCCTAACAATCAGCCTTGTTAAATGTGGGTAGGGGAGTGTAATATTTTTCTCTATGCTTTTTGTGCATTTAAAATACATTTATAAGCACAGTTTTTAAATAAAATTTAAGGGAATTTTAAAAACTACTGAGAAGCTGTGTTGACTTACAAAATCACTAAGACCACTCAGGCTGGGAATGGAAGTAGCTGGGAGAGCATGGCTTGTTATTTCCTAAATGTTTTACCCTATATATGTAAGCAAATATATTTTCTATATCCAACATGTAAAAATTCTGAACTTTTCCAGCAGACATGTGAATAGATGACTTTACAAAAGTAGTCTAACTTTCTAAAACACCAATCACAGTTGTTTTTTTTTTCTTAAAATACTCAATTCAGGTATATTTAGATAGACATGTTGTTGTTATTGTTCAGTCACCAAGTCATGTCTGACTCTTTGCAACCCCATGGACTGCAACACACCAGGCTCCTCTGTCCTCCACTATCTCCTAGAGTTTGCTCAGATTCATGTCCGTTGAGTCAGTGATGCTATCTAACCATCTCACCCTCTGCCACCCCCTTCTCCTTTGCCTTCAACCTTTCCCAGCATCAGGGTCTTTTCCAATGCATAGACATAATTCTATCTATAAAATAGTATGTCTGACAAAACTACTTTTTTATTATACTTACTGTGACTAATTTTGGTAGGAGATGAATGAAACTCTTTCAAACATAAAAATATTAGATCTAGATTCAAAAGAATCATTTATTCTCGGCCCTAGGAATAAAAATGCAGATATTGGGGTATCAATTCTATGAAACAGGTATCTCCCCCATACTTTGTTTATATGGCCTAGTCACGCAGAGATAACACCTATTTCTCACATTTTCCCCACCTTGAGAGGAGTAACAGTGATAGGTTTTTTGAGAACCCATGTGTTCTAAAGAACAGAAAGAAAAGAATTGTTTGGAAACTGAACCCATTTCCCCCACCTCCCAAGCCAAAGCTGACAACTGGGCTTGCTGACCTGAGCTAGGCGTGGTCAGTTCCAATGTCTGACCCAGAATTTGGACTTAAGGTACAGAGTCAGGGTCCTTTGGTCACATAAGCTCAGCAAGGAGGGGTGACATTGTGAGTTGTGCAGTGGCCATGCAGAGAAAAGCAGATAGAGCTTGTCCACAGGCAGTGAGAAGAGACAAGAGGGAGGATGGAGAAGCAGGGATAAGGGGCCACGGATCCCAGAGAGGACAGTCACCCTGCAGCACAGGCATTCTGGTCTCCCCTGAAGCCCCCAACATTAGTCATCCTTGGATTTCATGAGCTAACCTTGTGTCCTTCGAGTAAAGCCCTTGTCCTATTTATGTTATATCATGCATGTGTATATCTGTAAATATTATCCTTCATTTATTTTTTCTAAAGCCACTGTGAAGGTTTCTGTTACTTGCAAGCAAACGAGCCTTGACTCGGATGACTCTGAGTGCAGGCACTCTGTGAGGCTGCCGCCCGCCACCTCACCTCGCCTTATAAATAGTGACTCTTTTATACACTCACACACACAATGAGGACTCATCAGGAAATGACTGGCACCATGGTGTTTTCCCTCGGAGAGCTGTCAAATTAAAAACAAGTAGATAGTCTCCATGTGGGTGTTCCTTGGACTTTTATCTAGCAACTAAGCCATCACTTTTTGTTCCTCAGACTCCATTTACATGAGATCAATAGTCAGAAATTTTCCAGGTGCAGTTACTCTGATAGTGTGTGCCAGTCATCTCAGTAAACACAAGATCCTGAACTTGATTTTTCTGCTAAAGCAATCAACAGGGAACACACAGCCACATTTCTGGTTCCACCCCTGGAGCTTGCTCATACTCGGATGGTATTATTGGCCATTTGAAGACTACACAACTGCTGGACGCCCTTCAAATTGTCAAGCAATTACCCCAAATAACACTGTGTTGGAAAAATACCTTGGATTTCTCCATAAAAAGAGAACATGATGAGAACAACAAGGTAACTTGTAAATCCATTGGCTTTTACAAAATAAAAAAACAATAAGAAAACTGACATTTAATACTGCCCACATAGATGGACCTAACCACTTGACTTTTTTTAATTTGAATCCAATTATCAACTAAAGTTCATTGAGGAACCTAGACCAGATCCCATGTCATAGACATCCCACCACCGAGGCAGGAATAAGAAGTGGTCGAAAATGATAACTATGGCCTCTAGCTGGGATGACTTGGGCGGGACTAGGCTCTGCTTCTGAAGGGCTGTGTGACTTGGCCCAAGCTTTCCAAATCTTGGTTTCCCCATCTGAAAAATAGGGATAATAATAATGACTACCCTGTGTGAGGATGAAACGCAGAGCCCAACACCTGCACGCAGTAACTCTGGGTAATTGTTAGCGGCAACTATTATTGTCGTTGTTGAAGTGGCTGTTATCACGGGGTAGCCTGTTAAGCTGAAGGCTGCTGAGACTCATAGGTCTGGATTTCAAGCTATTTTTGCAAGCAATGAACTACTAAAAATAGGAGGCAGTGTTTACTCTCATAGCTTCGGGGAACAGCTATGACTTGGTCTCTGACCAAGTAGATTCAGTGGCGGAGCAAACGGCCTTCCAACTGCCTCTCAGTTCAGACCACATCCTGACAGGATCTCAATCCAGGGAGGTTTGGAGAACCCAGAAAAGCAGGCCGAGCAAAACTCTCTAGGCCAGGCCCTTGAGAAGGCTTCCCAAGACAAATGGGCCTATGTATGATCCTTCCTGTTTCAACCAGGAGACTGCCCAGATGGCACTTGCTGGTTCTTCTTCTCACCACCACAACCCCATGTATTGCTGGGGCCAGGATCTTAGGGAATCACAGAACACATGGCTCTGATGCAGAAAGGAGCTTCCTTATGTCCCAAGAGTGGAGCAGTGAAGGGGACTTTGCTACAACCCATCCTGTGGACTATCCTGACCATAATCCTAGAGTTGAGAGCCACCCAAACTTGATCCACTCCTGGTCCAAGGGACCCACCAAAGAGGTCCCAAGGGACTCACCTCCAGAAATAATACCTCCCACAGTCTCTTAGAGAGCTGCCATGCACCTTTGAACCTTAATTGGAAACTGTACACATTTCCTGCATTTGATGTTTCCAACTATAGAAAACATGATCTCAATGCCAGTACATTGGATAGCTCACTTGACTATATACACACACAAACACACACCCACAGGTATGGAATGTATGTGTGTATGTGTGTGTGTTCTACAAATACAGAGGATGACAAGTTTTCCTTTCCTTGTTTCTTCTTGACCGCATCTTGCAATCTATAATATGTGCCCCATGTGCCGAGTATAGTGCTATCACAGTCACCAGCTACTGATGAATGCTGTCTAATATCTTAATGACTTCTTTATTATAACTATTTTTGTTATCAAAATGTTGGTGAAAATTTCCCAGTAAAGTCTATAAAGAAAGGAACAGAAGGTAAGAATAAAAGATTGTTGTACAGTGTATCAAAATGCATTAAGAGTGAGTATCCATGCATAAATTTTACTCACACACAGATACAAAAGCACCGAATAAAATCATGGATCCTAGATCATGAAAGGGATTTAGGATTATTCACATGCTGGTAAACTGAAAAAAATATACATTAATTTGCAGACAATGTGCTGCTGCTGCTAAGTCGCGTCAGTCGTGTCTGACTCTGTGCGACCCCAAAGACAGTAGTCCACCAGGCTCCCTCGTCCCTCGGATTCTCCAGGCAAGAGTACTGGAATGGGATGCCATTGCCTTCTCCAGCAGACAATGTGACTAACTACAATAAAAACAATCCAAAAGACTCTTTTGACAAACCACAAGAACTAAAGACTTTTGGATACAAAAGAATATTCAAAAAATAAGTAATGATCCCTTATCGCAACAGAAAACAAGATTCCATTAATAGTAGCAATGAAAACCTAGAGAACTTACAAAAAAAGTCTAACAAAGGAAATATAAAATCTTTATGGATGAAGCTTGATTGAGGCACATAAAAGATCTAAGTAAGTGAAAGGATATGCCACATTCACACAGGGAATGGGAAGACCCGAATCCGTCTATAAGTTCACTGTCATTATGATTAAAATCCATAATTTTTCCCATGGCACTTGACAAGTTGATCTATAAGTTAACATCAGAACTAAAAATAACAAGATAACTTAGAAGAGCAAAGACAATTCACCACACTAGATAGGAAAGCTTATCATGAAGCTTGAGTAATTTCAGAAGAACGGCACCAGGGGAGAAAGAGACAAATAGAATAGCAGAACAGAACAGACAGCCTGTGAACAGATACAGGCTTATGGGAAAACTTGACAAATGACAGAGATAACTTACAAATAAGTAGGGAAAGGATAAAGACTATTTCATAAATAGTGTTGGATAAGTCAGTTTTCCATATGGAAAAACAAATTTTTAATACATACTTCCCCCATCACAAATTAATTTTAATGTCAATTCAATAGCTAAAGTGGAAAACAAAAATTTAATATTTTTATGATCTTGGGGTTTGGAAAGATAAAACATAAAGAATAAGACTGGTAAATCTGACAATGGTAAAATTTTTAATGTTAACCATCATTTTAAAAAGTGAAAAGAGGGACTCTTTCTCCCGCGTGCGTGCGCTCTTTTCTTTCTCTCTCTCTCTCTCTCACTTTCCTGCTATCTTCTAAATAAAATAGAGCTGTAACACTGATTTGCCTAAGAGCTGTAGCACGGTTTGTCCAAGACCCAAGAGCTGTGACGCGCTGAGGGCTTTAATGTCCGTCGCTCCAAATCTGTGTTGTGACGAGACAAAGAACCGAGGAACATACACTCGCGTGACATCTATGGTGCCGTGACTTGGGTTTAACCTGGCTGAAACAACCTCTACGTGGAAGAGGCCAAGCACAACAGGAGCCCAACCCAGCGAAGCTCCCGCGCTAGAAGCGGAAGGGAAGAAACCCAGTGCAGGGGAAGGCCCATCGTACTGAAAACCAGGACAACGAACAACAAACTCAGCAGAAAGCTCACGCGGCCCAGTCTCAGATTCCAGAAGACCTCCGGTTAAGGTCAACCAGCTACAACATGCAGTGCCAGTTCAACAAAGATATAAAACTACAGCCGACCACGGAAAATATCACACACCCTTGGACACTGCTATAAGGACTCTGAGGCTTGAGACTAGCAAGAGGGGGAGGCCCAATACCCCTCGCCGTCCCAGTTCAGCAGGAAGTAGCCAGAAAGACCTCGACGCCCCTATTCCCAAAGAATTGGGCCTCCCATCTCTTGAGGGGGGAATGTTAGGTAGGTAGAATAGGGAAAAGGAGTCCAAAATGGTGGTGGCTAAAAGACAAGGAAGGTCAAAGGGAGGTCCAAGGACCAGACTGAAGACTTCAGGCAGAACAAACAGCACTCCTGGCTAAGCCCAATTTGCATAGGGCAGGCCCAGGTGGAGGAAAAAAACATAAAAGGAGGAGCCAAAGCGCTCTCTCATAGACTCTCTCTCCGGCGTGCGTGCGCTCTTTTCTTTCTCTCTCTCTTTCTCCCACTCTCCTGCTATCTTCTAAATAAAATAGAGCTGTAACACTGCAAAAAAAAATAAAATAAAAATAAAAAGTGAAAAGACAAGCTGAAAATTAGAAAATATTTTAATGCATGAAGTGAAGTGAAAGCCACTCTTTATGACCCCATGTACTATACAGTCCATGGAATTCTCCAGGCCAGAATAATGGAGTGGGTAGCATTTCCCTTCTCCAGGAGATCTTCCCAACCCAGGGATCAAACCCAGGTCTCCTCACTGTGGGCAGCTGAGCCACAAGGGAAGCCCAAGAACACTGGAGTGGGTAGTCTCTCCCTTCTCCAGGTTATCTCCTGATCCAGGAATCAAACCAGGGTCTCCTCCATTGCAGGCAGATTATTTACCAACTGAGCTATCAGGGAAGCCCTATTTTAATGCATAAAACCCAATAAAGGTGTTTTCAATGCATATTTCAATGCATAAAATTCAAGAAAGGATTAATACCCAGGAATATACAGAAAACTTACAAATCAAACAGCCCAACTGGAAAGTGGGCATAGGATAAAGACAAGGAATTCTCAGAATAGAAACCCAAAGAGCCAAAAAGCATACTAGCTAGTAGTCAGGAAATGAAAATTGTAACAACAATGACCTTCCATGTCATATCCATTAGATTGGCAGTGGCTAAAAACACAATACCAAATGTTGAGGATGTGGGGAAAAGGAAATTCTCATACACGGTTAGTGACTACAAACTGATACAATTTCTTTTGGACAGCAGTTTCAAACTATCTGACAAAGTTGACAGTGGGCACACCTGAAGACCCCACAAAGATATTGCTCAATGTATACCCCCAGAGAAATCCTTGTATCCTACTCACAAGAATTCACACATTAGGATGTTCTGGGCAGAACTACGTATAGAAGAAACAGACATATTTTTAAAGTTTATTAGTAAGAAAATGAATAAATAAAATTTGGTACACTCATGAAATAGGATATACATAACAAAATGAATTAACTAAATGAATTAACTTGAAAAGTATCAACATAAGTAAATCTCCCACCACAATGTTGAATCTTAAAGGCAAATTGCAGAAAGCTAAGATGAAGAGTTGACTCACTGGAAAAGACTCTGATGCTGGGAGGGACTGGGGGCAGGAGGAGAAGGGGATGACAGAGGATGAGATGGCTGGATGGCATCACCGACTCGAGGGACATGAGTTTGAGTGAGCTCCAGGAGATGGTGATGAACTCCGGGAGGCCTGGCGTGCTGTGATTCATGGGGTCAAAAAGAGTCAGACACGACTGAGTGACTGAACTGAACTGAAGATGATACCAAGCTTTTTCATCTGAGTGGAAGGCATCACTATGTCCCTGGCTGATCTCATCCCTGGAAAGCTATATGCAGAATATTCCTAGACCAGGAATCGAACCTATGTCCCCTGCATTAGCAGATTCCTATCTACTGCACCACCAGGCAAGCCTGGGCTAATTCCTTTTTAAATGCAATATCCTCAGCAAGGCCTCTCCTCAGTACCCTGCCAACTGCCTCACTCCCCCACCTCTAATCATCTGAACCACAGTATCCTATTTCATCATCTTCACACAGTTACAGATATGTACAATTATTTCATTTATTCATAGATTTATAGATTTATATATTCATACACTTATCACTATATTCCCAAGGTCTGGAACAGTGCCTACCACATAGTAGGCACTCAATAAATATCTGTTGGCTTATTATGTAAAATTTTAAAACATACAAAACTATGCTATATGTTATTTATAGGCTCCTAGTTACATTGTCAAAGATTAAAAACATGGATGGGAAGGATACACAATACCTTTAGGGTAGAGTTTATCTCGGGGGAGGGAAGCCGGTCAGTAGAATCAGAGGGTAAAACAAAGAGGCCTTAAACTCAATCTGTGATTTTGTTTTTTTAAGTTTTGAAAGAAAAACAGCAACACTTATGAAATCTGTTTATCTGAATGGTGGTTATGCAGTATTGTTACAGTTGTCTCTGTACTTTTCTGATCAAGATATTTCATAATAAAAACACAGCTTTTTTTTTTTTTTTTAAGAGATTTGAAATAACAACATATATAGAGGTGGAGAGCAAATCAATAGTTGCCAAGGGTTAGGGACGGGAGGATGGTCACTGCAAATAGGCAGCATGAGGGAGATCTTAGCTGTGATTAAAAAGTTCTGCATCCTGTATAGTACAGAGAACTCTGCTCAATGTTATGTGACCGCCTGGATGTGAGGGGAGTTTTGGGGAGAAAGGATTCATGTAAAAGTACAGCAGAGTTCCTTTGCTATGCACCTGAAATTATCATAGCATTATTAATTGACTATACTCCAACACAAAAAAAAAAAAGTAAAAAAAAAAAAAAGTGCTGCATCCTGGAACTTCCCAGGTGGTCCAGTGGTTAAGACTCCGTGCTCCCTGTGTACACCCATGGCGGATTCATGTTGATGTATGGCAAAACCAATACAATATTGTAAAGTAAAAAAAGTAATAATAACAAAATAAAATAAAAAATAAATAAACAACATAGTACTAAAAAACCAATGGGTCAAAGAAGAAATAAAGAGAAAAATTTGAAAATACCTTCAGACAAACAAAAATGGAAATATACCAAAATTTGGGGAATGTTGCAAATGCAGTTCTAAGAGGGAATTTCATAGCAATAAATATCTACTTCAAGAAACAAGTCTCAAATAAACAACCAAACTTTATACCTCAAGGGAGCAGAAAAAGAAGAGCAAATGAAACTCAAACTGTAGTAGAAGGAAGGAAATAACAAAGGTTACAGTAGAAATAGAGACCAAAATGACAGTACAGAGTTCAAACTTAGAGCTGGTTCTTTGAAAAGATAAATGAAATTGACAAGTCTTTAGCTAGTCTTAACCAAGAAAAAGAGGACTCAAATAATATCAGAAATAAAAAAGGAAATATTACAAATGATACAGCATAAATACAAAGGATCCTAAGAGGCTGCGATGAAAAATTATACATCAACAAACTGAACAACCTAGAAGAAATGGATAAATTCACAGAAATATACAACCTACCAAGACAGAATCATGATTAAATAGAAAATGTGAACAGACCAATTACTAGTAAGAAGATTGAATCAGTAATCTAGAAGGATGTCAACATCATTAATCATCAGGGAAATGCAAATCAAAACTACAACAAGATAGCACTGCAAACCTATTAGAATGGCTACTATCCACAAGACAAGAAACGGCAGACACTGGTGAAAGTGTGGAAGAAAGGGAACCCTTGTGATTGTTGGTGGGAAAATAAATTGGTGCAATCACAATGAAAAACAGTTGAGAGGTTCCTTAGAAAATTAAAAATATAACTACCATAGGACCTAGTAGTTCCACTTCTGGGTATTTGTCTAAATAAAACACTAACTCAAAAAAAAAAAAAAGACTCGGTGGTTCCAATGCAGGGGGCACAGGTTCCATCCCTGCTCAGGGAACTAGATCCCACGTGCCACGACTAAAGAGCCCTCATGCTGCAACTAAAGATGCCTCACACCACAGTGAAGATCCTGCACACAGCAACGAAGATGCCACGTACCACAAGTAAGAGCCGGCACGGCCAAATAAATACAATTGTTTTAAAAGCTCTGCATCCTGATTTCGAGGGTGACAACACTAAGCTGCTGGTGATAAAATGGCACAGAACCATGCATACAGTATATACCAACGTCAGTTTTGTAGCTCTGCTTATGCTACAGTTAAAAACGATGTAACCATTGGGATAAACTAGGTGAAGGGTATAAAGCTCCCCTCTGTCTTTCTCTGTACTCTCTTTGCAACTACCTTTATAATTACAGTTTTTATATAAATTTAGAACTATTTCAAAAAAATTTTTTAAATTACAAACAGAACAATAAATAATTTACCTAAAGTAATATTATTTCTAGTTGACAGATGAGACCAGTGAGGCCCTCAAGAACAGAAGTGATTTGTAGTAGGTAGTGTATGGGGCAGGGCAGGGAAGCCTGCAGAAACTCTAGTTTTCTTTGACAACCAAGTCAGCAAGTGCACAAGTCTGGATCTCTTGGGAGCCCTTCCTCTGGTATAACAGTGGCTCCCAGTGACTAATTCAGGCCGCAAAGCAAAGCTGGAGATCCCAGATATTAGATCATATTAATACATCAGGGGGGCTTCCCAGGTGGTACTAGTGGTAAAGGATTCATCTGCAAATGCAGGAGACCTGGGTTTGATTTCTGGGTCAGGAAGATCCCCTGGAGAAGGAAATGACTACCAACTCTAGTATTCCTGCCTGGAAGATTCCATGGATAAAGGAGCCTGGTGGGCTACAGTCCACAGGGTCACAAAGAGTCAGACACGACACAGCACACAGCACAATGGATCCGATGTTAAAATCGGATAATTTGGCTTCAAATCCCAGCTCTGCCACCTGGCAAAGGGATGGCCTTCTGTTTCAACCTCTTCCTCATCTGCAAAATGGGGACACTGTGATTATAACTCTCATTGTTTAAGTCAAAAAATACCTATAAAGTGCTCAGCATAAAATTTGCCACATAGTAAAAGAGCAATTAAAAGTCAAGGAACACTGCCTATTACCTGTGAAATAAACCCAAATACATCTACTATTTGTCCCAAGGACTGGACTATGCATGATACTGTTCAACCACACAATCAGGTTTTTGTGCTAGGTGAAGTGTGAAGGGTCTTACTGAGAAGTACTAAATTGTGGGTAAGGAGCAGTGGGGACAAGGACAGGGGTGAGGAAAACTCAATAAAATGACCACAATTGCCTATTAGCAAATAGCTGGGAGAACCATATCCCAACCAGAAAAAGAAAAGAATATAAAACAAAACGGCTCACTGCGTCTGTGTAACCCTACAGACGACAAGAAGGTAATAATCACAAATTCAAACCTCAAAGAATACAGCCACTATTAGATTAACCAGACGTAAAGCCAAAAGTAGCTACATACTTAAAGTTCCCAAAGACTACAGCAAGACTATAGATTCTGGTCACTGAAAATTAAAAAGAAAAATGAGGGCACTTCTTTTGGTCACAAACCAACTAAATTTAAAACTACTGAAACTAGATTTAATCTGGGAGAGGAGACGGACCAGGCTCCACTTTCAGTTGGCTGAAAAGAAGCATTCCAGCTCCAGGAGCATACACACACACAAGAAATTGGAGACTGCATTTATTCTCAAAAGGTACATTAAAGTTGACAACAAACCCACTTGAAATTCTGAAATCCGAACAACAAAGGATGGTAAAAAGGACCAGCGTTTCAGCTCAATTTGCAGTGGTAGTTTCTGCAACGTGTCTTTAGGAATACATAAATCAGGTATCCAAAAGAGGGTACAATCTAATAATGCAACTCATTTTTAAAACCAAATCACAAAAATTAGTTAAAATATGTGAAGTATTCCTGAAGTATCGGCTTGGAATCAGTAAAATACATGTCTACCCTAAAAGGGGGGAAAAAAACTCAAGAATATTTTATTTTCAGTAATGAGTGAGACTCCAAAAGCATAACCATCCCCCCTCACAAATGCTTTTAAATCAGTAATACTTACAACAAAAAGTATTTGTTTCACTTTGACAGGATTTTAAGTACCCTAGTAAATCTCAGTTTAATACCCATCACACATTTTGCAAAAGAAATAAAGTCAAAGTAATAAAAGAACTCTCAATAAATCCTTTCTTTTAAAGTATTGCTGACCAGAAGAATCGGTGCCCTGTGTTTCCAGTTGGATGATTCAATTTGCTAATTCTGTGAACTGTCAATTGTTAATTCAATATTAACAGAATGTAGTAACATTTTCTTAAGGTACTGGTTATATAATAGTGAAATTCTTTTTAAACTTTTATTTAAAACACAAAGATCAATGGTCTACAACTACAAATATCTCCCTTAACTTTCAGTGTCCGAAAGCTAACTCTCTTATATAACATTTTTTTCTAGCAATGTGAGTAAATATGCATTCATATTATTAGTCAGAACAACAGAATCCTCTGCAATGAATTTATTTCATGTTAACTACAAAAGAAAAAAAAAAAAAAGAATTACATCTAAAGAAATGATAAGAATAATAAAAGGAACCAGAATATACCTTCTTCTGAAAAGTAAAAGTAGAAAAAGAAAAATCACATCAATTCCATTAGTAAATTGTTAACTAAAAGATGGATTTGGAAAAGAGTATTTTCTAAAGTCTTAATGGATTTAAAAATAAGAAAAGTTGGTTAGTAGAGATTATAATAGTCAAGAAACATCTTTGTTTCACTTTTAAGTTTTTTTTACAGAATATATGAAGAGCTGTAAAAATGAAAGTACTGTACTACTGAAGGGCAATTTTAGTCAAGTCAGAAAAGGAGATACAAAGTTAGCTAAAATTTCCTATCTCAATTCCCTATCTTGATGCTACTCTTCCCTAAATTTAAAACCATTTTTAACTTGAATTCATTATCATGAGAATTCAGATTATAAAAATGCATGTATGTGAACGTGTTAAAAGCACTTGAACCTAAAAATTTATTTTTCCCTTCTTATTTCAAAAACATTTCCAAATTTCTAATGCAAGTAATCCCCCAGGTGCTTCCTGCCAGTTGGGAAGAACATTCTATTTAGGGACAAGATGAAACAACACATTTCACCTCCTCTCTCTTCCTGCTAGCTTCTAATGTGTTACTGGGAAATTGAGAGTTGGAAATTAAGAATTTTGATTAGACAGCTTTTCTATGCCTGTTGGTTTACTTCCTTCAAGGTGTTAAGTCCCTGTATGATAATGAAGTAGCTTACAAAGTCACTGAGTTTCAGACCTTAAATGGGAAATTTAATTTAGTTTGGTTGTCTCCCTCTTTTTGCTGACAGCTAAATCCTCTTCTAAAGTGACGTGTCTTTGTTTAAAATGTTTCGAGGGTGAAAGAGCTGGGTTTTGAAAGGGCCATTTTCCAAAAAACGGGTAATTTGTGAAATAAAATACTTATCAAAATTCTGTAATTCCCAAAGAGTTGGCTATGATCTCACAGGTATTTGGGGTTATGACTATTTATGAAACAACTTAATAACTTGAATCGCAACTTTTTTGAAACTTGACTTGTATCTTTGTTTCATCTGAAATAAATATTAACTATTAAAAAACTAAAATGGAAGATAAGAAATGAAGTGTTTTTGCATACGTGGAATGCTTTAGCATTTCGTGTCATAAGCAGATCAAATATCCCATGGGGGAGTTGAATCAAGATCCAGGGCTGCATCACTGTGGTAATAACCACAGGCAAAGTTAACCCCCTCTCTGGGACCACCTTTCACTTGCAGGAAATCAATTTTGTTGTCCCTGGAACTGGCCACTCCTCTGGTACCATGAGGAGGTACGGAAGATACACGGGTGGTATGCAAAGAAACAAACATAAAAAGAGACAGAGAGGGACCAGGTAAGGAGAGAGTGGGACGACAGTGAATTGTTAAAGGAGGAACTCTATACCGAAGCTGTGCTTCATCTTTTGAACAGAACTAATTGAAAGTGATATTATTACATATTCAAAAGAAAATGTGATTGATTCTGCCATAGGATTTCTCAAGACGCTTATTTTAACAAAAGCCCCAGTTAAAGCATGAAGCTCTGGACGTCTCTGGTCATGACAGGTCTGAGGTTTTCAGACTGCTGGGCCTGGCCTCTTGCTGGTTCTAAAGACTTGGGGCAGGTACTTCACAGCCCAGAGACATCCTTTGTGGAACAGAGATTCAACTTCAAGGTCATTTAATCAGTGAAAGAACAGACTTATTTGGTCTGAATATTAAATATGCTGTTTATAAATGATAAAACAGCATATATTATAAAAACTGTTTTATAAATTATAAAACAACTTTTTAAGGAAAACCCTCAATTATAGTTACTAGTTTAAGACAGTTACTTATTTAAACCTGAAGCATTCATTGTGGCAACCTTTCCCTGATGGCTCAGGCGGTAAAGTCTGCCTGCAATGCAGGATACCTGGGTTTAATCCCTGGGTTGGGAAGATTCCCTGGAGAAGGAAATAGCAACCCACTCCCGTACTCTTGCCTGGAAAATCCCATGGACAGAGGAACCTGGTAGGCTACAGACCATGGGGTCACAAAGAGTTGGACACGACTGAGCGACTTGACTTTATGGAATATGATTTGGAAACATCCATTAAAATGTTAATGCACATATCCTTGGACCCTACAATTCCATTACTAGAAATTTACTCAACATATATATTCCCATAGATACACAGCAACATTAGTGTTGAGATTTATTCTGTGATGTTTACTGCCTCATTTTTCACAATAGCAGAAAGCTGGAAACAACCTAAACGCCCACAAGGGGTTGATTATATCAGCGGTGGTGTGTTCATATCATAAAATACTGTACAGATGTTAAAAAGAGTGAGCTTTTTTGTTACCATAAAAGATATAGAAGGCTATACATAGCTACAGAGAGGTCTGAAACACTAATTTTAAAAAGCAAACTGCAGAACAGAATGCATAATATGATGCTATTTGTGCGTGCTTTTAAAAAACGATTTAAATATATGCTCATCTTGCATTTAAAAAAAAATCATGGAAGAACAAAAAAGAAACTTTTAATGATAGTGACCTCTAGAGAGTGGGATTAGCAGGGTTTGCAATTTTGCTTTTCACTCCATAGCCTTCTGAACAGATTCTATTAATAACCATGACAATAACTACCTTATTTCTTTTAGAATAACGGAAAGACTAGCTAATAATAAAAGCTTATACTAAACCTGCATGAACAGAAACAGAACTATGCTTTTTTACGGAACTGTCATCGAAAACCACTTTGCCTAATCACGTTCTTCTCGTCTATACCAGGATAACTAAGCCTACGTGAACGGATGTTAACCCATTAGTTTACACAGCGGAATGTTCAACACAGTCGTTTACTGTCCATAGCACAGTCATCTGGGGTGTTTCCATTATGAAACACGTTGACGTCGGTCAGTTTCTAAACATCTTTCTTCCGACGCTGCGTTACAGGAGGTCCAGGAGCCCCGAGCGAGCGGAGCCCGGACGCGTCTGGGAGGAGCTCCCCGGCCGCAGCCGATTGGGCTCCGCATAGCAGCCGGCTACACACAAAGAACTTTTTCTACATCACCCAGTGGCGCCAGGATCACTTCCCTGTCGACAGCCCGTGTGCACGTCGCAGACTTTAGAGCCAGCCCCTGTAGCAATTCCGTTTGAAAATTCTCAAGTAGAAAGAGCAGAAACTCTCATAAGTGAAATTCCTCCTCAGGCAAAGAGACACACTTTCCTGCCTTCATTCCTTTTTCATTCTCCCTTAACTAGTTCCTAGAAATATCCAGCCGGGCTATTTCGTTTCTAGTCTTATGCCTCTAAATCAAAGTCAACTGTGCCCAGTCTCCCCAAATGAGTGTTGGCTTTTTACCGCCTTGATTAACCATAAAAGTCCTCTCTTCTGGTGTTCCATTAACCTGCTCATTAAATGTCTTTTGGAAATGTTGGGTTCGAAGTTCCGTAGCTTACATATTTCTTCTAAATCTAAAATGTTACTCCACTAAAATTATATTTCAGTAAAGCAGTTTTTGAAAAATGGTCATTTTGCTTCGAGTATTCTGAGGCTTAACTGCAGTGCCAACAAGTAAAAACTTGTTATCTGGCCAGTTAGTGTTTAAGGGGGAAGCCAGTAAATTTAAAGAGTTAACTCATTATATTACTTGGTAATCTCATTTGTTCACAAACAATCTCTAACTTGCTCTTCAATGTAGAATATAATTGAAGGAAATGACCATGATTCTCACCTGTAACTTGGGAAGCTAACTTTTCCGTGGTCCATTTCTCCCAAGCCTTTTTTCTCTCCCCCCAATAAAACAGCAAGAACAGTAAACAGGAATCAAATCTCAAGGTTTAACCTGAGAGCAGTCTTTCTGGTTACTGAATTGAGAAATGTTATTAGAAAATAAGGGGGAAACGTGCCTTTTTTAAAAAGTTTGGGAGCTAATCTAGTGTCAGTAGCTAAAACTGTATTTTATGATATTGGTAACTCCTAAAAGTCTAGATACTTGCTTATTTTTGTCATAAATCCATATTAACAATTCATTACTTTGTCAGCCTTCTCAGCTTTGGCACTAAATGGAAGGTGCTGTTAACAGCCCTCAAAACTGAAGTTCTTTTATTTCTTCTGCCACTTGAGAAAAAGTTCTGCCACAAAATTCTAATAACACTAAGTTCCTACAAATCAGCTTGGAAATGTCTAAATGTGTTTCTCCTAGAAAAAGTGCCAGACATCAATTTTATCTGGCAACCATCAAAATATATCAGACCACAAAACTATACATTCCTGGACCTCACAAGAAGCATGGCAAGGAATTTCAGCCAGCCAATCAAAGGGCTCAGTGGCAACTCCATCTGTAGTCTACAACTTGGGCAACAATTCTGAAATTAACCACTGCTATCAAGAGAGTAATGGGCTTCCTGGGGCAGGGGGGGGGGGGGGGTCAGTAAAGATCTACCTGCTAATGCAGGAGACCCAGGAGACATGGGTTCAATCCCTGGGTCAAGAATATCCCCAGGAGGAGGAAATGGCAACCCACTCCAGTATTCCTGCCTGGAAAATCCCATGGACTGGTGGACTATAGTCTATAGGGTCAAAAAGAGTCAGACGACTGATCACACATGTGCACGTGCACATATACACACACACGCACACACACCAAGAAAGGAACACCCCCCACCCCTCAAAAAAAATGGGTGGAAATTTCAAATCCACCTTCTCAGTTTCTGGTTTATGATTATATAGGATTATTTAACCCATCAGCATGTTAAACTCACTTTCACAAAAAAACCAGAAAGCCTAAGTAAATGGGATTTTTATTTGCACGTTCTGTGTTATTTCATATGGAGACAAATGACAGAAAACCTGGGAATTGAGGGGAAAGAACCATTTCCTGGAGTGTCACTGTTGGTATAACTTCTGTAACTAGAGTATGGTATCCCTGATGTTCACAGTGACCTTGAAACAGAAAGTGCCTTTGAAATCTATCAGTCATTTATTCAACACCTAAAATGAAAAACACAGTGGGAATTAAAAGGCACTACCAGCACAGAATTTGCCATCAAGCTAAAGAAGATACCGCTCTAAGAATTCAAAATGTTGTGAGGCTGGCAGGCAGAAAGGAGGGGAGCGAGGGATGGTTGTTTTTCCTTCTGTCTTTCCGTACTCCTTGGCTTTTTGAACCATGCTGCATGTGAACTTTGGTAAAAGTATAAGAGCTGCAAAACCATAGTAGTGGGAAGGAAGTGGCAGGTAATAAACAGTAGGAAGCATCCTGCTATGGCCAGAAATCTCATGGGGAATGCAGGGTACATGCAGATCTGTCCCTCTGCTTTATGTCTCAAATAAAGTTCACTCTGTCTCCAGAATCTCCCACAAATTCTCCCCCTTCACCGCCTCCTCACCACTGCCTGAGGCTGCAATGACCTCCCCACAGTCACCTTCCCCTGGTGCGTGAGTTCTAACCTTTTCTGATCCCTTCAGCAGTCCAGCAAAGACTGTGGACTCCACCTCAGAATACTGTGTTTACATTATGAAATTAAACACAAATCACAAAACCTGAATTCTATTAAAAATGTGTATGTTAAATTATGCTTAAGTTCTGTCCGACTCTTTGCAACCCCATGGACTGTAGCTCGTGAGGCTCTTCTGTCCATGGAATTCTCCAGGCAAGAATAGTGGAGTGGGTAGCCATTCCTTTCTCCAGGGGATCTTCCCTACCCAGGTATCGAACCTGGGTCTCCTACACTGCAGGCAGATTCTTTACCGTATGAACCACCAGGGAAACCCCAATAATATGCATAGTTCTTTATTAATTCATTAAATGACACGATGTAGTTGTGGGTCTAACAGCTACAGTAGTGTTTGTTTAGTGAAAAGTGCAAAGGATATTTTGAGATATCTGCAACAACTGCATTATTGTATCAAAATACCTTATTTCTGTTGGTGATAAACTCACATCTTTTGCTAATTCTACTGTGATCTGTTGCCCAGATTTGTATTTGAAAAAAAATATTCAATTTCAGTTAGAGGTTGGTGACAGTGTTATTTTTCCCCCCTATCCAAGTTCACAGACCCCAAGCTTTCTATCCACAGATCTCTTGCAAGTCCAAGGTTGGAATAAGAAGCCCTGATCTAGGGTCATGCCCAACGAGACCAGCCTCCTCATTGCCTCAAATCTGATGCTTCATTCTCCTGCTCAAAAGTTTTCAATGGTTCCCATGCTTCCCAAGTAAAATATGAACTTTTCTGAAAGGCAGGAAAAGCCCTTGGTCAGTTCTCTGCTCACCAACTCAGGCTTACCCCAACCTGGATTGTCTCTTTTGCATCTGAAGCTCCACCCACAATGGTCCGTTCTCCCCTAGGAACTCCTTCGACCTCTTTGTCAGGCAGGCCAACTGCTTAAGTGCCAGGTCAAAAGCCGGCTCCTCTCTCTGATGCCTTCCTGACGTCTTCAAGCAGACCCAGGTGTTTCATCTCAGCGTCCACTACTCTTTGTATCAATACAGACTCTTTATATTGATTACTGTATTGTATTCTAATTGCTGGCATGTGTGTGTCCCCAATACCCACAGTCTCCCTGAGGGTGGAGACTGTTTGAACTTTCTCCAGGACCTTGCCTCCTGCCTGGCACATGTAGATGCTCAGTATTTGTTGAATGATGCAGTGAATGAATCATCAAATAAATGAAAGAGATAAATATGAGGAGGGAGCAGGCAAAGATTACTGTTTCTAATATGGGTTAATGGAGAAGATATGAAACGGAATATAAAAGAAAATACTGTGCTCATAAAGTTTGCATTAAGAAAGTGTCACATATTCTGATTCTTTCAAAGATCATCCATGAATGCAGTAGAAGATAATCGTCCATTAAAACAGCAGTTCTGGTATTCTGATTATACACAAATATGCTACATAAAAAGACCTCAACCTAGACATAGGTTGCATTCTAAAGCAAGGTTTGCAAACCAGTTGTCTGGAATTTAGAATACAATTTCCCTCAGAAGCCAGTTAACATTCAGTGATCATACAAAAGTTCATTTGATTTGTAACGTGCCAGAATGACTCCATGTTTCATTGAAAACTGGTAGAAAATAATACTATTCAGTACTCATCCAATATTACCAATTAAGCAAAAGGGTAATCAGAAGTGAAAGTGAATATTATTTACCTTGAATATTAACATTAGAAGAAAGACAAGTTTAGTTTTAGCAGGGTGAGAAAGCCCAGAGAGGTACTGGTGGAAGATCAGAAAATAACTGCTGGTTATTTCAGCAGCAAGACATAGTAACCCTAGCTGTTTTTTTAATTGAAGTAAATTTGAGCTTTCCAAATGGCGCAGCGGTAAAGAATATGCTTGCCAATGCAGGAGACGCAAGAAATGTGGTTTCCATCCCCGGGACAGGAAGATCCCCTGGAGTAGGAAGTGGCGACCACTCCAGTATTCTTGCCCGGAAAATCCCATGGACAGAGGAGCCTGGTGAGCTACAGACCATGTGGTTGCAAAGAGTCAGACATGACTGAGCACAGCACCGCACACAGACAGTTAATTTTCCTTAGGTTCGAGTGGACAGCATAGTGATTCAGGGTTGGGTTTTCATTTTTTTGGCTTTTTTATTTTTGGCGTATTATATTGCATTATAAGTTGTTACAAGATACTGACTGTAATTCCCTATTCTATTCAGTAAATCCTTGTTGTCTGTTTATTGTATGTATAGTAGTTTGTACCTAGCTTTAATATGCATAATTTCACTTCAGTTATATGGATTTAAGACCTGTCCTTTTGGTCCACCAATGGCTCACACAAGGGAAAGAGAAAACTTATTTTTGCAGCACTTGTTTGGAAGACAAAGAGGAAGGAGGACTGGCGTTAAGGAGGTTCTGTGTGTCCTATAAAGTTTACCGGAGGTCAAATTAGTCAAGCCAGGGAGAAGAAAAAAGAAGCAAGGTATACACAGCATGAAGCAGGTGGTGGTTATTACTGCTGCTCACCGAATCGGTCTGTTTTCCTCCTTGTACCACAGAGGAGGACTGGATCGCCTGGCCCCCTTGTGGCTGGGTAGCTCCATTCTGCAGAGTTCTGGCCAATGATCTGAGAGTACAAGTGGCAGCATTTAAATGCAAACAAGCCATTCTCAGATTTCTCCTTTCCCACTGGCCTCCGCCACGTTTGAGGAGGTGGCAGCTTTGCCAGCCTTGGTTCCAGAATGACTAGGAGAAGAGTTGCTCTGGTGACACATGTATGAGCAGAGAAATCTGTGTTAAAAAGCAAATCTTTGTTGTTTTAAGCCTAGGAAAATTTGGGGTTGTTTGTTTTGCAGCATAACCTAGTTTATTACGACTGACACATTATTTCTATAATCTACCTCTAGAGAAAGGAAAAGGGTAATAGGGAAGAGATGGTGTGTTATGGTTGCCCTGGAAAGAGCCCTAAAGGAGATTAGAGGAAGAGAGCAAAGGTATAAATTCAGATGTAAAAGATCCTTCTAATATGGATGCCCAGGGCCTGGAAGATCTTGTGTTACTTCTAAAATCAAAGTCCTGAAAGTGAAAGTGAAAGTTGATCAGTCCTGTCCAACTCTTTGCAACCCCATGGACTATACAGTCTATGGAATTCTCCAGGCCAGAATACTGGAGTGGGTACCCTTTCCCTTCTCCAGAGGATCTTCCCAACCCAGGTCTCCCGCATTGCGGGCAGATTCTTTACCAGCTGAGCCACCAGGAAAGCCCAAGGATACTGGAGTGGGTAGCCTATCCCTTCTCCAGGGGATCTTCCCAACCCAGGAATTGAACTGGAGTCTCCTGCATTGCAGGTGGATTCTTTACCAACTGAGCTATCAGGGAAGCCTGAAATCAAAGTCCTAATAATACTATCATTACAAATTGGGCAAAGTCATAGCACTCTTAATATTAACTACATATGACTAAAAGGTATATGGCTCAGCATACATCTTGACATACATTCTGGCTGCAGGCCTCAGAACTTAAAAGCATTGTAAGCTTACTCAGAAAAAGGAGAGAAGAGTGAATAAAAGCATGGATTTGGGAATTAGATGGGCCTGAGTTCAAATATCAATTCTGCCTCTTAAATCAACCTGTCAATCCTCTTATCTCTAAAGAGGAGATAAAAACAAAATCTACTTCAAAGGTTTGCTGGGAGCACTAACTGAGGTCACACCTGTAAAGTGTCAGATGCAATACCTGGTATTACTAAACCTTCTAGCTTTTCCCAGTCCTCTGGAAGCCCAAGGGCTGGCTGGTTATAGAAAGGCTGCCTTACTGTCCTGCCCTGAACATAACAAATCTCATGCCTACCCAATGCAGCTTCAAACTGGATCTCATGGGAGCTTTCAGCCATGAATAGGCTCAGAGCTGAACTCCTGCCAGTGACTTCTGCACACTCTTGCCCTCCTAGACTCTCAAGACCAGAGGTGTGCCCCACTTTAAAACAGATCTGGGAAAATCCAAATATGCACAATGATATTAATAGATTGGAGCAGGATTATTCATGCTCCAAGATTCTTGTCATTAAACCAGTGAGTCCAAAAATTCCCTTCATACTTTGCCAATTTCTTTCTTTCCTTTTAATACATTGTTTGACAGAGAAAAGGACTCATAAAAGTCAATGACTTCCTCCTCCATTAAGGATCAATTGGAAGTGGGAAAAATGACTTGTGAAAGCATATCCTCGGACCACAATTTTCTGGGAGTACATGTATTATGTTGGCCAGAAAGTGGAGCACAGGCAGACCTCCAGGTCCCTTAACAATAAAAATTCACCCAGAAGGTTACTGTGATAGTGGCTGACACACATCAAATTCCTGTCTCTCCATCACAATCGAGATCTAAAAACCCAAGTCCAAACTCTATGATTATAGAGTAGTGTGCAAAGATCCAGAGGAGGGCATGCCAACCCACTCCAGTATTCTTGCCTGGAGAATCCCACGGACCTGGCAGACTGTGGTCCATAGTGTGGCAGAGAGTCGGAACACAAATGAAGCGACTTAGCACGCACGCACATGCATAGATCCACAGCCATGAGAAAACACAAAATGCTTCTAACTAGGATAAAAATGGAGCCAACTGACTCTAGTTGTGACAAGTGCAGAGTTAAGAGGGTGTTACTATTTTTTTTAATAAGTGAAAATATATTATGGCACAGAGGCAACATTTACACTACAATTTAAGTTGAAACAGACTCCATAGGAAGGCGGGGCTTGCCCCACCTCAGGCCACTCCCACCCCAATAGAGAGATTGCTCTGATATCTGGGCATTGGGGTACTTCAGCCGAAGGAATCAAAAAGCATGAAGTCACCAAGAGGCTCTAAGGAGATTCAGTATTCAACCCAAGGTCAAACAACCAGAAGTGGACCCTAAGTTTTACAAGTGCTAGGTCAAGGTTCTTACACTGTAGCATGACACCATCCTTTCCTGACAAAGCAAATCTGTCACTTACCTCAGCCTGCCTGGCGTGGAAGCTGGCCTTCAAATGGAAGCATGCATCTGGGGGACCCCAAGGCCCAAATTCAAGGGCAAATGTGAGCCTGCAGACAAGGAAAGGGAGTCGATGTCTGCACCCTCCCCCTAATCCTCTCCTAAGCCCTGCTCCTTCCCACCCCATCACATCTAAGTTGTCTCAACTCCTCTCTAGCTTTGTTCCAAGTCATTTCCAAAGGGCCCCTCCAGAGGGATTATACAAAACACAAACCTAGTTTGGCTATTCCCCCATTCAAAAAGCTTTCATCCACTGCCCTCCAGATAAAATTTGAGCATCTCAGCAAAGCCCACAAGATCTGACCAACTCACCTCTACCTCCTCTTCAACCTTTTGGGAGAAAGACCTTCCTCACCAAGGGGTCTAAAAACTCCTTTCCACTTTCATAGATTTTGGTTTGGTTTTGTTTTGTTTTCCTAATATTTATTTATTTGGCTGTGCCAGGTCTTAGTTGTGGGGTCTTTAGTTGCAGCACATGGAATCTAGTTTCCAGACCGGGCTCAAACCCTGGCCCCCTGCATTGGGAGCATGGAGTCTTAGCCACTGGACCAGCAGGGAAGTCCCTCCTTTCCACCCTTTAATACTCACACAAGGTACCTTCCTCCAAGGTCTTCTCTAACCCTTCAAAGCAGGTCGATGGCACCTGGTCCACAATTAACTATTACTGCCTTTATCATGGTGTTTCACAGTAAACTGTCCATGTAGTTAAAGAGTTTATACAACATGGTCTCCTGAGAGGTAGAACCGGCTTCAGAGTCCAGCAGAATCCTGGGTTTGAACCATGACTTCCCCATTTACTGGCCAGGATATTCTCTCTCCCTCCAAGCCTCAGTTTCATTTTCAATAAATGGGGAAATACATACCTTACCAGTCTGTTGGGAGGGTTAAATGGGACAACAATACATACAGTATAAGGCAGAAAACATATTTGATGGTTTAATACATGTTAGTTCCTCTTCCCTCAACCCTTCCCTTAAGCTATAAGAAATCCTGTGATGCAAGAACTTTTATTTTTTTTACTCTTGTATTTCTGGCAAATAATACAGCAGGCACTTAACACATGTTGGCAGGAAAAAACAGAAGAGGTACGCAGGAATGCAGAGGAGGAGGCAGGGGGAGAGGAAAGGAAGAAGGAAATTAAATAATGAAATGACCGAATGAATGAATGATGCTACAAACAGAGACCCTGATCTGTTAAAGCTAACAAAAGTTACTATACAGCCTAGTCATGCGACTTTGAGAATGCCCTATCCTTCCCTACTAATAAACTCTGAAAGGATGTCTGCAAATATTGTGTCACTAGGTAAAGACCCTGAATCAAGAGACTGGCAAATCTACCAGCAGTAGGCAGTGTACTCCAATATAAGATTGGCACACATACTTGTGAAAAAATTTCATTCCCCAAATTGTTCATTTCTTATTCTGCTCTAAATGCTCGACTTAATACAATGAATACAAATAAACTGATCTTACTCTATGAGGTCTCAATTAACACACCTAATCAGTGGTGTGTTGTTAAATCAGGGGAGGTAAAAAGCTTTAATTTCTAGTGTCTGCCAATTTCTGTGGTGTAAATACTCCCACCAGGGATGATTTCAGTCTACAAATGACATACCCATAATTGAACTCACAGAATCCCTAAGCAGGGAAATAAGAAGAGAGAACAGTTGACTTTCTGTCAGTGGTTCTAGCAAAGAAGACAATGGAGAGGAAGTTGAAACCGCTACAGATGTGTTGATGGGTTTCAATTATCCCCATTCTCTCTGCCCCTTTTTCCAGAAGATAACTGAGCAGATGCCCTAAACAAATATGGAAAAATATAAACATACTTTCTGATCAAATGTAGAATTAATGGCCACATCTGGAAATAGAGATGAGGCAAAAGAAGCTCTGTTGAAAATCTAAGAAGGATCGAGTTCATCAAACGGCAGAGGGGGAAATGGGCAGAGGACCTGAACAGATATTTGTCTAAAGAAGATAGAGAGGTGGGCAACAGGCACATGAAAAGATGCTCACCATCATTAGTCATCAGGGAACTGCAAATCAAGATATCAGCTCATATCTGTCAGACTGGCCATCATCAAAAAATACAATAAATAACATGTTAGCAAGGGTGTGGATGGAGCCAAGAACCTTTATGCACTGTTGGTGGGAATGTAAAATGCTGCATTGTACATTTTACAACTGGCTAGTTTGGAAAATAGTATGAACATTGCTTAAAAAATTAGAACTACCATACATTTCAGTAATTCCTCTCCTGGTTATTTATCTAAAGAAAACAAAAAACTAAACTGAAAAGATATGAGCATCTGCATGTTCATTGCAGATGACCATGCAGATATTTACAACAGCCAAGATACGGAAGCAACCTAAGTGTCCACCCCACAGATGAATGGGTAAAGATATGGTATATAAACATACAAGGGAATACTCCTCAGCAGTTAAAAAAAAGAATAATTAAATCCTGCCATTTGTGACATGGATAGACCTTGAGGGTATTATGCTAAGTGAAATAAATCAGAGAAAAATACCTCTGATTTTTAAAAAATATTTTAAAAAAATAGGACCTCACTTATATTTGCAATCTAAAAATAAAAGACAAAAAGTGAAAATGGACTTATTGATACAGAGAACAAACAGGTGAAGGGAGACGGACAGGACTGATGAAGGGAATTAAATGGTACAAACTTCAAGTTTGGTCCAGAGAGCTGCTGTGATCTTAAACATTCAGAAAAATATTTTCCATGTTTATTTCTACCCAGAGGAGTTGTCTGATTTCCCATGATTTAACATGCTGTCTGCCATCTTTTTAAAAGTTGAAATATAGTTCATGTCCAATGTCATGTTAGTTTTAGGTGCACAGCATAGTAATTTGACGTTTGAATACATTTTGAAATGATCACCCCAAGTCTAGTGGCCATGTCCCCATACAAAGTCATTAGAGTGCTATTGACTGTATTCCTTATGCCCCATGGGAAATCAGACAACTCCTCTGGGTAGAAATAAACATGGAAAATATTTTTCTGAATGTTTAAGATCACAGCAGCTCTCTGGACCAAAACCTAAACAGGAAAAACCACACCAAACTAACAGAAAGAAAAACCGTTTAGCAAAATATAAGTTTTTATCTTAACATGGTTGGAAACTGGGGAGCTATAAATGTTACAGCGTTCTGTGATGAAGCCTCACTCTCTCTGCCGTAGGAAAGGGGCTCCTTGGGTGGTATGTATGCTTAGACAGAAGAGGAAGGCAGCTGGCAATATTTCCTTCCCTCTCACTAGGACTCTGGCTGGCTTTCTCCTTCCCTCTGTTTCTAACAGAGGCAGCACATGTGTAATAATAACACTCCACAAAATACGCTCCTGATCTCTAGGGCAAGTCAGAGTTCCTATGTTAAGGATGCAACTCTGAGGGCTGCCTACGAAAGCAGTTTTATCTTTATGGCGCCGCAGATATTTATTGACGTGACCCCTTCTCTGTGACAATACTCGTGTGATCCAGCCTCTCTCCTTGACAAAGTTCCCAAAGGAATAAGAAGAATATATAGTTTTGCTCCATGATTTCAGCAGAAATACTATCGAGCCGTTTGGGACTCTTGGGCTTTTAAGAAGCTACTGTGGCAACAGCTGTTACTTTACTTTAGTAATAAAGTTAAAGAAACCTGAACTCAAGCCACATAGGGGAAAAAATTAGAAATATCAAAAATATGCGAAGATGAGAATACAAGAAAGCCATGCCTCCATAGGAGAGTGAAACGAAACTATCACAGAATCGTTTTTATGGAGAGAAACCCAGAAGGCGTGGAACGGCAGGCAGTGCCCTTCCATTCAAGTGAAGGGCAACTTAGTGAAGTAACAGCCCCTGATACTTCACATAAAAAGATAAGACCCATGCACACGCCAAAATGTGGCATTCGGGGCTGGCTACTTGTTTCAGAACCTGAAAGGAAGCCAAGAATGAGATGAAGAGACAGATTTCACCTTCCGGATTCTAAATCACTCAATTCCTCAAGAGGAGGTACTTAGCTGTTTTCATTGGAATTTATGTAATCTGGCCAGCAGGGCTGGATCTGATGAGCAAACAGGGAAACTTCACGATACAAAAGAGGGAAAGTGAGGCAAGAATGAATTGAGCCATTAGGCCCAAGAGCAGGCAAAAGAAAGGATGGCTCCCCTGGTGAGGCTTGGAGGGTAGGCAGCCACCGGGCATCACCAGCTACTGGGCATGAGTCACCTCTAGCAGAGGCAAAAATGAGATCACAAAACAGCGTGGATGGCAGGCTTTCGACTTTAAACCAGCAAGTAGATTAGAAACGCTGAGTTAAAAATTAATGCAAAACTCTGATGAGAATCAAGACATCGTGGAAACCAGCAGAAACCGATTCTTCCGGTGGAAGAAGTCAAGACCTGGATAATACCCCTTGAATATTATCCAAGACCTGGATATTCCCAAGGCTGGCTGTCTAAATCCCAAAGAGAAAACCGAAGGTTTAAAGAACTGTAGGGCTGACAGTCGCCAAAGAAAAGTACTGACTACTGAAACCCAGGGTAGCAGGGTGCTGCTCTTACAAATACCAAACCTGAGATGAAAACATCTGTGTGCCAATGTGGGCTCCGCCCTTGACTTGCTGGGTGGATGGTGTGTGTCTCTGTGCGTGTGTGCACACAAATCTCCTGACGGCCCCAGGGCTGGGTGGCCTCCTCAGCAAAATGACACAACTGAACGATTTCATCTGAAAAGTGGTTTCAAGCTTTATTCTAGGAAGTGAAAACACGGGGGGAGGAGAATCCAGGGCCACTTAGTCAATGAAAGAATGAACGACAACACTTTTTTGCTCCAAAGGCGAGAAACAACCTCTCAGATGCAGGAGAAGCCTCAGCCCAGCTGTTAGATGTCACCACGGCCATTCAACCCCCACTCCCCTGGGCCTAAACCCTCAGCGGAGAAGGGCACGGCCTGGTCCCAGGACATTCCAGCCCGTGGATTATTTGATGACGTGTCTGCCTCCTACCCTCCTCCCGGGGTACAATTTTCTAAAAGCAGAGAAAATCCTTCCCAAGAAAATAAACACTCCCAAACAACCGTCCCATTCTGTTACCTATTTGGATTACATAATTGCTATGAAGTCAAGAGTTTCTTACTGACACGCCAGAAAAGACCTCTCAGCTCATAAGCTGAACTGCCTTTTCTCCGCTGCCCAAAGCCCTTTAAAAAAGCTCCAAGTCCCTAAAAAGCAGTCCCCAGTGCCCACTGACATGGAAGGAAAACTCCACCACCTCAACTCTGCTCAGAATGGAAACTCGAATTAAAATATTTTAAGTTTATCAGTCCTGTATATTGTTTTCTTCAACAACAATGACAATAATATAAACCCTTACCGAGGCTTCAAATCACCCATCATAGGAAGAAAACACTGTATTTTTTCTGATTCTGTGAGGATAAGCATCCAACCTTAACTTCTTTGTTGGTCAATATGTAAAAATGGGGTGACTAATAATTGGTAAGCGGCATCATTTACCAGTCACCAAGTAAAAAGTTAACCCGCTCCTGACCCATCCCCACACTAGGGAAAAAACCTCTAGGTCAAGCTGACTCGAACCCCACAGAGCACAATGCTCATTAAGATACCTATCCTTTCCCAGTTGAGGCAGCAGTAAAAAGGCTGCGGGTTTCTTTTAGAGCCTGCTCTAACTTGTTCATCTGGATCAATGTAGAAATAGTAGCAATCTGCTCTTCGTAATTCCTCTCCAGGAATAAAAATGACTAGGATATTCCTGGAAGGCCTCCTCACTCACAAATAGAAGGCATACCTCCTATAAGCACTGTACTTTGTTCAGTGTAAAGATTAAATGAGATAATACACAGAAAGTGCTGAGCAAGCATCTGGCACACAATAATAACCTCAACACATCCGTGGCGCTCGTCATTGTAACAACACCACCACACAGCAAAACAAAACAAACAAAAAGGGTGGGAGGCTGTTTCCTGATGCTTATCAACTTACTCGGAATAGGGAAAATTGAAGCATAAGGTAATAATAGCGCCACAGCCTAACCCAGAGATGTCTTTGCTGTCCTCTGGTTTTCTCATCATCTAGCTAGCCATCAAGAACTTGCCACAATGCCACAGGTACTCACACCCGACGATGTATCCAACTCTCAGTAACTGAGAAGTAGCAGAGTGTTTGAAACAATAAGAACAGAAAGGAAAAAGACCTTGAAGAAATTTCACAAACTCCCTTGGCACCGATCACGTAAAAGGTTTGCCAGCAAAGTCAAACATCCCACACTACACAACTGTTGTCAGTGGAAAAAGAGGATACAGAAAGCACAGATGCTGGACATCCTAATGAGAAGGTGATCTTCCCATCAGAGACCAGATACTCGAATTCCAGCTCTTCTGTAAAATTTAGACCACAAATAAATCCTTCCTAAGGCGCACCTAGCAATCTTTTGCGCTTGGCTCTGCTGTTTGGACATGCATAGTTGCTTTCCTTCCAGTCACAAAACCGGTTTTTAAGCGCTTATGAAAATATTCATATTTTTATGATATACGATAAGCAGGTTTTACTCTAATCTATATCTGATGTGCTAATTCACTTGGGGCACACACATGGCATACTAGGCTCACCTTCCCAGTGACACACTATAGTGTGCAATTACACAGGCCTTTTTTTTTTTTTCAAAGGTGGCAACAGGAATCATGTCTGGAGTCCAGAAAAATGATGCATTTGCAACAGTCGTGAGACTGGGTGGCCAATAAATGTCCGTAAAACTGTTATTTTGTATTTTGTATTGTGCCTCTTCAACCTACAAGAGTCTGTGTCACAATTCCGTAGTCTCTAAACCAGGTATTTTGGAAACACAAAGGGCATTAGTGTTATGCCTTTTCAACTTGTAAAAGACCAGGCCACTTGGCAACTCTTAGGAATTTCTAAACCATGCTTTCCAAAACGCAAAGGGCAAGTGTGACCCATAACTTTAGAGAAGGGCAAGTAACGTTCTACCTCTGGCTCAATATTTGGTTTATTTCACTCGATGTAAGTTTTTATGGCAACCCTCTATTACCAAGAAAGCGTATTCAAAGTAATAAGTGAAACTTGTGAAAGTCCATTTTTTTTATTTAATACATTCTAATCAAATAGTAACAGCAGTAAATAAACACTTTGAAAAGCAGGCATGTATCCCCCTATATGTGGAAGAAAATTAAGTCAAAGTATTCTACATGGTAGAAGGGAGACAACTGCTAATGTCTATGGTTAGACCACTTGGAAATTCCTAAAGCCATTTCCAAAAATCAATGGCAACAGGTTGGGGACGCAGCTGTTTCAAAGGGTAAAATGTCTCTATCTACATGGTTTTATTAACAGGGATTGAGTTGCACCTGTATAGCATGACATTCTTGTCTTTAGCCTTAAAGGAAAAGAAATCTTTTCCATTTGCACCAGTTTGAAATATTTCTGAAATAAGGCTCCCTTGAAGAGGATTACTACAGTACTCATTCACGAGAGAGTTCATACATGTAGTAAAAAGACAAATACAGGATTTCATGGTCACCTTTTTTGGTTGATTTGGTTAATTGCATAAAAAGAAGGATAAATACTCACAAGCATATCTGTTTAACAAATCTCCTAAGTACATCAGAATGCAAAATATCAAATGTCCTAAAATAGACTCTGATCACCAGGCACACAGAACTGAAGTTAAGCCTGTGTCAGTTTCGTTCCTTCCACTTCTTCAGCACTCCTAAGTGGAGCTCTTTCTCTCCTACCAGTGCTGGGACCTTTCACCTAACACCAACGAACCTCAGAAAGTCAGAGTTCTGAGAAAATGTTCCTTCAGCCTTTACTTGGGACGTTTTATTCTTAACTTAAAAGGATCAACTGGTCTTGGTCAGCCTTAGGAAGGGAAGCATCCCTCAGTTGAAAACATGTGGGGAAAACTTTAAATCCCTAGCTACCTTGCCACACAATTAAATCAGATTGACTTCAGCTGGTCTTAGAATTCCGCGTAGTTATCCAGAGCCGTCACTCAAGATTTGGTTCTCTTTTACATAGCTGCATTCGGAGATATTCTATAGGAGGCATGTTTAGAAAAAAAAGAAACACTTATACCTGGAATTTATATTCTTCCAAATAATCTTTTAGTCTTGTTGGTAAAGGCAGTCCCCAGATGGTGCTGGTACACTTGTTAATGGTGAGTCTACAGAGATGCTGCAGGGGTGGTGCTGATGTGTAGAGTGGCTTGGTCAGATAAAGGTGAACAGTGCCGTTCCGGGGGGCTTCTGGGCCTGTCCGCTTATCCTTGCACATCTGAACATAGTAGTCGATCAGATGAACCACACTGTCAAATTGTTTAAGCTTGGACTTGACACATATGATAGAGTCCAATCTAAATTTCCCATCTTGGTATTCGATGCGAAGATTAGTTGGTCCAGCTGATGTCTTAACAGATATTGTTAGTAGGTAGTCTGAATGCGAACTATCTCTAATCAAGAAAGTTCCTTCTGGTGCCTCTTTTAACTTCTCTTTGGCTTCATTAACAGTCATACTTCCCCAGTACCAACCTGGGGTTTTGTTCAAAAAGAAAAACAAAAGAGGGTTAAATAGTTATTATAGAGAATTTTTAAAATAGGGCAAGTACTTGGCAACAATGTTCTAGCTATAAAAAGAAGTGTGTGAAAGTTTACCATAGGCTACCATAAATACATTCTGTAGAAATTTACTGAAAACGTGGGTCCGTTTAATTTTCTGAACAAACTGCAAGCCAGCTTTCTTTTTTAAAAAGTAACTTTCTGTAGCTGATCTTTGAACTCTCTTAAGATTTTCTAACACAGAGAAGAATGGTTGTAATATGACACACTGGCTGAGCAGACATGATGCTTTTCAAGTGAAATGAAAGATTTAATGTAAATTAAGTAAGAAGTTAGAAAATCCATGCCCTTTAAAAAATGGAAAACCCAACTTCAGTTAATTCCAACAAAATAAAAAGCAACAACTTTTTGGCTGGTTGGTGTCCACCTCCACCCTTTCCAAATCTTTATCTCTTTTCAAAGCCCTGGAAAGCACCGCTATTTTAAAAGAGCAGTACAGTAGCTTCTGTCTGCTGTTTTGACTGCAACTACCTTATCAGCCATTGAGAAATGGAGAGAAAGCCCAATGGATAATTAGTACTTCAAGTTTACAGTCTTCCATAAACTCTCTTGGACTTCGCCCTAATTCAAATCCAATCACAACCGTCGGTCTCCCTGGCATTCTCGATTCGACCTGCCAGTTCCATCTTCCATCCCGTTTTCCAAAAGCGACTTAGCGACATCTTGCATATTAAACGTTTGAACAATGCTCCCCACCCCCCTACCTCAAAAAAACTGCTCGGGGATCTGCAATCTGCCGGTTCCTCCCGCGCAGGGAAAGCCCTTGGCCCGCAAGGAAAGACCGGAACCACAAGTGAAGAACTATTCCCTCCCCTCTACCTCTACCAAAACTTCAACTCTGCCCCAAACGTAAGCTCTGAGGGTCCCGATTTTGAAAGCTTGCAGGTTTGCCAGAACCTCCCCTCCACACCTCCCCGCCCCCATCTTGTCTTCTTTCAGATGCCGAGAGACGACAGAGAGCCGTGCAAAGCGCAAGGCTGCCCCTAGAAACCAGCGAGGCCAGGCTCGGCTGGGGCTTCGCAGTCCGCCCTCCTCCCGGCTTTGCGGCAGTCGCCTGCCCGGCAATCTGTCGGTCCCTGAACTTGGCTGCCAAGATTCCAGGCTGCAGCGGCTGCCGGGCCCGGGAGCCGGATGCAGCTGAAGCTGCTGGCAGCGCAGCGCCCACTCGCTGCCCTCGCAACCCTCGGACAGGAAAGGCGCCGTCACTATCTCCGGCTAGGATCCGAGCCCGAGTGCCGACCCCCAAGCAGCCGCGGAAAATAGCTAAAGTGCCAGCGCCCTAAGAGTCGATTTCCAAGGAACCCCTCTCGAGCTCTGCCCTCCTCTAGGCCTTGGAGTCCCTCAGGAACCACTCTCCTTTCGCATTCCCAAGGATCCAGAGCCGTGCGGCATCCTCTCCGCGAGCCGCCTGCCCCGCAGCGGGGATCCCAGCCTCGCCAGCACAGCCCCATCCTCGTCTCCGGGGAGGCGCCCCCTTCTCGCACGCGTCGCGACGGGTCCGCTCCCTACCTGTGTGACTGAGTTCCCGCAGGGCCTTCGCCAGACGCGCCGCCTCTGGGGACGGCTCCTCCGCCGACCCCGCGGTCCCCCACTGGCTCTGCGCCCCTTCCGCGCCATTCCCGGAGGACTCGAGGCACCGCAGGGTCATGGGAGAAAGGTCACCGCGGCAAAGACAGGTGGCCGCCCGAGCTGGGGTCGGAGAAAGGCACGCGTCCCTCTTAGAAGTCAGTGGGAACCCCAAAACCACTCCCTGAGGGGTCCCCGAAATGGTGGTGGGGAGGGTGGGGATGGGGCGCTGCAGGCTCTTCCTCCCCGGGTTCCGGTGCACCGATGGCCAAATCCCCCGCAGGCGCGTTCACGCACAGTTCGCCTGCAAAGAGAAAGTGGAGGGTTGGGTCAGTCGGAACTGGACCCCTGCGGCCGGGGTGAGGGTGGAGAGGCAGGGATGTGGAAAATCCCGGGGACTCCTCCGCGTCTGTGCTCCTGCACCATTTAACCCCGAGCATCCAGTTACTGCCCTGGCCCGTTCCAGAGAAAGGATAGAGAGACAGCAGGGATCCAAGACACAAGGGGCGTGGGGGTGGCGGGGGGAGCGGACAGGATGAGGGTGGGGAACCGGGCAATTTCCCGCCGAGGGCTGCTCTCTGAAATCGCAGACTAGCAGACGAGAAGAGCGAAGAGTCACCTGTGGGCACGGTGGTAAATGGGCAAGCAGAAATTTGAAAAGGAAACAGGCAAGGTCCCCAAATTGGCACTCCTTTCTCACACTCTGCACAGCCCGAGGAGCCCCGGAAGAAGCCCCCGGCACAAACCTAGTTACCGACCCTAGAGCGCCGCGGGGCTCCCCGGGCAGAGCCGGCAGTCCGGGACTCAGAGGTGCGGGAGCTGCGGCCACCCCGCAGAAGAGGCTTCCTGGCTCCCCTGCCCCCGCTGAGGGCACGGGTTGGGGGGCCGCCGAGGCTGCCGCTCCCGAGGTCGGGCGGCTCCTGCTGCTGCTGCTGCTGCCGCCGCGGGCGCTGTCGAGGAATCTGCCCGAGCGCGCAGACCTCGCGGGGGCTCCGACCCGTGACCCGAGCCCAGGCCGAGCACGCGGCTGAGAGCTCCGTGGGACATGCTAGACAACCAACGCCGAGCCCTTACCTCGGCCTCGAACGCCGTGGCCGCCTCCACACCAGGCAGACTCCAGCCCGCACTGGGCGGGGGAGCCGGGAGGGGCCCGGGAGGAGCGGTGTCTGCCTGTTTCCCCTGTTGACTTTTTAATTTGGGAACGAGATGCCCAAGGCGGTGACTAGCCCTGCGCTCAGCGGCGGAGACGTCCGGAGTTCTCTGCGCAGAGAGTAAACGTGAGTCCCAGGGACCACTGCCTCGACTGGCTGGGCTCAGACACCTCCTCCGGGCTCCGACAGCCCCCGCCCCCCGACCCGGGGCAGCTGCTGGGTTCCCTCCGGCTGCAGCCAAGGAGATGAGAAGGGGAGAGGGAGGGAGGAAAGAGTCAGGGCGGGAGGCAGGCGGGTGGGGAGGAGCGGGAGATCAGGTTATTAGAAGGATTATTAATCTGGATGGCAGTTTACAGGGGCGGGGGGAGGGAAAAAAAAAAAACAAAACTCTGGAGACTCCCAGACGCCGGGAAAGAACCGGAGAAAGCAGGCAGTAGCTCCCAGCCCCCGGGCAGAGCCACAGTTCCGACTCTCAAGCCCGGCGGCTCCAAACTGCGGAAGCCCAGGCTGCCTGGCGCTGGCGGCCGCGCCCCAGTGCCCTCCCCAGCCCTCGTGGGGGCGGAGCCTTCGGGCTCCCGGGTCTGATACCTGCCGCCGGCCCGAGCTCCTTTGGCGCCCCAGCTGCAGGCGAAGGCGATCCGGAGGCCGTGCACCCGGGGCCCCGGCGCGCGCCGTCCGTGGCCCGCGCAGCGCCAGTGGCGGCGGGCGAGGAGGCTCATGCTTCAGGGGAAGCCCAGGGCCCGCGAGCCGCGGCGGCGGCGGCGAGACTAGAGTTAAACGTCCGTCCCGGGAGCGGTGTGTGCGCGCGATTTCCCAGACGTACGCGCCTCCCTCACTCCCCGCCTCTCTCCGCGTCCGCGCTCCCCGCGCGCCCCGCCCAGCGGCTGCGGAGGCCGCTTTCCAGGAACTTTCCAGGAATCCACCTCACGTGACCGCGGCCCCCGCTACTGCTTTAAAGAGACTCCGGCGCAGTTGCGCAGGCTTCGGGGGAGACGGGCTCCGAGCGCTCGGGTTTCTACCCGGTCGGGGCGGATGCCTGGGAATCTGCCCTCCTCTGACCCCCAACGCCTGGGTGTGCTCCGAGACGCGCAAGAGAAGCCCCAGGCCACCACCGAGCCGGTTCCCGCGGCGGGAGCCTGTCTCCAAGCCGTGCAGGCAGTGCGCCGGGGTCGAGCGATGAACAGACATGCTCGCCCCTAAGCCCGCCGCCGAGGGTTGTCTTGCCCACCCCTTCCGCGCCTTCTCTAGGCGACCTTCCAGGCCGCACATCTTGAAGAGGGGGTGTTGGAGAGACTAGAGGTCCTCGGAAATGGCCCCTCCCGCTCTAAGACACAGTCGTGGAGTGAGGGAGCCCCCTCTTGGACCACCCTCCCTTCCAGGTCCACGCCCAGGAGCCGAAGGGAGTGGGCCGATGGCGGTCCCCTGGGCCTGAGTCCTAGAAGGTTGCCAGCGGGCGGAGAGCGGCGCCTGGTTAAGCTGCGCTGGTCGCGCTCAGTCCCCTCCCCCTGGCGGGCTTGCTCGCGGTCTCCCGCATCGGCCCGGCCCTGCTCCTCCCTCCTTCCCTCCGCTCCCCCGTCTCCTTCCGGCCACCCGGCGGCCCTCCCGGCTCACCAGCGCCGATCGCGGAGGGGACGCTCAGACCCGCGCGCTCTGTGGTCCGCGTGGCCCGCCCGCCTCCGTGTCCGCAGCCTGGGAGAGCTCAACTCTGGGATTTCCCGCAGAACTGGAGCCTGGGGGACCGGGAATGCGGAAAGATCCCCAGCTCTTCTTCCCTGCCCAGGGACCCTCACCTCCTCCCACCTGGTTGGAGGCCACCTGGCCTCAGTTAAAACTCATCTCCTTCCCTGCATGTCTCCTCCCGAGATGTGACCTACTTTAAATGTGACCTACTTTTTAAAAAATCATCAACACTCATGGGAAAACCGGATCCAACATTTCGATAACCATTTTTCTTTGAAATACTCTTCTATTGCATCACTATTCAAAAGCTTGAAAGGTCAATGGCCACTTTTAGTTGAAGCGCCGGCTATGGGGAAGTTGGGCGAGGAAGCGGAGGGGCGCGGGGGTGGGGGGGGGCGGTGCGGGGAAAGGCTCGACTCACAAACCTTGCTTGGTGCCCCCCCCTGCTGGCTCTGCGAGGAAACAGAAACCAGTTCCCTGACTTGGGGAGTCGTGGACAAAAGGCTTTTCTCAATAATTTTCCTGCTTTTGAGTAAATAATTACGCAAATAATTGATAAATTAGCCGGAGAGGAAGGGGAGGAGTGTATTTCCCAGCTAACAAAGGGTTTTGTCAACGATGGAGTCTCGTGGACGAATCATGTTTGTTTCTTAGAGTCTAATGTGGAGGACTGAGCTAACTGAACCCTAGTTAGAACCCTCTATAATAGAGACGGATAAGCTTGTAGAAGTCTCTTACCCTCCTTGGACCCTCGACCTTTTCTATAAAATTAAGGGACTGCGTTCCAGTTCTGGGCGAGGGATTGGGATGAATGAACAAATAAGATTCCAAGTGGAATTTGTGTCTGGTCTGAGGCCCAGAAACACTTACTGAACCACTACCTCTACTAGGGTTCATTATGCTATAAATAATTGCATTTAACTTCTCCTTCCTTGGTAGAGAATCACAGAGGAAAAGTGTACCCACTTTTCTGTAGTGTAAAAAGATTTTTTTTTTAATTTTGCAAAGATAAAATAATTTCCATTTAATTGTCAGGTGAAATGAATCTGCCAGCAGCTCTTTTTAACTGTGTTTTCCTGTAGCCTCCTAAGGACCTTTGCACATGCCCTCCCTGCTTCCTGAAATGCCCCTCCCCAGACTGGGTGCGTGGCAGTCTGTAATCATTCAGGGCCCAGCTCAGGAATCATCTCTACAGAGTCATTGTCCACAAAGCTTACAGTAAACATAGTGCCAACTGTAGCAGCACCAAGCTTTGTACTAAAGTAGGATTTTTAACTTCTGTCTCTGAAAGGTCTCAGCAATGCCCAGCATTTTGTTGGCCCTAGGAAGCACACATTAAGAAAATATTTATGAGATTGTGTTCAGTGAAAAAAAAAGTAGAATATGTAATTGTATCCATGCTATGCTTTTGACATTATAAAGTTAAGTGTGCCTGTGGGCAAAAACAGAATGTGACCAAATAAAAGCAGCTGTTTGGAGGGTGACAGAATGTGGGTGAATCTTTAGATTTGACTTTTCTTAATACTGTTCCAGTGTTTCTGATACAGCCATCATTTTCCCAAAACTGCATGAGAGTGTCATCGCTTACTCTCAGGGGGTAGAGTATGGTTTGCAGAGCTGAGGAACTGCCCTCCTGAACCCCAGGTCTGCCACCCATCACTACCCTTTAGATGTCTAAGCGGAATCTCTGGTTTAATAGGTTCCAAACTGCGGCCTGAATAACCCTCCCCGCCCCCACCCCCTCAAAAATAAAACAAAAACAAAGCCATCCCTCCTGCACTCTTCCCCATCTCTGAAAACATCAATTTCAGTCTTCAGCTGCTCAGGCCAGTAGCCCCAGAGCCATCCTCCTCACACACCCCTCATCTCATATGTCAACTAGTCCTTTGATTTCACAGTAAACCCAGAAGGGAAACACTGGCCACATCTCCCCCGTGCATTAGTCTGTGTTTGTTCAGTCACTCAGTCGTGTCCAATTCTTTGCAGCCCCATGGACTGCAGCAGGCCAGGCTTCCCTGTCCTTCACCATTTCCCGGAGTTTCCTCAAACTCACGTCCTTTGAGTTGCTGATGCCATCCAACCATCTCATCCTCTATTTTCCCCTTCTCCTGCCTTCAATCTTTCCCAGCATCAGGGTTTTTTCTAATAAGTCATCTCATTAGTCTAGGCCACCTTCATTCCTGGGCTTCCCAGGTGGCACTAGTAGCAAAGAACCCACTTGCCAATGCAGGAGATATAAGAGACACGGGTTCCACCCCAGGGTGGGGAAGATTCCCTGGAGAAGGAAATGGCAACCCACTCCAGTATTCCTGCCTGGAGAATCCCATGGACAGAAGAGCCTGGTGGGCTACAGTCCACGGGGTCGCAAAGAGTCGGACACGACTGAAAGCGGCTTAGCACTAGCACGAGCACTGTCATTTCTACCTGGCTTACTGCTGCAGCCTCCCACAAAAGGCTCTCCAATCAGTGAGAGAAACCCTGATTAAACTAAGTCATCTCACTTCCCCCCTCTGCTCTACCCCAAATGACTGCATTGCACCGGAGTAAAAGGCAAAGCCCTAACAGCTACTCACAAGACCCTGGACGATCTGGCCCCTCTCTGATCTCATGCCCTCCTGCTCTGTTCCTGGATCACAACGCTCAAGCCACGGTGAACTCCTTGCTATGGGTAGAACATGCTATCTGTGTTCCTTCCTCAGGCTCTTTGTCTTTGCTGTTTCCTGCAACTACCACTCTCTTCCTCCAGATAATCTGCATGGTTTGCTCCTTCACTTCCTCAGATCTTTGTTAAGTGCCACCTTCATCACGAGACTTGACTGATCACCCTATTCAGAATCCACCTCTCCTCCTACCTCTCTTTCCTCCGTGCTCTACTTTTGTCCCTTGCATTGATCACTATCTATCCTAGTTTATGTCTTATTCATTGGCCTGATTTCCTGTCTTTCTCACCCAGAAGAATGTAAGCTTCATGAGGACATGTATCTGTTTTGCACTGTTTACAGCTTTTTATCTCATTTCCTTGAATAGTTTCCAGCACATAGTAGGCATTCCACGTAATTGGAGAATGAATGAAGTTCCAGCAAAGTGACTTTAAACTGCCCAGGCATGAATCCTTGCTCTGCCACTGCTGACTGCCTATGTTATTTTTGGCAAATGATTTAGCCTTTTATGGAGATAATAATGAAACGTATAGGGCTATTGTGAAAATTAAATGACATAATCTATGAAAAGTGCTTTGGCATTTAGCAAATAATAAAGATCAGCTATTATTTTAACTCTCATCCTTTTACTCTCAATGAGTTTGAATTTTTCTCCCTATAGGTAAGGTTATCTTATTTTGTGTGTATGAAACCCAACAGTCACTCTCTGGTCACTGCCGGAGAACTTCCTGTGAGTTGACTCCCTGGAGTTCACCCTTAGCTTTAAATTTACAAGGTAAAATAGTGATTCAGTCTGTTCCCAGGTTTTCAGGACTACATGCTCTGTTTAGGGGGCAGGTGTAAGGCTAAAGATGTGAACTCTCATTCTACTAGGAAGGGAAGGAAGAGTGATTTTCACAAAGCTGAGGAGTGTTTTCTGTTGCTTGCATGGAGGAACTGCCAAAGCTTGAAAATATCCTCCATGAACCAAACTCAAACTGGGTCTTCTTGGTTTTTTAATGCAGATGCTCTGATACTAAAACTGACTCGAGCAATCGGCACTGAGCTTGCTGAGTTGCAGAGAGAGCTTTTTGGTTTTGTTTGGGGACTGAGGGAATGGCTGTTAGCTATTGTGTCTGAAGTGCCTGTGGGTAGCAAGTTACCCTTTTAAGTGGCCACCATTCCTTCCTTATAGAGTTTGCCATCTCACCACCACCACCACCACCACCACCACACACACACACACACACACACACACACACACACACACACACCACCCTCAACACTCCTTGTGATTCTGGAGTGAACCTACTCTTTTGGAAAGCATGTGACTCAGGCTAGCCAATAGGAGTGCCCCATGCCCTTGGACATGGGTTCGTCCACTATCACAGCAGATTAATTTTTAGGATTTGATGTAAGTGCCTCCCCTTCTGAGATCATGGGCAGTAAGGACCGTGTGAGTCAACTTTCCCACCGCTTGGAGAGCTTGTCAAAGAACAAAAACAACAGAGAAGAAAGCAGAGCTCAGTTTTGAGTGAGGAGAAGAGATTCCTGAGCAGTTGGATCCAACAAGCCTGAGGCAGCACTGCCCTTGGGCTCCTCAGATACAGGAGTGAACAGGTTTATTTATCCCCGCAGGGTTTGATGTGGGTTTCTGTAGCTTGTAGTCAAAGAAACTCTCATGGGGTATAACGGGCCGAATGTGGAGGGATGTGTCGGAGGGAGTAGAGTGGAGAACTGAGAAGATGAAGAAGAAAGCTGCCTTTCGTGGTAATGAGCCTCTATTACTGCTCATCTGGGGCTTCTCAGTACCCCTTCCCTTTGACAGGGTCCTACTTGCTCCATCCCTACAGTGGAAGACTACCTGGGGAACAGAGGAAGAGAGGGAGATCCTGCTGGCTTCTGTGCTCTGGGTCAGGGGTGTGGGGGAGGGAAAAGCCAGGCAGATGGCCCTCCCCTAGACTTCTGGGACCCAGGGACATGGTGCATGGATGTGACCTCAGTCCTTCTGTCCACAGAAGTGGAAGGGAATCATGTTCTAGGAGAGTAGTTGTCAATGTTAAGTCACAGATCTCTCAGAAATCCTGATCAGAGTTCAACAAACCACCTGCCTATGGGCCATATTTGACCTCCCCCACCACCCCACTCCAGTGCTCCTGCCTGGAAAATCCCATGGACGGAGGAGCCTGGTAGGCTGCAGTCCATGAGGTCGCTAAGAGTCGGACATGACTAAGCGAACTCACTTTCACTTTTCACTTTCATGCATTGGAGAAGGAAATGGCAACCCATTCCAGTGTTCTTGCCTGGAGAATCCCAGGGACGGGGGAGCCTGGTGGGCTGCTGTCTCTGGGGTCGCACAGAGTCGGACACGACTGAAGTGACTTAGCAGCAGCAGCAGCAGCAGCAGCAACAGCACCCTGAGTGTTATGGGCTTCCCAGGTGGCACCAGTGGGAAATAACCCATGGGCAGGAGACATAAGAGATTCAGGTTCAATCCCTGGAGGGGGCACAACTACCCCCTGCAGTATTCTGTCCTAGAAAATCCCATGGACAGAGGAGCCTGGTGGGCTACAGTCCATGGGGTTGCAAAGAGTCGGACACAACAGAGGTGACTTAGCACAAGCACATACCCTGAGTGTTATGGTTGGTCTACCAGGGTTCTAAAAAAGAAAAGAAAAATGTGAACCAAATTAAAAATTTGGAGATTTCATCCCCAAAGAGATCCAGAGTTTTGCATTCTCTAAGATTTGTCCACACTGAGTCCCATCCCCTCAAGGCAGTGATGGGCTGAAGCAGAGCAGTGGTTGCTGCCTTTGGAAGGCATGTGTCCTCCCGTTCTCCACAGTCCTCACCATCCTCTGTGGATCCCCAACACTGAGCAGAACCTGCTATTTGTCATCACTCTTGCATTGTTGGTTTTCTTATGGTGGAGAAGTATTTTTTTTGGACCTAAATGGAGAAATAAAAAAATACAACCCAAAGACTGAATATTTCAAGACAAATAGAAGACAGCTTATTTCTCTGTGGGGGTGGAGCCTATGCCTCTGTATAATAGGCAAAATGTGGCGGGGTTCTCCCACTGACCTGTTTCATTCTTCTGTATTCCTCCCTGGTCCTGCAGGCATTTGCATACAGGCTCCATTTTTCTCTGCAGAAAAATGTTCTAGGACTTCCCTGGTGGTGCGGGGGATAAGAATCTGCCTGCCAATGCAGGGTCTATGGGTTCAATCCCTGGTCTGGGGAGATTCCATAGGCAACTAGCTCACGAGCCACAACCACTGAGCCTGCCTGCTGCAACTACTGAAGCCCACTCACCTCGAGCCTCTGCTCCACAACAAGAGAAGCCACTGCAATGAGAAGCCCACACACCACAACTAGAGAAAGCCCACACAAAGCAATGAAGACCCAGAACAGCCAAAAAGAAAAAAAATGTTCTGGAGGGAGACGCAGATTGGTGGGTGGGAGTGGTTATTGACAACCTAAAACCTGACTGTGAATCTCCAGGGGCGAAATGAGCTCAGGTGAGACCGCTTGTCCTAGGATATGGATAGTTTCCATTAAAGCACTTCTGAGAGATAAAAGTCTGCTTTCAGCATGGTTCAGGGTGCTCCTTATTGAAATTGGTCTATACAGGCAGAGGGTATTCAATCATGAAGACACTGGCTTCACTAGTGCGGACTAATTTTCTTCAAACCCTTTCTCCTTCCTCACATTGCTCTTTCTGGCCATCTTGTTTCCCAAACTCACCAAACCTGCCTCAGGATCTTTGTACTTATTCTCCTGGAAATGCTCTATCCCTAATATTCTCATGGCATCATTCCCTCACTTTGTCCAAGTCTTTGCTCACCGAGACCTTCCTTTTCTTATCAGTGATTATTTCTTTCCCCGGCTTTATTTTTCATCCCAGCATTTACCACTACCTGATGTTATCAGTGTTCTTCATTTGACCTTTGTTTAATGTCTCTCTCCCACTGGAAATATAAAAGGGACTTTGTTTTATTCACTACTGTATCTTCAATGCCTAAAATAGCTCCTAGTCCATAGTAGAAAGGCTTCCCCAGTGACTCAGTGGTAAAAGAATCTGCCTGCAATGCAGGAGATGCTCAGGAGACCTGGGCTCCATCCCTGGGTCTGGAAGATCCCCTGGAGAAGGAAAAGGCAACTCAATCCAGTATTCTTGCCTGGGAAATCCCATGGATAGAGAAGCCTGGAGGGCTAGTCCACGGAGTCACAAAGAGTCAGACATGACTGAGAGACCAAGCAACAACAAACCATAGATGTCCAGTATAAAGTTACTGAATGAATCAATCAAGCACACATCCCAAGTAGGAAAATTGAAGCATTTTCACTATCTTCTTTCTGGCTTGAATCCTTTTTTAGCTTCTGCATCTTCTCTTGCATACATGTGCTTCTCAGCTTAGTCTTTGACTTAGCCTGCAGACTCAAATCCACTACCAAGAAGAGCTTGGGCTCTCCTGGATTTTCTCCTTGATTTCCATGGGCTTGACTTTACATCTGTCATACCAAGTAGCTAGCATGTAAGAGACTCAGCCACTTGATGAGCTGTTATGCTTCCTTCTCATTCAAATCACCTTCCAAGCTCTGCTCCAAGACCTTCCAAAGAGTAACTGATGGTGTTATTAGACCTAAGCCTGGGCAGCTTCTAGGTATGTTTGATTTTCCAGAGGAGTTCCCAAAGGTCAAGGCCTGGTATGATGATGTGGTAAGCAGAACAGGCAGAAGAAATACCTATTGGTAAATAACAAACACCACTCCTGGCTTAGTCATAGAATTCTGAGAAGTAGCAGTACCCAGTGAACCAACCTGGAGATTGGCAATCATGGGTGAGACTAACTTTAACCAAAGGCATGTGGCAGAGCTACAAAAAGCAAGCTCTGAACTGTGCAAACAGTAACCACCCACCTCCTCAAGCCACAGGGACAAGCTCCATATGCAAGCCATGTGGCAAGGCCAGCTAATCACACAGAGCAGGACTTTTCTGTTCCCTAGCTCATTAAATTATAATGATCATGTCCAGCCATAAAAGAAAGCAATAAAATATCATCCATTTGCCTTTATGTGATAACTTTAATCTCTCTTCACCATATATTTGAAGCATATGCCTGACTTTACTTATAATAATCCATTGATGGTGGTAGGAAAAGAAATATCTACTTTGCCTGTAAGTAACTTAAATCAAAGTAGATTAAGTAGGTTATTCTGTACTTGTAATAACCTTGTCCTTAGGAAAACAGTATAGGGTTTAGCATGAACAAACAAAACATTTTCAGTGGAAAAGTAACTTGTAGGGTAAGTTGCTTTTAAAATAGGTCATTCAAATCACTGAAAGTGCTATTCCAACAAATGTGGCTGTTACATTTTCAAAGGTTATTTACAATATTTAAACATAGGCTAGGGATAAAAAATTGAGGGGGAAAGTTGGGTTCTTTCTGTTTTGTTTTAAAATATTCCCAATCAAGAAATCATTATATTTCAGTATGTGTCAACAACTCCAAAATAAACAGTAAGGTCTTGTTTCTTAAAAAATAACAAAAACAATTTTTTAAAGAAATAATTCTGTGAACATCATGCTGGTAAGTCCTGCCACTTTTCCCTTTGGTTTTTCCAAAGCATGCTCAAAGGAGATTTTTGTTGCAACTTACCTTTTCTTCTCTGATTTTTTAAAGCCGATACTCAAAGTAGACAAATTTGTCTGACAAAGTCATCAGGCAAATCCTTGTCTTTAGTGACATAAATATTTTTAGCCAAAGTCTACAATGCCTTCTACTCTGCCATAACCACCAATTTTCCCCTGCCACGTATTCATTCAGTCAGATTAATTTTATTGTAATCTATTGATTGCAGTCATTAAATGGGAAAAAATAATGATGACATAATAAAAAGGGCTCAATAAATAAAGATGGTATGCATAAACAAATATCACTGATAGGAACTTGGAAATCAGAAGGCAATTATAATATGCCAACACCTCACACAAAGACCACCATAAAAGAATAAGACACCAGCTACCAAAGTCCAGTCAAAAAGAAATGGATAACATTTATAGCCCTTTTAAAGAAGTAGACTCCAGATTCATGAGACTTTACTGGTGAGTTTTACCACTTAATGAAGAAATGACATCTGTTCTACATAAACTTTTCCCAAAAAATAGAAGTGGTAACATTTCACAACTCATTTTATTAATAAGAGGCCAGCATTGTCATGATGCCAAAGATAGGTAAGACAGAAAACTATAGACTAATACCTCTTGTGAACATAGTAACAAAATACTAGCAAATTGAATCCTGAAATCTATAAAAAGGATAATATACCATGACCCACTTGGGTATATTCCAGAAAAGCAAAGTAGGTTCAATATTCAAAATCAACCAGTAAAAGTCACATTTTCAACAAACTAAAATACTAAAATTATGTAATATCTCAATATATGTTTTAAAAGCATTTATAAAATTCAAGATTCATTACAAACAGTTTTGGCAAACTTGAGATAGAAGGAAATAGTTCTCAATCTGGCAAACCTTATGTCCAAAAAAAATGGTAACATTGTTATTTTTCTTTAGCTTTTTATTTTGTATTGGGGGTATAGCCAATTAACAATGTTGATAGTTTCAGGTGAACAGGGAAGGGACTCAGCCGCACATACTTGTATCAATTCTCCCCCAGTCTCCCCTCCCATCCAGGCTGCCACATAACACTGAGCAAGGTTCCACACACTATACAGTTGGTCCTTGTTGCTTATCCATTTTAAATACAGCAGTCTTGCCTGGAGAATCCCATGGACAGAGGAGCCTGGTGGGCTGCAGTCCATGGGGTTGCTGGGAATTGGACACAACTGAGCGACTTCACTTTCACTTTTCACTTTCATGCATTGGAGAAGGAAATGGCAACCCACTCCAGTGTTCTTGCCTGGAGAATCCCAGGGATGGGGGAGCCTGGTGGGCTGCCGTCTATGGGGTCGCACAGAGTCGGACAGACTGAAGCGACTTAGCAGCAGCAGCAGCAGCAGCAGCAGTGTGTACAAGTCCATCCCAAACTCCCTAACTATCCCTCCCCCCATATTTTCCCCCACCTCCCCACTCCCCCACTCCTAGCAGACATAAACTCAGTCTCAAAGTCTGTGAGTCTGCTTCCGTTTTGTACATAACTCAGCCATTAAAAAGAATGAAATAAGGCCATTTGCAGCAACATAGATGGACCTGGAGAGTGTCATACTGAGTGAAGTAAGTCACACAGAGATGGAGAAATGTCGTTTGACATCCGTTGTGTGTGGAATCTAAAAAGAAATGATACAAATGAACTTAAGTGACATCATTCTTAACCGTAAAAGATTGAACGCTTTGCAATTCAATCTGGGATTGAAGCAAGAGTGCCCGCTTTTTATAACTTCTTTTCACTGTTAAATTGGAGGTCCTAGCTAATGCAATAAAATAAGAAAATAAATAAAAGCATACAGATTATTTTTTAAAAAAGTAAAAATGTCTTTAATTGCAAATAGCATAATCATATGCATAGAAAATTTAAGATATCAAAAATACAAATAGTTATTACAAAAAATATGTGAGTTTAGCTATGTATCAGGATACAGTGAAGTGAAAGTCTCTCAGTCATGTCTGACTCTTTGTGACCCCATGAACTATACAGTCTATGGAATTCTCCAGGCCAGAATAATGGAGTGGGTTGCCTTTCCCTTCCCCAGGGGATCTTCCCAACAGAGGGATCGAACCCAGGTCTCCCGCATTGCAGGCAGATTCTTTACCAGCTAAGCCAGGAGGGAAGCCCATCAGGATACAAGATCAATATAAAAAATAAATTGTTTTTCTACTTATAAGCAATGAACTATTGGATGTTGAAAATGCTAAAAATACCACTCACTGCAATAATTTATATGGGGAAAGAATCTTAAAAAGAGTGGATATATGTATATGTATAATTGATACACTTTGCTATACAGTAGAAACTATTGCAACATTGTAAATCAACTATACCCTAATACAAATTTTAAAAATTAGCACTCACAATAGCTTAAAAACGTGAAATATTTAGAGATAAATATAACCAACTATGTGCCAGACCTGTATACTGAAAAAATTTCTAATGTTGAGAGAAATCAAGGAAGAACTAAACAAATCAAGAGACAAACATGCTCATGAATGGGAAGAGTGAATGTTGTTAAAATGTCAATTCTTTCCAAATTCATCTGCAGATCAACAGCCTTTGTTGTTATAGTAGAAATCTACAAACTGAATCTAAAATTTTTTTGAAAATATAAAGGACCAGAAATGACTTCTGAAAAAAGATAATAGAGTTAGAGGAGTTGAGTTGGAGTTGAAATCTCTCTGATTTCAAGATTTATTCTAAAGCTACAGTAATCATAGCTAAAGGTAGAACTATAGATCAAAGGGACAGACGATAGAATCCAGAAATAGATCCACCAAAATATAGTAAACTGATTTCCAACAAAAGGGCTCAGGTGATTCAATGGGGAAAAGAGTTTTTCAACAAATAGTGCTGGAACAATTGGACATCCGAAAAAAAAAAATGAACCTTGACTCTTACTTCATACTATAGTCCACAATTAGCTTGAAGTGGATCATAGACCTAAATGTTAAGAGATAAAACTATAAAACTTCTGAGAAAACATAGGAGAAGATCTTTTTACCTTGGGTTAAATAGGGGTTTCCTAGATAAGAAACAAATATCACAAACCATAAAAGAACAAATTAATATATTGGACTTCATCAAAATTTTAAAATTTCTACTTGTCTAAAGATGTTATATGAATATATCTCAATAAATCTGTTATAAAAATATTAAGAAAATGAAAAAAGCCACAGACATGGAAAATTATTAGAAAATTTTATATCTGATAAAGGACTTATAAAAAAACTATTACAGCACAATAAGAATAATATTTAAAAACCCAACTAAAAAGAGGTCAAAATATTTAAACAGACACTTTCACTAAAGAAATAAATGAATGGCAAATTAGTTCATTAAAAGATGCTAATTTGAGTTTAGGGAAATGTAAATTAAAACATGAGAAGATACCATTGCACCCTCACTAGAATCTCTGAAATTTTTTAAATTGACATGACCAAACATTTCCAAGCATACAAAACAACAGAAATTCTCATTTTTTTTTTTTAGAAATTCTCATTTTTATAACAATTTTATTCATAACAGCTGAAGAAAATGTTCACCAATTGGTGAATAAACAAATTGTCTATATCCAGACCATAGAGTAATAGTCAGCAACACAAATAGAACTATAGACACATGCAACAATATGAATTCATCTCAAAAGCTATTAGCTAAGTATAACAAGCCAGACACAAAAGGCTATATATTATAGGATTTCATTTATATAACATTCTAAAAAACAGGTCAGATATTGCAAGGAAATGAGGATGGGTGAGGAGATTGACTACAAAGAGCATGAAGGAACATTTGAAGTTGATAGAAATGTCCTATATCTTGATTAAGGCAGTAGTTTTATGCCTCTGTATGATCAACAAAGGGCTTCCCTGATGGCTCAGTGCCAAAGAATCTGCCTGCAGTGCAGGGGACAAGGAGATGCAAGTTCAATCCCTGGGTCAGGAAGATCCCTGGAGGAGGAAATGGCAACCCACTCCAGTTTTCTTGCCTGGAAGATTCCATGGGCAGAGGAGCCTGGCGGGCTACAGTCCACAGGGTCACAAAGAGTCAGACACGACTGAGCACACTCACACAATGGTAGACAAAACTCATTGAATGGTACTTGTAAGGGGTAAATTTTATTGGGTTGGCCAAAATGTTTGTTCAGGTTTTTTCATAACATGGAAACCAAATGAAACTTTTTGGCTGACCCAATATTTTATGTGAATTATTCCCCAATAAACCTGACTCTTTAAAAGGTAAAACTTAAGAAGTACCTTGCAGAAGGACAAAAGAGAGGAAAGACTGAAACTTTATGTTATTCAGGCTAAGTCAGTATCCATGTAAGACCCCATCACTAAATAATCTTCCCTCTAACTGGTACTTTGGCATTCGTATGGTGCTCACTCTGGGAAGACAAATAAGGGAGGTAAGGTGATTTTTTTTTTATCCCTACAACTAAAAATTCTCAACACATCTCTCCACGTTAATTCAGATTATTCAATAAAGAAAATAGGTTTGGTGAAGTTACAAATAGGAGAAGATAGTTTTAACTTTAGTACTAAAAACAGGTTTAAAAACAGAACCCATAACTAGATCTTAAATGTTCTTACCACAAAAAAGAAATGGCAATTATGCGGTAGGCTGATAATATTGTAATATATAAATGTATCAAATCATGTTTGTACATCTTAATGTTACATGTCAGTTATATCTTGATTTTTAAAATTAAAAATATAAATAGATGATAAAAACAGCACTCTTACATATCCTCAGAGGGATAGAAGGTATTTTACCCATGTGGATCCTTAGCTAACCATAGCTCTCTGCAGGCAGAAAATGCAGATAGAGGGAGATGCTGTGAAACTGAATAGTTTTGCCCCAGGGAGATAGATGGTTGGACCTACATGTTGCAGAGATCACTCTGGTAGTCGTGGTATGAAACTGAATTTGATCAAGGCAATGCTGTTTAGAAGGACATCGTTGTTGAAAGCTGAAACCATCCCTTGGTAAGTGATAAAGCCGTCTCTCAGGGCAATGAGAGGTGGCAACTCAGAGGGACTTGGCCATTGGTTGACTGTGACGGTGAGTGAGAAAATGGCATTGGGGATCACACTAACATTCTGACTTGGTAGAGGATGTTGTTACACCAAAAGAACCTGGAAAGAGAGGCAGCGGGCACGCTTGGATAGAGGAAGGGTTCTCATATGGCACTTGTCTATGTTGATCCAGGAGTTTAATTTTGGCTTTTTCTATAAACTCTTCCTTCCCTGCCGTACGCCCTTCCTCTCTATTCTCACATTATAGTAAGTGATGAATAAAAATGATAAAGTATCTATTTTATGTCCATCTGTCCCACTTAACTGGGAGCTACTCAAGGGTAGGACCTGTGTATTCTGCATTTTTTATCAGGTCCAGAATTCTTATTGTGCTTCCCAGGCCTGAATGTTCTTGCTCCTGTGTCCCCAACTTCTCTGCCGAGCCAGTTCTCTCTCACCTGCTGACATTGCTAGTCCCCCTGCCTGGAAGGTCCCTCTGCCTCCCCCTCATTACAACCCCTCCCGGATCTGAAAATCTCTTCATCATTCTTCGGGTCTCAGCTAAGTCATCATTTCCCTTAGGAAAACCTCAGGATTTCCCCCACGTCTGGTGTAGGGCCCCTCCTGAATGTCCCACAGCACCTCTAATTCTGGCTATATTAACACCCACGACTCTGGTGGCTCTGTCGGTAAAGGGAGAGACCACCTGAAATACTAGAGATCTAGGTTTGATCCCTAGGTCAGGCAGATCCCCCGGAGAAGGAAATGGCTACCCACTGCAGTATTCCTGCCTGGGAGTTCCCACAGACAGAGGAGACTGGTGGGCTACAGTCCATGGGTTCACAAGAGTCAGACATGATGTAGCCACTAACCCACCACCACCACTCCATTATAATTGCTTTCGTTCTTCATCAGCCTGTAAGTTTCATAAGACCAAAGACTATGGGAGCCCTGGTTGTGCTGTGCTTAGTCTCTTGGTCATGTCTGACTCTTTGTGACCCCATGGAGTGTAGCCTGCCAGGCTCCTCTGTCTGTGGGGATTCTTCAGGCAAGAATAGTGGAGTGGGTTGCCATGCCCTTCTCCAGGGGAACTTCCCAACCCAGGAATCGAACACAGGTCTCGTGCATTGCAGGTGGATTCTTTACCAGCTGAGCTACCAGGGAAGGCCAGCCCTGGTTAGCAGTATTAGTCATATTAATCATCATAATAATATTGGCTACTAGGCATTTAATTTGTTTAAAATACTAGGTATTTTAATGTAATTTATTGTTTACTAGGTATTTAATATACGCCAGTCATCCTTCTAAGTATTTTGACGTATTAACTCATTTAGACCTCATGACAGCCTTTCAAGGTAAGCCCTGTTATTATCACCTTTTCAGGTGATAATATGGAGACTAAAATGTCACGAGGCAAGTTAACTTGAGGTCAACATTCTAAGAAGAGTATTAATCAACAGCGACGACAGCTATTTATCCCGTGCTCCCTGGTTCCTCTCACGCTATCATCAGAGAAAAGATGTTCCATCAATGTTTGCAGAATTGATTTCAGGTGAGGAGGTCGTACTCGAGCTGGCAGCTCGTACCTGGCACAGAGCAGAGGGCAGACCAGGCAAAACTGTCATAAACACCCAGCACCTGCCCGGGGCTGAGGTGCTGGGACACAGCAGTAAAAACACTCTCCTCGCAGCTGCTTTAAGGCCATGGGGAAGGGCGTCCTGCCACTCAGAACAGCAGGGGGAAGATTTTTGGGTCTTTTTGCTTTTTATATTTTAACTGTGCCCTGTGGCATGTGGGATCTTAGTTCCTCAGCCAGGGATCAAATCTATGCCTCCTGCATTGGAAGCATGGAGTGTTAAACACTGGACCGCCTGGGAAGTCCCAAGATTTTCTGTATCATTAATTTTTATTTCCAAGCAATACACTCTAGACATAACCCTAGAATCCCTCTTGTTGATTTCTTTATCTCACCCTGCACTGACTTGTGACCCAGTGACCCTCCCACTTTCCTATAAAATGACTCCACACACTATCCTCACCTGGTCTCCTGTGGCTCTCTCATGTGTCCACGTTGTATGTCTTGAGGACTTCCTGGAAAACCACTCAGGTGAGGTCATTATTCATAATGTCATTATTCACATTCACCTACAGTGCGAATAATGGAGGGGCCCCTGATGCAGAGAAAGGGTCACCGAGAACTGCATTAACTGTACAGTTCAGTTCAGTTCAGTCACTCGGTTGCACCTGACTCTTTGCGACCCCATGAATCGCAGCATGCCAGGCCTCCCTGTCCATCACAAACTCCCGGAGTTCGCTCAGACTCATGTCCATTGACTCACTGATGCCATCCAGCCATCTCATCCTCTGTCGTCCCCTTTTCCTCCTGCCCTCAATCCCTCCCAGCATCAGAGTCTTTTCCAATGAGTCAGTTCTTCACATGAGGTGGCCAAAGTATTGGAGTTTCACCTTTAGCATCATTCCTTCCAAAGAACACCCAGGACTGGTGTCCATTAGGATGGACTGGTTGAATCTCCTTGCAGTTCAAGGGACTCTCAAGAGTCTTCTCCAATACCACAGTTCAAAAGCATCAATTCTTCGGTGCTCAGCCTTCTTCACAGTCCAACTCTCACATCCATACATGACCACTGGAAAAAACATAGCCTTGACTAAACATACCTTTGTTGGCAAAGTAATATCTCTGCTTTTGAATTTGCTATCTAGGTTGGTCATAACATTCTTTCCAAGGAGTAAGCGTCTTTTAATTTCATGGCTGCAATCACCATCTGCAGTGATTTTGGAGCCCCAAAAAATAAAGTCTGACACTATTTCCACTGTTTCCTCATCTATTTCCCATGAAGTGATGGGACCAGATGCCATGATCTTAGTTTTCTGAATGTTGAGCTTTAAGCCAACCTTTTCACTCTCCTCTTTCATTTTCATCAAGAGGTTCTTTAGTTCCTCTTCACTTTCAGCCATAAGGGTGGTGTCATATGCATATCTGAGGTTATTGATATTTCTCTCGGCAGTCTTGATTCCAGCTTGTGCTTCTTCCAGCCCAGCGTTTCTCATGATGTACTCTGCATAGAAGTTAAATAAGCAGGGTGACAATATACAGCCTTGACACACTCCTTTTCCTGTTTGGAACCAGTCTGTTGTTCCATATCCAGTTCTAACTGTTGCTTCCTGACCTGCATATAGATTTCTCAAGAGGCAGGTCAGGTGGTCTGGTATTCCCATCTCTTTCAGAATTTTCAACAGTTTATTGTGATCCACATAGTCAAAGGCTTTGGCATAGTCAATAAAGCAGAGATAGATGTTTTTCTGGAACTCGCTTGCTTTTTAGATGATTCAGCAGATGTTGGCAATTTGATCTCTGGTTCCTCTGCCTTTTCTAAAACCAGCTTGAACATCAGGAAGTTCACGGTTCACGTATTGCTGAGGCCTGGCGTGGAGAATTTTGAGCATTACTTTACTAGCGTTTGAGATGAGTGCAATTGTGAGGTAGTCTGAGCATTCTTTGGCATTGCCTTTCTTTGGGATTGGAATGAAAATGGACCTTTTCCAGTCCTGTGGCCACTGCTGAGTTTTCCAAATTTGCTGGCATATTGAGCGCGGCCAACAAAGGTCCATCTAGTCAAGGCTATGGTTTTTCCAGTGGTCATGTATGGATGTGAGAGTTGGACTGTGAAGAAGGCTGAGCACCGAAGAATTGATGCTTTTGAACTGTGGTGTTGGAGAAGACTCTTGAGAGTCCCTTGAACTGCAAGGAGATCCAACCAGTCCATTCTGAAGGAGATCAGCCCTGGGATTTCTTTGGAGGGAATGATGCTAAAGCTGAAACTCCAGTACTCTGGCCACCTCATGTGAAGAGCTGACTCATTGGAAAAGACTCTGATGCTGGGAGGGATTGGGGGCAGGAGGAGAAGGGGACGACAGAGGATGAGATGGCTGGATGGCATCACTGACTCAATGGACATGAGTCTGAGTGAACTCCGGGAGTTTGTGATGGACAGGGAGGCCTGGCGTGCTGCGATTCATGGGGTCGAAAAGAGTCGGACACGACTGAGCGACTGAACTGACCTGAACTGAGTGCAGCACTTTCACAGCATCATCTTTCAGGATTTGAAATAGCTCAACTGGAATTCCATCACCTCCACTAGCTTTGTGCGTAGTGATGCCTTCTAAGGCCCACTTGACTTCGCATTCCAGGATGTCTGGCTCTAGGTGAGGGATCACACCATCGTGATTATCTGGGTAATGAAGATCTTTTTTGTATAGTTCTTCTCTGTATTCTTGCTACCTCTTCTTAACATCTTCTGCTTCTGTTAGGTCCATACCATCTCTGTCCTTTATCAAGCCCATCTTTGCATGAAATGTTCCCTTGGTATCTCTCATTTTCTTGAAGAGATCTCTAGTCTTTCCCATTCTGTTGTTTTCCTCTATTTCTTTGCATTGATCGCTGAGGAAGGCTTTCTTATCTCTCCTTGCTATTCTTTGGAACTCTGCATTCAAATGGGAATATCTTTCCTTTTCTCCTTTGCTTTTCGCTTCTCTTCTTTTCACAGCTATCTGTAAGGCCTTCTCAGACAGCCATTTTGCTTTTTTGCATTTATTTTCCATGGGGATGGTCTTGATCCCTGTCTCCTGTACAATGTTACAAATGTCCGTCCGTAGTTTATCAGGCACTCTGTCTATAGATCTAGTCCCTTAAATCTATTTCTCACTTCCACTGTATCATAAGGGATTTGATTTAGGTCATACATGAATGGTCTAGTGGTTTTCCCTACTTTCTTTTTTTTTTAATTTAATTTTATTTTAAACTTTACAATATTGTATTCGTTCTGCCATATATTGAAATGAATCTGCCACAGGCATACACGTGTTCCCCATCCTGAACCCTCCTCCCTCCTCCCTCCCCATACCATCCCTCTGGGTCGTCCCAGTGCACCAGCCCCAAGCATCCAGTATCGTGCATCGAACCTGGACTGGCGACTCGTTTCATATATGATATTATACATATTTCAATGCCATTTTCACAAATCATCTCACCCTCTCCCTCTCCCACAGAGTCCAAAAGACTGTTCTATACATCAGTGTCTCTTTTGCTGTCTCGTACACAGGGTTATTGTTACCATCTTTCTAAATTCCATATATATGCGTTAGTATACTGTATTGGTGTTTTTCTTTCTGGCTTACTTCACTCTGTATAAAAGGCTCCAGTTTCATCCACCTCATTAGAACTGATTCAAATGTGTTCTTTTTAATGGCTGAGTAATACTCCATTGTGTATATGGACCACAGCTTTCTTATCCATTCATCTGCTGATGGACATCTAGGTTGCTTCCATGTCCTCGCTATTATAAACAGTGCTGCAATGAACATTGGGGTACACGTGTCTCTTTCAATTCTGGTTTCCTCAGTGTGTATGCCCAGCAGTGGGATTGCTGGATCATAAGGCAGTTCTATTTCCAGTTTTTTAAGGAATCTCCACACTGTTCTCCATAGTGGCTGTACTAGTTTGCATTCCCACCAATAGTGTAAGAGGGTTCCCTTTTCTCCACATCCTCTCCAGCATTTATTACTTATAGACTTTTGGATCGCAGCCATTTTGACTGGCATGAAATGGTACCTCATAGTGGTTTTGATTTGCATTTCTCTGATAATGAGTGATGTTGAGCATCTTTTCATGTGTTTGTTAGCCATCTGTATGTCTTCTTTGGAGAAATGTCTATTTAGTTCTTTGGCCCATTTTTTGATTGGGTCATATATTTTTCTGGAATTGAGCTATAGGAGTTGCTTGTATATTTTTGAGATTAGTTGTTTGTCAGTTGCTTCATTTGCTATTATTTTCTCCCATTCTGAAGGCTGTCTTTTCACCTTGCTTATAGTTTCCTTTGTTGTGCAGAAGCTTTTAAGTTTAATTAGGTCCCATTTGTTTATTTTTGCTTTTATTTCCAATATTCTGGGAGGTGGGTCATAGAGGATCCTGCTGTGATGTATGTCGGAGAGTGTTTTGCCTATGTTCTCCTCTAGGAGTTTTATAGTTTCTGGTCTTATGTTTAGATCTTTAATCCGTTTTGAGTTTATTTTTGTGTATTGTTTTAGAAAGTGCTCTAGTTTCATTCTTTTACAAGTGGTTGACCAGTTTTCCCAGCACCACTTGTTAAAGAGATTGTCTTTAATCCATTGTATATTCTTGCCTCCTTTGTCAAAGATAAGGTGTCCATATGTGCATGGATTTATCTCTGGGCTTTCTATTTTGTTCCATTGATCTATATTTCTGTCTTTGTGCCAGTACCATACTGTCTTGATGACTGTGGCTTTGTAGTAGAGCCTGAAGTCAGGCAGGTTGATTCCTCCAGTTCCATTCTTCTTTCTCAAGATTGCTTTGGCTATTCGAGGTCCTACTTTCTTTAAGTCTGAATTTGGCAATAAGGATTTCATGATCATTTCATGATCCTGGTCTTGTTTTTGCTGACTGTGTAGAGCTTCTCCATCTTTGGCTGCAAAGAATATAATCAATCTGATTTTGGTGTTGACCATCTGGTAATGTTCATGTGTAAAGTCTTCTCTTGTGTTGTTGGAAGAGGGTGTTTGTTATGACCAGTGTGTTCTCTTGGCAAAACTCTATTAGCCTTTGCCCTGCTTCATTCCGTATTCCAAGGCCAAATTTACCTGTTACCCCAGGTTTTTCTTGACTTCCTACTTTTGCATTCCAGTCCCCTATAATGAAAAGGACATCTTTTTTGGGTGTTAGTTCTAAAAGGTCTTGTAGGTCTTCATAGAACCATTCAACTTTAGCTTCTTCAGCATTACTGGTTGGGGCATAGACTTGGATTACTGTGATATTGAATGATTTGCCTTGTAAACAGAGAGATCATTCTATCGTTTTTGAGATTGCATCCAAGTACTGCATTTCGGACTCTTTTGTTGACCGTGATGGCTACTCCATTTCTTCTAAGGGATTCCTGCCCACAGTAGTAGATATAATGGTCATCTGAGTTAAATTCACCCATTCCAGTCCATTTTAGTTCGCTGATTCCTAGAATGTCAACGTTCACTCTTGCCATCTCCTGTTCGACCACTTCCAATTTGCCTTGATTAATGGACCTGACATTCCAGGTTCCCAGGCAATATTGCTCTTTCCAGCATCGGACCTTGCTTCTATCACCAGTCCCATCCACAACTGGGTGTTGTTTTTGCTGTGGCTCCATCCCTTCATTCTTTCTGGAGTTATTTCTCCACTGATCTCCAGTAGCATATTGGGCACCTACTGACCCGGGGAGTTCCTCTTTCAGTATCCTATCATTTTGCTTTTTCATACTGTTCATGGGGTTCTCAAGGCAAGAATACTAAAGTGGTTTGCCATTCCCTTCTCCAGTGGACCACATTCTGTCAGATCTCTCCACCATGACCCACCCGTCTTGGGTGGCTCCATGGGCATGGCTTAGTTTCATTGAGTTAGACAAGGCTGTGGTCCTAGTGTGATTAGATTGACTAGTTTTCTGTGAGTATGGTTTCAGTGTGTCTGCCCTCTGATGCCCTCTTGCAACACCTACCGTCTTAGTTGGGTTTCTCTTACCTTGGACGTGGGGTATCTCCTCACCACCGCCCCTCCTGACCTTGAACAGCTCCTCTAGGCCCTCTTGCACCCACGCAGCCTCAAAAACACAGACACAACTTAGTGACTAAAGAACAACAACAAAGGAGATTCCAAGGTTGAGACTCACTGCAGAGGAACTCAGTCTCATTCTTTTCTGGGCCTTAGTCTCCCTGAGCTAGAGATTGAGAACGGTGTGTTCTTTCCATGTAGGATGGGATGGGCAAGCTTTGGAGAGAAAGCAAGGCTTCATAACCCCAAACTTAATAAAGCCTCATGGAAATGAGCCAGCCTTGCTACAGTCTTGTGTTTCTGGCCATGTTCACCTGGTCTGAAGTTGAAGGGCAAGTGGCCCCTGTCCACTCACATCTGAAGGGACAGGAGTGGATGGCAGTGACTGTAGCTTGACCTCCTCTGAATACCAGCTGGAGCAGTCTCCTCCCTAAGATACTCCTGTGTCCTTTACAGAGCAGAAGCTTAGTCCCCAAGGGAACATGGGGTACAGTGGTCCACCCACCCTCCCACCCTACCTCACCCTCAGCTTCTCCCTCTCGTGCCCATTTCAGAGGATCCAAGGTTGACATGTGTGAAGGCAAATGGCAGCATCCTTATATACCAAGTCCTCCTGGCTCTGGAGGAGGTAACCCTCCCCCCTCCCCCAAACCCCTCCCCTATATGCTTTTCTAGTTTCTTCTCAAAACTCAGGTGACAGACAGCAGAGAGGAAACAACCAGTAGAAGCATTAGACACAAGAGCTGCAGAGAAGTGGAGCTAGCAACCGTTACTGTTAGTGCTGTCGCTGCTAACACTACTCTAGAGCACAGCCTGTGTTCTCAGCTCTACGTGAATTATTCCCCTGCCCCCTCCCCTAGTCCTGCAAGGCAGAAGAGTCACCATTTTACAGACGAGGGACGGAGAGGCACAGAGGGCAGCAATGTTTTGCCTTGCTTTAAAAAAAAAAAAAAAGAATGATTACACAGTTCTCAGAAACACTTAGGAACTTGCTAGAAATGTAAATATCCCCTGGCCAGAGCAAGACTCCTGGGCATGCAACCAGCGTAGGCACACAGCAGCCGTGGGTTCAGAGGAACTGGGCAGTTGAAGTTGACTTTTGTCTTTGAGTGTTTCCTGAGTGAAGTCTGCTTGGACAATGGAGCAGGCTGGGGAACTTGGAGTTTCCCTTTGCTTCTCTGCCCGGGTTCTAGGCCATCTGCCCCAGGCTCCCCGTCTCCCTCTCCCCTGATGGCAGTGATAAAGTGACGCTTGTGTTCACCGTGGTCTGCTGCCCCTGGAGGGGACCCCAGGCACAAACACAGGGAGAGAGGGGGTCAGACACACACCCCTCGCACCCCTGGGTGCTTAGGCCAGGGCAAGGCAGTGACTGTCCCTACCCCAGGCAGGCAGCTCCACGGTGACTTTCAGGCACCCCTTGCTGGCCCTGACCTGGGTACTGAGTGAGTCCTGGTGTGGAGGTTGCATTTCCCTGGGGAGGGGTGAGGGTGTCTATTAAGTGGGGATCAGGCCTTGGGCCCATGGGAAGGGGAGAGGGACCTCCCCCCAGGACAGAGCCCTGCATTTCCCCTTTGCACTGGACCCAGCGAATTTTGCCATTGACCATCTCTCTGCCCAGTCCAGATCACCTGAATCAAAACTCTCAAGGCCAGGCCCAGCAGTTAGTGTAAAGAAGCACCCCCAGGTGATTCTGACACACTCTGAAGTTCAAGAACCCCCGAGTCCTACAGAAGCTAAAGGAGGAGCCAGTGAGCATGGTGTGGCCAACGGGCTGTGTGGGAGTCACAGGTTGGGTGCAGACCCCACTCCTTTGCTGGGTAACCCTCAGCAAGTGACTTCCCCTGTATTAGCCCTTGTTTTTCTGAGAATCCTGCTTGATGTAATCGTCTTATCAGAATCTTCAGGCAGGAGCTTCCTTGATGACTGTTCTAAGGAATCTGTTTTATCTGATTTTAAGGAATCAAATGGAAGATCTACCATGTGAATGAACTGTTGGCCACCTACTGATTTCAACAGCTCAGGTCACATCCCACTGGAACTCCCCCCAGCACTTTCCTGTCCTCCTCTGAATGCTGCCTGTAATCCATGCTGCTGTGTCCTTCCTACACTGTCTCCACCGGGCAGGTGTAGGAAGAGTCTGCCCTTGACTCAAGGGAGCCAGCTTGGCCAGAAATGTTTGGGAGCTTATTCTATCCCCAGGGGCAACCCACAGGCAATGGCTAGCTGACACAGGGTACAACAGTCCCTCTCGTTGGCAGCATTATGTGATATTTTTTGACACCACCTCTTACACAAAAGCTGTGGTTTTTCCTGACACCAACCAACTCTCCAATACCAAGTGGGTATTGTTGTTGTTCAGTGGCTCAGTTGTGTCCAGCTCTTTGCAGCCCCCTGAACTGCAGTACACCAGGCTTCTCTGTCCTTCACTGTCTCCCCAAGTTTGCTCAAACTCATGTCCACTGAGTGAGTGATGCCATCCAACCACCTCATCCTTTGCTGCCCCCTTCTCCTCCTGCCCTCAGTCTTTCCCAGCATCAGAATCTTTTCCAATGAGTTGGCTCTCATTGGGTATATACCAACTCAAATTCTAACACTATTTACTTGGAGTCAGTTTGCATTGGCTCCCACAATTTAAAGGGCTCAGTCCCACAAGACAACCCCCGACTCAGCTGCCAGTCACAAGTGGCTTCCCCAGGTGACCCACACTTCTGCCCAACTGATTACAAATTCAGGCATTCTTACAATGCCCCCTTAAGTTTGATAATTCCACTGGAATGACTCAGCAAACTCTAGAAAGTGCTCTACTTATGTTGCACTTTACTGTAAAGGATACAAACAAACAGGCAGATGAAGAAAGTACATAGGGCAAGTGCCAGAAGTGTCCCAAGTGCAGGAGATTCTGCACTACGGAGTGGGGTTGAGCCACACTCTAGCACATGGATGTGTTCACCAACTCAGAAACTAGAAATCCTGTATGATCCAGCAATCCCACTCCTGGGCATATATCCAGATAAAACTGTAATTCAAAAAGATACATGCACTCCAGTGTTCATTGCAGCACAATGCACAAACAGCCAAGGCATGCGAGCAACCTAAATGTCCATCAACAGAGGAATGGGTAAAGAAGATGTGCTACGTACAACAGAATACTACTACTACTGCTAAGTCACATCAGTCGTGTCTGACTCTGTGCGACCCCAGAGACGGCAGCCCACCAGGCTCCTCTGTCCCTGGGATTCTCCAGGCAAGAACACTGGAGTGGGTTGCCATTTCCTTCTCCAATGCATGAAAGTGAAAAGTGAAAGTGAAGTCCCTCAGTCGTGTCCAACCCTCAGCGACCCCATGGACTGTAGCCTACCAGGCTCCTCCATCCATGGGATTCTCCAGGCAAGAGTACTGGAGTGGGGTGCCATTGCCTTCTCCGACAACAGAATACTACTCAACCATAAAAAAGAATAAAACGCCATTTGCAACCACATGGATGGACCTAGAGATTATTATACTAAGTGAAGTAAGTCAGGAAGAGAAAGACAAATATCATCTAGTATCACTTATATTTGGAATCTAAAATGTGACACAAGTGAACTTACCTATGAAATAGAAACAGATTCCCAGACATAGAGAATAACCTTGGGGTTGCCAAGGAGGTGGGGGGCGGGGAGTTGGGGGAGAGATGGAGTAGGAGGTTGGGGTTAGCAACCCCAACCATTTTATATAGAATGAATAATCAAAAAAGTCCTACCATATAGTACAGGGAACTGTAATCAATATTCTCTGATAAACCATAAAGGAAAAGAATACATAACTGAATCACTTCACAATTAACACAACATTGTAAATCAACTATACTTCAATAAAGAACAAAAAGCAACTCTCGAGTTTTATGAAGACTTCATGATGCAGTTATGAGTGATTAAATCATTGGTTGCTGGAAGCTGACCTCAATCTCCAGCCTCTCTGCCCTCCCCAGAGGTTGGGAAGTGGGACAGACAGTTCTAACCCTCTAATCACATAGTTGGTTTTTCTGGTGACCAGCTCCCATCCTGAAGCTATCTGATGTCTCCACAGGATCATCTCATTAGCATACAAAAGATAACTCCTAAAGGTTTTAGGAGCTCTGTGCTCCAAAATCAGGGGCAAAGACCAGGTATACATGTTTCTATTATACCGTAGGCATTAGTCGTCCTTCAGAGCTCCTCATGGATCAGACTCAAGATGTCTGTCTCTTTCCCTAGCTTCTCTCCTGGTCTCCTCCGCTCACAGCCTCAAAGTTTTCACCCCACATCCCTCATTAAAGCACACAAACCCTGCTCTATCGACGTCCAGAAATCCAACCTAAAACACAGCCGTAGCTTTCTATTCCCCACAGTTATCCGTGTGTCTTTTATGTAACTTATTTGACTGAGAGTTCCTTGAGATTTGATCCATATCTTATTTATCTTTGCCTTCCTATAACACCTACCCAATATTTTGCATAATAAATTGTCGGTAATTTTCAAAATAAATATTTCATATTTTGAAATCATTTGCATGGATGGGCAGGATTGTTAAATGACTGACTTATTTCCTCCAGTTCCCATGCTGCACCCTAGCTTCCCCACCCAAACTTGGCACAAGAACAATTTAATTCTCCCCAGTGAAGAGGAGGGCAAAGGATTTCAAGAAATGGCTCAAAAACAGGTCCCTGTGGAAATATGTCCAGGTCATTCCAATCTGGTGCCAGAGATAGAGAAGGCTGTTTAGTGCTTTGAGTATTTTTGCTCTTTCCAGCTTCTCTGCCGGATGAAGTTAAACAGTCCCTAAAAGTAAATAAATGTGGCAAAGATAAAACAAATATTTTTTTCCAATTGGATTGGTTCATTCCTTGTGTGGGTTCAGATGAGGGAAAAACCAGAATGTTTTGATTAAATCAGCTATTACCATGAAATGATTTGCCTGTTTACTAACGGGCTGTTGTATTTCTTGTCATTATCTACCAAAGTGGGAATTCTTAGTATTGTGGAGAGGACTGATCTGAATAGGAAAACGGCAGGTTTCCTTAACCTAATCTTCTTACTATGTTACAAAGTGTAAAACCATTGAATTGAAAGCAACAGGTGGGTACAACCCTGCGTGATTGCAGAGTAGAGAAAAAAGAGAAGCAAGTAGGCTCTCCCTATCCCTTTTAGGAGTCTTTCCTTACAGTGCTTCCGATGACTGCTTTTTTTCCACTTTCCTTTCACATGTATCCTACCCAGTATTACTATGATTTGATTTCCTGATACGAAGAAAGATGGTGGTGCTCCCTGTGCCTCCTACAGTCTGGGAACCAAAGTTCTTCCTAACCTAAAAGGTCTGGATGATCACATGAGATGCTACTGAGTTCATGGTGTGGGTCGTTTACTTGCTAATCGTCTACCATGATGGTGGTCCTAATCGTCTACCATGATGGTGGTCCCATAGCAGTGATGATAATGATGACACACGACCTTTGCTGGATTATCAGACATTGTTCCTGGACTTTACATGTATTAATTGATTATCCTCCATCACAGCTATGGGGCTTCCCAGGTGACACAGTGGTAAAAGAATCTGCCTGCCAATGTTAGAGACGTGGGTTCAATCCTTGGGTCAGGAAGGTACTCTGGAGTAGGAAGTGGCAACCCACTCCAGTATCCTTGACTGGAAAATTCCATGAGCAGAGGAGCCTGGTGGGCTACAGTCCATGGGGTCACAAAGAGTCGGACACAACTGAGCAAGTAAACACACATCACAACTATGAACACCTTTAATATCCCCATTTTACATGTGAAAAAACTAGACCTCACAGATGTTAAATAACCTGCGCAAGCACAGATGTTGTCAGTGATGGAGCTGGCTCTGACCCTAGGGAGTCTGGCTCCAGATCCAAGGATACTCATCATATACATACTGCCTAGTAGTATTAGTCATAACAGCAACCATTAACATTTATTGAGCCTTCGCCACATGCCAGTCACAATCATTAATTTTATGCATTAACATTATTAAATCTCATAAAAACTGCATCAGGTGCACATTTATCATCCTCTTTTGCTGAGGCACACAGAGGTTAACTTGTCTGGGGTTACTCAGCAGACGGGTGAAGGAACCAGGTTTGTTGTCTGTGTTAAATGCCTTCAGAGAGACACACAAAGGCTCTTCTGCTCTTGCCGGCAGGAGGTATGAGCTTTGGCTTTTTGGACACAAGCATGCTACTATCGACAAAACTTTGTAAAATATATTCTGTCTCCCCTGGGAAAAGATCCAGGGAGTTATAGAACAAGAGATCCCAGAGACCTAGTCTAGAGCTCACATCTGTTCTGGCTGATTTGTTTGCTTGCCCATTATCTCCCCCTTCTTTTAGTTAGAGTGCTCTAGGACAGGAGCTTCCAACCTCTGCAATCTAATGCCCAGAGATCGAAGGTGGAGCTGATGTAATCGTAATAGTAGCAGCAACTAAGTGCACAATAAATGTAACGAGCTTGAATCATCCTGGATCCAACCCCCACCCCCTGTCCTTGGAAAAATTGTCTTCCACAAAACCAATTCCTGGAGCCAAAAAGGTTGGGGACTGCAGCTCTAGAAGTTTCCTGTTGGGGAATGTATCAGTTTTCTATCATTGCTGTAACAAATTACCATAAATGTAGTGGCTTGAAATAATACAAATGTAATTATCTTCTATGCAGAGTACATCAGGAGAAATGCTGGGCTGGAAGAAGCACAAGCTGGAATCAAGATTCGTGGGAGAAATATCAATAACCTCAGATAAGCAGATGACACCACCCTTATGGCAGAAAGTGAAGAGGAACTAAAGAGCCTCTTGATGAAAGTGAAAGAGGAGAGTGAAAAGGTTGGTTTAAAGCTCAACATTCAGAAAACTAAGATCATGGCATCTGGTCCCATTACTTCATGGGAAATAGATGGGGAAACAGTGGAAACAGTGTCAGACTTTATTTTTGGGGGCTCCAAAATCACTGCAGATGGTGATTGCAGTCATGAAATTTAAAGACGCTTACTCTTTGGAAGGAAGGTTATGACCAACCTAGACAGCATATTCAAAAGCAGAGACATCACTTTGTCAACAAAGGTCCATCTAGTCAAGGCTATGGTTTTTCCAGTGGTCATGTATGGATGTGAGAGTTGGACTCTGAAGAATGCCGAGCACTGAAGAATTGATGCTTTTGAACTGTGGCGTTGGAGAAGACTCTTGAGAGTCCCTTGGACTGCAAGGAGATCCAACCAGTCCCTCCTAAAGGAGACCAGTCTTGGGTGTTCATTGGAAGGACTGATGCTGAGGCTGAAACTCCAATACTTTGGCCTCCTGATGCAAAAAGCTGAGTCATTTGAAAAGACCGTGATGCTGGGAAAGATTGAGGGCAGGAGGAGAAGGGGATGACAGAGGATGAGATGGTTGGATGGCATCACCGACTCAATGGACCTGGGTTTGGGTGGACTCCGGGTGTTGGTGATGGACAGGGAGGCCTGGCGTGCTGCGGTCCATGGGGTTGCAAAGAGTCAAATACGACTGAGCGACTGAACTGAACTGAACTGAATTATCTTACTTACTTCTGGAGGTTGGAAATCAAAAATAGGTCCCTCTGAGCTAAAGTCAAGGTAGCAGTAGGCTGCATTCCTCCTTGAGGTCCTCGGGGAGACTCCGTGTCTCGGCCTTTTCCATTTTTCAGAGACCATCCCTGTTCTGTGTGCATAGCCTTCTTCCTCCATCTTGAAAGCCAGCAGCATCAGGCCAAGTCTTTCTCATGCTACTGTCTCTCTGGTTGTAGCTCTTCTGCCTCGTCTTCCACCTTTAAGGATGCTGGTGATTATATTGGGTTTACCTGGATACTTTCCCTAGTTTACCGTCAACCGCTTGGCAGCCTTAATCTCTCTCTGCCAGGTAACCTATTCACAGTCTCCTCGGATTAGGATACAGACCTCTTTGGAGTAGTGTTAAGAGCATTGTCCTATCTGCCACAGTGAAACTTTCCTTTTCACCCTTGGTTCATGTATTTCTGGGTTTATCCAACCCAGCAACCCTGGCTCAAAACGTAGGCTTGGGACTTTTACTGGATTTCTTGGTAAACAGCTCCCACCCCCACATCCCACTTCTGATGAGCTGATCAGTGCTCACCTGCTCTGAAGATGGGCCAGGGGTGGGGACTCTCCCTGACTGGCAGGGGCTCTTCCTGTTCAGGCTATTACACATCCAGAGGTTCTGCCCTGCTGCTGAAGTCCATGAGTGGGTAGCAGCTGTGTCCACCTTTGCAAAACACCAGTCTGCTGCTGCTGCTAAGTCGCTTCAGTCGTGTCCGACTCTGTGCGACCCCATGGACAGCAGTCCACCAGGCTCCTCTGTCCACAGAATCCTCTAGGCAAGAGTACTGGAGTGTGTTGCCATTTACTTCTCCAAAATACCAGACTAGCATTCCTAAAAATGAAGCCTCTTCCTCCTGCTGCTGATTCAGGGAGCTATAGTGCAAGTTTGCAAATACTCTCTAAAATACAAAGACAACTGAGTAAGAGGTCTTCAGTGACGCCCAGCCTAGCACTGTGTGGTCCCTTGTTTATTACTCACTGGCTTGAGCTGAGCATCAGGATGGTACATCATTGTTCAACATTGATTTGCTTTCTCTAGCCTCTCCTTTGTCATTCTCAACATCCCCAAAGATTTTTTTTTTAATGCAGTAAAATATCTGTTTGATAGGGTTCACCTGAAAGACACATTGTTAGTCAGGTTTTTGCTATCTGAATACTGTGTAATGAAAGACTCCAAAGTCTCAGTGGCTTACCAAAAGCATTTCTTCTTCCTCCTTGGTCTGTGGGGCAGCAGGGGCAGCTCTGCTTTGCTTTACAGAAGGGGATCAGGTCTACAACACATTTCTCTCATTATCCTTGGACCAGCAGCAACCAGGGACCATTCTTCTCATGATAAAGGACACCAAGCCAAACTGCTGCTGCTGCTGCTGCTAAATCGCTTCAGTCATGTCCGACTCTGTGCGACCCCAGAGACAGCAGCCCACGAGGCTCCCCTGTCCCTGGGATTCTCCAGGCAAGAACACTGGAGTGGGTTGCCATTTCCTTCTCCCGTGCCTGAAAGGGAAAAGTGGAAGTGAAGTCGCTCAGTCGTGTCCGACTCTTAGCGACCTCATGGACTGCAGCCTACCAGGCTCCTCTGTCCACGGGATTTTCCAGGCAAGAGTACTGGAGTGGGGTGCCATTGCCTTCTCCGAAGCCAAACTACAGGAGCATATTTAAGGTCTCTGCTCAGTCATGACCACTAACATCCCATTGCCCCAAAAGAGTCACATGCCAAGTCCCCACATCAGTAGGTAAGGAAATGTACTCTGGTTTCTCCAGCACGAGGCACTGTCGAGCAACATGACAAAGACTGGGTGTGTTCCAAGGTGGAAGAGAATTGGGATAATCCAGTCTTGTCAATGGCACCCCACTCCAGTACTCTCGCCTGGAAAATCCCATGGACGGAGGAGCCTGGAAGGCTGCAGTCCATGGGGTCACTGAGGGTCAGACACGACTGAGTGACTTCACTTTCACTTTTCACTTTCATGCATTGGAGAAGGAAATGGCAACGCACTCCAGTGTTTTTGCTTGGAGAATCCCAGGGACAATGGAGCCTGGTAGGCTGCCGTCTATGGGGTTGCACAGAGTCGGACACGACTGAAGCGACTGAGCAGCAGCAGCAGCAGCGATCTTATCAATCCTAAAGGAGATCAGTCCTGGGTGTTCATTGGAAGGATTGATGCTGAAGCTCAAACTCCAATACTTTGGCAACCTCATGCGAAGAGCCGACTTATTGGAAAAGACCCTGATGCTGGGAGGGATTGGGGGCAGGAGGAGAAGGGATGAGATGGCTGGATGGCATCACCGACTCGATGGACATGAGTTTGAGTAAACTCCGGGAGTTGGTGATGGACAGGGAGGCCTGGCGTGCTGTGATTCATGGGGCCGCAAAGAGTTGGACACGACTGAGCAACTGAACTGAACTGAACTGAATCTTACCATAGGGGCTTCCCAGGTGGCGCTAGTGATAAGAAATACATCTGCCAATACAGGAGATGCAAGAGAGACTGGTTCAATCCCTGAATGTGGAAGATCCCCTGGAGTAGGAAATGGCAACCCACTCCGTTATTCTTGACTGGAAAATTCCATGGGCAGAGGAGACTGGTGGGCTACAGTCTGTGGGGCTGCAGAGTCAGACACAACTGAGAGACTGAGCAATCTTCTCATAGGCACCCTCCATCTTGATATTGTCTGTTTCTTTCATAGAAAAGGAGAAAATAACTACATAAAATTTTATAGGTCATTTCAAGGATTTCTGCAAAAAAAAAAAAGTAAGATTTCGCCCTGCCTCCTACCTATAGATCTGATTTCATGGGGTTTGTGCATGAGCAAAGGACCTCACACCCAGAAAGACCCCACATTTGGTATAACGCTCTGCTTTATCTTGAAGTTCTTAATAATGTTTGACCAAGGGGCCCTGTCTTTTCAATGTGCACTGGCCCCCACAAACTAGGTAGCTGGTCCTACCTACACATGCTGTATTTATGGTTCCATGTGGTGAGAATTAATGCTCAGATTAGCGGCCCTGAGACCTGTAGGTTCCAAAATGATCCAAAATTCTGTTGCAATTACCATGCTCTTTTCTTCTTTCAATATGTTTAATGGGCACAGTTATAATTCTAGGTGTTAGAAAACTGAGAACTAACCAGCCTGCTCGCCTCGAGTTTACACTGTGCCATCCTTCTTGCAATCTGCTGCTGGACAGATGACTTTCATTATAGTTATTAAAGGGAAATGTGATGCAGACGCTCATAATAGATCACGTATGTTGAAGGTCACAGGCAAGCCCCAGCACCCAGCAGGAACTCCCTTCCTCTCGATCATTTCTTCCCAAGAAAGCAAACCAGAACACAAGTGAGTTAGAGCGCCACGATTAGAGAGCCCATCTCAAAGCCACTCAGCTTTGTAAAGATAATAATAAATCTTTCGCAACTTTGCTACTTTGGCTATAATCCTAGCCTCCCAAGTGACAAAAAGATCCATGTTAGAAAGGTTTTCAACCATAAAACCTAAAGTCAAAGAGCAGACCGAGTTTCTGGTGAACATTTCCCAGGGGCTCTGCAAATAGTGTGAGAAATGCTACTCTGTGACAGCTTGAGCCAATACCAGGCTCGTCCTTCAAGAGCTCCGCTCACTACTGTGTTGCTCAGAGGAGTGGAAAGATGTCAAACTGCTGATTCGCTTGAAAGATCAAAACAGGTGTATTTCATACTCAAGCAGCAGGACTGAAACCCCGTCCTGGGAAGGAATCAGTGTTTTTCCTCATTTGCTTGCTTCACAGAAATTCATGCCCTCAGGCTCAATACTTCACCCCACCCCCAGACTAGACCCTGCTTGCAGCAAGCCCAGCTGGACTCAACGTGTTCACCACACGACAGATGCATCCCTAATACAGACGGCACCACCAGCTCTCTCAAAGCTTGCTTCTCCAGCCCCATAGGGCCTAGTTCTCAGCTTTTAGTCTACATCAGAATCATTTGGGAGCTTGTTAAACACACATTTCAGGGCTCTAGCTTATGATTTTTTGATTCCGTTAAGTCCTGGGTCAGTCCCTTGCTTCCCTAGTAAGTTTCTGGATGCCCGATGCTGCTGATTTGGGTACCAGCCTTTGACAGCCTCTGCTCCAGGACATTGCCTTAGGCCCTGAAAGGCTGCACTAGCAAAGCTGTCTGCAATGCTAAAGACCCTCATTTTCTTTGGCTTCTGACCACCTCCATCTCAGCTTTCCTCGACTCCCATCCATTCTTCAACATTCTTCTTTCAATAGTCTGCCAGCCTCACATGCCATAGAAAACATTCTCACTGAAGTTAAACATGATGCACCCGCTGTCAAATTTAATAGACAGGCATCACCACTCAGGTGTCTCCCCAGCCTGGCCACAACTCACCCTGTCTGAACTGCACTCCCTGCCTCTCTGCCTGTTCCCTTGCCCTGGTGTTGGAGGCTGCCTGGGCGGCGTGCCTTCTCTTCCTTCTGGTGACAGTTTGCCCCAAATGGCAGCCATGGCCCCTCCCTACTTGGTGTCATTGAGATGTGATTTCCAAACTGACCCTCCTGACACCTTGATTTTAAACATCTGACCTCCCGAATTGTCAGAAAATTAATTTCTGTTGTTTTAAGCTATCCAGTTTGTGGTAATTTGTTACAGCAGCCACATGGAAACAAATACATCCTGCTTCCATTTTAAGGGCTGGGGACTGGGGAAGGGAGGCAGGGGATCCTGCTTAGGCGATCTGATCTAAGATATAGAAGGTAGGAAATTTCAAAGCTTCCTCAGCCCAGATCTGATTGCTTGAAAAATAGTACAGTCACCAAACTATGCAGTCTGAAGATAGCTACCACTTTGGCACAGATACTTAGCCAATCAAGAGCTCTATCTCTTACACCAACCCTGTTTATTTAGTCTCTTGAAATTGGAGGGCATTCTCTCTGTGCACAGAAGAAAGACTTTCTCTGTATAATAAATTAAGAAAAAAAAAGTTTCACTGAACAGTCCTTTCTTAGAAAGCTTACAATTAATTTCCTTTGTAATTTCCGGTGATAAGAGCTGATAGCAGATTTCCTTGCCCGCTTTTGTAATCCCAATGACATCACAGAACCTCCATGACTGTAGAAAAATTGCTCTTTTAGGTGGGAACAATGACATTAACCACTAGGAGTGGTACGGGGTGGGGAAGAACAGGAAATTCTACATTCAGCTGCTGACTGATAAGTGAAGGAGAACTCGTGTTTAAAGTAAGTTTCCATAACTAAGCAGCATTCTCAGTTGCTTGGCTTTATTTGAGACCTAATTGTTTCTATAATCGACAAGTCCCTAGTCAGAAAGGCTCCTCACTTCCAAAACACCCAGGGATTATATAGGTTAGATCCCCTCACTGGGGGGAGCCCTAGGTCATTGCCTCATGTTAGACATCAGCACAAGGGCTAAAAAAGACCCAGACCACAGAGCTAGGAGATGATTTTTAGGATGAAAGGAAGAGAAAGAAAGAGAGAGTAGGGGAGAGAGAGAGAGAGAAAGAAAGAAAGGCAAGATAAACAGAAAAGAAATACAGAGAATCAATAGACATCTGAGTTGGGCAACCTAGCCAACTGTACTAGGCTTCTCCAGAGAAGCAGAACTGATGGGATGTGTGTATATCGAGACTGAGTTTCATTTTGTTTCAGAACATCATGTAGAGCTTGGTCTCATTTGTATACAACTGAAGATGTAAATTGCTACATTTCCTGGAAAGGACTGTTAGCAGAATCTTAACAGTCCTTATCTCTGAGTAGTGGAATTTCAGGTTATTTTGGTAACATTTATTAGGGGTATACTATGTGTCAGGCATTCTTTCAAGTATTTTACATGGATTAAATTAATTCAATAATTGATTTGGTTTGCACTTTAAAAAAAAAACAAAATCATGTATCATTTCCCCCCAAAAAACTATGAAGCAGTTGTTTTTAAAAAAATATCCCTTTTATTCTCATACATGCTGCTGCTGCTGCTAAGTCACTTCAGTTGTGTCCGACTCTGTGCGACCCCATAGACGGCAGCCCACCAGGCTCCCCCGTCCATGGGATTCTCCAGGCAAGAACACTGGAGTGGGTTGCCATTTCCTTCTCCAATGCGTGAAAGTGAAAAGTGAAAGTGAAGTCACTCAGTCGTGTCCGACTCATAGCGACCCCGTGAACTGCAGCCTTCCAGGCTCCTCCGTCCATGGGATTTTCCAGGCAAGAGTTCTGGGGTGGGGTGCCATTGCCTTCTCCGTCTCATACATGAGCAGCCCTTGTTTCCCAAAGCTCCACAACCTTGGGACCACTGAGAAGCTGAAACTGTTTTATGCAGATCCCACCCAGAGTAATTACTTGAAATCTTCCCATTTCACACACACACACACAAAATTAAAAAACTGATGTTTTCCCATTGCTGTTGGAATGCTTTGTTTGTTTGATTATTTTCATGGCTCCTCTCTTGTTTATTAAGAACTGGGTAAGTCAGTAATCTGTTCCCTTTCAACTTCAATCTTACTCATAACCATCTCCCACAGCCCATGCTTCTAAGGTATTTAATTTGCATTTTTTTGTTTCTATGTGTTCTTATAAAATATGCTGTTTGATAAACTCATGTTTTTAACTCACCTAGATGGTTTGACTTTATATCTCATTCAAGGGTTCTCTGCCACACCCGCTACAATCACCCATCCAGTCCCTGCACCCACTCTCACCATTGCTGCCGGTGGAAACTCAGAGATTCCTGGAGTTGAAAGTGTTCTCTGTCATCCCTCCGCCAACCACTCACTCCTAATCCCCTGACTTGCTCCAGAACTTAAAGTTCATTAGACAACCTTAGGTCCAAAAGTCAACCTTGGGTTTTTTTGTTTTTTTTCACGTGTGTAGCTCTCTCCCCTGAGAAACTTGCTCCCAGTTCCCCATTTGCAGCCTGAAGGGAAGTGTAAAGCTAGTAATGATTGCCAAGTCAAGCCAAAGTCAGGTCCCTGGAAGAGGACTACCGGCCAGCTCACTCATCCCTAGTAACTCCTCCGCCTAAATCACTTTCCCTTCTCCACTGGGTTGAAGCAGTCTTATTTCCCAACTTGTGCTAATACTTATGGTGGGAAGCTGGATCTTTTGCTCTAAGATTCCTTTACTGAATCTTCCAGAAAATCTAACGTGTCCTTCATCATCTCACAAGTATTATAAGAATGTATGTGGGAGGGCACTCCTCTGGTGGTCTAGTGGTTAAGAACCTGTCTTGCAATGCAGGGGACTTGGGTTTGATCCCTTATCGGGGAACTAAGATACCACATGCTGCAGGGCAACTAAGCCCACACCCTCTGGAGCCCCTGTGCCACAACAAGAGAGGCTGTGCACTGCAATGAAAAGCTTCCAGCAACTAAGACCCAACTTAGCCAAATAAAAATATTTTTTAAAATGCATGTGATGAGTCCCTCTTCCGCTGCTACTAAGTCGCTTCAGTTGTGTCTGACCCCGTGTGACCCCATAGATGGCAGCCCACCAGGCTCCCCCATCCCTGGGATTCTCCAGGCAAGAACACTGGAGTGGGTTGCCATTTCCTTCTCCAATGCATGAAAGTGAAAAGTGAAAGTGAAGTCGCTCAGTCGTGTCTGACTCTTGGCGACCCCATGGACTGCAGCCTACCAGGCTCCTCCGTCCATGGGATTTTCCAGGCAAGAGTACTGGAGTGGGGTGCCATTGCCTTCTCTGGATGAGTCCCTCACTTTTCTATAATTTCTGCATCCTACTCATCCCATTGGCTGCCTCTAACTTCAGTCTGATGTAATCCGCAGAAAAATGCTCAGGGTGGAAGATGGTCAGAGGTGGAGTCATCTCAAAGTTAATGAAGCTTGAGTTTCAAAGTCCCTGCCCTGTTAGGGGCCCAAGAAAAGTCCAACAATGTGCTCACAATGTGTTTTCATTAAATTTGTGATGTTAAGACATTTTAGCCACAGTCAAGTAAGACCTCTCTCTTTGTTCTCTGATATTCCTCCCATCCCAGTCTACCACGGGTCAGGGAGCTTTGGCGAGGCCTTGGATGTTTGGGGATCTGGCTAAAGGAAAGTTGGCTTGTGGATACACATAGTGGGGTTTAGTGTTTGTAAATACTGTTGTGTCTCCTTGTTATAGTATTTGTATCCTACAATTGTATTCTTAAAGAGGGTTTCCAAAATTTGAAAACCTCCCTCCACCTCCCAAAGCTGGGTCTTCCCAACCAGTGAAGCCCTGTGAAATCTGCTTCAGAACCCATGTATCCTTAGGGGTGACTTTGGACCTTCATGGTTCTGTCCTGATCTTCATTTGAAACATTTCTGTTGTAGGTGGACCCCCAACTCCACCGAAGTGCAGCCCTTGCCTCAGAGTATCATTTCCACCTGCGCCTCTGTCGGCTTTCTCCTTGCGCCCCTCTCCTCTGCTCCCTCTGCACACATGCACTCTCTCTCCCGTATCTGGTGCAGTTGCAGCTCCTATTTAAATAGCAGAAGCTGAAGCGCAGATTGGCAATGAGCCAGTTCTTAAAAATGAGCCCAAATGTTCGCGGCAAACGCTTCCAAGAATGCCCACAGCTGCCAGTCTCAACTTTAGAGGGCAAGAGGAGGAAACAGGCTTACAAAGCAGATGTTCTGTCTGGGTGTCCCTCTGGAATTGAGGCTGTTTGATGAGGCAGAAATATTTCCAACTCTCCACCTAACAAAACAGTGAGGGAACAAAACTCTTAAATTAGAAAAGTCTCTCAAGCCAACATCTCAGCAAAATTTTCAGCACATACACCAAAAAAAGTGCTCAAGGACTATTAAGTTAACAAATTCTCCTTTTAGAAGAAAGAACCCCCCATCCCCAGTCATTGCAAATGGACTCTTGTTTCCATCTAAAATGTCCTGGGAGACATCTTTCTTCTGGCCTACATTCAAGGTCAAGTTTTTGTTGGTTTCTTGGGGGTAGGGGCTGGGGAGAAAGAATTGCTTTCATTTTCTTTACCTCTGCAAAACGTCTTTCCCAAAGTGTTAACCCTATATATATATTTTTTTAATGTTGACCTCCATTTCTCTGGCAGACTTTCAAATCATTTTTTTCTGATTATAAAAGTAATCTATCCATGTATTAATTGAACAAATATTTACAGAGTACCTACATCTCAAGTCGTATTCTTCTTTCAGTAGGATAACTTTTTCTCTCTTATTAACTAGATTTTGCAAATACTTAAAATCACAATATTTATGATAAGCAGACCCCAGAATTTATTTATCCATTCTCTTTTTGTTAAACATTTAAGCCATTTCCAATTTCTCCCTGTTGTAAATAGTGTAGCAGTGACCTTCCTTGCAATAGACTCTTGTCTGTATTGAAAGAGTAACTCTTCAGGACAGATATCTAGCAATGGAATTACTAGATCAAAAGGTGTGAACAATCTAAACTTTCTTAATAAACATTCTAGTAAACTTGCTGATGCATATTATCACCTTTGGCTTCCTCAAATCTTCCTCAAAGGACAAATCACCCATCCCTATTTAAAGACAGGACAGCATATTCCATTCCTTCTACAGAAGTTTGCTGATTCCTAAAATAATTTCATTTCCTGGTGGCCATAAAAGTAATCTGGTGGTGATAAAATTCCAGTTATTTTCTCGAACACATATAGCACTTTCTGTACTAAACTCATCCTCTAGGGTCACATTTTTGCATTCTTTAAGCAAAGGTAAAACACTTGGAAAAGAAAGAGTATCCACACTCCTCTGCTCATGATTATCACTCTGGGCAAACAAGAAATCAACCCAGAAGGGAAATCATCCCTTCCAAGAGAAATATGGAGTCACACAAAGGTATGTAAGACTCTAGTAACCATCTTCATTCCTCTACCTATTGAGGGGATTGAGGTGTAGACAGGATGTAAAGCTGAGCATCTCTCTAATTAGCCTTGCTCACACAAAAGGAAAGTCAGCACCTCTGCTCTGGCAAGTCAACCTGTAAAAGTGCTTTACCAAGGCGCTTTTCAATATATAAGCTAATTTCATTGCATAGCATTTTAATCTCTAATTTTCCTTCTGGAACAACTTCATTCCCTCTCTACTAAAGAAGAATGCCTGCTTTCCAAGAAAACCAGTGCTGTCTTGAGAACCCCCCAGTACTTTGACCTCAAGAAGAAACACTAGGGGAGACAAAACCAGGAGCAAGTCCTCTTTGATCTCATTCAAGATGGAATATTTGCTAATGCGTTGCTTCATTGTCTTGTTTGGATCAGAAGTCTTTTAGTGGGAATTTTGTTTATATAATGTTCTGCTTAAGACAAAGACTATTGAGATTGAGAGATTTTCTCTTTCCTGGGAGCCAGGCAGCCTGAGCGAACTGATTGCCTGGTCTTTTTCCCTCCAGCTGAATCCAGGCTATGAGGAAATCCATGACAAGAACAAAGAGTTTCATTTCTAGATGACCAAAAGGGACTTTACAAAGGTGATGATAGAACCTGTGGTGGGTGAGGGACAGCACCATCATTCACTCATCCAGCAGTGACTTACTGAATGCTTAGTATCTGCCAGAATCTAGACCAGGCACTGTGTGAGTGAAACAGACAAATAGCCTGCTCTCATGGATCTTGCTGCTGAATGAGACGCAAACGCCAACCAAATACTGTTGATCCTAGAACAACATGGGTTTGAACTGCGCAGGTCCACTTGTATGCAGATTTTTTTGCTTCCTTCAAATACTACAGTATACCACCATCAGGGTTGGTTGAATCTGCTGATGCAGAACTGCAGATAGAGAGGGTCAACTGAAAGTAATACATGGATTTTCCGCTGTGCAAAGGGTCAGCACCCCTAACCCTCGAGTTGTTGGAGGGGCAGCTGTACTCATGCCCATGAATATAAAACCAGTCTTGGTGTAGGTGGGGCATCAAGAACATAGAGCTGTGAATGCTTGTTTGTGGTAGGGGATTTACCTTAAAGGGGAAGGCAAGCAGTTGTTGCTGGAATTTAGATCTGAAAGGTAAGCTGGAAAAGAGGGAAGAAAGTGTGTATCAGGCAGGGGCCTGAAGTCAGAGAGTGAAGGGAAGGGGTAGTTTGCAGGATAACTCCAGAAATGTGATGGAGGCCATGCAGGGTTTTGGTTTTCATCTTGAGTGGGTCTTTATTATTTTTAAATTTATTTTTAATTGGAGGCTAATTGCTTTACAACATTGTGTTGGTCTCTGCTGTGTGACAATGTGAATCAGCTCTAAGTATATATATCTCCTCCCTCTTGAGCCTCCCTCTGACACTCCCCTAGCCCCATCCCAGCCCTCTAGGTCCTCACAGAGCACCGAGCTGAGCTCCCTGTGCTCCATAGCTGCTTCCGGCTAGTCATCTATTCACACGTGGCAGTGTATATACGTCAATGCTGCTCTCTCAATTCACCCCACCCTCTTCTTTCCCACTGTGCCCACCAGTCCATTCCCTACGTCCGTGTCTCTATTCCTGCCCTGCAGGTAGGTTCATCAGTACCATTAAATGAGTCTTTAGATTGTTAAGCCCCTGACGATTCTACTCTTAGATATTTACCTAAGGGAAATGGAAACTTCCTCAAAAGACTGAACATGAATACTCACAGTTGCCTTAAAATAGCCTAAAACTGGAAACAATCCAAATGTCCATCAACAAGAGAATAAATAAATAAGTTGCAGCATATTCATAGTCAACTGAGGGAATAACACACAACAACACAGAATGCTGTCCAGATTACTTTGAGTAAAAAGATCTGGGCACATACTGTCCATCCTGTGTATTTATATTTGTATGAATCCAAAAACGGGCAAAACTAATCTACGGTGATAAAAATCAGAAAATGGTCACCTCTGGGTGTGGGGGCTGGGCAGGGGAGGGACTCACTGGAAAAGGGCAGCGAGAGAACTTTCTGAGGTGATAAAAATGTCCTACACTTTGTTTTTTTTGTTTGTTTGTTTGTCCTACACTTTGCTTCAGCAATACATGAACTGTGAACTTCCAGATGTTCAAGCTGGTTTTAGAAAAGGCAGAGGAACCAAAGATCAAATTGCCAACATCCACTGGATCATCAAAAAAGCAAGAGAGTTCCAGAAAAACATCTGTTTCTGCTTTATTGACTATGGCAAAGCCATTGACTGTGTGGATCACAATAAACTGTGGAAAATTCTGAAAGAGATGAGAATACCAGACCACCTGACCTGCCTCTTGAGAAACTTATATGCAGGTCAGAAAGCAACAGTTAGAACTAGACTCGGAACAACAGACTGGTTCCAAATAGGAAAAGGAGTATGTCAAGGCTGTATATTGTCACCCTGCTTATTCAATTTCTATGCAGAGTACATTATGAGAAATGCTGGGCTGGAGGAAGCACAAGCTGGAATCAAGATTGCCGGGAGAAATATCAATAACCTCAGATATGCAGATGATACCACCCTTATGGCAGAAAGTGAAGAAGAACTAAAGAGCTTGTTGATGAAAGTGAAAGAGGAGAGTGAAAATGTTGGCTTAAAGCTCAACATTCAGAAAACTAAGATCACAGCATCTGGTCCCATCACTTCATGGCAAATAGATGGGGAAACAGTGGAAACAGTGGCTGACTTTATTTTTCTGGGCTCCAAAATCACTGCAGATGGTGATTGCAGCCATGAAATTAAAAGACACTTACTCCTTGGAAGGAAAGTTATGACCAACCTAGACAATATATTAAGAAGCAGAGACATTACTTTGCCAACAAAGGTCTGTCTAGTCAAGGCTATGGTTTTTCCAGTGGTCATGTATGGATGTGAGAGTTGGACTATAAAGAAAGCTGAGTGCCAAAGAATTGATGCTTTTGAGCTGTGGTGTTGGAGAAGACTCTTGAGAGTCCTTTGGACTGCAAGGAGATCCAACCAGTCCCTCCTAAAGGAGATCAGTCCTGGGTATTCATTGGAAGGACTGATGTTGAAGCTGAAACTCCAATACTTTGGCCACCTGATCCGAAGAGCTGAGTCATTTGAAAAGACCCTGATGCTGGGAAAGATTGAGGGCAGGAGGAGAAGGGGAGGACAGAGGATGAGATGGCTGGATGGCATCACTGACTCAATGGACATGAGTTTGAGTGAACTCCGAGAGATGGTGATGGACAGGGAGGCCTGGCGTGCTGTGGTTCATGGGGTCGCAATGAGTCAGACACGACTGAGCGACTGAACTGAACTAAACTGAGGGCCAACTATTTATCTTACGCAGATTTTAAACTGTGAAAAGGGTCATGGTTGGTACCCCTAACCCGTGTTGTTCAAAGGTCAACTGTAGATCTTTAAATACCTGAAAAGTTAAATATCTGAAAACAATGGTTTTCCAATTCCATCTATTGACAAAGGCTCTATGATACAAGGAGATTTTACCGGAGCTGGGCCTTCTTAGGTCTTGGGAAATGCAGGAGCTTAACAAACACCCCCTACCTCTTTTCTCCATCCTATAATTCATATTTGGGGTAAATTGTCTATTTTTTAAAGTAAACTTTGAGGAATGACATATATTGGTTTAAATTATTTGGGAAGAAGCATGTGAAGTAGAGAATGAGAGAAATTTGTAGTTAACAGATTTTTCTTTGGGTCTTATCCTTGTCCATACTTGTGTCAGCTGTTAGCGGAAAGCCCCATGAGGGTGCAGGCCAGAGCTGTCTTAATTCATTGATGAACACACAATGCTAAGCGTGTTTAATAGGTGCTCAATATCTTTTTGTTGTTGTTGTTAAATAAATTAATACATGGATTTTTGCATGGGTCCCTTAATTTTTCTTATGTTAGTTAGGTTAACTGGGAAACAAGCACCAAAACATCAGTGGTTGGGTAGAGGAAAGGTTTATTTCTCATTCCTGTCAGAGTTCAGTTGGATCAGTGAATGGGTGCCACGGTCTTCGTAGACCGGGACCTGGGGACTGGAGTCTACGAGAAGAAGGATGCAGGGGACCCAAATCTCGAGTGAAACAATGGTACTTTATTTGCAGAAACGCACACTTATATATCTTCAATAAAATGATTATTCAGCCAATAAAAAGAATGAAATTCCACCAGTTGCCACAAAATGGATAGTCCGAAAAGGTCACTGAAGGGAGTTGCTGAAGGGAATCCAAGCAGGTGCCCTTGCCCATGATCTCAGTCCTGAGAACTGCATGCAGCTCCACTTGTTTCTGTTTTCCAGGAACTGATAAGGATCAGAGAGTCCTTGAGAAACACCACACAAAGGAAGAAAACCACATATTGGATCCCTTAAAGTTGATCGTCCCCTGACAAATGGGGGAAAATATCTCTGCTCCACAGAGTCATTCAGAGACCCAGGATCCTTCCAATGGATGGCTTCACCATCCCCTGGGGCTGCGAACTCCTCTCCTGGATCCTGTACATCTGGACAGCTGGCAAAGAAGTGAGAATGTGAAGAAAGGATTGTACGGTAGGTTACCCTACCCCTCCAGCTGCAAGAGAGGTGGTAACAGGGATGTAGTGACGTACCCTAGAAGGAGAGGAGAAACTTGTGCATTGATAGGAATTCACTTTTTCTGCTTTACTCTCTAAGCCCCAACTTCTGAAAAGAAGAATGAATAGTTTGCCATCACTTTATGGGGATTTAAGGAGGGAATCGATGTGGAAGCACTTGGTAAGTATTAATCAAATGTTAGTTACGAAGGTTCCTGGGTAATTTAGTCCCTTCACTCTCGCATTCCATGAGTGAAATGTTTAGGCCGAAGTGCACTCTAAGAATCCTTTCCAGCTATAAAATAAATGCTTAGCTTCTGTGGTTCTTCTAAACCTTCAGCAAGTAAGGGCCTTTCTGACTTTGAGGTGGTGCCTGCAATAAGACATTTAGGATCCTACAACCCAATCCACCTGCCCCCCAACCCTCTTTCATTGCTATAATACTGACCATATTCTTTTAGAGACATAACCTGACTCAGTCTTATTTTAATTCTATCCATTCCAACTGTGGGTAAAAGATGATTTTTGCCTTCCTATTATGCCAGTCACTTCCAGCCTGTTAGATTCTTAATTTCAGAAGAAAATTATAGATGGGAGAAGAGAACCCAAGGAAGTATTTGACAGGTTTGAAATATTAAAAACAAACATGATTACTTTAACCCTGTCTTGAAAGGTTTATGTCATAGAATTGGTTCAATCTATTGCCTTTGTCTGTGGTTTCTTTAGTTTCTTATCTGTTTCCCAGCATTTTTCTCCAGCTAAGTTCTCTTTGTGGTTCATTGACAGCTGTTTTGCACAACTCCTAGAGGAGGTCAGCAAAGACCAAGTCTGAATTCTTCTAAGGGAAGAATATGCATTGATGATATGCACTGATGCTCAGGGGTATTCTGGATTCTAGATAATTTGAATTAAGCAGAGGAAATGATCTACCACTTCCATTCAGGCCTCTTATCTTTCTCCAAACCACAGCCAGGTGCTTTTTTCACATTGCAAATCTGATGTCATTCCTGTGCTATGTATCGTATATGAAAAAAAACTTTGAAATATATTATTACAAATAATACAGTGCACAGATCTTCAGTACAGTTTGAGGGGTTTTTATAATTGGATATGCTTGTGGAAACACTATCCCAAACAAAGTGTTTCAGTTCAGTTTCAGTTTCAGTTCAGTCGCTCAGTTGTGTCTGACTCTTTGCGACCCCATGAACCACAGCACACCAGGCCTCCCTGTCCATCACCAACTCCCGGAGTCCACCCAAACCCACGTCCATTGAGTCGGTGATGCTATCCAACCATCTCATCCTCTGTCATCCCCTTCTCCTCCTGCCCTCAATCTTTCCCAGCATCAGGGTCTTTTCAAAAGACTCAGCTCTTCGCATTAAATGTATTAAAGTATTGGAGTTTCAGCTTCAACAGTAGTCCTTCCAAAGAACACCCAGGACTGATCTCCTTTAGGATGGACTGGATGGATCTCCTTGCAGTCTAAGGGACTCTCAAGAGTCTTCTCCAACACCACAGTTCAGAAGCATCAATTCTTTGGCGCTCAGCTTTCTTTACAGTCCAACTCTCACATCCATACATGACTACTAGTTGGCCCTATGTATTCTCTGGTCCTCTGTGTATGCAGTTCCTCATATCAACAGTTCTGCATCCCTGGATTCAACTAACCAGGGATGGTGTAATAATGAAGTATTCGCCATTGAAAAAAAAAATTCACGTATAAGTGGACCCACGTAGTTCAAACCCATATTGTTCAAGGCTCACCTCTATGTTATTGGAAATGGCATGATTTCATTTCCCTTATTACTCAGCAGTAGTAACCTAAAATTCTATGACCCTATAAACTTTTCTCTCTGATACCTGTGACTTTCCAGTGTCTCATGGTCACAACTCAGAGCAGCTGTTCTCATTGTAATGCATTGTTAAGGGACTAGATTAAATATCTCAGACTCTGAGATATTCCAAGCAATTGTCTAGATTTTTCAGAATACCCAGAACCTGGTTTCTTATGCTTTACTCTCTTTTTCTAGACAATTTTGGCAAGCCTATAGGAAAGGCTGTCATGGTCAATAGATACTGAGTTTTCAGCTCTTTCTCTTTAAAATTTCAGATTTGTATGTATTTATCCAATTTTTACTCTTATTCAAGTGACTTTTACATGGTCATTGCTGTTTCAGTTAACTCTTGGTAACAGAAAGACCCATTCAAATGGGCTTAAGCAAAAGGTAAGTTTTGGTTCAAGTAACTAGGACCTGATTTTTCTTTCTCCACCTCTCAGCTTCCTATCTTTTGGGTCAGCTCTGTTCTGATGGACAATCCCCACCTGCTCATAAAATAACTGCAGGAATGCTAACCTCACAGCCTCTTAAATTCATACCCAGTGGAAAGAAAAATATATATCTGCTGGTAGCATTCATAAAAGTCTCGAAACGTCCTTGAATTGCACTGGTTTAGGTCAGCTACCCACTCAGGAACACAGGTACAGGCTGTCTTGGGCCTGGGTCATGACTCCACTTGATGTAGGGATCAGAATGCCACTGAGACCTCATAGACTGGGAGTGGGAAAAGAGTAAATTACCCAGAAGAAAATTGGAGACTGATTCTGCAAAGAGAGGTAGGCAAAGACAAATTATGGAATGCATTGGTTCATACTGCCATTGATGGCTCTGGGTGATTAGATTCTTTTTAAAGAATACAGCTATGAACCAGCTTGGGTAGCTGTTTCTAAACTCAGCAAATGTCTGAGTGAACACAAAGTTTGGGTTCACTTAGCCTTAAGAACTAGAAAAACTAAAAGAGTAAACAGACAGTAAAACCTGTTAAAATAACTCTTCATCAGAGAAAGTGTAAGCTTGAGTAGGCACTTGGGAAGTTGTTTGTAACTAAGGGAAAGAAAGATAAGAGAGTATATGTACTTTCTCTTACAAAACTGATTTATTTCTTGTTGCTTTCGAAAAGAATTTTATAGTGACAAGATGATATACATTCAGTGCAACAGTGTGATGGGGGAGGTGGAAGTGGAAATACAATTTAAACTAAGGTTGCTAACAAGAAAGAGAGCTTTAGGACACTGCCTGGATAGAAAAAAAAATTTTTTTTAACAACTGCTACTTTTATTAGGAAAAGCACATCAGCAATTTATGGTCATTTTATTTCTTACCATTTCCTGTGGGATGTTTGAGATATTTACCAAAATGAAGTTAACTTTTCAAAAAATATTATTCATTTATATATTTGGCTCCGTCAGGTCCTCGTTGTGGTACATGGTTCTCTAGTTGTGGTGTGCGGGCTTAGTTACTCCACGGTAGGTGGGATCTTAGCTCCCCAACCAGGGATCAAACTCGTGTCTCCTGCATTGCAGGGCAGATTCTTAACCACTGGACCACCGGGGAAGTTCCTGAAGTTAACTTTTGGGGATATAAATGAAGTTAACTTTTGACAATATTAATCAAAATCAGTTACTTGAAGTCACTGTATGAGTGAGGTCTCTCTCTTTGGGTAAAAAGTGATTGAAACCCAAGTCAAACTAGCTTAGGCAAAAAAGAATCTGTGTTGGGAGGCTCAGGTAGTTCTGAGATGACAAGGACACATCTGGGCCTCGCAGACAAGGAATCAGGGATTCAAACACCACCCAGAGTCTTTTCCTTTAATCCCTTATCTCTGTTTCTCTTACTCTGGCTTTCTCCCCAGGAATTATGCCAAAAACAAATTGAATGTTTTCCCAATTTTTTACCAGCTGCACCACAAGGGAAGCCAAGAATACTAGAGTGGTTGGCCTATCCCTTCTCCAGGGGGTCTTCCCGACCCAGGCATCAGACAGGGCTCTCCTGCATTGCAGGTGGATTCTTTACCAACTGAGCTCTCAGGGAAGTCACTTCTCAATTTGTCTTAGCAAGGGAGTAAGCCTCTCTGTCCACTGCCAGTTTTTCAAATCCTGAAGAAGGACTCTCATCGGTCTGGTGTAGGTTATCTGCTTACTCAGGACCAAAGCATTATATTTTGATCATCCCTACTTGATATGGTTAATCATCTCCAGTCCAATTCGCTAAGGCCAGGAGTTGGGACTCCCTACAAAACGTGTGTGTTAGAAAAATAGGCATTTTCCAGAAGAAAGAGGATCGGAATGCTAGGTCAACAAAGCCAGAGATGTTCACATCAAACATCCAATTCTTTTATTAATAATAAAGAATAATAAAGAATTTAAAAATAATAAAGTATTCTTTGTATACATAATTATCACTTTAACAAGTAGAGGGTTACAACTGAACTGCTAAAGCCCACACACCAAGATAAAATGCTTGGCACAGGTAGATAACCCAAACATTTCACAGGCAGTTGTTCAGCTTTGCTCCCTGCCCACCCTTCACAGATGACCTTCCTGCCCTGCTGAGATCATGCAATGCCTGATGAAAGTCAGACCTCCGCCCAGATTTCCTAAAATGAATCCTAATTTTAGGGAAAGCTTGGAGTTCTATTTATCTTTCACCTGCTTTGACCTTAAGTTTCAGTTCTAATAACTAGACCTCTGCTTTGCTCATCTTTACCTAAGCCAAATTTCCCCCTCTTTGTCCTTCTCCTCCCCTACATGACACTACATAGCCCTTCTCAGACACTTTTTAAAAGGAGTGGGACACAAAATCCTGGTTTCTAAGTATCGATACCATTTTCCACTCAAAGGAAACAGGAGTCCTCAGAAATGGCTAATTTCCAAATCTAGACGAGGGAAATAGAAGATAAGCCTGAAATATCTTATTGTATCAGCAAATAAAGAGGTGCTCAAAAATAATGGGGAATGTCAAACAGTTCGTAGGGCTCCTTATCTTACTTGAATCCTTGGCCATATATAAAACTACTAATCTCATCCTCGCTCTTGAAACCTCCTCTAACTTCTGGTCATCTTCTCAATGCTAGCTCCCTCTAAGAGTATTTCCTGGTATCTCATTTTCTGCCCAGTCATCAAACAGGTGTTCCTTGGGGTTCTGTCCTCAGCTGCCTTCTCATTTTATTCCCTCCCTGGGTGATCTCGGCTAATCCCATAACTCCAGTTGTTATATAAACAATGGCTCCCAAATATATACTTTTAAGTGTATTTCTATGTGGGTAGAGAGAAGAGATAGATTTAGCACAGAGACTTTGTTAAAGCTCCAGAATCCATCCTGGATATCACCTGGATATCTCCACTTAGTTTACTTCTCTGATATCTCAAAGATAACCTATTAAAAATTAAAGACACTTTCATCATGTCATCTAGTATTCTTTATTCTGTTCTGGTACTATCAACATCTGACTCTCGCAGCAACAAATTCTGTGGTTATTCTTTTTTAAACAAACTTTTTATTTTGTTTTGGGGGTATATAGCCAATTAATGGGCTTCCTTGATGGCTCAGGCGGTAAAGAATCTATTTGTAATGTAGGAGACTGGGGTTTAATCCCTGGGCGGGAAGATCCCCTGGAGAAGGGAATGGCTACCCAGTCCAATATTCTTGCCTGGAGAATTCCATGAACAGAGGAGGCTAGCAAGCTACAGTCTATAGGATCGCAAAGAGTTGGACACGACTGAGCAACTAGCACACAACATGGCCAATTAACACTGTTGTGGTGTTGGACTGCAAGGAGATCCACCCAGTCCATTCTGAAGGAGATCAGCCCTGGGATTTCTTTGGAAGGAATGATGCTAAAGCTGAAACTCCAGTACTTTGGCCACCTCATGCGAAGAGTTGACTCATTGGAAAAGACTCTGATGCTGAGAGGGATTGGGGGCAGGAGGAGAAGGGGACGACAGAGGATGAGACGGCTGGATGGCATCACTGACTCAATGGACGTGAGTCTGAGTGAACTCCGGGAGTTGGTGATGGACAGGGAGGCCTGGTGTGCTGCGATTCATGGGGTCGCAAAGAGTCGGACACGACTGAGTGACTGAACTGAACTGAACTGAACTGTGGTGTTTCAGGTGAACAGAGGAGGGACTCAGCCATACATATACGTGTAGCCATTCTCTCCCAAACCCCACTTCCATCCAGGCTGTAATGCTGAGCAGAGTTCCATGTCCTTGTTGGTTATTCATTTTAAATACAGCAGTATGTACATGTTAGGATTATTCTTAATGTCAGTGTCTTTCAGGCAGAGACCAACAGGAACACAGCTCTAGTTGGACAAACTGAGTGAATTACTCATTGCAGTGAAGGAAGATACACAGCCTAGGGAGCCCCGGGACTCAGAAGGAGAGTGTTTGAAGAAAACTATTAAGGAATTTGGGATTTGGCTGAGTGATTTGAGAGAGGACTGAATAAGCAGAGGTCTGCTCTAGCCCGGCCGCCGTTGGGAAGAAGCAGCATTTTACTGTTGGGAACTCAATACATCTTCTGTGCAGGAAGGACAGCCCAGAGGAACTGTGACACTGTAATTGGTAAAGAAGTAGCTATCGTTCATTTCAGAGAGAGAGGCAGGGTGCTTTGTATTTTGTGAATGGCATAGTGACCCTGTTTTTGTCTGTGCTTCCACAAAATTATCAAGTAGAGTTGTTTTGTCTCATGTTGTTATGGTCACTGAATAATCTTGTCTGATGCTGGTATTCTGTGAGATTCTTATGCCAACAGAAAATAACATGGCCTGACTCTGAATGCCAGGTCAGCGTCAGGATGTCAACAGCTGCTTTTTCCCCTTCTTTCTCACTCATTACTGTCATTTACATGTAAATTACTTACCAAGTCCTATTAATTTTACTTCCTACATATCACTAGAATCTGTCCCCTTCTCTGCATCTTCTTTTCTGCTTCTCTAATCCAGCCCATTATCATTTGTCATCTAAATTACTACATCAGTCACCCCAGACTTTGTCTTGCTCCTGTTCTGGTCCATCCGCTACCCTCCCCCCAGTTAGCCAAAATGAAGTTTCTAAAAATATCATCCCTGCTTAAAATCTTCTTTGGTTACATTATCAGCCATACTGCTAACACTTAAATGGTAAAATTAAAAATCACAGAGGTTAGCAATGAAATAAAACTTTTTTTTTCTTTTCTCCCTAAGAGGAATTAAGAAGGGTGGAAGAATTTATTTTTATACAAGAATCAGAATTTGAGAATTTTTATACAAGAATCTGAATTTGGAGACCATTTTCACATACTGACTACCTCTTAAGAAGTTATGACTCAATACAAATCAATACAGTGACATGACTGCTAAAAACCAATGCATTATTGACACCATTAGCAGAAGCATATTGTCCAGAACACGAAAATGACGTTCAATTCAATTCTGGGCAATACATTTTAAGAGAGACATCATTTAAAAAAAAATATGTCCAGAAGAGGGCAACTAAGACTGGGAGCTTCTGGAAACCATGTCATACAGATAAACAGAAAAAGTGGAGCTTAAAGAAAAATAGGAATTTGACAAGTGTTTTCAAATATCCAAACAGCTGTCATATGTAAGAGGGACTAAATATATTTTGTATAGTTCTGGGGCAGGATCAATCCTGAGGATTACAAATCATAGGAAGATTGATCTGCACTCAGTACAAGGAAATACTTTCTAATAATGCTGCTGCTTTTGCTAAGTCACTTCAGTCGTGTCCCACTCTGTGTGACCCCAGAGACAGCAGAACTGTCCAATAATGGAGTCAGCTTCCTGGAACTCCAGGTTACTAGAAGAGTTTAAGCCAAAACTGAATAACTGTCTGGAAAGAGTGCTGTAAAACAGAAGTTGTTAAACCACCTGTGATAAAGTATAGTTTTTAAAAATCAATTATGATCTAATACTTTCATAAATTATAATAAAACTTAGTAGAATGAAAAGAAAAAAATGAAAAGTACAAACTTAATTTTGTATTGCCTAATTCAATGAACATAAAATTTAATTTTAGTAAATAGAATTAGAACAAATCTGAACATGTACATTCAGGATTAATACAGAAAATTTCTATGAAAGTTAAAGTGTTAGTCGCTCAGTTGTATCTGACTCTTTTCTGAATCCCCTGGACTATAGCCCGCCAGGCTCCTCTGTCCGTGGGATTCTCCAGGCAAGAATACTGGAGTGGGTTGCCATGCCCTCCTCCAGGGGGTCTTCGTGACCCAGGGATTGAAACCACATCTCATGTCTCCTGCATTGACAGGTGGGTTCTTTACCACTTGAACCTCATGGGAACCAAATTTCTATAACTCTTAACATTTTGCTGTTCTTCAATTCTAACTGAAGAAAATTATGAGTGAATTAGCAATTTTCTAGATTAGCCCAATACATGCATACTTTGAATAAACAGCCTGCATATTACTATTTTAAAGTTTTAATATTTTAAAATACCATGTGACAAATGAGCTTGTTTCTTTCTTGTTAAAATATCTAATCCAGGTTGGACTGATGACAATGCTACTTTCAGGAAATGATGTACATCTAAACTACTTCTATGAGATATTTTAATATCATCCTAAGAAAGAACTGAGCTTACAAAGGGGTGATGGTAGAAACGGAAAAAATAAGTGTTAAGATAATTTCAGCATGCTCAAACTGTTAATTTTAACTTTTGTACAAAATGAAGGGAGAGATCCTGAAATTTCAAAGTTTATTTTTAATTCTTCATTAGTTGCCGGTTAGAACAGTATATCCTGTAAGTCTATAATTAAATTTAAATCATCTTTTGACGAAATAAATGGATTCCAGATCTATAAATTTACTGTCTGGGCTTTCTTTTAATGGAAGATAAAATTCAAAACATTCTATCAAATTAATCATCATTTGATGTAAACTGTTTGCAGATGTGCAGCATCAAGATAATCACCACTTCCACTGACAACTGTTAAATTATGGAACACGTAATCACAATCTGTAGAAACCCTGTTCTTCCTGGCCTCTACCTTTTGTTTTTGCCCTTTATCTTCCACTGAAAAACATCTGGCATTCCTGCTTTGAGTAGACCAATTTTGAAGATATCAAACAAGTTAATAACTCTAGATGGCCAAGTTATATCTAAAAAGTTGGAACCAAGCTGGTTTCTTGAAGTGAAGCTAAATATTCAAATATACTCAACAGAATTCCCCCCTAGATAACCATCATATCTCAGCATGTGATCATAGTTGTTTATGTTTTCTAATTATCACATAATAAAAAGAATAATTTCAAATTTATTGCATTAGCCTTTATATAATTTATAATATTTCCTAAGTCACTAAACACACTGTTTAGCTGATGAACCTTTTATACTAAGACTTTCTGAAAGGAAGTGGTTATGTTGACTTAAATTTTGGGTCAAACTCCTTAATTTAAGTAACTACTTCAGAATGTTTTCTTATCATTGCAGCTATGCATCTAATTGTATTCCTACTCAAAAATTCAAACCACATTCACTGACACTGTAATCTTTCTGTTGTTTACAGATAGTTATGTTTGTCAGCAATGAAGGTAAACAAGAGAATTATTTGGACTTATCTTTGATTGTCTAACGCTAGGAGCGGGGGAGGAGAGACAGCAAAAGGGGTAAGAGTTAATTTTGAGGGATGATGGAAATGTTCTCAATCTCGCCAAAACAATCTTGAGAAAAAACAGAGCTGGAGGAATCACGGCCCCTGACTTCAGACTATACAACAAAGCTATAGTCATCAAAAGATGCGCGTTTACTAGACACATGAACCAGAACAGAGCTCAGAAATAAACTCGTGCATTTATGGCCAATTAATCTATAACAAAGGAGGTGAGAATGTACAGCGGGGAAAAGACAACCTCCTCAATGAGTGGTGCTGGGAAAGATGGACAGCCACAAGTAAAAAAATTAAATTAGAATGTTTTCTTATACCATACAGAAACAAACTCAAAATAGATTGAAGATCTAAACATAAAACCAGAAATCATAAAACCCCTAGAAGAAAACATCAGCAGAACACTCTTTGACATAAACCATAGCAATCTTTTTTGGATCTGTCTCCTAAGGCAATAAATAAATAGAAATACACATATATGACTTAATTAAACTTAAAAGCTTTTGTAAAACCAAGGAAATCAAAATGAAAAGACAACCTATTGAATGGAAGAAAATAGTTGTAAATGATATGATCAGTAGGGGATGAATACCCAAAATATATAAACTGCTCATACAAAATAAAAAATTCAATTTTAAAAATGCACAGAAGATCTCAACAGACATTTTTCCAAAGAAGACATACAGATGTGTGTATGACACATATGAAGACATACAGATGACCAAGAGGCAGATGTAAAGATGCTCAACACTGCTTATCACCAGAGAAATGCAAATCAAAACCACAGTGAGATATCACCTCACACCCATTAGAATGGCTATCATCAAAAAGACCACACACACACACACACACACACACAAAACACCACAAATAACAAATGTTGGTGAGATCATAGAGGAAAGAAAGAGAACTCGTGAAATATTGATGGGAACGTAAATTGGTGCAGCCACTATGGGAACGACTATGGAGATTCCTCAAAAATCTAAAAATGAGAACTATCATATGATCCAGCAATTCCACTCCTGGGTATGCACCCGAAGAAACAAAGCACTCAGGGGAAAAGATACATGCACCCAATGATCACAGGAGCATTATTTACAACAACCAAGGTATGGAAGCAACTCAAGAGCACAGAACAGATGAATGGAAAAAGAATATGTGGTGTGTATACACACACACACACACACACACAAAATGAAATACTGCTCAGTCATTAAAAAAAAAGAACAAAATTTTGCCATTTCAACAACATGGATGGACATGGAGGGTATTATACTTAGTGAAATAAGTCAGGCAAATAAAGACAAATACTGTATGTTAAATATGTGCATTTTATTGTATGTAAGCTATACCTCAATAAGGTGGATTTAAAAGTGGTTCTCCAAGAAGCAGTCTTCCCCACAAATCTAATTCCCAGTGAGTGCTTCTTTTCCTGAACTTGAATGACAGTACACCATTTATCAATTGATTACCTAACGCCTTATTTCAGCTTCCAATTGTTAAGCAGACCATACGGCCTTACTGTTTAACTCTTTCCCACCTCCACCCTCTCCTTAGCTAACCAGTGTGTGTGGAAAAGAGACAGTATTAAAATAAATGTTCTAATTGATAAGGAAATTATCAGTTAATGAACATATCAATGAGGGCATTCAAGTAAAGCTGGTTTGTAAGTAAAAGTTATGAATTTCTTTTGGACATCAGGAAAAAAAACTTCAGTTAATTTCTTACTGTCGGGCTTCCCTGGTGGCTCAGTGGTGATGAGTCCAGCTGTCAATGCAGGAGACACAAGTTTGATCCCTGATCCAGGAAGATTCAGCTAAACCCATGCACAACTATTGAGCCTGTGCTCTAGAGCCTGGGAGCCACAACAATCGAGCGGTGGCTGCAACATCTGAAGCTCGAGCACTCTAGAGCTGTGCTCTGCAACAAGAGAGGCCACTGCAATGAGAAGCCTGCCCCAAAACAGAAAGGAGCCTCCACATGCCATGACTAGAGAAAAGCCCGCACAGCAATGAAGATCCAGCACAGCCAAAAATAAATGTTAAATTTTAAAAACTTTTTACTGACGTTGAGCATTCAGCTCTGTCCTACAGACACGTGACAATCTAAACCCAAATGTAAATCAGTTAAGATTAGTGATTCCTACTGTGACAGAATGGCCACTGTATTTGCTGCTTCTTTCAAAAGGTTAGAGAGTCTCTTTCCCCACTCCCAGAACCTGGGATGGGCTTGTGGAAGCGATGTCAAGCCAGTTCAAAGGCTTGGCCTTAAGAGACTTTACAGCTTCCAGTCTTGCACCCGTGAGACCATGAAGCCATGTGACCATGTGACCAGGCCTGGCTTGCTGGATAATGAGAAACGTAGGTCCTCTTATTGCCCTAGCTGATAGACATTCAATCACTGTGATACACGGATGATGCCGTCCAAGACCAGCCAGCCTCATCAACCATGGACAAGCCCAGCCTGCACTAGAAGAACACGCAGAAGAACTGCTGACTGAAATAAAGGATGGTTGTTTTAAGCCAGTGAGTTTTGTGGCAGTTTGTAACTCAGCCAATAAATAACAGATACTCAAGGACTCATCTGAAGCTCTCTTAAAAGACAGACCAAGTCACTTAAGACATTTATCAAAAAGTTATTAAATCCTTGGACTCCCCCGGTGGTCCGAGGGTTAAGAATCTGCCTGCCAACACAGGGACAAGGGTTCAATCCCTGGTCAGGAAGAGGCCACATGCCACGTGGGCAGCTACACCGCTGTGCCACAACTACTGAGCCCGAGCTCTAGAGCCCGCAAGTGGCAACGAGTGAAGTCCACTCGCCTAGACAGCCCATGCTCAGCAACGGAATAAGCCACTGCAGTGAGAAGCCCACGATCCCAACGAAGAGTAGCCCACACCCGCCACAGCCAGAGAAAGCCTGCGCACGGCAACAAAGACAGCCAAAAATAAATAAATAAAAATAACTTTAAAAAAGTCATTAAGTCCTTAAACTGAAAGTGAAGGTTGAAGCTGACGTGTAAAGAATAATTTATTTCTCCCAGGAAACATTAACCAGAAAACAATGTAAAGTGTCTCTGAATAGACAACTTGAACGAGTAAATAAATAATCTAATGCTTTAATAGTAAATGTATGATTTCGGAGGCATAGCCAGTGGAATGCTAGGAGTGGTTCACACCAACCTTTGAAATTCAATTATTAAATTTTCAGAAATGTTGTGAGCCAGTTGTTAAACCATTGGTAGGTTAAATCAGCCATGGTAAGAGTATTTACACCATGGAATCCAGTTGTTAAATCTTTACTAGTATATCACTGGGCACATCTGCAATCGGAGGCAAATTTCATCAGTATGTATATTCCTATATACATATTAAAATATCCTTGAGACTTCCCTGGGGGTTCAGTGGTTAAGACTCTGTGCTCCCACTGCAGGGGGCACAGGTTCAATTCCTCGTCAGGGAGCTAAAATCCTGCATGCCATGTGACACAGCCAAAAATAAAAATAAAAAAATAAAATATCCCTAATGCTTAAAGAAGACATTGGTTGGCATAACCAATGCCATGGCATAACATTCTGCCATGATATGTAGTCTTGGGGAAGCCAATTAGTCTTGGTAAATCTGACCCATATATGTAAAGTCTATGCCCCCAAATCATCTTTTAGGTTTCTTTCAGATCTATTATTCTATCTCCTATGAATGTACTGTCTTTCTGGAACTCTCTTTCTTTTTTGATGATCCAGCGGGTGTTGGCAATTTGATCTCTGGTTCCTCTGCCTTTTCTAAAACCAGCTTGAACATCTGGAAGTTCACGGTTCATGTATTGCTGAAGCCTGGCTTGGAGAATTTTGAGCATGACTTTACTAGCGTATGAGATGAGTGCAATTGTGCTGTAGTTTGAGCATTCTTTAGCATTGCCTTTCTTTGGGATTAGAATGAAAATGGACCTTTTCCAGTCCTGTGGCCACTGCTGACTTTTCCACATTTGCTGGCATATTGAGTGCAGCATTTTCACAGCATCATATTTCAGGATTTGAAATAGCTCAACTGGAATTCCATCACCTCCACTAGCTTTGTTCGTAGTGATGCTTTCTAAGGCCCACTTGACTTCACACTCCAGGATGTCTGGCTCTAGGTGAGTGATCACACCATCATGATTATCTGGGTTGTGAAGATCTTTTTTGTACAGTTCTGTGTATTCGTGCCACCTCTTCTTTATCTTTTGCTTCTGTTAGGTCCATACCATTTCTGTCCTTTATCAAGCCCATCTTTGCATGAAATGTTCCCTTGGTATTTCTAATTTTCTTGAAGAGATCTCTAGTCTTTCCCATTCTGTTGTTTTCCTCTATTTCTTTGCATTGATCGCTGAGGAAGGCTTTCTTATCTCTCCTTGCTATTCTTTGGAACTCTGCATTCAGATGCTTGTATCTTTCCTTTTCTCCTTTGCTTTTTGCTTCTCTTCTTTTCACAGCTATTTGTAAGGCCTCCCCAGACAGCCATTTTGCTTTTTTGCATTTCTTTTCCATGGGGATGGTCTTGATCCCTGTCTCCTGTACAATGTCACGAACCTCATTCCATAGTTCATCAGGCACTCTATCAGATCTAGGCCCTTAAATCTATTTCTCACTTCCACTGTATAATCATAAGGGATTTGATTTAGGTCATACCTGAATGGTCTAGTGGTTTTCACTACTTTCTTCAATTTAAGTCTGAATCTGGCAATAAGGAGTTCATGATCTGAGCCACAGTCAGCTCCCGGTCTTGTTTTTGCTGACTGTATAGAGCTTCTCCATCTTTGGCTACAAAGAATATAATCAATCTGATTTCGGTGTTGACCATCTGGTGATGTCCATGTGTAGAGTCTTCTCTTGTGTTGTTGGAATTGACTATGCCAAAGCCTCTGACTGTGTGGATCACAATAAACTGTGGAAAATTCTGAAAGAGATGGGAATACCAGACCACCTAACCTGCCTCTTGAGAAACCTATATGCAGGTCAGGAAGCAACAGTTAGAACTGGACATGGAACAACAGACTGGTTCCAAATAGGAAAAGGAGTACGTCAAGGCTGTATATTGTCACCCTGCTTATTTAACTTCTACGGAGAGTACATCATGAGAAACGCTGGGCTGGAAGAAGCACAAGCTGGAATCAAGATTGCTGGGAGAAACATCAATAACCTCAGATATGCAGATGATACAACCCTTATGGCAGAAAGTGAAGAGGAACTAAAAAGCCTCTTGATGAAAGTGAAAGAGGAGAGTGAAAAAGTTTGCTTAAAGCTCAACATTCAGAAAACGAAGATCATGGCATCTGGTCCCATCACTTCATGGGAAATGGATGGGGAAACAGTGGAAACAGTGTCAGACTTTATTTTGGGGGGCTCCAAAATCACTGCATATGATGACTGCAGCCATGAAATTAAAAGACGCTTACTCCTTGGAAGGAAAGTTATGACTAACCTAGATAGCGTATTGAAAAGCAGAGACATTACTTTGGGAACAAAGGTCTGTCTAGCCAAGGCTATGGTTTTTCCAGTGGTCATGCATGGATGTGAGAGTTGGACTGTGAAGAAAGCTGAGGGCCGAAGAATTGATGCTTTTGAACTGTGGTGTTGGAGAAGACTCTTGAGAGTCCCTTGGACTGCAAGGAGATCCAACCAGTCCATTCTAAAGGAGATCAGCCCTGGGTGTTCTTTGGAAGGAATGATGCTGAAGCTGAAACTCCAGTACTTTGGCCACCTCATGTGAAGAGTTGAGTCATTGGAAAAGACTCTGATGCTGGGAGGGATTGGGGGCAGGAGGAAAAGGGGACGACAGAGGATGAGATGGCTGGATGGCATCACTGACTCGATGGACGTGAGTTTGAGTGAACCCTGGGAGTTGGTGATGGACGGGGAGGCCTGGCGTGCTGCAATTCACGAGGTCGCAAAGAGTCAGACACAACTGAGTGACTGAACTGATAAGTGTACTCATGGTAATTATATCTGGATGGCAATGATGGAAAAGGCCAAGGGAGCATTCAAATGATCACACTGTGCTACTGATCACAAATTTTGCTCTAATTCAAGACAAACTAAAGTGATAGTATAGTAGTAATTACATGTACTTTGGGTTATAGACAGCAAGGAGATCAAACCAGTCCATCCTAAAGGAAATCAGTCCTGAATATTCATTGGAAGGACTAATGCTGAAAGGTGAAATTCCCACCTGATGCGAAGAACTGACTCATTGGAAAAGAACTTGATGCTAGGAAAGATTGAAGGTGGGAGGAGAAAGGGACAACAGAGGATGAGATGACTGGATGGCATCACCGACTCAGTGGACGTGAGTTTGAGTAAACTCCGGGAGTTGGTGTTGGACAGGGTTCCTGGCATGCTGCAGTCCATGGGGTCGCAGAGTCAGACACGACTGAGAGACTACTGAACTGAACTGGGTGAATTCTGACTAGACGGGAAAGAAAAGAAGGTCTGGGGAAGATATTTCATCAGTCAGGAATGAGATCTCATCTCTGAGTCCACAGTGGCTTGAACTCTGTAGGTGCTTAATAAAACTTGCTGAAATTGGGCTTCCTGCAGGAAGATACTAAATAAATGCGAGGTGATTTTAGTGATGTTACTAAATCTAAGGGGATGCCTTTTGGTAGAATTAGGAAACACATTACATACTCTGAGCACTTCTTGCCTGTACGTTGAAGTCTTACTTTCAGAAGGTTAAACAGTACATTAGAAAATAGTAGGGGGCTAAAAGCTGAGCTGTAATTAGAAAAGTATTTCTTTAGCATTGGAATATTTGCAAATTATTTTGGTAAAAATATTAGCAAATAATTTTTAACTTCGGTGGAAAAAAAATCTAAGGAATCATTCCTTTTGCCTATAAACAGTGGAAATACATGTCTATGCCTTCAGCAAAAGACATGATTTGCTAACGTCTTGTGTTTATACAGATATCCAAGTTGACTCATTTCTGAATACACATCTGAAACTGAAAAAATATTCCTTGATGGAATTCTCCCATCCAAAACAAAGGCACATGATGTCTTGTTTTCTTCTTTTCTTAAAAAAGCTTGAATCTAATTAAGGTTGCTTGTGAGAATATGTGGAAACTACTCTCTGTTGCATATCAATATCATTCCAGTACTAACGTTATTATGTGCTTTAGCTGCAGGCATGTAAGAACTAGGGCATAATGTGATAGAGCCTTTAATTGCTGAAAAACCACAGAAGTTATCCCTAGGGGAAAAAAAAGATACAAAGATTCTCAAAATTCTACACTATTTCCGGAGTTTCACAGATACTTCCAACCCAAATCCCATTTACAAAATCCTTTGGTTAAAATCTTCTGCAAAAATCCTCAACAAAATATTACCAAATCAAATCCAAAAAAGTCTAAAAAGAATTATGCACCATGACCAAAAGGGATTTGTCCCAGGTATGTAAGACTGCTTCAACACTCAGAAATCAATGTAATCCATCGGTATCGAAGAAGTCAGAGGACTGAGGACCATCTGATTTTAACGCTTATTATAAAGCTACAATCAAGACAATATAGTATTGGTGAGTGAACAAAAAGGTCAGTGAGACAGAGTCCAAAAACAGACCCATACAGTAGTCAACTGACCTTTGTCAGAGGAGTAAAAGCAACAAAAGTGAGCATAGAATGTCTTTTTAACAAATAGTACTAGAACAACTAGACAGCCACATGCAAAAAAAAAAAAAATCTAAACATTAAGTTGTCACCTTTCACAACAATTAGTTCAAAATGGATTACAGATCTAAATGTAAAAAGCAAAACTGTAAAACATTTAGAAGATAACACAGGAGAAAATCTAGATGATCTTGGGTTTGGTGATGACTGTTTTAGATACAACACCAAAGACACATTTCATAAAAGAATTGATAAGCTAGCCTTCACGTCAATTAAAAATGTCTGCTTTTTGAAAAGACACTGTCAAGAGAATGAAAGGATAAGCCATACACTGGGAGAAAACATTTTCAAAAGACACATCTGATAAAGGACTATTATCCAAAATATACAAAGAACTCTTAAAACTCAACAATAAGAAAACAAATAACCCAATTAAAAATGGGCCCAAAACATTTTAACATTGACTGTGGCTACAGAACTCTATGAATATACTAAAATCTAATTATACACTTTAAATGGGTGAATTGTATGGCATACGAATTGTAACTCAATAAAGCTATCAAAAAAAAAAAAAAAAATGGGTCAAAGACCTTAACAGACACTTCACCAAACACATACAGATGGCAAAGAAGGAGATAAAAATATGCTCCACATTGTATGTCATCAGAGAAATACAAATAAAACAAGACACCACTATTTACAATAACCAGGGCATGGAAGCAACCTAAATGTTCATCAACAGAGGAATGGATAAAGATGTGGTACATACAGTGGAATTTTAGTCACAAAAAGAATGAAATAATACCATCAGCGCAACATGGGTGGACCTAGAGATTATCATACTAAGTGAAGTCAGACAAAGGTAAGTATCATATGATATCACTTATACATGGAATCTAAGTTTTTAAAATGATACAAATGAACTTACTTACAAAACAGAAACAAACTCACAGAATTTTTTTTTTCCTCTTGATGGGGACCATTTTTAAAGTCTTTATTGAATGTTTTTTTTTTTTCCTGAATATTTATTTTTAATTAATTTTATTTTATTTTTGAACTTTACATAATTGTATTAGTTTTGCCAAATATCAAAATGAATCCACCACAGGTATACATGTGTTCCCCATCCTGAACCCTCCTCCCTCCTCCCTCCCCATACCATCCCTCTGGGTCGTCCCAGTGCACCAGCCCCAAGCATCCAGTATCGTGCATTGAACCTGGACTGGCATCTCGTTTCATACATGATATTTTACATGTTTCAATGCCATTCTCCCAAATCTTCCCACCCTCTCCCTCTCCCACAGAGTCCGTAAGACTGTTCTATACATCAGTGTCTCTTTTGCTGTCTCGTATACAAGGTTATCGTTACCATCTTTCTAAATTCCATATATATGCGTTAGTATACTGTATTGGTGTTTTTCCTTCTGGCTTACTTCACTGAATTTGTTACAATATTGCTTCTGTTTTATGTTTTGGTTTTCTGGCCATGCCCCCTGTGGAATCTTACCTCCCTGATCAAGGAATCTAACTCCCACCCTCAGCACTGGAAGGTGAATTCTTAACCCCTGGACCACCAGGGAATTCCCTCACAGATCTTGAAATCAGACTTATGGTTATCAAAGGAGAAATGTGGGGGGAAGTGATAAATCAGGAGAAGGGAATAACATATACATACTACTATACATAAAACAGATAACAAAGACCTACTGTGTAACACAGGGAACTCTATTCAATATTCTGTAATAACCAATATAAGAAAAGAATCTGAAAAAGAAAAAATATATAACTGATTCACTTTGCTCTACAGTTGAAACTGACACACTAGAAATCAACTATATTAGAATAAAATTTTTTTTAAAAATAATAGTCTTCTTAAAAAAAAACTATTGACCAGGATGAAATAACAGCATTCTTTATAATAGGGAACAAATGGAAATAATGATTATGTCTAATCATATGCATGCATGCTAAGTCGCTTCAGTAGTGTCCAACTCTGTGTGACCCTATGGACTGTATCCACCCAGGCTCCTCTGTCCATGGGATTCTCCAGGCAAGAATACTGGAATGGGTTGCCATGCTCTCCTCCAGGGGATCTTCCCAACCCAGGGATCGAACCTGCATCTCTACGTCTCCTGCATTGGCAGGCAGGTTCTTTACCATTAGCACCACCTGGGAAGCCCATGTCTAATGGTATGGGGTTAATTAAAATTACATTCCAGTTTATAAAATAATATGCATCCATTAAATGAGAGTACTGATACAGCAAAAAAATGCATGATACTAAGTGAAAAAGCAAGTTATAAAACAATATGCATAATAAATACAATTATTTTTGGAAATATATTTATGTAGCAAAATAACCCAGGAAAGAAAGGTAGCAAAAATGTTAGTGTTCTCTTTAGATGGGACAATTATAGATAATTTTATTTTCTCTTTAATCTCTAATTTAAAAAAAATAACGATACATTATATTCATGGTTAAAAAGCAACATCATTAGAAAACTAAGTAGCTCAGTAGATACTAGTTGTCTACTTAAAAACTTAACAACTATGCTCCTTAAGGGCCCATTTTTTGTTATTCGCCTGGCAAAAAGTACAATGCCTCTTCACAGTGGTAGGGGTACAACAAATGACTAGATCAACAGAATGAATGATGGCTTTAATTAATTTCACTGCCGTCACTTACTCATCCTTACCTACAGAATACCCAAATAGTATCTGCTAAATTAAGTACATTAAGTCACTGCCCTTTGGGTGAGGAATGCTCAAACCGAACCCTATATGAGAGTGCCCTCTGGTGGTTTCACCGACAATGCTTTTTTCAGTTTGAAGTATGGAGGCCTGGCGTGCTGCGATTCATGGGGTCGCAGTCGGACAAGACTGAGCAACTGAACTGAACTGAACAATCCATTCCTTCCTCCTGGGGATCCTCCCCACCCAGGGATCGAACCCAGGTCTCCTGCCTTGCAGGTGGACTCTACTATCTGAGCCACCAGGGAAGCCCCAACAACAATCCACCTCACCAATGGAAGGAAATATGAGAATAAGGACTTGGTAGTAGTATTTTCATGAAGCTAAATTTATTCTATTTAAAGAGTCATCAGACCTTACATATTTTTAAAATTTCTGAAAAGACAAACTAATCTTCCATGAAATGTTAGTGATGGCAGATAATAGGTTACACCTCTGAGGTGTAATGGAGTGGAGGTGAAGGTGCTGATGAACTATGTACTTATTCAGCAACTCATGAAAACCAGAATTCCAGGAACTACAGTGTTAACTACAATGTATGATACTTCCAGTACAGATAAAACTAATTCTCCAAAGCACTCACATGTATATGTGCACTTTGGACATCTCACAACCGGACAATCTGTATTTACTAGATCCTTGCATTTAGAAGAAACTTTAGTTTTTATTCTTACTACTTTCATAACATGGTATATCTCAATCTTTTGGATATAACAACCTGAAACAACCATTTTTGAAGATATGTCACCAAATATGTGGTTAATATTTCAATTATCAAATTCTACTGTCTCACTTTTCCCCCCAAATGAGTAACAGTTTTATTTCCTTTATACTTTTCTAATATTCCTACATTTTATTGAACACTTGAACCTTCACCTTTCTTTATGAAAAGAACTAGATTAAGGAATAGAATGTGAAATCATTTTTCACATCCAATTTTAAAATATCACAAGTATTGCACAAGTTTGAATAAAGTAACTTTCCATCTTCTTAAAAGACTCCTCACTTCCTAAGGAGAAATCAGAGGCAACAATGATGATCATATATAAGCTGGTAGTGATAATCAACAGAATAAACTATTAACATTCTTATAAGAGGAACCAGAGATCAAATAGCAGAGAAATCAGAGATCAAATTGCCAACATCCGTGGGATCATAGAAAAAGCAAGAGTTTCAGAAAAATATCTACTGCTGCTTTATTGACTATACCAAAGCCTTTGTGTGGATCACAACAAACTGTGGAAAATTCTTCGAGAGAGGGCAATACCAAACCACCTGACCTGCCTCCTGAGAAATCTGTATGCAGGTCAAGAAGCAACAGAGAACCGGACATGGAACAATAGATGGGTTCCAATCGAGAAAGGAGTACGTCAAGGCTGTGCATTGTCACCCTGCTTATTATTGCAGAGTGAGTAAGTGAAGTCGCTCAGTCGTGTCTGACTCTTTGCGACACCATGGACTGTAGCCCACCAGGCTCCTCCATCCATGGGATTCTCCAGGCAAGAATACTGGAGTGGGTTGCCATTTCCTTCTCCAGGGGATCTTCCCAACCCAGGGATCAAACCCAGGTCTCCTGCATTGCAGGCAGACGCTTTAACCTCTGACCCACCAGGGAAGCAGAGTATATATGCAGAGTACATCATGTGAAGTGCCGTGCTGGATGAAGCACAAGCTGGAATCAAGATTACTGGGAGAAATATCACTAACTTCAGACACACAGATGACACCACTCTTTATAAAAGAAGCGGAGAAGAACTAAAGAGCCTCCTAATGAAAGTGAAAGAGGAGAGTGAAAAAGTTGGCTTAAAACTCAACATTCAGAAAACTAAGATCATGGCATCCGGCCCCATCACTTCATAGCAAATAGATGGGGAAATAGTGGCAGACTTTATTTTCTTGGGCTCCAAAATCACTGCAGATGGTGACCAACAGCCATGAAATTAAAAGATGCTTACTCCTTGGAAGAAAAACTTTGAGCAACCTAGATGGCATATTAAAAAGCAGAGTCATTACTTTGCCAACAGCAGTCTGTCTAATCAAAGCTATGGTTTTTCCAGTAGTGACGTATGGATGTGAGAGTTGGACTATAAAGAAAGCTGAGCGCCAAAGAATTGATGCTTTTGAATTGTAGTGTTGGAGAATTGAGAGTCCCTTGGACTGCAATGAGAGCCAACCAGTCAATCCTAAAGGAAATCAGTCCTGAATATTCATCGGAAGGACTGATGCTGAAGCTGAAACTCCAATACTTTAACCACGTGATGCAAAGAACTGACTCATTGGAAAAGATCCTGATGCTGGAAAAGATTGAATGCAGGAGGAGAAGCGGAGGACAGACGATGAGATGGTTGGATGGCATCACCGACTTGATGGACGTGAGTTTGAGCAAGATCCAGGAGTTGGTGACAGACAGGGAAGCCTGGCGTGCTGCAGTCTATGGGGTTGCAAAGAGTTGGACACAACTGAGTGACTGAACAGAACTGATTCTTATAATGCCAGTTTAGTTTAGTAATATTAATGTTCTAATCAGAGTTGCATGTGCTCTGAAGCAAACAGAATTTTTAAGACAGCCAGAAAAAATGTCAAAACGAATAATATATTCTTTCTAGGAAAGTAAAAATTCTTGGATGAAAGAAAACACCTCTTCATAGTGATGCATTGTTAAAAAGCTCTGGAGCCTGACAGTGTGGATCCTGGCTCTGCCACTTGCTAGGTAGGCAGAGTTCAAGTCACTTAGCCTTATCTGTAAAATGGGAAAGATGTTTCTTCAGAGGATTATTTTGAGAATTTAATAATATTGTAAACAAAGGACCTAGCAAATAGTGAAAACTGATTAAAATGTAACTAATTATTCCCTAGAGCCACAAGAAAGGAAAGATCTTTTTCTGTGCAAACAGCATGAGTTTCTTTGTAAAGCAATTTAAAAATCTTCAGAAGAACCATGCACATTTTTATTAATCATATTTATACTACTAACAGTATTTGGTTGATAAAAGTACTTAATCGTACTAGGCACATAAAAATAAATACTAAACTTAAATAACTTAACAGGAAAATACTATAAAATAGGTTCTTTAAAATTCGAATTGTCAAATTCAGAATTATTTACTATATATAAAGAAATACACATTCTAATATATGAAAAGACATTTTATTATTATTTTACTATATAACATATTAGTGAATACACCCAGTTGTATCTTCTCAAAAGGCAAATGAGATCCAGGGTAACAATCCTCTTTGATTCCTGAAAACATCAATATCATCTGTCTTTTGGAGGATTCAGTTTCCTACGACGTCTATGATACCTTGAAAAGAAGAAAACATTTAAAATAAGATTATTTTAATAAAAGTTAACTGTTCCTAATAGAAATATCAAATTTCTATTAGCTTGGTGTTTATTGGCACTCAAAAAAAAAAAATCAATGAAACATAATACATACACAATACATACCTCAAGTAGATAGTTCTTAATAATAAGCCACATTTCCCTGCTGTGAAAATTGTTTTCTTTTAATTAAGCATTTGGAAAGTCTTTTTTCACATCTTGAGGTAGTTTCAATGTGGTAACCTAGATGACTGTTCCTTAACGTAAATCTAATGATTGTCTCTGAAGTAAAGAAACACCACACTGTGAATATGAAGGATACACGCTACTGAAGTTTTATTTAAAAGGAGATGATCAGCTCTAAATGGAAACCTCTTGAGCTGCAAAATCATGTTTTAATAAACAATAAAATATAATTAGTTGTATGTATACAGAAAATGTGCAGTATCACAAAAAATGGAAGAATTATAAATTAAAACAGTGAGAAATCTTTTCCCTTGTTTTTGCAATCACAAATAATTTTTAAATTATAATGCACAATCCAAGCATAGGTATGGTGAACTAAGCAATATCAGACCCAACTGCTTAAAGCATGCATCAGTATAACATTTGAAAACCAGTGTGGCACTATCAAAAATTTTTTTTATTAATCATAACTTTTGATCTAATCATTCCTCTCTGGAAATCTATCCTAAAGCAATAAGTAGTTAAAATATTAACTATCTTAATATGAAAATATTAAATATATAATATTAAATATTAAAGGGGGAAGGGATGATACAGGATTCAAATTTATATATACAGTATGATTAAAACCATGTAAAAATAGGAGAACTATTAAAACTTATGTAAAGAAAGAAAGAAAGAAAATGCACTGTTACCAGTGACTAAAGTGTTTTCACCATGCAGAATTTTCTTTTCTTTTTTCAACTGCTCTTTTCAATTCTTTTTTCAATAAAGAAATCTTTCTTTATTGAGTCAAGAATATTTCTGCACAGAGTACATGTGCTTTCAGTGATGAGTTCTCTTCAAAAATTCCCTTAAGGCGAGACTGTAGCAAATTGATCTGAGCTAATTTTTAACTTTTTTGCTAGTGTAGAAATTCAATGTAAAAATATCTATACCAATGAGTGACAAGGCATGTATCTTATGTCCTTCAGTTGTTGTGATTAAGATGATCTCAAGTATTTTTTGCTTATCTTAAAGGTTTCATACAGGCAACTTTCCCATACACTGTTTTTTGATAAATTGCAAAATACAGAAATTAAGTTAAATAAATGAAGTACATCTATATATACTAACACGGAATACTAAGTTGTAGGATAACACATATAACATATTATCACTACCTAAACATGTCTACATATACTTATATTGGCATTGAGAAGATTATGGTTTTCTTAAGGGCTCCAGCTATGTGCCATATAATCAAGGTTTTACTAGCGCAATTGTATTCCTGAAATATGTTCTGTAAAAGCTGTGAGCCACAGAATAGGGGTTTGGGAAATTACAAACTTCCTGAAATTATTTATTAAAATTTTGAACATTATTTATTTTCCTGGGAAGTGGATTAATAGGTTTCATTGGATTCTCAATGAAGTCTGTGGTTCTAAAAATCTAAGCACTGTCCTACACAAGTGTGATTCAGCTTACAATGCTCAAACATTTTCACTACTCAAGATGCTTAAGACCCGAAAACACTTTGAGATCTTGATAGCCCTGAATCTAACAAAGTCAAATTCTAAAATATGCTCAATAAATGTCAAATAGCATTTACAGATTTTTTATCAAGCATGAATGTCAACACTCGGAAGCAAACACCTGAATTTTAAGGTGCCCTTATAGAACTGGACATGGAACAACAAACTGGTTCCAAATAGGAAAAGGAGTACGTCAAGGCTGTATATCGTCACCCTGCTTATTTAACTTACATGCAGAGTACATCATGAGAAACGCTGGGCTGAAGGAAGCACAAGCTGGAATCAAGATTCCCGGGAGAAATATCAATAACCTCAGATATGCAGATGACAACCACCCTTATGGCACAAAGTGAAGAAGAACTAAAGAACCTCTTGATGAAAGTGAAAGAGGAGAGTGAAAAAGTTGGCTTAAAGCTCAACATTCAGAAAACGAAGATCATGGCATCCGGTCTCATCACTTCATGGCAAATAGATGGGGAAACAGTGGAAACAGTGGCTGACTTTATTTTTCTGGGCTCCAAAATCACTGCAGATGGTGATTGCAGCCATGAAATTAAAAGACGCTTGCTCCTTGGAAGGAAAGTTATGACTAACCTTGATAGCATATTCAAAAGCAGAGACATTACTTTGGGAACAAAGGTCCATCTAGTCAAGGCTATGGTTTTTCCAGTAGTCATGTATGGATGTGAGAGTTGGACTATAAAGAAGGTTGAGTGCCGAAAAATTGATGCTTTTGAACTGTGGTGTTGGAGAAGACTCTTGAGAGTCCCTTGGACTGCAAGGAGATCCAACCAGTCCATCCTAAAGGAGATCAGTCCTGGGTGTTCATTGGAAGGACTGATATTGAAGCTGAAACTCCCAATACTTTGGCCACCTGATGCAAACAGCTAACCCATTTGAAAAGACCCTGATGCTGGGAAAGACTGAGGGCAGGAGGAGAAGGAGACAACAGAGGATGAGATGGTTGGATGGCGTCACCGACTCGATGGACACGGGTTTGGGTGGACTCCGGGAGTTGGTGATGGACAGGGAGGCCTGGCGTGCTACAGTTCATGGGGTCGCAAAGAGTCGGACAAGACTGAGCGACTGAACTGAACTATGACTTATCATCTAAACTGGGATCATTTAAAAAATAAAAACCTGTTCTATTAATAATTAACAAAATAGTTAAACTGAGACAGTCCCTGGCAAGCCAAAATGTATTGTTATCCTTCTTCTTATTATTTTTTTAAATTTTATTTTATTTTTAAACTTTACATAATTGTATTAGTTTTGCCAAATATCAAAATGAATCCGCCACAGGTATACATGTGTTCCCCATCCTGAACCCTCCTCCATCCTCCCTCCCCATACCATCCCTCTGGGTCGTCCCAGTGCACTAGCCCCAAGCATCCAGTATCGTGCATCGAACCTGGACTGGCCACTCATTTCTTACATGATATTTTACATGTTTCAATGCCATTCTCCCAAATCTTCCCACCCTCTCCCTCTCCCACAGAGTCCATAAGACTGTTCTATACATCAGTGTCTCTTTTGCTGTCTCGTACACAGGGTTATTGTTACCATCTTTCTAAATTCCATATATATGCATTAGTATACTGTATTGGTGTTTTTCCTTCTGGCTTACTTCACTCTGTATAATAGGCTCCAGTTTCATCCACCTCATTAGAACTGATTCAAATGTATTCTTTTTAATGGCTGAGTAATACTCCATTGTGTATATGTACCATAGCTTTCTTATCCATTCATCTGCTGATGGACATCTAGGTTGCTTCCATGTCCTGGCTATTAAAAATAGTGCTGCGATGAACATTGGAGTACACATGTCTCTTTCCCTTCTGGTTTCCTCAGTGTGTATGCCCAGCAGTGGGATTGCTGGATCATAAGGCAGTTCTATTTCTAGTTTTTTAAGGAATCTCCACACTGTTCGCCATAGTGGCTGTACTAGTTTTATTGTTATCCTTCTTAAATTACACAATGACTCAGTGATATCAGAAAGATTTGTCAACAGCTCTTAGTCCAGGATAGTACTTCACCCTCTGGTTCACAATGCAGCTGGATGTTCAATGTCTCCTAGTGATGGTGGGAGTTAATTTTTGTTGCCTCCATGGGAAAATATTCAAGTTGCTCTTTAAAGAGGTAGTGCTACTCATATATTTATAGCATCGTTTTATATTTCAGAAATTTAGAATTATGTTCCATATCCTTCTTACTTTCAATCCAGACTTCTTTCAATCCTTCCATCCTTTTTTTTCCAACATAACTTTACATTTGGTGGAGTTATGTTACCTATTTTCTTTTTTAAGAGATATTATGAAAATCAGAATCATTCACTTATTCATTCGTTTTTAAATATGTGGAGCATCTACTACATAGCAGGCATCATTTTTAGGCACTAAAGTTTCTGTGGTACACAAAAAAATGACAAAATCCCTACTCTCATGAAGCTTACATTCTTGTGTATTAGACAGAAAAATTAGATAAACAAGTTGGCCAAGGAAGGCTTCGGTGATAAAAACTCCAAAGAAGAGGTGATGGAATCCCAACTGAGCTATTTGAAATCCTAAAAGATGATGCTGTTAAAGTGCTGCATTCAATATGCTAACAAATTTGGAAAACTCAGCAGTGGCCACAGGACTGGAAAAGGTCAGTTTTTCAAATCCCAAAGAAGGGCAATGCCTAAGAATGTTCAAAATACCATAAATTGCACTCATTTCACATGCTAGCAAGGTAACGCTCAAAATCCTTCATGCTAGTCTTCAACAGTATGTGAACTGAGAACTTTCAGATATACAAGGTAGATTTAGAAAAGGCAGAGGAACCAAAGGTCAAACTGTCAACATCCACTGGATCATAGAAAAAGCAAGAGAATTTCAGAAAAACATCTACTTCTGCTTCATTGACTACACTAAAGCTTTTGACTGTATGGATCACAACAAACTGTGGAAAATTCTTAAAGAGATGGTCCAGACCACCTTATCTGCTTCCTGTGAAACCTATATGCATGTCAAGAAGCAAAGGTAAGAACCAGACATGGAACAATGAACTGGTTCAAAACTGGGAAAGGAGAGTACATCAAGGCTGTATATTGTCACCCTGCTTATTTAACTTATATGCAGAGTACATCATGTGAAATACCAGGCTGGATGAATCACAACCTGGAATGAAGATTGCTGGGAGAAATATCAATAACCTCAGATATGCAGATAACACCACCCTTATGGCAGAAAGTGAAGAAGAACTAAAGAGCCTCTTGATAAGCGTGAAAGAAGAGTGAAGAAGATGGCTTAAAACTCAACATTCAAAAAACGAAGATCATGGCATTCAGTCCCATCACTTCATGGCAAATAGATGGGGAAACAATGGAAACAGTGACAGACTATTTTCTTGGGCTCCGAAATCACTGTGGATAGTGACTGCAACCATAAAATTAAAAGATGCTTGCTCCTTGGAAGAAAAGCTATCACAAACCTAGACAGCATATTAAAGTGCAGAGACATTACTTTGTCAACAAAGGTCTGTATAGTCAAAGTGAAAAAGTGAAAGCGAAGTCGCTCAGTCATGTCCGACTCTTTGCAACCCCATGGACTGCAGCCTGCCAGGTTCCTCTGTCCATGGGATTTTCCAGGCAACAATACTGGAGTGGGCTGCCATTTCCTTCTCCAGGGAATCTTCCCAACCCAGGGATTGAACCTGGGTCTCCCAGATTGTAGGCAGATGCTTTTACCATCTGAGCCACCAGGGAAGTCAAAAGTATGGTTTTTCCAATAATCACATATGGATGTAAGAGTTGGACCATAAAGAAGGCTGAGGACTGAAGAACTGATGTTTTTGAACTGTGGTGCTGGGAAGACTCTTGAGAGTCCCTTGGACTGCAAGGAAATCAAACCAATCAATCTTAAAGGAAATCAACCCTGAACTGGAAGGACTGATGGTGAAGCTGAAACTCAAGCTTCAGTACTTTGGCCACCTGATGTGAAGAGCCAACTCACTGGAAAAGACTCTGATGCTAGGAAAGATAGAGAGCAGGAGGAGAAGGGAACAACAGAGAACGAGATGGTTGGACAGCATCACCAGCTCAATGGACATGAGTTTGAGCAAGCTCCGAGAGACGGTGAAGGACAGGGAAGCCTGATATGCTGCAGTCCATGGGGTTGCAAAGAGTCAGACACAACTGAGCGACTGAACAACAACAAAAATAACAGGTCTGAGGTGGAAGGAAGGGCATGTTGAAGGAACAGCAAAGAGGTCATGAGGTTGCAACAGCCTGAAGATGGAAGAGAACAATTGGAAATGAGAGTAGAAAGGTGATAAGAGGATCAGATCACGTAAATTCTTGTAGATAATAGGTAAGGCCTATAGTTTTCCGTGAGTGAGATGGAAAGCTGCTGGAGGTTTTTCAACAGAAAATTTATAATAACTAACAGAATTCTGGCTGTGTGCTCAGAACAGACTGCAGGAAAGCAAAGGCTGAAGTAGGGAGACCAGTTAGAAAGTTCCTTCTATGAACCAGGCTAAAGATGGTGGCACACATGGGATGATGACAGAGGGAATGGTGATAAACGGTCAAATTGATACATTTTGGAGATAGAGGCAACAGGATCTGCTAACAGACCAGATGTTGGGGGTGAGACAAATAGAAAAGTTAAGAATGGCACCAAGATTTCTGGCCCAAGCAGCTAGAAGAATGGAACTGGCATTAACTGAGACAGGGAAACTTGCAGGAGAAGCTGGTTTGTGAGAGACCATGAGAAGCTCGGTTAAAGACACATTAAGTTAAGGATATCCATTAGACAAGTCAAGTAGGCCCCTGGAAATACAGGTCTGGAGGTCAATGGACAGGAAGAGATAGATCTGGGAGCCAATGTAGATGGTATTTAAACCCAGAAGACTGGATGAGATCACTGTCTTAGGGAATGGACAGAAAAGATGAGAGAACCAAGGACTGATCCTTGGGGAACTCCAAAATTTAGACATAAGGGAAATGAAAAGGAATCAGCAAGAGAAACCAAGATATTAATAGTATATGAACTCTGAATATGTAAAAAATGTAAAAAAGAGTTTCAGCAAACTTATTAAGGTTGAATTAATGAGAAAAATAACAGAAAACTCAAACAGAACCACTAGGAACTCTGCAATATTGCTAAAATGATGTGTTCTGCAAAGAACCATAATGAAAGGAATGCTCCACTGACTTTATTTTTTTCACGCCAACTGAGGAAGACTAAAGACAGGAAGAAGAGCTTGGACACAGATGCTGGCAACTTAGGGCACTGATACGTTCTGCTTCTTGAGTACTGGCGGCATTAAAGGCCAACAGGAGACACCTCAGGGGCTGCAGAGAAGAGCAAAATGACTCACAATCAGGTCCTCAACACCTGTATACAGAGGAGCTATCTAATGCAAATTATAGGGAGTACAAAGAAATTGATTTGTAGAAGAAGTACCTTTCACAGAATATATTCAAAGTCCCATTACATCAGGTAAATTATAATGTAGTGATTTAGCTAGGGTAATTAATTTGTTTTCATCACCTATAATATCATAAAATAGGAAGTAGCGGGAGCCTCATGGTTACATACGCTATATTTTTTAAAAATCAATCTTTGCACAACTGCATATAAAAATAGGCAAAAGGCAGAGGGGAGGGAACCAAAACTTCAATTTAATCCCAAACCCTCAGCCCGAATTTCCTCATTGCTCATTCTCACCCTGAAAATTCAAACAGCTCTATACCCAGTCTCAGTATAAAGCCCAAATCTAAGAGGACTCTTTGAATTGCCATCCTAAAGTAAATAAGATCATTGGGATTAGGAAACAGTAATATCCAGTTCATAAATTTAGTGGTAACAATTCTAACAGTGGATCTCCATATATGAGATAACCTAACGCCCAGTGTTTATAATCTACTGGACTATTTCAGCATCAATTCTGTACAGTCATACTACCTATGCTTCCAGTCCACCCCACTGTGGGTGAGGTCAATAATTAAATGCAGGTAGGTTCAGGATTCGGAGAAGGCAATGGCACCCCACTCCAGTACTCTTGCCTGGAAAATTCCATGGATGGAGGAGCCTGGTGGGCTACAGTCCATGGGGTCGCAAAGAGTCGGACACGACTGAGCGACTTCACTTTCACTTTTCACTTTCATGCATTGGAGAAGGAAATGGTAACCCACTCCAGTGTTCTTGCCTGGAGAATCCCAGGGACGGGGGAGCCTGGTGGGCTGCCGTCTATGGGGTCGCACAGAGTCGGACACGACTGAAGCGACTTAGCAGCAGCAGCAGGTTCAGGATTGAATGAGGGAGCCAACACCCTGGGATCATAAAGCCTTTGCTGACCTTTATTCAGAATCTGATAATAAAGAACATCTTAATGCACAGGTGACCTACCTAGATAAAATGGAAATTAAACAAATCCTCATGACTTAACAGCTCAACTCTGAAAATAAAACTTCCAAGAATCACAGGGAAATTTACCAATGCACCAACCCAAAGACGACCATAAAGTACAGCTTCAAAGAAAAACAACACCTTCAAGAAACTGGAAGGATAATTAGGTAAGATAATATCCCATCAGACAGTGACTTAATACATAGACATCATAGTAAAGATACTGTATTAGAGGTCTTCCAGGAAATTACAAAACAGAAGTTACATTCCTGATGAAGACAGAATGACAGCAAAAGATGAAACCAAAAAATTACCCACAAATATAACGTTAATGGGTATCTAATAAGTTATAGTTAAAATAATTTAGAGGTGGTAGCTATTCAAAGTGACTATAATCAAATTTCATGAAAAAAGTAGGCTAAGGGCAAATGGCAGAAGAAGAGTGCAAGTACTGAAAATCAAAAGCAAAAGCACGTAAGATGGCTTGATACTAAAGTCAGAAGTGAGACTGGATAAAAAAAACCAAATACAACTATATTTCCTTTTAAAACCCCACTTTTGGAGACTTCTGTGGTGGTCCAGCGGTTAAGTTCATGCTTTTGATTCACCAGTTCAATCCCTGATCAGGGTTATATGCTGCACTTGGCATAAACAAACAAAAAAAAAACCCTTCAAACTTTATAAAAAATTTTGCACAGCAAATAGAACTATAAACAAAATGAATGAACAACCCACAGAATGGGAGAAAATATTTGCAAGCAATGCAACTAACAAAGGATTCATCTCCAAAATATACAGACAGTTCATGCTGCTCAATATCAAAAGAATAAAGAACCCAATCAGTAAATGGGCAGGGACTCCTGTGGTGGTCCATTGGGCTAAAACTCCATGCTCCCAATATAAGGGGCAAGATTCCATTCCTGGTTGGGGAACTAAGACCTGGCATGCCTCATGGTGCAGCCAAAAAAAGAAGATAAAAAAGGGGGGCAGAAGATCTAAACAGACATTTCTCCAAAGACAGACAGATGGCCAAAAAGCACATGAAAAGATGCTCAACACTACTAATTATTAGAGAAATGCAAATCAAAACTATAAGGGGGACTTACCCAATGTCCAGTGGCTAAGAATCCACCTTCGAATACAAGGGACATGGGTTTGATCCCTGGTCAGGGAGAGGATCAACTAAGCCTATGCTCCACAATAAGAGAAGCCTACACAGTTCAGCAAAAGAAAGCCTTCAAACCACAACAAAAAGCCCACATGCCACAACAAAGACCCAGTGTAGTCAAAATATTAAAAAATAAATTAATTAAAAACAAAAAACTACAATGAGGCATTACTGTAGTTTACCCCAGTCAGAATGGCCATTACCAAAAAGTCTGCAAACAATAAATGCTGGAGAGGGTATGAAGAAAAGGAAACTCGCCTATACTGTTGGTGGGAAGGTAAACTGGTACGAACATTATGGAGAACAGTATAAATATTCCTTTAAGAACTAAGAACAAAACTACCATATGATCCAGCAATCCTACTCCTGAGTATATATTCAGGGAAAACCGTAATTCAGAAAGATGCATGCATCCCAGTGTTCACTGCAGTATATTTATAATAGCCAAAACACATAAGCAAACTCAATGTCCATCAACAGAGGAATAGATAAACAAGATGTGGTACATATATATAATACAATGAGATTTTACTCAGCAATAAAAAAGAATGAAATAATGCCATTTGCAGCAACATGAATGGACCAAGAGATTACCATGCTAAGTGAAATAAGTCAGAGAAAGATAAGTATCATATGGTGTCACTTACATGTGGAATCCAACAACAATAACAAAAAAATGATACAAATGAATTAATTTACAAAACAAACAGACTCACAGATCCTGAGATCAAACTTAGGGTTACCAAAGGAGAAAGGTGGAGGGAAATGATAAATTAGAAGACTGAGATTAACACATACACACTACTATATATAAAATAGATAATTAACAAGGACCTACTGTAGAGCACAGGAAACTCTACTCAATATTCTGAATAACCTATACAGGAAAAGAACCTGAAAAAGAATGGAGATACACACACACACACACACACTAATTCACTCTGCTGTACACCTGAAACTAACACTGTAAGTCAATTATACTCCAATAAAAATTTTTAAAACTTAAATAGGACTTCCCTTGTGATGCAGTGGATAAGAATCCTTCTGCTAATGCAAGGGCCACAGGTTTGATCCCTGATCCAGGAAGATCCCACATACCACGGAGCAACTAAGCCCATGCTTACAATGCTGAGCCTGTGCTCTGGAGTCCAGGAGCTGCAACTGCTGAGCCCCCGTGCCACAACCACCGAAGTTCAAATGCTTTAGAGCCCGTGCTCTGCAACAAGAGAAACTAACGCAATAAGAAGCCTGTGTACCACGACAAGAGAGTCACCTCCACTTGCCACAACTAGAGAGAAGCCCAGGCAGTGTTGAAGACCCAGCACAGCCCAAATTAATTAAAAAAATAAAACGGCCAAAATACTGGAAAGAACCCAAAATGTCCAACTGGTTAACAGATAAACTGTGGTCTATCCATACAAGGAAATATTATTCAGAAATAAAAAAGGACAAACTATTGGTATATACAACAATATGGATGAATCTCAAAAGCACTGTACTTAGTGAAATAAGTCAGACACGAAAGGTTATGTACTGTATAATCCCATTTGTATGAAATTCTAGAAAGTAATAAAAAGCAGACAAGTAATTGCCAAGGGTGAGGATTATAGGGAGGGATCAGAATGCGAAAAGGCATAGGAGAACTTCCTGGAGTTATGAACACAGTCTATATTATGATCGTGGTAGTGATTATCAAACAAAGCAGGACCTTAAGGCCCTTGACCGCCCTCCCGCATATCCTCAGCTTGCTTTCTGTCTGTGGAAAAACATTAGCCAATGAATAAGTTTAATCAGAGAAGTGAGAAAATGTAGAAACAAAGGAAAACAGTCCAACAAGACTAAATAACAACAGTTGTCATAATAACAATAGAATAACAATAATGATATGCTGAGTATTATACTCAGCATGTACAGCATGTAATAACTACGCAAGACAGCTGTATAACTATTATCCAAAGTGGGTGTTCAGCTACTCGCATCTCAAAAGCTGGTAAGTAGACAAGGCTGGTGGAAAGGAAAGTTTGCTTTATTTTGGAGATTGGCTCCCAGGGTGAGTAGCTACTGCTGTCTGTTCAAAGGCTGACTCCCCCGACTGACAGTTGGTGGGCAAGAGCTCTTATAGACAGAGGGAGGGGGCTCCATGCAGAAAACAGTACAGTCAGCTCTGACAGTTATCTTGAAATTGGTCACTGGTGCTCTGATCAGCATCATCTTGATTGTTGTAAGTATGACCCTATGTGAGCCTTTACAACCCTGGGGATTGTAGCCCATCAGGCTGCTCTGTCCAGGGGATTCTCCAGACAAGAATATTGGAGTGGATTGCCATTCACTTCTCCAGGGGATCTTCCCCACCCAGAAACCCAACTCTTGTCTCAACATCTCCTACAAGCAGGTGGGTTCTTTACCACTAGCAGTATATATTTGTTACAATGTATATACATTTACATACTTGAACTAGTGAATATTTCACTTAAAACATTTGTCAAAAATCACAAAGTTGTAAACTTAAAACTGGTAAACTTGAAGTATGCAAACTAAACCTCAAAAGAGCCTATTTAAGAAAAGATGCTTCAGGGAGCTCTCTCGGGGCCTAGTCGTCAGATTTGGTGCTTTCACTGCCCTGGCCTGGGTTCAGTCCCTGGTTAGGGAACTGAGATCCTACCAGCTGCATGGCACAGTCAAAAAAAAAGAAAGATGCTTCAAAAAGAGTAAGAGAAAAACTGTGAGTGGGAGACAATGAGACAGTATTAATTATCATTATCACTACCACTGTACATATACTGTATGCCAGGTGTTTGATTATATTTTATCTCAAAACCACCAAGCAAATTAAGCATTATTATTTCTATTTTCTTCAACAGATAACAAGATTGAATAACTAGCTAGTAAGTAGCAGAGATAAGATGATTTAAGTCAGTCTAGCCTCTTTAACACAGTTATACTCTCAGAAAAGGTTCTACTTTATTGGAGTTCAAAAAGCACAGAACTGAGTATAATATGAGGTTGGGTTATTCATATAGGGAGAGTTTAACAGTGTTCATCTACGGGGAAGACAGCATTTGTAGGTATAAAGAAGATTTTTATTTTATACTTTAAATGCTTCTGAATTGTTTTAAAATACTTTAAAAACAAGTATTTTATACCTTTCAATAACTTATTTAAAAAGATGTTATATAGCCCCAAGTAGTAAACTCATAATGGGTCCCTTTCTTTTAACTGTTATAACTTTAAAACTGTGGAATATTTAGTAAAATATCCTTGTATATCCCGTCTGATATTTAAGAAATGTTCTCTACAATCTAGAAACCAACACTTGAAAATGGCTCCCATTAAACCAAACTATCTATATATATACATACCAAATAAATATTTGTTAAGTATCAGTAATCACACATTAAAATTGTGAAAGATGATGCATCACAATGGCAATGCCTACAGGTAAAACTTTTCTCTGTACACATAAGCTAGCATCTGGAGTTTTTATGTTGAACTCTTTATTAGGAGAGATACTGGGATAATCAACTGCATCTAATTAAAGTCTGCTTAGAACTGAAAATGCCTAGTAATCCTGAAGGGAGAAGACATACCAGGAGATTAAATTAATTAGCAGTCAAAGCTAATTAGCAGTAATTAAGATCAAACACAGGTGGGGTACTAGACAGAAAAGTCTGAAGATTACACATTTGGTTTTAAGACTCCCTAATGGTCTTCTTGCCTTCGGTCTTTCCTCTTCAAATTACAAACCAACACAGAACTTTTATAACTTCAGCACTTTGGTTATGAACAAAAGATCACAAGAAAACTGCAGCAATATGAAACATGCAGGAAACAAGTACTGAAAGCCATTATAAAAAAAATTTTAAGGTGGGGCTTGAACTAAAATATCTCGATGATGGGAAAGAAATAAATGATCAACATGAGCAATGGTATGAATCATAGAAAGAAATCTTAGAATACAGCAGTGACTGAGATATGGAGCTATATAAATGGTTTGCTAACCTGTTTTCCTATAATTTACAAAGAGGGAAAAACATAGACTGCATGTATAAACTAAGTGGGTACTGAATAAGAAAGAAAAATCAAGGAAGGGTACATAAAATAGATGAAGGAATTGAAAGACACTATGGTAGCCAAGAGATAAATGGATAAAGAAGATGTAATATATTTATTTGCTACACACAGCAACTTGTGGGATCTCAGTTCCCAATCAGGGACTGAATCCATGTCCTCGGCAGTGAAAGCACAGAGTCCTAACCACTGGACAACCAGGAAATTTCCAGTATTAGGTTTAGTTAAATAGGTCAGACAGAGAAAGACAAATGCTCTATGTTATCACCTATATGTGGAATCTAAAAAATAAAACAAATGTATATAACAAAATGGGCTTCCCAGGTGGCACTAGTGGTAAAGAATCCGGCTGCCAATGCAGGAGACCTAAGAGATGCAGGTTTGATCCCTGGGTCAGGAAGATTCCCTGGAGGAGGGCATGGCAACCCACTCCAATATTCTTGCCTGGAGAGTCCCCTGGAGGACACAGGAGCCTGGCGGGCTACAGTCCATGGGGTTGCAAAGAGTTGGTCACGACTGAAGTGACTCAGCATGCACACATATATAACAAAACAGAAACCAACTCAGAGAACAAACTAGTGGTAATCAGTGGGGAGAAGGGAGAGATGCAAGGTAGGAGTGCGAGATTAAGAAACACAAATTACTATGTATAAAATAAACAAGCAACATGGATATATTGCACAGCACAGGAAAATATACCCATTATTTTGTATTAATTTTAAATGGGGTAAAACCTATAAAAATACTGAATCACTAGTTTGAGGTACACCGCAAACTAATATAACATTGTAAGCCAATTATGCTTCAATAAATTAAAAACAAATATTGTTTTAACTTAAAATAGACACTACAGTGGCAAAAAAAAAAAATCATAGATTTTTTTCCCCTGGAAACTGATGCACAAATATCATTTTATTACAGAAAGATTATTAAGGGAGAGAAAGGCTTTTTTTAAGTGGAAAAGAAGAGCTGTGCTTTGTTATAACGAATTTAAAACTTTGCACAGATATCTAGTTAGAAATATTCTAAGGACAATGAATAAAAACAATACTTTAAATGACTATATCACAAAATAGAAAAAATTTTAAGAACCCTTGCAAGATTCCCTGAAAGCTTTGATTAAACCCTCCCACTAAAATAAGGGAAGAAAAGAAGTACACTTTCATTTTAGCTATACTTTATGTAGATTTAAAAGCACAGTTCAGTAGGTGAACATACTGGGTGTTAACTCCTTCAGGCAAAGTACAACCTCAGAAGGCTGTTAACAGAAACAAAGCTGTGTTATTTCTTTAGTGTTCAGTGAGAGATGAAGAAGAAAAGAAAACACTTACTGTCCACGAGGATACCAACGGTGCTTGGTAGTAAAGAACATTTTACTGAGTTGTTCTATCATGGGTCCTTGCTCTAAGTGTTCACTTTTTTCTTCTAATCTGGTTTTCAGTACTAGATCATGTGTTTCTTCATTGTTATGCACTGGATCTGGCCGAGGGATAGGCTACAAAATAAACAGCAGTGAACATCAACGTGTAGGAATGTTAGCCAGCATCTGATTGAGTTGACGGTAAAATAATTACCACCACAGTATCTCAAGGTGGGTAGGTAAGTCACCAGAATGGTTTCACTGAGTCGCACTGTCAGTTAGCATATCAGAATGTACTGTCCAGTGGTTATTTTTGGCTGCACCAGTCATGGAATGTGGGATCTTAGTTCTCCAACTAGGGATTGAAGCTATGCCCTCTGCAGTGGAAGTACAAAGCCCTAACCACTGGACCATCAGGGAAGTCCCCAGAAATATTTTTCTTCTCATATCAAGTTCTGGGTTTCCTTTCCAATAATAAAGTTATTACTTAAATTTATCTTCCCCCAATAATAAAGTACTTATTACTTTACTCTATATTTCTCAAAACTATAAATCGTGCCCATTTTACTTTTTAACTTAAAAGTTTACAGTCTCAGGATTTCCCTAATGGTCCAGTGGTTAAAATTTGATGCTTCCACTGCAGGGGGCTCGAGTTTGATCCCTGGTCAGGGAGCTGAGATCCCACATATCACATGGCTCATGCAAAAAAAAAAAAAAATTACAGTGTCTACAGTCTCTAACATTAAAGTGAGATACAATGAAAAACCTTCATTTGAAAATGACATTTTTATATCCAAAAGGAAAATTTTTCAGTATTTTCATTTTAGGTGACTGCACTGGAATTAAATGATGCTTTATGATAATTTGAGTAGTTTCTTTCCCCAAAGACGTTAATTACTAAAAAAAAAAATCTCATTTCTTCCCAACACTAGTAAGACAGCATATGCCCATCAGCAACAGTGGCTGACTAAAGTTCTTAAAAATCAGTGCCTTGGAAAGTCAGCTTACCTATATTTTAAATATTAAGAGATATGACATGTAACACAAGATTGTAACATTATATTAGTTTTACAAAAAATATAACATATATAAAATAACATATATGTATGTTACATATATATCATATATAAGACATATATATATTTATACATAACATATATAAAAGACGCTTGCTTCTTGGAAGAAAAGCCATGACCAACCTAGACAGTATACTGAAAAGCAGAGACATTACTTTGCTGACAAAGGTCCATCTAGTCAAAGCTATGGTTTTTCCAGCAGTCATGTACGGATGTGAGAGATGGACTATAAAGAAAGCCGAGCACCAAAGAATTGATGCTTTTGAACTGTGGTGTTGGAGAAGACTCCTTAGAGTCCCTTGGACTGCAAGGAGATCTAACCAGTCCATCCTAAAGGAGATCAGTCCTTAATATTCACTGCAAGGACTGATGCTGAAGCTGAAACTCCAATACTTTGGCCACCTGATGCGAAGAACTGACCCATTTGAAAATACCCTGATATTGGGAAAGATTGAAGGCAAGAGGAGAAGGGGATGACAGAGGATGAGATGGTTGGATGGCATCACCGACTCAATGGACATGAGTTTGAGCAAGCTCAGGAGTTGGTGATGGACAAGGAAGCCTGGTGTGCTGCAGTCCATGGGGTCACAAAGAGTCAGACACAACTAAGAGAATGAACTGAAAACATATATAAGCTTTACAAACACCTTATATATGTATTACAACACAATGAAACCTTGAATTTACAAATGAAACAATTCAAACACAGACGTCTTCTTATATTCATACACTATTAATGACAACTACTACATTCTACCACTGTATTAAATGTTAGAGCATATATTCATATTTATTTAGCTTATGTACATGAAAAAAATAAAGCCATTTTAAAAGGCAATCTGTAAGTACATGATGGTGGTGCAACTGACTAAGTACTTCAGAAATGCAAAGTAACAAAGACATTAGTGAAACATAAAACAGGAGCCAAGTTAGAGCCTTGTCATAGAGTGCAGAATGAGTTCTAGAAGGAATAAAAAACATTACAAGTAGAGCAAAGTAGGTAAAAACACAATAAACAGGCAATCTTAAAAAAGGGACCCTGAGAAATAAAGATTATAAAAAGCTTTCACAGTTTCAGTTTTCGTGGTTCAGTGGTAAAGGATCTGTCTAAAATGCGGGAGATGCAGGTTCGATCCCTGGGTCAAGAAAATCCTCTGGAGAAGGAAATGACAACCCACTCCAGTATTCCTGCCTGGGAAATCCCATGGACAGAGGAGCATGGCAATCCATAGTTCATGGGGTTGCAAACTGTCAGACATCACTTAACCACTGAGCACTAAGTACAACAATTTGACATAAGTAGAAATAAGGAACCACAGTGTGGGAGGGAATAAGGAGAAAGTATAATGAAGAGGTTAAGAATTTGGGCTTTGGTCAATAACTACTAACTCTGTGACCTTGGAAAAGTTATTTAAGCTCTTAATTTCCTTTCTGTAAAATCTGAGGAGTAATTACCTACTTAATATAGGTTTGATGTGAGAGTTGGGACCATAAAGAAGTCTAAGAGCCGAAGAATTGATGCTTTCAAACTGTGGTGCTAGAGAAGACTCCTGAGAGTCCCTTGGACTGCAAGGAAATCAAACCAATCAATCTTAAAGGAAATCAACCCTGAATATTCATCGGAAGGACTGATGCTGAAGCTGAAGCTCCAATACTTTGACCACCTGACTCGAAGAACTGACTCACTGGAAAAGACCCTGATGCTGGGAAAGATTGAAGGCAAAAGGAGAAGGGAGCGGCAGAGGATGAGATGGTTAGACACCATTACTGACTCAATGGACATGAAACTAAGCAAACCCCAGGAGATAGTGAAGGACAGGGAAGGAAGCCTGGCATGCTGTAGTTCACGGGGTTGCAAAGAGTCAGACATGACTGAGTGACTGAACAAGCTACTAATGTTTCTTTTAAGGCCTCAAACAGGAAAAAAGTATTAATTTATTATTATTTTTTAAAGAAGTGTCCCTTAAACATTTAAAGTAATTTTATAAGGTCATCTCTTACATATAGAGTGAAATATTAATATATGTCTTTGTAAGTTACTATCAGACTCTGAAGGATACCAGCAAACACTAGATTAGAGCCTATAGTTTTCTCTCCTTTAAGTTATTGTGTTGTTATTGTTTTTAGTCGCTAGTCATTCCTGACTTGTTGTAACCCCATGGACTCTAGCCTGCCAGGCTCCTCAGTCCATAGAATTCCCCAGGCAATACTGGAATGAATTACCATTTCCTTCTTCAGAGAGATCTTCCCAACCTAGGGATAAAGCTGAGTCTCCTGCTTAGCAGGTGGATTCTTTACCACTGAGCCATCTGAGAAGCCCCTTAGGTTACTATACTTGTTACTAAAGATCAAATGTTTTAAATATTATCCGCTATTTTCAAGTTAATAAATGTTCATTGTCTCCCTTCCTATTCCCAAACAGGCTCAATTCTAATATATCACAAATTCTCTCTGCTTTGTATAATTAAAAACATTTTCTTTCCCAGGCACACAGAAAAAAGACATTAGAATTAATGGCTTCCTCGAAGTCTAAACCAAAAGCCTCTACAGACTTAGAACTGACTTTTAGGTTGCACTTGATCTCCCTGATCAAATTTCAAAGAAAGGGTACATGAATATTTCAGTAAAAAGGAAAAACTAAAACTGTATGTCAACTTTAAAAAAACATTTAGAACTGTCATCTTGAATTTTCCTTGTTTTTCTTAAGAATTTTTAAAATTTGACTTTTCAAATTTTCCACTAAATCAACCACTAAAAAGAATTGCCTAATACTTACATTTTTACTTTATTTTTCCAAATTATTATTTTTTTGTCCCTGGTTTAAAATCTTTATTTTCCTAAACTAGAAATCATAAATTCTAGAAAAACATTTTTAGTTTTAATAAGACTTATACCTGGGCGAAACAGAAAGAAAGATCTTTTTACCTGGATATTTGGAATATAATCAACATCTAGATGCAAATGCAAGTTACCAGAAAACCAATCATATAAATCATTTTAATTTTCTTAAAGTCAGTGTCAGTAGGTATTTCTACATATGAACAGGATCTTTGTACGAAATATGCTTTCTAGGGCCTAGAGAATTAAAGGGTCCACTAGAGTTGCAGCTGGGCTTCCCTGGTAGCTCAGATGGTAAAGAATCCGCCTGCAATGCAGGAGACCCCGATTGATTTCTGCGTTGGGAAGAGCCCCTGGAGAAAGGGCATGGCAACCCACTTCAGTATTCTTGCCTGGACAATCCCCATGGACAGAGAGGAGCCTAGCAGGCTACAGTTAGTCCTTGGGGTCACAAAGAGTTGGACACAACTGAGCAACTAAGCACAGAACAGAACAGAGTTGCAGCTACTTCCTTGAAAAAAGAAAATCCAATCTAAATGATAAGTCATGTTTAAATACAGTTATTTAATGCTATATACTTTGTGAAATCTGTAAATCTAGATTCAAAAAGAACATATTTTAACAATGTATTTTCAAGAATGTTTCCTATTGTAAATAAAGTCCAATCTGTAATTACTTGAGAAACAAAAAATTTCCAAGCTTCTACAAATTTGTATCTCTTAGCTTTAAAACAGAAAATCATGGAGAGGACCCAATTTATTTAGTTGATCAACAAATATTTATTGTGCACCAACCAAGTACAAAGGTTTTCCAGGTGCTGATGATATAGCAAAAAGTAGAACAAAACAGACAAGGCCCTGTCCTCATGGAGCTTACATTTTAATGAAGGCAGACACACAGAATAGCAGGAAAACATCCATTGTGCCAGAAATGATAAATGCTATTGAGAAAAGCAAAGCAAAGAAGGACAACAGGGACTCCAGGGGAAGGGGTACTACTTGAAATGCAGTGGTCAAGGAAGGTCTCTCTAGGTAACAAATAAGGAAAGACCTCAAGGAGAGGGAATAAACTACAGCATTCAGGCAGAGGAAGCAGTAACTACATGGGCCCTGAGGCAGGAGCTTCCTAAGTATCTACCTTAAAGAACAGCAGAGAATCCACTGTGTAGAGGGATTATGTGTGACCTCACATGAGTGATCTCCTAGACTAGAGAGGGATACTGAAGACACCGGAAAGGAGACAACTGATACAGCAAAGGAAGGGCAACAAAAAAACAAACAGAGACGGGTATGTATGCAAGGGAGTGATGATGATGACGACCATGGAATCGATCCCAGGTAAGGAGAATGTATGAGATACGAAAAGGACTGCGAAAACATGGTTCCATCAATCGATGGAGGTCTTAATGAGGGAATAAATAATTCTTGGAGCTGGGAAGCTAGGAGGAGCTGGTAGCACACTAATGGAATTCTTAAACATCTAGATTGGGAGGAAGAATTATTTGTGATTAAAACCTCTCTAGAAAACTACCATGGGCTTCCCTGGAGGCTTAGACGATAGAGAATCCACCTGCAATACGGGAGACCTTGTCCGATCCCTGGGTTGGGAAGACCCCTTGGAGAAAAGAACGGCCAACCCACTCTAGTATTCTTGCCTGGAGAATCCCCATGGACAGGAGACCTGGCAGGCTACAGTCCACGGGGTCGCAAAGAATCCGATACCACTGAGCGACTAAGCACAGCACAGTGGCAAGGAACAACCATGGGAGTGGGGGCCGCTGTAGGGATAAAAGGTCAAGAAGTCAGAGGCTGGGGTAGTAGACAGATCATCTACACGGACACTGAAATAACAAAGAATTAGGATACAAACAGTGTTGGTGAGTGTCAAAGTACATTTAAAATCTTCAAAGAAGAGTGGAGGGATGGGGAAGGGAGGATGAGAAGTGAACTGCAGGATGACAGCAAAAAAAAAAAAAAAGATAAGGAGATAGCATGATTTAATGATCCAAACTACAAAGCAAGCTAGAAACCATTAGGGAGGAGGAAAGATGACCTGGATATGACAGTGAAGAGCCACAGGGACATCTATTCTTTCTCTAGGCTCAGTAGTAAAAGGGTTTAGGAGAGAAAGCATAACTACTTAAGAGTGCTATGGAAGCAATGGGGCTAGGGTACAGCCAACTTTCTTTTAAGAGTCAGAAGGCGAAGCCAACGTTCTAGAAGAAGTTAAGGTTCTGAGAGACTTTATAAAGATAGCAAGTTTTAATAGAATGCAGATGTTTTAAGAGTTGGGAAGGACAGGAAAAGTGTCAGATTCGTGGATGCAAACAGCTATATGGAGATGAGAATCTGGATAGTGAGAAAAGACCACACAATCTTGGGCTTTTTAGTATAACTGCTAACACAGGAATAAAGCACACAACCAGAAAACTAATACAAAATAAAAATGGGAGAAGACACAATACAGTACGAGCTAGAGGTTACAGGCCAAAAGCCAGTGACTTACACCTGTTTTCTAAAAGCTGTTCAAAGAAATGAAACAGAAAAGGTACAAAATTACTGCCTATGATACCTAGCTAGAATACAAGGTAGGCAGACAAAATGACAAAATTAAAAAGAGAATACAAAATAGCAAACTAAAATTAATTTTTTCTATCAAATCAGTACTCTAGACTTAATGATGATTTTTAAAAACAGCTACCACTAGATGCATCATGTGATGAACTACTTAAGTATTTTTTCCTCAAAAAGCAAATCAAACATTTCCAAATATAGTAGAAGAAGGCTTAAAGAAAAAAGAGAAAGCAATTCACACATAAAATAATAAATAAAGACTTGGGTCAAGTTAAATAAATTGTATTAAAGTAAAAACATAGCCTCCTTTATCTAGTGCTTCACTTTTGAAGAAATATGGAAAACATTAATTAAATTAGGCCACTTAAAATTATGCCCATGTTGGCCCATTAGAAAAAACTAACCAAAAACAGGAAGAAATTCACCAAACATTAAAGGATGATCAGAACCAACACAATATAAAAGTTATGAAACAGCACTCTAAAATACAAACTTCTCATAATTTATTAGCCTGCAGTATACAGTAGCATGGCACACTGTGTTTTTAAAATTTATACTAAGTGTGTTTGATCCCTAGTCAGTAACCTGCCAAATTTTAGGCAAGAAATTGATGCCATAGTTGTGTTTAAATGGTTCACTTTGTGTATTGAAAAAAATCTTTAGAGAAAGAGGAAGAGAAAAATCAAAACAGTAAAATAAAAAAGCCAAAAGACAACACCAAATAAAGAAAATCAAACAATTCCCTTCTCTTTGGACACTGTAAAGAAGTGTATTTCAACAGCAAATTAAAAATCATAAGAGATCTGCTTATACATACTTTTGTGTGTTCATATGGAATGTCCACAGAAGGGTGGTAGCATACAATTGTCCTGGCATCAGATGTCAGAGCAAGCTCTACTTTGCTTTAAAAAAAAGAAGAATGAACGTTTCAGAGACAGGTTTATACTGTATTCAAGGCAAAATGAGTATTAGAGCTCAAATCTGTTAATCACCAATCCCTGAAGAATAAATGCCGTGTCACTGGACTGGCAAAGGAGGTACCCGTATCACAGGAGACAATTCAGACCATCCCACAAAATATGTCAATTTAACTACCACAACAACCCCATTACCCATGATTTTATCTATTATCCTTTGAATTACTTGTTTTGTTAGTTTGTTCTCCAAATCTTTGGAAGAGATCTTCATGTTCATGCATCACTATTAATAGAACTTCCTTTCCTTATCTAAAAGCTATCTTCAAAAAGCTGTAAGATTACTTGAATTATTAAAGCTGAAGATCAGCAAAATACATAATCTTCCAGGTAAAGGATCACCTGAATTTCCAATCATAAAGACTGTAGCTGAACACTTTTTCTAGATCAGCATTTCTCCAAGCGCCCTTGGCATAATGCAAAACATGTAAGATTCAATCTTTTCAGGTTCAAAAAGTGCCACCTATTATCTAGTCTTATTGCATCACTATCCTAATACTTATTAAATTTACAATTAAAACTGGTGTCAAGAGATAAGAAAATATATTTTTACTAAATTTCACAATAAAACAACTTCATGGGGCTTTCCTGGTTTCTTCAGTGATAAAAAAAAAATCTGCCTGCCAATGCAGGTGACAGGGGTTTGATCCCTGGTCCGGGAGGATCCCAGATACCACGAAGCAACGAAGCCCACTGCGCCACAACTATGGAAGCCCACATGCTCTAGAGCCCCGTAGCTCCAACTACTGAGTCCCCCATGCCTAGAGCCCGTGCTCCACAAGAGAAGCCACCAAGATGAGAAGCCGGCACACAGCAATGAAGCCCCTGCTCACTGCCACTAAAGAATGCCCAGGCAGATCAACAAAGACCCAGCAGAGCCAAAAATAAATACATAAATAAAATTATTTTTTTTTAAAAAGTAACTTAAGAAAAAAAAAAAATGTTGTAGCTTCTGCACATAGGACTCTGCTATAAAGGACAACATTCCATTCATATGCTACTCCTAGCTCTTAGCATACTGACTAGAACTGAATAAGTACCAAATAATTTGTGGTTAAATTAAATATTTACAATTTAGGATTATTCAGTATCAACAAAAGATAAGATAAATAATTGTTTAAGCTAACGGATAAGAACTCTAAGAGAAAATCATAAAAGTAATTAACTTTTCAAAAAAACTAAAGAATGCTTCAGGAAGAAAAGACAGCATTTCTATCAGCACATCTGTCTTAGAACAAATGAAGTATTCACTGAAACACAATGATAAATGATTTTTATTTAAAACATTTATAAGTCCAGACACTGGGTAAATAAGACCACTGAAATATTTTTTAAAAACAAAATTAAAGAAAGAACAATCAGAAAAGAAAGCAGAAATACCAAAACAAGAAATAAAACAATCATTTCAGACAGAGCTAAGAGACTCATTTTTTTTTTCCAACTGGATTTCAATACGTACCAATTATAGTCATCTGGAAGAGAAGAATATGTAGATTTGTGACCAACACAATATAAGGCTCCGTCTGCAAAATCCCCAAACAGTAAAATGGATTTAGTTCATTTGAGAATATGTTCTCACACAAATGTAAAGTTAGTTTTACCCATTCAACCAATATTCACTATATTCACTATGAAGCAGGGCTGTACTTGGAGCTAAGGATTCAGTAAGTTAAGATCCTGCCCTCAAAAAAGGTTCAAACCCGGCGAGAGAGGGACACGTAAACGAACAACTCCAATACAAAGATAAGCCCTGTTAGCGCAGAAGAACTGGGAGTAGAAGGGGCACACCGACAAGTCACAAAACAGGAGTATGGGTTCAACAATATGGATATGATCTTTAGGGTGTTCTGAAGGATGAAGCAGTAAACTGGAGTTATTAGTGGGTAAGTACAACGTTCCTTGCTGCTGCTAAGTCACTTCAGTTGTGTCTGACTCTGTGCGACCCCATAGATGGCAGCCCACCAGGCTCCCCCATCCCTGGGACTCTCTAGGCAAGAACACTGGAGTGGGTTGCCATTTCCTTCTCCAATGCATGACAGTGAAAAGTGAAAGTGAAGTCGCTCAGTCATGTCCGACTCTTAGCGACCCCATGGACTGAAGCCCACTAGGCTCCTCCTTCCATGGGATTTTACAGGCAAGAGGACTGGAGTGGGGTGCCATTGCCTTCTCCGACAACGTTCCTTAGAGAGGTAATAAAAAGTGCCAACAATCAAAGGAAAGAAAGAACATAAAACTTTAGTGTTGGGAATTCCCCAGCGGTCCAGTGTTTAGGACTTGGTGCATTCACTGACAGGGGCTGGGTTTGATCCCTAGTCAGGGAATTAAGATCCTTCAAGCCAGGGAGCACAGTCAAATAAATAAATAAAAACTTTAGTGCAACTGGAGTGCACGGTCCATAAAAGGGGAGTGTTTAAGTGACAAAATACAAAATAAACTTCAAAATCAACTTTTCTTAATCAAAATGCTGACATTTCCTTTTTTTTAGAATACCTGCAAATTCAAACAGAGAAGGCAATGGCACCCCACTCCAGTCCTCTTGCCTGGAAAATCCCGTGGATGGAGGAGCCTGGTGGGCTACAGTCCATGGGGTCGCTAAGAGTCAGACACAACTGAGTGACTTCACTTTCACTTTTCACGCATTGGAGAAGGAAATGGCAACCCACTCCAATGTTCTTACCTGGAGAATCCCAGGGACGGGGGAGCCTGGTGGGCTGCCGTCTATTGGGTCGCACAGAGTTGGACACGACTGAAGTGACTTAGCTGCAGCAGCAGCAAATTCAAAAGCCATATTTTTTTAACGGTTTGTAAAAGGTTTCTCTACATCCAGAGTAATGATAATTCTTTTAAATATAAAGGAAAAATGTAGTTCAGTATGGTTAAAAAAAATTCTGAATAAATCTTCTGTAGAGATCAACTTCTCTCAACTAGTCTCTTGCTCCTCAGTATGGAATGCCATCCCAACTTGGTTCAAATACCACTCATCTTTCAAAAGTCAAATGCTACTCTTCCATGAAATTCTTTTTCCCTTCTCCCTGCCCGACAACCCCCATCACAGAAAAGCTGTCTATTCTGCATACTCCACAACCAACACTCCATACAACATTGCTATACCATCTCTGTGGTCTTTTTTTTCAATGCACCAGTTATTTACATGTATCAGAGATGTCTAAACAAAGTTGCATTTTCCATCTTTGTATACCTCTCCTTTCCCCAAGGACTGTATATACTTAAGAGTGGCAATGGCACACCACTCCGGTACTTTTGCCTAGAAAATCCGATGGACGGAGGAGCCTGGTACGCTGCAGTCCATGGGGTCACTAGAGTTGGACACGACTGAGCGACTTCACTTCCACTTTTCACTTTCCTGCATTGGAGAAGGAAATGGCAACCCACTCCAGTACTCTTGCCTGGAGAATCCCAGGGACGGGGAAGCCTGGTGGGCTGCCGTCTATGGGGTCACACAGAATCGCACACGACTGAAGTGACTTAGCAGCAGCAGCAGCAGGAGTTCTAAATATAAATCCTTACTCGAATACATTAAAAAGTACCTTAACAAAACTCACTAGACCGTAAAAGATTCTTCAGCAAAATGTTGACCCCACAATTCCATTGATGTAAAGATAACAAAAATACAAAGAATTAGAAATATAACCTCATCTTTCAAAAGATTTATTAATTTTCATTATTTGTGCTAATACAGAAGTACCCTCAAATCAGAGGGTAATATAAAAATCATTTATACATATTTTATTTTCTTGTTTGACACTGTTGGGGATCTTCTTAACTATGTATGGATTAGTATTAAAAGTCATTTGTATTCTCTGAATATAAACCAGCTAAGTGATCTACATGCTTGCTGAAAGAAAGGAGGGTTGGGTGGCAGAGGAAGGACAGAGAGAATTTACCATTTTTAGGTAGGCAAGAGGGAAAACTCAAGACAACAAGACTTTCAGTTCAACAGAAACTGCAAAATTTCTACTCTGCACTTACAGACATTTGTTTGTACCCTCATGACACATACATTCTACCTTCTTTTCCAGGTATTGTTTCCATAGTTGTCTATTTTAACTACGAGTCTAAATAAATTCTTAAATGAACATCCTGCTTATTACTGTGCCCCCTATCATGCTTAATAAAAAAGAAGAGACTGCTAAACTGCCTCTGAAATGTTAATTTCTGTATAATTAATACTCAAAAAAACTTATTTGACATTTTAGCAAGAGAAAAATTCTAGATATGGTTAAGTATCAGAAGTTCTAAAGGCATAATTAGGACTGATGGCAAAGTTAACGTCAATCAATCCAAAGCAACTCAATATGCCAAAAAGAATCTCCCATGAGAGTCAGTTCTCCACATCTCAAGGACTTTTCCTGTTTTATGTATATATTTATACATATACACAGTTTAATTGCATTATGATATGATCTATGAAAGCTGATAGTCCTATTCATTTTCAAATGCTGAATTATCTTAAATTACTTCGACAAAGACAGTATAGCAGAAAGTATATTGAGAAGACACAGTTTTGACCTTAGCTCTAATTTATCAGATATGCAATTTGGTTGAGTTTCTGAGGGCCAGAGAACTCACGCTCCTTCATCTTCAGAAAGACAATATCACATGATAAGTAAATTATTGTAAAATTCAAAGTTGTAAACATCAAAAGACTTAAGGTGCTTAAAAGTTGAAAATTTTTCACAGTGGCTATATATTTCAAAAGGTTTTAAATGTTCCTTTCAGAGTACAGGAAGGCCTTTTTATTTGTGCTCGTTGAATTTTCCAATAACCGTTTGCTTTGCCTCTAATCTTTTAACATCCTTCCCTTTTGTATAAAATATCAATAGCAACAGTAATAATAATATTTTACCTTCACTAGTAATAATACAAACTGTGTAGAATAAGAGGCTTCAGGATGCAAGAGGTTAGGTAGTCCATGATTATTAGGATGACTGAGTGATGATGGAGTTATTTTCTGGGATAGCCCAACTGGTGAAGTCTACATAGACATTTTTAACTGCCATGGGCAGATTAACTGGTTTTCAGATTAACCTGAGTAAGGACAAACTGCTGTTTCAGGACATGGACTAGGTAAAAATTGATTAGGCCTGATTTCCCATCAGCCCTGGGGCTGAGTTCCTATCAGGGCAAAAGAGAGACTAATTGCAGCAGAGCTCTCTCCCCAAGTTCTCAACAACAAATGCTCCTAGGTAATCAAGGGCTGACTGCAGTTTTGTTTTCACTGATTTTAGTGTGTATCTGAAGACTCTTAGCAATCTCATCCTCTGTTTACTTAATTGCACTCTTATTTATATCGTTTTTAACCCTCTAGTCTTCAAATAACTCTTTTCCTCTTAACTCAGTTCAGTTCACTTGCTTGGTTGTGTCTTTGCGACCCCATGAATTGCAGCACACCAGGTCTCCCTGTCCATCATCAACTCCCGGAGTTCACTCAAACTCATGTCCATCAAGTCGGTGATGCCATCCAGCCATCTCATCCTCTGTCGTCCCCTTCTCCTCCTGCCCTCAATCCCTCCCAGTATCAGAGTCTTTTCCAATGAGTCAACTCTTCACATGAGGTGGCCAAAGTATTGGAGTTTCAGCTTTAGCATCAGTCCTTCCAATAGAAATGTTCAATTACAAATGGCAGTCAACAGGAAACATGAATAAAGAGATTAAGATGGGGCAGAGATGAGTAAAAATGTTGGCTGACTAGCTAAACATGAAAAAGAAAACCTACTGTAGCATTCTAACCATGTCTGCTTTAGAAATGGGAGAATGCAGTTCACAAACAGAGGAAAAGGGAAGAGAAAAGAAGGTTGGTCAGGAAATAAGATTTTAATTGCCTGTTTATTTATATAGGTCAATGTTTTGACTATCAAACATGTATTACTAGGCTTTGAAGAAAATATTACACTGTTTCTTCAGAAAAGGAAGAAATTACATTTTAAAAAAAAATTACATAGAAAAAATACAAATACACCAAAATATTAACAATAATCGTATCTGTAAGATGGAATTGTACATTTGGCCCTTATTTGCTAATTTTAAGAACTGCCAAAAAAGTAGTATATGAGGACTTCCATGGTGGCTCAGTGATAAAAAATCTGCCTGCCAATACAGGAGACATGGGTTCAATCCCTTGTTGCGGAAGATCCCACGGGCCAGGGAGCAACTAAACCCTAGCACCACAACTACTGAGCCTGTGTTCTAGAGCCCAGGAGCTTCAACTACTGAAGCCCGAGTGCCCTAGAGCCCTTGCTCCACAACAAGAAAAGCCACCTTCAAGAAGCCTGAGCACCGAACAAAGAGTAGCCCCTGGTCTCTGCAACTGGAGAAAAAGCCTGAGCAGCAACAAAGACCCAGCAGAGCCAAATAAATAAGTAAATAAATAAATACTTTTTAAAAAAAAAAGCAGTATGTGGAAACATAAGTAATTCAAACCAGAAAAAGTTCCTCTTTATTAGTCCTTCACTTGGCCTCAGTTAAATCCCACTTGTGGTCTACAAAGATAACTTACTTGGTCCACATCTTTAACTCTTCATTTATAAATGTTGATATACATATACAGGTCAATCATCTTTCAAATGCACAAATTAGATCATAAAATAGATACTGTCTGACATACACCCCTTTCTATATAAGGATCTTCCACATTATACAATATGTGGAATAGATATGCCTCCTATATAATAGCAAACATATACAATAACTAAACACTGTAAATTTTCTTCAGTGAACACATATTATGATATTATAATATTTGAAAAAGTTTAAAATCTCTTAACCATTAAAAAAAAACAACACCCAACTTACTTTCAACTGGAAATAAATGTTTCAACATAGTTCTGCTTGATATTGCCCATTTTACTGCTGCCAATGCCATGGTGAATCAAAATGCTTATCAGGTGGTATAAAGATGATTTGAAGAGAAACTGCTTTTAAAATCTGCTTCTAGATATAACAATCTTCACCCCTGCAAAAGCGATAAAGAAAACTCAGTGCTACCTATGATAAACTGAAGCGACACAACACACTGAACAGCACAAAATAAGATCACTACCTAAAACCATAGACACTAACGCAAAACTTTTTAAACAACTTTCCGCTTCCAGGCAATATAGGACAACGAGCAACACCATCAGATGTTATAGTTATTTCCATTCAATGAGTGCACAGCCAATGTGTAATTACTCTTAGAAACAGTCAGTCACACATGCTACACAGAGCATTCTCCTTTCATAAAGCTAATGTGTCAGTGTACAACTTCCCAGGTACCAAAGACAAGATCTTATTACATCTCTTACAATGGTATTGTTTCTGATTAAATGAAATATTAAACAAGATGACCCAGCCGTGGCTTATTAAATATTGACTTAGAGAAACACACATAAACATCCTATCCTAAAGCCCCGAATAAAATTTCGCCCTCTTATATATGTATGAGATTTCTAGCTTTCCAAGGTGCTTTCACTACCATTCATCTTACTCTCATATTAATCATGGGAAGTATCGTTATTTTGATTCATGAATTAATTAAAGTACAAAATTTAAATAACTTGCTTCCAAGAGCTTCAGAGTCAATCATTTACAAACCGGGAAAGTTTGGGCGAGTCATTAAGCAATCCTCCCTGTCCCTTCCACGGTAAAACGCGGGGAAACAACTCCAGGCTGCTGTGAATAAATGACATACATCATTCGTTTGCAACTGACTATTCGATGACTATTCCCCACACCCCCATCCCTGCACAGTGATAACATCGTACTTTATCAATCTTAGTTGCTAAACTATGCAGATGACTCCTTGCACGGTCAGTACATTAGCACTGACATCCCTGAGTTCCTTTCTACAGTTTACAACCCATTTTCCTATACATTATATGCTCTTTCACAAGTGTAGAAGTTAGGCATTTCCACTTAAAAAACTAAGAACCTAGGCTCAGAGAAGTCAAATGGTTTGTCCGCCCACTTTACCGCTGCTTAATAGGTGGTATGGAGGAAACGCAAACCCCTATCTTCTAACTACGAACTGAGGAACAGAACGTTTTAAACCACATTCTCTCTGAAACCCAGGGATCAGATTATTCACCTCAAAGAGAATTCAGAGGGTATATCCCTTGGCTTGGAATTCAACTCTGAAGAATACAGGGTTGCGGGGAGCCTGAGAGGGGCTGAGGTTTGAGAAATAGGCTATCAGAACTAGCACCTTTCACCTGGAGCGTAGCTCCCACAGGAAGCGAGAGGACACACGCCAGCCCTTCTGCAAGACAGACTGAGTCTGGTAATGCCAGAGGCTTTATCCTGCCGTAGGATAGGACATAGGAGACCTCAACACTTGCCAATAAGCCTCTGGGCCCGCCGAGCTTCTAGGGACCCCTAGACGGGAAAAGGACAGGGCAGCGGTTACCTGAACTGCTGCTCACCGCGAAGCCGCCATCTTGCCTCAGTCCCGGCTCTAGACGGCACAACTCCACGCGCCTTCCTGGCCCGCGGGGCACTCTGGGAAATGTAGTCTCCGCCGGAAGGAGCCCATGGTGCCGGGGTTGGGGGTGCGCGGCGACGGCGGGTGCGGAGCGGGGATTCATCCAGCCTGCTCCCGGGTTTAGTTGCAGCAGTTCGCCAGCAAGTTTACTAGCACTATCTCCAAAAACAAATTCACTGTTCCCCAGTCATATCCTTAAGAAAGTAACAAACACTGTCTTTTTTAAGTTTATACCAATAATCGGAGCAACTTGAGATCCATCCTCGGATGAATTAGGTTTCCTACGGAAAGAGACATTTCAGAGAAGCATTGAAGGAGTAGTGGCGTTGGATTTAACGTTTGACATGGGGAAGCGGGGCAACCCTTCAACCTAAAAGCCCAGCATTATGTTTTGAGAACGGTGCTGGTTATTTATTATGAGAGGAAGACGTGCAGAATCCTGAACCTTGCCTTGTATCTTAGAGGGAAGAAAAGGCCACGCTATAATGTCTTTCCCGACTATGCTGTAGGGGAAGACAGGGAGGAGAAACAGATTGGAAGGAACGATCAATGGACTCGTCAAACATTCACTGTGCAGAGCTGAAGAGAGACGAATCAAAGACGATTCCACAGGACACGTCTCAATGGCTGTGAGCCGAGTGGGAACCACTGACCAACAGGGAGGCTCAGTGGGGCGAAGAAAGGTTCACAAAGCTGAGACCAGAAAAGAAACCAGCCATGGGCCTGTGCACATAAGGAGTGAGTGTAGGAAAAAAAAAGAAAAGTACCCAGAACCTAGCCAGGAAATTCCAGCGTTTAGCGGTCCGGTGGAGGAGGACAGCCAGCAAGGGCCTCTCAGAAGCAGCTGGAGAGAGGCAGTGTGAAAACCAATAATACACAGTCTGAGAGTGTGTCAGGAAGAGTTTCATAAATGTAGAGTTCAGTGTCAGCAGTTTTAAAACTAATTTCCAACATGCTAACATTTTGATGTGTAATCTTGCACTTTTTGTCTTTTTGTGTATCTGTACTATGATAGTAGCTAACAGTTATCAGACACATTATGTGTACTGTTTTAAAGTCCTGTGGCCAGTAATGGAGCTGAGACATGAACCTGCCAGCCTGATTCTTCTTCAGTCTCCCTCTCTTTCACACAAACACATTATGTTTAGTTTTTCTTTTATTACTGTTAATATATTCATACATATATCAATAAACACACATACATGCACCCTAGACTATCTTTTCTAATATACCTTTATTCCACTTACCTGTGTATCATGAAAATCTTTCCTACAAACACCTTAAATATTGTCAGTTTCAAACTGCAAGCCTCCTGGAAATCATCAGGACTTATTTAGATGATCAGAGATTCTCATAGTATAAAGTTTTTTCATTATTAGTTGCTTTTATGCAACTCCTAAATTTTAAATTTATTCTACTGCACTCATTCATTCTACAAATATTTATTGAGCACTTATTAGATGTACCAAACACCTGAATAACAGTCTATGTATTTAGAGATTTCACATCAAGTGGGAACTGCAGAAAGTAAATGTATAATTGTATAAGTAATTTATTATCATTGTCTTGAGTGCCTTGGAAAAAATGCTGTGAAACATATAACTATTGGTTATGATCATATTAAATTACATATGTTTAATAGCATTGATAAATGATCCCACCAGAAACCATAACAAATTTACACCCAAAACTGTTAAGTTCTTTCTCCCTTTCCTCCATATTAATAGAACCCCTAATCTTTGACTGAGTATACATCTATTCTGAATTTTAAAATCTACATTTCCCAGCCTCCCTTTCAAACATAGGAGTGGTCATGTGACTTAAGTGCTGGCCAATGAGATATATGGACCGAACAGAAGCAGAAGATATTAAGAGGTAGCAAGGATACACAGAAGAACGATACAAAAAAGATCTTCATGACCCAGACAACCATGATGGTGTGATCACTCACCTACAGCCAGACATCCTGGAGTGCACGGTCAAGTGGGCCGTAGGAAGGAAGCATCACTATGTATCAACAAGGCTAATGGAGGTTATGGAATTCCAGCTGAGCTATTTCAAATCCTAAAAGATGATGCTGTTGAAGTGCTGCACTCAATATGCCAGAAAATTTGAAAAATTCGGCAGTGGCCACAGGACTGGAAAATGTCAATTTTCACTCCAACCCCAAAGAAAGGCAATGCCTAACAATGTTCAAACTACCATAGAATTGCACTCATTTCAAATGCTGACTAGGTAATGTTCAAAATCCTTCAAGCTAGTCTTCAACAGTACATGAACTGAAACCTTCCAGATGTACAAGTTGGATTTAGAAAAGGCAGACAAACCAGAGGTCAAGTTGCCAAAATCCATTGCATCATTGAAAAGCAAGAGAATTCCAGAAAAACATCTACTTCATTGGCTATAATCTTTGACTGTGGCTCACAACAAACTGGAAAATTCTTCAAGAGATGGGAATACCAGACCACCTGACCTGCCTCCTGAGACATATGTACACAGGTCAAGAAGCAACAGTTAGAACTGGACATGGAACAACAGACTGGTTCCAAATTGGGAAAGGAGTACATCAAGGCTGTGTATTATCACCCTGCTTATTTGATTTATATGCAGAGTACATCATGAGAAATGTCCATCTGGATGAAGCACAAGCTGGAACCAAGATTTCTGGGAGAAATATCAATAACCTCAGATATGCAGATGACACCACCCTTGTGGCAGAAAGTGAAGAACTAAAGAACCTCTTGAAGAAAGTGAAAGAGGAGAGTGAAACAGCTGGCTAAAACTCAACATTCAAAAATCTAAGATCATGGCATCTGGTCCCATCACTTCATGGCAAATAGGTGCGGAAACAATGTAAACAGTGACAGACTTTATTTTTGGGGGCTCCAAAATCACTGTGCATGGTGACTGCAGCTAGGGAATTAAAAGACGCTTGCTCCTTAGAAGAAAAGCTATGACAAACCTAGACAGCATATTGAAAAGCAGAGGCATTACTTTGCTGACAAAGGTCTGTCTAGCCAAAGCTATGGTTTTTCCAGTAGTCATGTGTGGATGTGAGAGTTGGACCATAAAGAAGGCTCAGCACCAAAGAACTGATGCTTTCAAACTGTGGTGTCGGAGAAGACTCTTGGGAGTTCCCTGGACTGCAAGAAGATCAAACCAGTCAACCCTAAAGGAAATCAGTCCTGAATATTCAGTGGAAAGACTGATGCTGAAGCTGAAACTCCAGTACTTTGGCCACCTGATGCTAAGAGCTGACTCACTGGAAAAAACCCTGATGCCGGGAAAGATTGAGGGCAGGAGGAGAAGGGGTCGACAGAGGATGAGATAGTTGTATGGCATCACTGGCTCAATGGACATGAGTTTGAGCAAGCTCCGGGAGATGGTGAAGGACAGGGAAACCTGACGTGCTGCAGTCTGTGGGGTCGAAAAGAGTCGAACACATGAGCAACTGAACAATAACAATGAGATGTAAGCAAATGTGCCTTTGCTGCTGCTGCTGCTGCTAAGTCGCTTCAGTCGTGTCCGACTCTGTGTGACCCCAGAGACGGCAGCCCACCAGGGTCCCCCATCCCTGGGATTCTCCAGGCAAGAACACTGGAGTGGGTTGCCATTTCCTTTGGGTCTTCCCAAATGCTTTGCAAAGTACCTGACACATAGTAAAGCACTCAATCAGTACTAGCAATAATTTTACCTTGTAGGTGGTTAATAAATACTTGTGTAATAAATTTTTATGAATACCTTACCCAAAGAGATTACCTACTTCTTAGACATTGAAATGTAATCCTTCCCTTTTGACTGTCAGGAATAATCCAATGAATGCAATTAAAATTTAGAAAATGACTTCGTCTAAAATGGAAAATAATGATTTCTAGCTTTAAGTTGGTATATCACTTAGTCTCAGAAGAAAGCAAATGACATACTCAGCCGGTATCATTCCGAGCAGTTTATTTACAGAGGAATTCTTTAAGGAGGTATGAGTGGAATCACTCGGAGCAGTAGTAGTATAACCCGGGCTTGGTACTATTGGCTGTTCCTTCCAGATCAGAAGGAATAAACAGGGGGAGCAGTTCCTAGACTCCAGGAGAGAATCCTGTAGTTGGCTACCTGGAGGAGAGTTGTCAGCTGTTGAAGGGCATCGCCAGCCTGATGTGACCTTGCCAGGAACAATCCAGGGTAATAATTACTCTGACTTCTCTATCCTTTCCCTCTCCAATCTCCTGCAAGGTCTTGTCATTGGCCCAAACCAAACAGAAACCAGAGATGAAAGAACCCCCTCCATGCAGCGTTGTCTAATCAGGTTAACTTCCAGGAGAACACAGTGGATGAGGGGGAAGAGTGGATTTGGAAAAGTGAAAGGGAAGTTCTTGGCACCATGTCAGAGTAAGTGTCCTTGGCATGTTTTTGGTGCTCTGACTGTAAAGCCAGAGATTGGTAATCCAATTTAATGTTATTTAAATATAAACAGTATGATCCTCCAGTTTTAATGGAATAGGAGAAGAATTCTGGATAGCTTTGAGCAGTAATACTTTCATTGAATATGTTGATAAATCAAATAGTGAAATCAAATAAGTGAAACAACTTGGGTAGGAGATTGGAGGCTCACATCACACTGATAAATTAGGTAATAGGTGTAACATGAATTCAGGTAACACTCCATTTGGAGGGTATGGGTGGCAACCATAAGAGGGGGCTCTGCTTCTCCTTCCAGGTCGTGTGGAAGAAGATCCTGGAAGACTGCACTTCCAGACCTCACCCTCACAATCAGCCTAGGAGACATCTCAAATTGCTTGTGTAGGTTACCCCAAGGTACTTTGGGGTTACTTGTTTCCTTCAGTTTTTGAGTGACTTTTAGCTCCTCAGAGAATTTGGAACGAAGTGTAGAAACGATGACATAAATCAAACACACCTATGGACTTCCCTGGTGGTACCATGGATAGGAAGCTGCCTGCCAATGCAGGGGACAAGGGTTCGATCCCTGGTCCGGGAGGATCCCACATGCCACTGAGCAACTAAACCCGAGCACCACAGGGTCTGAGCTTGCATGCCCTAGAGCCTGTGTTCCACAAGAGGAGTCATTGCAATGAGAAGCCTGTGCACCACAACGGAAAGGAGTCCCCGCTCATTGCATCTAGAAAAAGCCCATGAAACGAAGACCTAGCACAACCAAAAATAAATAATTAAATGAATGAATCAAACCCACCGTGTAGTTTATTTTCCAGTTAGGGTTGAGAACATAATACATTCACAAACAAGTATCTTCTGTGTTTATATTGAAGTATTTAGAATATATAAGAGAATTTGGACTATTAAATTTGCTTTGTGGCCTGATAAATTAGCTTTGATTCTAATTTTTAAAAACTTTTTATTACAGACAATTTCAAACACATACAAAATTAGAAATAGAAGTATAACAAACCACCACACACCCCTCATTTGGCTTCAACAGTTATCAGCTCATGGGCAATTTTGTTTCATCTATGCTCCCACCATGTACCTTTCCCTACATTATTTTGAAGCAAATCTCAAGTAGCCTATTATTTCATCTATAAATATCTCAGTGCATCTGTTTACTAAGTCACTTCAGCTGTGTCCCACTCTTTGTGACCCTATGGACTGTAGCCTGCCAGGCTCCTCTGTCCATGAGATTCTCCAGGCAAGAACACTGGAGTGGATTGCCATGCCCTCCTCCAGGGGATCTTCCCTACCTCCAGGGATCGAACCCACATCTCTTCTGTCTCCTGCATTGGCAGGTGGGTTCAACATGCAACTTTCCAAATGGTTCATGAATGTCATATTTTCTATTGAGTTTGCTTGTTTGATCAGATCCAAATTAGATCCACACTTTTCAACTGCTTAATATCAGGTTTTAAGTCCCTTTCATTTAAGAGTTCCTTCCCCATTTGTCTTTCTCTTTTTTCCTTGCACTTCTCTGGTAAAGAAACAAAGTGTTTGTCTGGTAGAGATTCCCACAATCTGGGTTTTGGTGAGTACATCTTGGAGCAAACTTTAACATGTTCCCAAGTCTCTTGTGTTTTCCGTAAACTGTGATTCCAATTTGAACTTTTCATTAGGTGACTGATCTAGGCTTATGATTCTATGTTGAAAAGTGTGAAATAATTATATTGTTTGGAAGCAGTGTTAGAATACTTAATAGATGATTCACTGTATTTAAATTGTTTTTAATTTATAAGAATTATTTAGATGTTTGGGAATGTTTACCTATCCGAAAATTGAAGGGCTGCACAAGAAAATTGAGCATGTTAAATTTACAGGTGCAACTTAAAAGTTCAAATGTAGGTATTTAATTTTCTTTTATGGAAAGTTTCCTTAAAAGAGTTTTATTTTAGTTGCTAGTCTAATAAGCAGAATAATATTTGTAAATTGAACTTAAGGAAAAACTAGACTTTACTCTCATTTCAGTAAATTGAATGTTAATTAAAACAATGCTACTTAAACTAATCTATGGATAATCTCCTTGTGCAGTAAAGCTACCTCAAAAACACCAAAAATGCTCTTATTGGTATAAAGATGTTTTTGTCCTCTACTTTCCAAAATTATACTCAAACAACAAAACAGAGATGAATGGCAAGAGATGCAAGAATGGCACCTGATTGAGCAGACCAAGTCTCAAACAATTGGTGTCACCACCTATTCAGGAAGAGGGGGTGAGGAAAGGGCTGAACGCTGATAATATTTGAAAGTCAGTATAAGGTGCAATTAGATCCAAGTCTCCCATACACATCAGCCCACCCTGGTCAGAAATGGGCATCTGAATCTGAGAAGCTCTGGACTCAGGAGCACCACACGCGGAGGAGGGCATGGGAGAAGTGCCCAACAGGAAACTGGTGAGTGAGTGCCTAGGTTCCCGTCCTTGTGCAGCTCCGGAATGTCAGCACCCTTTGTATTTTGAGCCTGGTCTGCAGCCTTCCCTGTGACCATATGAACCACCAGATGTCCTCCCAATAAATTCCTTATCTGTTAGTTGGAGTCAATTTCTATGCCTGCACCCAGAAACCCTGGGCATGTGGGATCTTAGTGCCCCAACCAGGGATTGAACACGCACCATCTCAGTGGAAGCACAGAGGCTTAACCACTGGCCCGCCAGGCAAGTCCTCTATCTTGCTCATAAAAAAAAAAAAAAAAAACAGTTCCTAGGGTGGACCTAATACGTCGTAATAGGTAGAGAATGAAGGAAAGCAGGAAGAGGTGATACGTGCTGCTAGACACATAGCAAGTAAGAACATGGGTGGGTAAAAAGGCAACATGACATCAGTGACAAGGCAACAAGGTGTGAAAATGATTGAGAGAACACAGGTATGATGCATCACGGGATTTTCAGAGCGATGATGAGATCGTCCCGACTGTGGGCTGAGGTTGCCTTTGGGGAGCCGAGATAGAAAGCAAGCAGGAGGTTAAGAAAATGTCAGTTGGTTTTGTGATTAGAAGGTAACAGGAGTAAGTTTTCTAATTGGTGAATTTAAAATAAAGAACTGGGTCCTCTCAGCTGCCTCTTTCCCGCTTCTCTTTCTCTACCTCCCTCCTTTTCCCCTCTGGTTTTCCTTTCTCCTTCTCTCTTTCTTCCTCCTTTCTTTCTCTTCTTCCTTTCTTTCCCCCCAGCCTGTCTTCTGTTCTTATGCCTGCCCACCTCCTCTGTCTTGGTTTAAGGGGCCTGCAGTTGCCTGACGGTACTAAACAATTGGGTGGCTACGCCTGCAAGTGGGAAGCAGGTTGGGGAACTATTAATAAGCTCAAAGTACTGCAGACTTAGAGTTGTTTTCTTCCATTAACTTTACTAGTAATGAAGGCAATGTTTTGGTCTCCATCTCTTTCAACGGGTTATAATTTCAGGAACCTAAGTTAGGTTTTATTTATTGGCTTCCTCAAAACCCAACAATCTGGAATACTGAACACCTGGACCACCTTAAAACCCCAACAATCTGGAATATCTAACACTTGAACCAAGTGAATTAGAACAGATAAGAGGAAAGATATGGGTATTGGACCAAAAGGAATTAGAAAAACAGGAACAAGAGAAGTATAAATCAAGGTTGGTCTTATAACTGTTTTGCTTTCTGGAGCAGATCAGATAATACTGGACAGCTTTGGACCTCTCAGTGGTATCCAGGGAGCTTGTTAAAATCACAGGCGCCTGTGACTTGCACTCAAGATCTTGGGCGGGGCTCCTGCACCTGTGTTTCACCAGCCCCTGAGGTGATTAGCACTCCAAAGTTTGAAAACCTCTGCTTCAGAGTATATTACAACCCAAATCATTGTACTGGAAAGCAAAACAAAGTTTTCAAAACACTTCTAATCATGCTGGAAGCAGGCCAGCAGTTTTCTGCAGAAAGAGAGAGACACAAGTGAGAAGCATTTGAGACGTCAGTAGGACTGGAGAGAGATCAGTGATGGGTGGAGGAAGAAAGGTGATGGGAGTGTTCTGACGAGAAGCCTGGGCAGGGCACACCAGGGGAGAAGATGTGGGGAAAGAGCTTAGGCTGGGTAGGCTGAGTAAGCGCTCACAGGTGGAGTCATCTTGGGCAACTATTCTCTGGGGAACCTGGAAGAGTGACGCACGGAGGCCCGGGAAAAGCCTTGCTCTCAGAGCTCCTGTTCCAGTCAGGCTTCTGGCCAACCCTCCTCTGGAATCTTGTTTCCACTGGGAACTGGCCCAAAGAGAGGAATACCCTCCTTCATCCAGAATTAACGAGGGGCTAATGTCTCCAGGGGTGCATGCACTTAAAGCTTCCTGTGGGTAAGATGGCATTCAAAAATGCTTGGTAAAGCATCAGGTGGTGAAAAAAGGCCAGTCTTATTACCCTGATCCTCTTAGGTCTCATCTTTCCAGAGTCTTTCCACCTTGAGATAGTGCTCCTATGACCCTGGGTGACCTCACTGGGTTCCTTCTCACAGGCTGGCATTGTGTGGGCTAACACTTTGTAAGTGCTCAGCTATTTATGTTGAAGTCACGAATATGAACCGGCAGGGTTTTTTTTTTTTTCTTTTCTAAAATCAGTGTGCAGCCATTTCTTCCTCCCCCACCCACTTCCTCCCCGAGTCAGTGTTCACGAACCCTCTTCTCACAGATACTTCTGTCTTGATCGCCCACGAAACAGTTTTCTTATTCGTTAAGAAACAAAAAGTGTATTGCCAACAAATACTTCTGCATGAAGACTATTGCTCATAATGGAAACAGGACCTCTGTTAAAGGTGACAGATCTATCATTTTCCAAACTGATCTACTCTGTCTTTAAAAAGCATGAGACAGTTTGTGAAAGAAAAAACAAAACAAAACAACTCTGTTGTCCTCCAGGAAGTCAACTTGAAAAGTTTAGGGATGAACATCAATATCCTGTGTTTTCTGTAAGCAATCACTTATGGATGAGGAATTTAGGCAGCCGTTCTCAAACAGGTGCTTATCTTCAACCTGAACTCATGGATTAATTTCCTTGACCAGTTCTTTTTGGGAGGTCTGATGCAGATCTAGCCCTGAGCTAGGTCCCAGGGATCCAGAGATGCCCAAGATAGAGAAGATCCATGACTCTGAGGAGCTCAGGTATAAATGTCCTAAGACATTACCTGCAGGGTAGATAGTACATATGTTTCTGCTATTATGGCAACCCACTTCAGTATTCTTGCCTGGAAAATTCCGTGGACAGAGGAACCCGGTGAGCTACATGGGTCACAAAGAGTCAGACACAACTGACTTAGCAGGCTGCAGTGAACGTCTGAAATATCGGTGGGAGGGGTGGGGAAGGAACAGGAAGCACTAAAATAGTATTTTGAGGAGTAAGAATTTCAGTAGAACAGGAGTCCTCTAAATTCTCCAACACAGCATTCTTAGGCCCTCTTCCCTGTATTATAGTGCAAAGGCCCTTGGAGTTTGAGTTCTGAAAGGAGCAGAGCCTGGGGGAAAAATATATATATATATATATACAAAAAAAAAAAAAAACACCTGGACAAGAAGAAGGTCTGATGAAGAGCCAAAAAAAGACTAACTAGCTAAGAGTTCTGCCTAGCACTGTTCACTTTAGTGAGGCTATTTGGTTGTTCTTATTTATTCAATACTATGGACTGGCATTTTTTGAATTTTGAGTACATGATATCATTCTTTCTCTTTCTTTTTTTAAAATTAGTTTTCCTTTTTTTTCCTTTAGTTGTATATCATTCTTTTTTATGTATATATTTATTTGGCTATATCAGGTCTTAGCTGCAGCACGAAAGATATTTGTTGCACCATGTGGGATATTTCGCTGCGGCACACAGCTCGTCTCTCTAGTTGTGGCTCAGGGGCTCACTAGTTGTGGCGCATGGGCTTAGTTGCTCCTTGGCATGTAGGATCTTAGTTCTGCAAGCAGGAATAGAACCTGTGTCCCCTGCATTGCAAGGCAGCTTCTCAACCACTGAACCACCTGGGAAGTCCCTGTGATATCATTCTTGGACAGCATGTAAAGAACTTTGAACACCTTTTAGACGCTTGAAATTAGTGAATTGGATTATTTTATGTTTGGAATAGGTAACACATTCAAAATCCAAAGGTTCAGTTTAGTTCAGTTCATTCGCTCAGTCCTGTCCAACTCTTTGCGACCTCGTGGAATACAGCATGCCAGGCTTCCCTGTCTATCATAGAGTAAAAGTCTGTTTTACTATTGTTCTCCGGCTGTTCTGCAGATATCCTTATTTTATTTTTTCTGTATTTTATGGCTATAGTAAGATTCTTAACCAGCTTTCTAAGCTGAGAATAAACACTGCATCTCAGCCCTGTGGCAACCTGTCCTTCTAAAATATATCCTGTTCTACAGGACTTACATAAATCAGAAGTTTGGAGTTTATTTTCCAGATGAGTATAGTGTGAGCTGTTCTCAAAGGGGAAAAAAAAGGGTAAAGACATTTATATACATATATATATATATATATATGCATACATGCTAAGAAGCTTCAGTCGTGTCCAACTCTTTGTGACCCTGTGGACTGTAGCCCACCAGGCTCCTCTGTACATGGGATTCTCCAGGCAAGAATACTGGAGTGGGTTGCCATTTGCCATGCCCTCTCCAGGGAATCCTTCAGACCCAGGAATTGTCTCCTGTGTCTCTTGCATTGCAGGCAGATTCTTTGCTGCTGAGCCACTGGGGTATTATATTTTATATATATATTTATCTAAGAGAATTTCATGCCATCAAACCTATCTTGGCCAAACAAGCTATACTGACAAGTTTTAAAAGAACTGGTTTCCTGGGCTACCCTGGTGGTCCAGTGGTTAGGAATCTGGACATGGGTTTGATCCCTGGTTTGAGAACTAAGATCCCACGTGCTGCTGGGCAACTAAGTCGGTGCATCACAAATACTGAGCCTGTGTCTAGAACCTGTGTCAAAGCAACAAGAGAAGCCATGGCAATAAGAAGCCCAAGCAACGCAACTAGAGAAAGGCTGCACGCAGCAGTGAAGACCCAGCACAGCCAAAAATACAAAAGAGCTAGTTGCTTAAAGTGCTTTACAAAAAAACCTGCTTTCCTATAGAAAACTATACACGGTCCTCATCAAGACTACAAAAATAATAGCCCTATATGTTATGAAGTGTTCTAAGTACTTAATATGTATATTTGTATATCACTGAACTTTCACAATAAGCACATGAAGTACACCTTCTAGGTGAAGCAAAGATCAGACAAGCAAATTGTTTTCAAATCTAGGTGGGGCTTCAGTGCCCTCACTCTTAATCTCCATGACTCTCATTATCCATTCTGATACAGAATAGTCAAAAGAAGTCACTGGCAACATTTTGCTGTTTATTCAAAATCTTTCATTCTCAAATTTTAGGATCTATCAACATTACCCACGATGTTTACATGCAGAGTTCCAGGCCTCAGCACTGACCTAGAAAATTAGCATCTCTGGAAAAGGGCTCCCGGAATGCTATTTTAACCAGCGTTGTGGATGATTCTAAGGCAGGTGGCTTGTAAACACGTTGTGACAAATATACCTGTGGCAGTTTGTGTTTCTCAAAGTTGGCCACAGTCGTATTTTCTATCATATGTATACCCTGCTAGTTTCTAGAATATGCCGTTCTTCTTTGAAGAGAGGGGGACCATGTCCCCTAGCTTTCAAACTGGGTGGGTTTTTATGACGAGAAGTCAATGAGTAGATTATGGCGGGAGTGATGCTACCTGATTTCCAAGGCTAGGTCAAAAAAAAAGGCGATTCAGCTTCCACTTTTGCCTGCTAGAACACTTGTTCTTGGAACCCAGCCACCAGGCAGTGAGGAAGCCCAGGTTTTTCCAGGGAGACGCCCATTTGGAGCAGGACTAACAGCTCGTACCAACTTGCCTGCTGTGTGAGCCACCCTGGAAGTGCTTCTGGTTCAGTCAAGCTACCCAAGCTGACACAGCATGTAGAGAGATGTGCCTTCCCTGCCAAGCCCTGCCCAAATTGCAGATTCAAGAACTAAATAAATGATTATTGTCCTTTTCAGCACTAAATTGAAGCTGATTTTTTATGCACTAGATAACTGGACTAGAACCCTTCTAATCCCATATTCACTCTGCCTTTCTTCCTATCAAGGTGGGTTCTTGGACCTCTCTGAAATATTCTGCCAGTATCTCTGTCCAGTGTCATTTACTTTCCCAAATTCTTCTAATGACAGAACTACTCATTTCAGAGTTCTAGATATTCAAAGTTCTCATTACTGCCTCTGAGGCTTGGTTTCTCATCTAAAAAACAACAGTAATAAGACAGCCTACCTTATACACTTTATCATTAAATGAGATAGTCCATGTAATCATTTAGCATCACGCTAATGACATTTTCTCTTGTTATTCTTACTAGGTTTCTTGCATTCATATTCTCTATTCTTTAATGCACTAATTTTTTTTTTTTTTCTTACAGCTCAATGCAGTTCGCAGGCTTTCTAGGCCTGGCATGCTCCCCTGACCAAGTCAGATTCTTCTTCATCCTTAAGGATGCCACTTCTCCTTTGAGGAGCCTTCTCTGACTTCTCAAGCAATTAACGCCTCTCTGTGTTCAAATAACATCTTGAAGGAACCTCTACTATGTCCCTTAACGCACTGAATTGTAATTGTTGACTTGTCTCTATTCTCCACTGTACTCTTCAGTTCTTGGGAGGCAGGGTCAGCCTCTTTGTATTCCTCATCCACTAACACAGCACCGGACACTTTTTAAGTTACCGTCTACTGTCTGTGCTACTGGGCGAGGAAATTCCGTAGCTAAGTAGTTAAGGGGTCCATGTTTTGGCAGATCTGCCTCGGAACGAAACTTCCCACACAACCTGGGGAAAAGGGAATGTCTCTGAGCCTCATTTGTAAAGTGGAGGAAGCACCTTAAGGTTGCTATGATGAGAAAGTAAAATAATACCGCATAAAGTCCATCACATAGCAAGCAATCAATCATCAGGGTGTTACGAAATGGTTCCCCAACAATCCGATTTTCGGGTACCCTCACTTTAATCCTTTAGCACCCCAGCACTCTAAGGGCAATCCTTCTTTTAGGGATTACTCTCTAATCCTCCTCTCCTAGGTCATTCCTCCAGCGATTCAATCGGCAAGTCAACCGCTAGGGCCAGGCATTCAGAAACCATTCTTATTCCCCGCCCCCAACTCTCTCCAAATCCTTTTCTTTTAGCTTTTCTAGGACTAAGGGGTGTACCGAAAAGGCTCGACTTATGCAAAATTTAGGCACCAAAATTCTGGCTAGAGTTTCACTGGAAAACTTTAGAGACCCTACTTGGGAGTTTCGGTGTTTCGCTTCCCGTTGAGGAAGGAGCCCGCGATCAATTTGACCTGTCTTTTGCCCACCGCCAGCCCAGACCGCGCGCAATGCAGTAACGTTGAAAGAGCCAACGAACGGATGAATGGGCTACGTCGGCGGCCAGGCCTCTGTTACGTCGCCCAGTGGCGCGGGCGTGGCCGCGGATAAGAGGCCTGCGGGGCGCGGACCACTCAGTGCCACCAGCGAGCGGCAGGATCGGCCACGAGCGCCGGAGCTCCGCGCCGCCCCGTGCCGCCTCCCCCAAGTCCCTGCCCCGCCGCGGCGCGTCACTTCCGCCACCCCGAGGCCGGGGTTGGGGCGGGGAACGCGGGGGAGGGGGCCAGGTCCGAGGGAAGCCCGCCCGCGCCCGAGCAGGAACTACATTTCCCGAGGGGCCTTGGCGGCGGCGGCAGCGGAGGCGGGCGCGGCAACGTCCCCCGGAAGTGGAGCCTGGGACTTCCACTCGTGCGTGAGGCGAGCGGAGCCGGAGACGAGACCAGAGGCCGAACTCGGGATCTGACAAGATGGCCGGGCTGCCCCGCAGGATTATCAAGGTAACCGCCTGGGCCTCCTGCCTCTGTTCTTGCCCTGTCGGCGTACCGGGCGGCTCGGCCCCTCGCTTTCTCCCGCCCGCGGCCCGCGGCAGGAGGCCCGAGGCAGCGCGGAGAGGGTTTGGATGCGGCGGCGAGGGAAGTCGGGTGCTGGGGAGGGGGCGCCGGGGAGACTTCCGGCCGCAGTGGGGCAGCCGGGTGGCGGCGATCGGGGGCCCCCAGGAGGCTCCCCCGCGAGCGGGGAAGGCCTGGCCCGCGCCTAGGCGGAGGGTGGGGCTGCGGTGTTGCGGGACTCTGGTTTTGGGCGCGGGCCTCCGCGGCCTCTCGGACCACCCCAGAATAGAGGCCGCGGGTGCGCGGGAATCGCGGCGGGGCCCGGACTCCGGGCAGGGGTTGTGGCCCGACGCGGTCACTCGGCCTCGGAGCCCAGTCTCGGCCGGGGCGGGAGTGCAGGGGTGCGGTAGTCGCAGGTTCAGAATGAATGAACCGGGAGGGTGAGGCCGGGCGGGGCCCTGTGCCTCAGGAGGCGGCTCCGGGAGGGCCGCGAGTCCTGCAGCGCCCGGCACATGCTCGCCCCTTGCTGCTGGGGTCCAGGGACGTGGGGGCTCCGCGCCCCACCGCCCTCGCTTCCGCGATCTCCTCTGCTTTAAATGCGTTTCCGTTCGTTATCTCAGCGAAGTGATTTTACTCTGCTTGGCAAACTCTTCGAGAGCTGTTTCTGTTTGGAGGAAATAGTTTTAACGCGAGACCGGGCGGGAATTGGGGGAGAGGTATGGGGGACCTTGTGAAATTTTGGCCTCTGGATTTCCTACACTTTTTAAAAATCGTTTTTTGGTTTCTTATGAATATATACTTTGACAAGTACGAATAGAACCGTAGAAAATTCATCTTGGTTTTGTAAGTTCTTTACAGAAACATCAAATGCTCAGATGTGAAATGTTCCTTGAAGTCCACGAAGACAAAACCTTGAGAATTTTTGGTCATTTTTAATGAAGGAAATTAGTTGAACCTCTGTGTTGCTCACTATGCGAGTTCAAGTGCCTAAATTGCGAAAACATTTGCTGGCTATAACCTGGTGAACGTGTATTTAACTTGTCGTTAAAGTTTGGGGGAAGATGCAAGCTAAGTGAAGTGATAGGCCTGTTGAAGGATGATGTATTTGTGTAGTGTTCCTGCAGTTGCAGTGAAATATATCTGAGATGGGGTGTCTCTGACCTAAAGGTTCTTGATTTAGAGAAATACGACGTGTTTTGTAAGGTAGAAAGTCTTACTAGAAAGTACAGAAGTAGGACAGATTGTCATTGTGCTCTGGAGTCTGAATGATACGACCCTTCGTAGTGTTGCATAAAACAAACCTTCATTTGTTGTATTAAGGATTTGTCTTCGACTCTGTCCAAGGCAGTTTAATGGCTGTGTGCTTTGGAGGGTACTTACGATGTGGTTTTATATGTAATATAATCGCATGGCCGCAATGGTCATGTTTATGGAGGCTCCAGTTGAATATGAGGGATGGAGGATAGGGTTATACACCAAATATCCTTGGATTTTTATTTACTGTTATTCAGGTTATCGACTAAGTACACAGTACACATTGACATTCAAGATAACTCTCAAAAATACATAATGAACTAAATACTTTACATATATTTTTCCTTTTTTGCTTAAGGTTGGATATATTCTGCAATAATATGAAAGCCTTGGATGGGAAAAATAAATTCTGTGGGACTTTGTATATGAACTTACAGATAGGACTTGAAGCAATAAGTTGAAGGCTTGGTGATAACATCTCTAGTGAAAGTTTCCTTGGTTTGGATTTTATCTTGCAAGAGGTGGTTTTACTTCAATGCCATTTATAGCAAAAGGAACTGTTTTCTCCTGTTTCTGGGATGGATTGAACCATGCTTATATTATGTAGGCTTTTATTTTTTATATCAGAATTAAGAAGTTTGCCTGTTTTCTGTCAACTACAATACAGGGTTCTATGTGGAATATAATGGTGGTGGCAGTGGGGTAGCACTGCTGTCCTGAATGATGGGAACATAGTGTCTCTCATTGGCCAGTGTGATGCTTTCTGCCTCAAAAAGGGCATTATTTACATTTGCAAAAGACTTCAACCACTTGGTACCTGCAGAAATCTTGTGAAGTGAACGATACTGTTTTAGGGCCTAGAAACCCATTCAAAGGACTTTTCCTAGGGCTTTTCAAGGCTGGCAGAGGAGGCAGAACTTGGATCTTGACCCAGTGTGACCTTCCCCTGCCTCTTGTTATTGTGAAATGACATAATACATGTAAAAGTACCTTAACAACTGTAACTATACACATAAAGATGATTTTTTAAATTACTCTTCACCCAGTTGCTATTGCAGTTAAATTCCCATTTCTTATCCAGCAGCAAATTCTGTAGGCTCTATTTTTCAAATCTCAGATAGTAAAGAGTCTATCTGCAATGTGGGAGACCTGGGTTTGATCCTTGGGTTGGGAAGATCCGCTGGAGAAGGAAATGGCAACCCACTCCAGTATTCTTGCCTGGAAAACCCCATGGATGGAGAAGCCTGGTGGGCTACAGTCCATGGGATTGCAAAGAGTTGGACATGACTGAGTGACTAACACACACATACACACCCACACCCACACCCACTCCTGAATCAGATATGTTTTCCTCTCTCTGAAACCACTATTCAGTTCCATCATTTGTTGCCTGGCCTACTGTATTGATCTTTTAAACAGCAGCTAGTGTTACTTTTAAAAATATAAATCTAGTCATTCTCCCACTCAGAACTCCGCAGAGGTTTTTCATTGTGTTTCCTCCTAGCTACAAGGCTCTCCATGCATCTGGGATCTACCTCCCTCTGAGACCATGTCCTGCATTTCTCTCCTTGGGTCACCCCATTGCAGCCATCCTGCTGCTTTGCTGTACCCTGAACAGTAAGAGGCTCTGCATGTTCAGTCACAGGGCTTTCCTTCTGTTTATCCCATTGCTTACTTTGCCGTATTACTCGGTTCTCGACTTACATGTCCTGTCCTCAGAGAGGTGTACCTAAACTGTCCTAAAACTGGGTCCTCCCTCCTCCCCCGTGCTGCTGCTGCTGCTAAGTCGCTTCAGTCGTGTCGAACTCTGTGTGACCCCATAGATGGAATCCCACCAGGCTCCCCTGTCCCTGGGATTCTCCAGGCAAGAACACTGGAGTGGGTTGCCATTTCCTTCTCCAATGCATGAAAGTGAAAAGGGAAAGTGAAGTTGCTCAGTAGTGTCCGACTCTTAGCGACCCCATGGACTGCAGCCTACCAGGCTCCTCCATCCATGGGATTTTCCAGGCAAGAGTACTGCAGTGGGGTGCCATTTCCTCCCGCGTAATTGCTCTTTATCCCCCGTTTCCCTCTTTCCTGTGTAGCATTCATCATTACTCAAAGTTTCCTCTTTGTCTCTTCTGCTGCTGCTAAGTCGCTTCAGTCGTGTCCAACTCTGTGCAGCCCCATAGACGGCAGCCCACCAGGCTCCCCTGTCCCTGGGATTCTCCAGGCAAGAACACTGGAGTGGGTTGCCATTTCCTTCTCCAATGCATGAAAGTGGAAAGTGAAAGTAAAGTCGCTCAGTTGTGTCCAACTCTTAGCGGCCCCATGGACCGCAGCCTACCAGGCTCCTCCGTCCGTGGGATTTTCCAGGCAGGAGTACTGGAGTGGGGTGCCATTGCCTTCTCCGTCTCCATGAAACTCCATGAAGGCAGGAGTTTGCTCAGATCCCTCCAACACATCTACAGATCTAATGCCTAGACTTTGAAATACTGATTGAATGAATGCTATTCAGTCTCTTTGGAAGAAAACTTTAGGAGAGTTATTCTATATAATTTATTGTTACTGCCTAGTAGATTCTATCTGAATTGATGTCTGAGCTGAAAGTTTCTAATTCTACCCATAAGATTCATTAAAAACAAAATAAATCAGTCTTTTGTTGACTAGGAAATACATGGAGCACTTTTGAAAAGTTCTGAAGGATACGTAGAGGAAAATTAAGACTCATCTGTTATTCAGCATTCTAGTTCCCCTCCCCAGACAACCACAACTTTTATTGTATGTTTCTCCTGAAAGACCAGAGAGACTTAGCGAGTCTGTGTTAGGCCTGTTCCCCTCCTCCCCAAACAAATGGGCTTCCCAGGTGGCACTATTGGTATAGAACCCGCCTGCCAAGAGGAGGTCATGACAACCCACTTCAGTATTCTTGCCTGGAGAATTCCATGGACAAAGGAGCCTGGCAGGCTACGTACAATAGGATTGCAGAGTCTGACACAACTGAAGCGACTTAGCACACACACATCAAGTAAATACTATATCTTAATTCCTCCCTTTGCCCCTAAATAGATCTTTGAGGTGACTAGTTTTTTGTAAAGGACTGCTTTGTGAAACCTTGTGGTTAGATCTTAATTTTACTAATTGCATATTGATAACTTCTAGATTGTTCCCTGTCTTTTGCTATACAGACTGCTGTGATGTAGTCTTACACAGTGATATTTTGCAAATATATGAGTTATACTAAATCTTGGTAGTTACGTGTTTAGCTTGAATTATAGAATTTGCTTTTCTTTCCTCTTTTTTTCCTGGGCTAAACGTCTTTTAGTCTATATAAAAATGACAGAGCAATTAAAGCTTAAAGTCACATAGGGTGAAAGCTCCCTTCCTTAATCTATCTGTCATAAAGAAGCAGAGTTGGAAACAGATAAAAGAGATCTGTAGTTGCGGCTTGGTTAAAAACAAATTTATGTTTTACATGTTACATTGACAGAATGATATTCCTTTAATTTTCTTCTCAAAATTAATCATGAAATAAATAAAATATAGCCTAAGCTAATAGTTACTAACTTACTCAAGGAGTTGACTTACTTGATTAAAACCTAGCTAACCAACCTTCTGAGATTAGAGTTTAATCAGTTTTTCCTACAATTTGTTTTTCTGTTTCATGAGGTTTAGTTTCAAATTCTTAAAAATGTAATTTGAAACTAAAGAGAACTCAAGACTCAGTACAATATCAGATTTCTTAAAAATGTAATCTGATGTTGTACTGAGTCTTGAGTTCTGTTTTTTATTTTAATTTTTATTTTGAAAAAATAGGGTTTTTGTCACTAAAAGTGATACATATTTTAATATCATTTGATATGTATTTTAGTACATAAGGTAGTTTTTAGTAAGTAATTCAGAAAACCAACCCCTTTTTTAAGCCCTGAAAATCTTTGGCTGATAATGTGTTTTTTTCCCATTTAAGAAAAAAAAAAGGCATGAAAAACTTACCAAGATCTGAACCTGCACTTGTTATAAATTGTAATAAAAACATTTTTAGGAAGCATATAACCCCATATAGTAAAAATATGAGTAGAAACAGTGTGGTGTTTAGCTCTTGTGGTGGTGGTTCCAATTTAAGAATCAGGTGTATTTTTTGCATATGACTTCTGGGGATTCAGGTTCTTGACAAGCTTATTTGTGAACTCCCTCAGGCTCCATGGATTCCAGGTTGGAGTCCCTGAACTGCTTTTGGTGATGATTAAACTTTCAGGCTGTATGGATATTGTTTAATATACTACCTGATGTTTTGATTATGGAATGTAGGCATAATTGAAAGTAGGTTAAAAATAGCAGTCAGTTGAGTTTTTTTTAAGCTCCTCTTTGTCATGCACTTTGTTCAGCCCGGATTGATCAGCTCTCACACAACAGAAATTGAGTTTTGTCAAATTATTAAGTACTTCCTGAGTAACCAGCATTCTAAATAATTGTATCAGAAATATTTCTCATTTGCTTTGTAGAGGTTCTGAGTTTTTTCCACACTTGTGATGACTTCCAGCTATATACAGTAGAGAACATTATCCTTCTACTTCTCCAATGAGGAGACTGTAGGCCAAAGAAGTTGGATGACTAAGATTCCTGGCTGGCAAGTCAGTATTTTTACTTTTTCCCTGTGCTGTCACTAGTGATTTGTTTTACCTGTGTGTAAATGGATTTAGGAAGAAAATAACTTTCCTGCCTTGGATTCAAGTAGTATGGATTCTGAACAGCCATTTGAGTCTGAGTTATGGATGCATAAACAGTGAGGAATACATAGCAGAACCAAGGAAATGAGGATGGCATTCAGCAGGGGCTTTGGACATTACAGTTCTAGTCAGCCCGGTTCTCATGTGGCTGCTTAATGTTACATGATTTTACTTGTGAAAACCAAGGTGGATCTGAAAGGCACAGTGTACGTAGCAGTGTTACATTAAGAAATAAGATTCTTTTTTTCCCCCCGTATTAAAGATTTCTTCTTGGTTTATTTGCAAATGTAATATAGGACATCAGTGTGGATTTACAAATTAGGAGATGAAAAATAGGGATTCAGTTAACTTCAGTTAAAATCTTAGCAGCTTTTTAATATGCTTCCCAGGTGAAGTTTTTTTGTTTTTGGTCTTTTTAATATTAAGTAGTCATCTTTGATTGTAGATTACGTAGGATGTAGGATCACCATAGTCTTAAGAGAGTGAGATCTGTGGCCCTGGCATTTCTGGTGACAGAAACTATTAAATGTGTGGTTGGAAGAACTGGGGAACTGGGAATCTACAGAAAGAATTCTTCATTATCTAGTTTTTCAAGAGCTGCACCACACCATTCGGGGTGTTGTATGTTTGTTAAAATTCTGGATGTAGCTATTGTAAAATTCCCTGAGGATATTTAGGAATAGACATTTTTATAATTTGGAGCTGGCCTGTAACTCAGATGTTTCTGAATAATTAGAATTTGGCTGTAATTTGAAGTACATTTAGGTACTGATTTCAGAATCTAATGTTGACATATTTTGCCTTTTTTTTTTTTAAATTGACTATTTTGTCTTCATATTTTCAAATTCCTTTAGTAGTAGTCTTGCCTGGGAAATCCCATGGGCAGAGGAGCCTGGGGGGTTACAGTCCATGGGGTCGCAGAGTCAGACCTGACTGACACGACTTAGCATGGGATAGCGTTAGTTTTCAGTGCTGTCACAATATGCCAGTATCAGAGGTTTGGTCTGTTTTGGGCAAATCGGTTTTTGTTTTTAAGAGTCTTACAATCCAGTGATTGCAGGCTCTGTAGTCTAGAAAAATACTAGAAAGAAAGGCAATAAATGTTATCTTTGTGTCTGGAGACTATGGGTGCTTTTTATTTCTTCATAGCTTTCTAAGATTCCTTTGTAGTTTACACTAAGGAAAGTTGTTGCTGTAAAGTCAGTGTGTTTTTAGTGACCTTTAAGGGTCATTGGGATTACCATCCCCTTTACCCTCTTACCCTGTTGTTCAGTCACCGTGTTGTTCAGTTGCTCTGTCGTGTCTGACTCTTTGCAACCCCATGGATTGCAGCATGCCAGGCTTCCCTTTCTTTCACGATCTCCTCAAGTTTGCTCAGACTCATGTCCATTGAGTCGATGATGCCATCCACCCATCTCATCCTCTCTTACCCCCTTCTGCCCTCAATCTTTCCCAGCATCAGGGTCTTTTCCAAGAAGTTGGCTCTTTGCATTAGGTGGCCAAAGTATTGGAGCTTCAGCTTCAGTCCTGATGAATATTCAGGGTTGATTTCCTTTCGGATTAACTGGTTTGATCTCCTTCCTGTCCAAGGGACTCTAACGAGTCTCTCCAGCACCGCAGTTGGAAAGCATCAATTCTTTTCACTCAGCCTTCTTTATGGTCCCAACTCTCACATCCATATGTGACTACTGGAAAAATCATAGCTTTGGTTATATGGACCTTTGTTTATGTCGGCAAAGTAATGCCTCTACTTTTTAATATGCTGTCTAGGTTTGTCATAGCTTTTCTTCTAAGGAGCAAGTATCTTTTAATTTCATGGCTGCAGTCACCATCTGCAGTGATTTTGGAGCCCAGGAAAATAAACTCTGTCACTGTTTCCATTTTTTTCCCCATCTGTTTGCCATGAGGTGATGGGACCGGATGCTATAATCTTAGTTTTTTGAATGTTCGGTTTTAAGCCAGCTCTTTCACCTTCATCAAGAGGCTCTTTCGTTCCTCTTTGCTTTCTGCCATTAGAGTGGTGTCATCAGCATATCTGAGGTTATTGATATTTCTTCCAGCAATCTGGATTCCAGCTTGAGCTTCATAATGCAAAATTCAGACTTAAATTGGAGAAAAGTAGGGAAAACCGCTTGGCCATTCAAGTGTGGCCTAAATCAAATCCCTTATACACTGGAAGTGACAAATAGATTCAAGGGATTAGATCTAATAGAGTGCCTGAAGAACTGTGGACGGAGGTTCGTAATGTTGTAGAGGAGGCGGTGATCAAAACCATCCCCAAGAAAACGAAATGTAAAAAGGCAGAATGGTTGTCTGAGGAGGGCTTACGAATAGCTGAGAAAAGAAATGAACGGCGAAAGAGAGAAGGAAAGATACACCCATCTGAATGCAGCCTTCTTAAGTGAACAGTGCAAAGAAGCAGAGGAAAACAATAGAATGGAAAAGACAAGAGAGCTCCTCAAGAAAATTAGAGATACCCCTTACCATTGGACAGTGGCACAAGTGGCTGTAGTAAGCTAGAAAGAGCCCAAGGCCAAAGTTCAGTCTTCTATAACCTTGTGATTTGTCTGCCTTCTTGTTATCCATTCATAAAACATTAAATTTAAACATTAAGTTCAATTAAATGGATGTTTATTGACTGCATAGTATGTATTCACTAAACCAGGTAAACAAGACAAGTATCCTTGTCTGCTGAAACAGTTGTGAAACAAGAAATTACTGTGAGGTGTGTTATGAAAGAAGGAAAACCTGGAGTATACCATGGTCAGAGGAAAGGCATCTGCTGAGGAATGCTTTTAAACGTGAAGAGGAGGAGGGAGAGAGTGGACGCAGGGAATAGCAAATACGAATACTGGAAGGGGAGAGACAGGACGAATGTACAATAGATTGCAGAAGTCCAGTGTGGGTGGTGGGTAGTGCCTTATGTAGTTCAGTTAGGGGCCTTTGCGTGAGTCCTGTTCAGTACTGCAGTTTGCCTCGAGATGGAATGCCTCTCTGGGGCGGCAGGTCCTCTCCTGCTCTCCTGGGCCCCTGGATCTGGGGGCGTCTGGGGTTCCAGTGAGAGGGAACTACAGAGCAGATGGGGAAATACGTTTGAGGTGTCACTGCCTCAGACCGTAACCTCTCCAGTGTGTTTGAAACAAGATGTTTTTCATTCAGTAAGCCTAAAAATAGATTGTCTTATACTCATTTACATATTAAATTGAATTTTGCGTTTTCCACTCAAGGGAGGGTATATACCTACTTAATTTCCTCACTGCCTCAGAGAGACTAAGGAAAAGTACTTTCCAGTAAAATTCCCCCGGCACTTGCACATACTGTTATTCTTGCTTGGGCTTTAAAGAAGTCATTTCTTTTCATAGTGGATGGCACAGTGATTGACAGCTATAAAGCTTTTGAAGTCTTTTACCTTGGTTATAAAAGAGCTATCCCCATTAGGTGATAACCGCTGCCCCCCCAACCCCCCACCCCCTGTGAAGTACTGTCTACCCTGTCTTTATTGCTGTAGTTCAGATAAGGGTTAAACTAAAAGTGTTGCAATCTCAATTCAGGTTCCTGCCACTGACTGTGATTAGAAATCAGAACACTTGGCCAGACCTTGTCTATTTCTTATCAGAATCTTTTTCCCGTTTAACTGGGCGGGTTGCTGATGTATTGAGTGGTAGGAACTAGAAGATATTTTCTGTGAAGACTTGTTTATAATCTGAGCAGTTAGTTTATGGTTGTGCATCAGAACTATTTGGGCATTTATAAATTAAACAGTTGTCAGCCCCAGCTTGTTTTTTGTTATGTTTTGTCTTAAGCTCTCCAGATGATTTTGTAGGGTGTACCTTGCAGAAACAGTGGCCTTGCATGTGCTTGGCTTCAGTGCAAAGGTAGGTAGAATGTGGTGGAATTAAAATCACATGTAAAGCTACCTTCTCATATATAGAAAACAGGCATCAGTGAGGACGTTGAAGACTGACATTCTGAGACCCCTCCAGATTGGTATAGGGAAAGAGGTTTTTAGGGGGGTGACATTGGAGCTGAATTTTGAAAGATAAGGGGAAAAGTGGAGTGTGGGGAGAAGAATGTTATTCCAGGTTAGATATACAAAACTCTAGGAAGACACTTGAGCAGTGCTAAAACCGTAACGTGAGTCAGCACTTACTCGCTTGGCCTACAGACACTTCATATGCAGTCTTTTAATTTGAAGTTTTTTTTTCCTTTAGAAGTGTAGTTTATGGATTTATAGTCATTTACTAAAAATGCAATTAATATAGTAATACAGAATGTACATACTAAAAATAATCAAGTAATATGGATAATTATTTCCCCTTTACTTTCTTTTACTATTCTGATTTCCACTTTGTAGATAAAAATGAATATGAATATGAAAACTTACTGAATATGAAAGGAAAACCAAATGCTTCCATTTTTTGATGTACAAATCACATATCATAAAATTCATTCTTTTAAAATGTATAATTCTGTGTTTTTAACATATTCACAAAGTTGTGCAGCTATCAACACTATCTAACTACAGAACTTTTTCATCACCTGAAAAAAGAAACCCTCCATCTTCAGCAGTTCTCTCTCCTTACTCCCTCAGCCCTTGGCCACCACTTAGCCACTTTCTGTCTCTATGTATTCACGTATTCTGGGCATTTCATATACATGGAATCACATAAAATTTTGGTGTGTGAGCATGTTTTCAAGGTTAATCCATATTGTAGTATGTATCAATACTTTATTCCCTTAAAAACTTTTTTTGGGGGCTGTTTTTCTAAATAAATACTTTAAAGAAATTAAATGTTGAATGAAGCAAAGCAGAAGTTTTAAATCTGTTGGTTTCCATAAAACTAATCACATTTGAAATCTGCATTGCTCTAGAAAATTTAAGAAATTTCTTTAGCCTTGTGAGCCATTATTATTTTTAAATTGTCGGTGGGCAGTAAATTTTTACTTTAAAGACTGAATTTCGGGAATTCGGTGGTGGTCCAGGGGTTAGGACTCAGCACTCTCACTGCGGAGTGGCAGGAATCCACTGCCTGCATTCAGCCCTTGGTCAGGGAATTAAGGTCCTGGAAGCCTAGCAGAGAAGCCAGAAAAAAAAAAAAAATTGGATTTTATCGCTGGATACTGAGAAATTTGAGCCAATTCTGGTAAATAATGAGTAAGAACCAGCATTGACTTTTATTTTTGTCTCAAGGATTAAGAAACGATGTGACCTTGGCTGAGTCAGTTTCCCTGGGCCTCCATTATATCTAATTCCTTTTTTAAAACTTTTCATTGAGAAGAAGCTATGATCATTTAATCCTGGAACTGGTTTTCCTTTTTGGCTTTTAAATTGGTCCTTAAGCAGTTCTCAAAAAAAAAAAAAAAAAAAAAAAAAAAGGCACAACTGCTGAGTAGTAGCAGTATTCTGAAATTTTATATAGCTTTCTAGTATAATTAATAAGAAGGCCTTTGTCCTGGGTTTCAGGTGTCTCCAGTTGCCTACCAAGTCTACTTAGATGTCTTGAAGACGTTTTAAAATCAATTTTTATTTTACAGTGGAATATATTCATTTTGCTGTTACCCCTCCCTTGCATCAGTACTTCCAGTGTTTCTTTTCTTTATTAATTACGTTAACATTAACTGAGCTGCCTGCCATTTACTTCTCTCCCCACCCCCTTCGACATTAAGTTTGTTACTAAGCCAGTGGATTGAACCGTAGAAATTCCTCTGCTTCTCCTAACCTATTCCTGTTTCTCATCCTTTCAATTATCTTTGTATGTGGGCTCTTACCCGCTCCTGTACTTTTTTTTTTTTGCATTAATCAGAGAACTCATCTGTCTTCACTTACACACACACGTGTGCATACTCTCTCTCACTCTCTTCATTTTCCACCTTGCCACATTATTCTAAAAACACCCAGTGTGATCATGGTGAACTTAGGCTCGAGTCATATTCCTTGACTTGGCAGGTAAGGCTTTTTCACAACTTGGTCTTTTCTTCATTGGCGTTTCTTTCCTTGTCTCCCCTCTCCCATACAACTTCTGATACTGATGGTATTTACAAGTTAAAATGATATATTTTGTAACTTTTGAATTATGCCACCTTGGCAAGAGAACATCCTTCGTATGAAGTGTTACTGCCCAGCATTCTGTGTTGGTTGAGTTTGGGTTATTTTCTTTCCTCTCTTCTTAGAGAATCTTGACTGTAGTCATCTTGGTTATATTCCTAGCATCCAGTATATTGTGGTTTAGAAACTAGCATACTATTTTCCAAATGAAAAGAAAAGCAGGCATTAATTGCAGTCGTTTGCTTTATTTTCTAGGATCCTATAAAGGCACTCTAGGAAACAAATGTCCTATTGTTAATTGAGTCATCGTAGTGAAAAAATTTTTTTAACTTTTGACAAATAAAAATTGTAAGTATTTAAAGTGTATGAGGTGATGTTTTGATGTATGTACACATTGTGAGATGATTACCACAAGCTAACATCTGTCCTTACCTTTGTTGTTTTTGTTCTGGTGGTCAGAATACTTAGTAGCAAATTTCAAGTATACCATGTATTAACTATAGTCAGCTGTTGTACATTAGGTCACAAGAACTTATCTTCTGAAAGTTTATATCCTTTGATCATATCTTCTCTTTCCCTCCTCCTCACAGACTCTGATAACCACCCTTCTAATCTGTTACAAGTTTTACTTTAAACAAATTTTTTTTAAGATTCTGCACATAAGTGACACCATGCCTTTCTGTGTCTGGCTTGTCACACTTAGCATTGTATCCCTGGGTTCATCCACATTGTCACAAATGGCAAGATTTCTTTCTTTTTTACAACTGGTGAAAAGATAATTTGTTCTCTGTAATCAGACAAATACAGTATTTGACACTACTTGGGTCAGAGTTTTGAGTGCCTTTTATATGCTTATGTTTTGTTTTATTTTACATTCTTTTTTTGGCTACACCATGCAGCTTGTTTCCAACCAGGGATTGAACCTGTGTCCTCTGCAGCGGAAGCCTGGAGTCTTAAACACCAGACCACCAGAAAAGTTCCCCATGTATACTTCTGAAAATGCCTGCCCTCATGGTTCCTGCACAGATACACTAGCCTTTTGTTTTCTACTGCTTAATTGATAATAGTGGGTTAGTTGTAACCGGGCCATAAGCAGGTGGTGCAGAAGCCCAGCGTCACCGTCCGTTGTTGCAGGGATTGCACCAGCAGGTCTCTACTGTATTAGTATGCAGTGGGGCTTGGATAGCCAGGAAGCTAGTCCTCATCCGTGAGCAGGCTTTCACTCCTTAAGCCTCTCAGGTAGGACTTTACAATGCAGGTGTTGAGGTTTACCATCTTCTGAGGTGGTGAAGTGGTAAAGAATCCACCTACCAATGCTAGAGACGCCAGAGACAACAAGGGTTTGATCCCTGGGTCAGAAAGGTCCCTCGGAGTAGGAAATGGCAATCTGCTCCAGTATCTCTGCCTGGAAAATCTCATGGACAGATGAGCCTGACGGGCTACAGTCCATGGGGGTCACATGGATTGGAAGTGACTGAGCACGTGTGTGCACGCACATACACACACACGCACACATATAATGAAAGAAGAAAATAGAACTTGCACATGTTTCCTCTTTTATAACAATTTTCATGTTTTAAGAGTACACACATATACTCCTTTACTGGAAAGTGTTTACTTGATTAGTTCATTTGGATCATCAGGCCAATTAGGGTTATATATTTATGTAAATTATGACCAGTGTATGTTAATATTTTAAACATTAAGAGTATTAGTATGCTGAGTATCAACTGTGTTCCTTATTACTGATTGTTGACAGGTATCTCTGTTGTTTATGGCAGATTAAAACAAATACTTGAGATAACTTTTTCTGCTTGGTACATATCAGCTACTTCATTTTGCTGTTAGTTGGCATGTGTAGTCAGAATGTTTTAATTAAAATATTTGATTTTAGTATATAAACACACTAACATTCATTTTTATAAAAAGATCGTGTCTCCCCCCCCACCCCCAACACACACCTATTTTTTTATTTAATTTTTGGGCCTCTTCGTGTGGCATGTGGGATTAGTTCCCAGACCAGGGTTGCAACCCACACCCCCAGTGGTGGAGGCGTGGAGTCTCAACCACTGGACTACCAGCAAGTACCAGAGATTGTGTCTTTTAAAGCCCCCTTGGATACATGTTGCAATCCAAGTCCAAAGATTCATGTTATAATTATAAAATTGTAGGTGTTTTACCTGATCATACTATTTATTCTGTCATTTATATTATAGAGTTAATCATACAACTTCTGTTGGAAAACAGGTGTCTTGAAAAAAATGTGATTGTGAACTACAGAAATGTTGCCCATTTTGCTCAGTATCAAGAGGCTTATTGTTCTCACATCTACTGAAAATGATTTATAGTGAAAGTGAGAAAGATTGAGATGGGATATTTGTATCCTCTGGCAGGAAAATCACTTTCCTTAATATTGATGTGTGCAGCATGCTTTTTTCTTTAGATTATTTTTGACGCCCAAATGTGTGAAGTTGTTACCTCAAAGTATTATCAAGCTGTATACAGAATTGCTGGACCCTAAATCTTTAATCAGGGTATTGGAGGTTACCTGGCTGGGGAGAAGCTGGCTGTATAGTCGTTGGGAGTTCTCCCATGATTGTGAAATTTTGTTTGGGTCATTCACACTTGGGTGTGGCTTACTTTGAGCATATTATCAGATTGTTTTCTAAAGAGCATCTAGCTGAGGTCCTCTGCTTTGAAAGGAGAGGAAGGGTGGGTCTTAGTTGGTACAGGGTTGGTCCTGACTTCTGTGAAACTCACTTTGATACCAATATATCACCTTTGAGTCCTGAGTTTGATTATTTTCTCCTTATTGGATGTGGGCACTGTGGCTTCCGCCAGTGTCAAGTGGAGGGGCTCCCAGACACCTGGGGACTGAGGTGCTTGTGTGGGCAGCTCTAGACTTGGCATTTCCTTAACTGGCACCGCTGCCCTCCTGCTTCTTAGCTGTCCTTTGTGTCTTGCGGAGTGTGGAGGGTCAGGGGGTGGAGTGGTACCAGGCAGTGTGCAGGCTGGGCTCGTCCGTTGCTCTGGCAGTTCTGTGGATGCCTGCGAGCTGTCACACATATCAGGTTGTTTCTTAGGTGACTAAAGGATGAAAAGATGTTTCAAGGGACTGTGGATGTAGCAGCTATAGGACACACACACTGTGCTAGAGCAAATTGAAGGTATATTTTCTGTTTGTATCTCTGATACCTGAGACGGAAATGACACCCCACTCCAGTGTTCTTGCCTAGAGAATTGCATGGACAGAGGAGCCTGGTGGGCCATAGTCCATGGAGTCGCAAGAGTTGGACATGACTTATCTACTAAATCATCATCATCATCACACCTTTTAGTTATAAACTCCTTGTCATTCTCCTAAGTCTGGGGTCAAAAACAAAGAAGTTGAGGTTATTAAAATTTAGCCACTGAGAGAAGGACCTCCAGCTGGAATCCAGAACTCTAAAGAGAGTCTAGCCCTCTGATGTGGGTTCCAGGGGGATGCTCTGACAATCAAACTGGTTCTTTGGGCTGGAGGGCCATCTTTGTGGCATCAGGAATCATGTTCTTTTTTTTTTTTTTTTAATTTATTTTAATTGGAGGCTAATTACTTTACAATATTGTATTGGTTTTGCCATACATCAACCTGAATCTGCTACGGGTGTACACGTGCTCCCCATCCTGAACCCCCCCCCCCACTCCCTCCCTGTACCATCCCTCTGGGTCATCCCAGTGCACCAGCCCCAAGCATCCTGCATTGAACCTGGACTGGCGATTTGTTTCTTAGTTTCAATGCCATTCTCCCAAATCATCCCACCCTCTTCCTCTCCCACAGAGTCCAAAAGACTGTTCTATACATCTGTGTCTCTTTTGCTGTTTTGCATTCAGGGTTATCGTTACCATCTTTCTAAATTCCATATATATGCGTTAGTATACTGTTGGTGTTTTCCTTTCTGGCTTACTTCACTCTGTATAATAGGCTCCAGTTTCATCCACCTCATTAGAACGGATTCAAATGCATTCTTTTTAATGGCTGAATAATATTCCATTGTGTATATGTACCACAGCTTTTTATCCATTCATCTGCTGATGGACATCTAGGTTGCTTTCATGTCCTGGCTATTATAAACAGTGCTGCGATGAACATTGGGGTACACGTGTCTCTTTCAGTTCTGGTTTCCTTGGTGTGTATGCCCAGCAGTGGGATTGCTGGGTCATAAGGCAGTTCTTTTTCGAGTTTTTTAAGCAATCTCCACACTGTTCTCCATAGTGGCTGTACTAGTTTGCATTCCCACCAACAGTGTAAGAGGGTTCCCTTTTCTCCACACCCTCTCCAGCATTCACTGCTTGTAAACTTTTGGATTGCAGCCATTCTGACATGTTCTATTTAATGGCCACACTCAAGAGAATATTCTATTCTAAAAGACTCCCCGCAGAGGCTAACAGCTCCTGCCTCCTTGAAAGCACCGGATAGGAGGATGGTCCCTCTAAAGTACCAGTTCTGAGTTAATGTAAGAATGCATGGATGGAGAGGCAGGCAGCCGCACGAACAGCCACATTTCTAGAAGTTTCTAAGCAGTGCGCAGGGCAGTGGTAGAGGGAGGAGGAATGAGCAGGCGAAGGACCCGGGGTCATGGGATTATTGGGCTGGTGGAGCCAGTGGCCGGGGAGGTTCTAGTCTGTTCTGCCTCATGGCAGCTTTATGTGATCACTCTGCCTGGACCTGGAATCGGGCCGCACCAGCTGCCTCTAGACCATGGACCCGCGCAAAGTGAGCGAGCTTCGGGCCGTCATGAAAATGTGTAAGCAGGACCAGAGCGTTCTGCACACCGAGAAAATGCGCGTCCTGGGGGAGTAGGTGGAGAGCATTGGGGGTAAAATACTACCTGCTGCTCATAAAACTAAATCGGAAGAAAATACCAAGGAAGAAAAAACATAATAAGAAGGTGGAGGAAAACAAAAAGACAGACAAACCCATCAAGTGAGGAAAGTGATCTAGAAATTGACAGTGAAGGTGATTGAACCAGATGCTGATGCCTCTCGGGAAATGGGAGATGAAAATGTAGAGATGACTGAGGAGATGATGGATCAGACAAATGATAAAAAAGTGGCTGCCATTGATGGCCTAAATGATGGTGGTGAACTCCAGAAAGCCATTGACTTGTTCACAGATGCCATCAAGCTAAATCCTGGTTTGGCAATTTTGTATGTCATCAAATTAAGAAGTCAAATGCTGCCATCTGAGACTGTGACAGCTATTGAAATAAATCCTGATTCAGCTCAGCCATACAAGTAAGTGGCAGGGGGAAGCACGCAGACTTCTGGGCCATTGGGAAGAAGCTGCCCATGATCTTGCCCTTGCCTGTAAGCTGGATTATGATGAAGATGCTAGTGCAGTGCTGAAGAAAGTTCAACCAAGGGCCCAGAAAATTGCTGAACATCGGAGAAAGTATGAGCAAAAACGTGAAGAGCCCAAGATCAGAGAAAGAGTAGAAAGGGTTAAGAAGGCTCGGGAAGAACATGAGAGAGCCCAGAGGGAGGAAGAAGCCAGACGACAGTCAGGTTCTCAGTTTGGCTGTTTTCCAGGTGGCTTTCCTGGGGGAATGCCTGGTTATTTTCCTGGAGAAATGCCTGGAATGGGAGGGGGCATGCCTGGAATGCCGGGAAAGCCTAGGCTCAATGAAATTCTTAGTGATGCAGAAGTCCTTGCAGCCGTGCAGGATCCAGAAATTATGGTGGCCTTCCAGGATGTGACCCAGAACCCGGCAAATATGTCAAAATACCAGAGCAATCCAAAGGTTAGGAATGTCATCAGTAAATTGTTGGCCAAATTTGGAGGTCAAACTTAATGCCCTTCTGACGTAAAGCCCCTGCTGGAGGAAGAGCAACTTAGATCACTTAATGGATGTTGCAGTGATACAAACCAGCATACCGCTGACCTTCTCATAAAGAAAGCTGGGGTGCTTTGAAGATAATCCCTTTCCCTTTGCCCCAAATGCAGCTAAAAACATTTTACAGCGGTTTGCCGTTAGGGTATTCATTCAGATGTTTTCTGACTAGAAATTAAAAACTTGAAGCAATTTTTAAACCTTAAAAATATTTAAAATTAAAAAGGTGTATTAACCCCTACATTTTTCTTTACTAATCATTTTGATTTTTTCCTCTGAATTGATTAGGCAAGGAAGATACATCAGTATGGAAGATTTATTTTTCCAAGTTTGAGTGAAGTAAAGATTTGTTAGTGGGAGGCTAATACAACATTTAAATAGATAAAGTCTGAGTTGGACATACAGTTACTGAGGCATTATGATTTGTCTTTTTAATTGCTTTGTTGTTATTATTTTAAATGATTTACTTCTGTAACTCTTGGGACCACCAGTGTTGCAGTAGGACCTGGGGAGGGACTGGAAGTATTTGGCAGGGCAGCAGCCGTCTTACTACATCTTATATCACATGTCCTCTTGTGCACATGCGTTTAAATCTTACACTGTGGTGAAGGCATGGTTTTTATAATGCTTCAGTAAAATTGGATTACTTAGCTCTGTTCTTGTCTGATATCTAAAATAAATGTTTCATATTTCCACACAAAAAAACCAAACTGGTTCTCAGTGTGGAGTCAGCTGCAGATTAGATGAATGTGCTGCTGGGATATTGGGTGATGCCTACAGGCACTTCAGGTGGGCTAGAAGCCTGGAAGAGGCAAGTCCTTTCTTGCAGTTTTAGCACCCACCTGTGTACAGAGGTTAACAGCGAGCCCCTGGAAGAGTAAAAATATGGTTTGCAAAGTCCCACCCCCAGAATCATAAGTATAGAATTTATTTCAGTTGAAAGATATTTAATCTGGCACAGATATAAATTTCCCAGTGTAGAGGTTTTAAAGACAGAAACTGACTTTCTGGTCCAGCCCTTGATAGGGAAGAGCAGGAGTCCCCTGAGATGTGGCGATATTTGGCTTGACTTGAGTCCTGCAGAGGTAGGAATTTATACAGGTTTTTAAAATGTGTGTGTATTTCTTTTGATTCTTTTTTTTGAAAGCATTATGTACTCTTTGTTCCATATCGTTAAATCCCCCACTTTGTTTAGTCAGCCCTCAAATCTCAGGAAAGACGGAACTGCATGCCTTCAAGTGGGGATTAGAGAGAGAGTATGCCAAGGGAGACAAGGTCGCCTGTCCTTGATCCTGCATCAGCCTTAAGGACACTGCTTCCTATATACTACCAGAGCAAATTAAGAGACATGTTTATTCACCTAACGTGAATGCAGAGGTGTGAAGCTCTGCTGGATGCTGAGGATTCCAGACTCTTAACTGTGATGTATGAGAAGAGCTCTTGACTATAGAGTGGCCTTTTGGTCTGTCTTGATAGGTTTCTGTGCACATTTCTGAGGATTAAATGAAACTGTATAGTATATGAACATCCAGGTCAATTTTAAGGATTAATCCAGTTGTCAATTCCTGCACCTTAGAGTTCTAACTAAATGCATCTAGCTCTCCAGTTCTTTAGGCTCTGAAAGTTCATGTCCTGCCCAAAGTTTGGCCATTTATTAGTAGTTTAACGTCTTAAGGTTTCCTTTTGTGTATGTGGTTCTGGCATTGTACATGCTATAACCCAGACAGGGTCTTTTAGTTGCAAGCATTTTGCATGTTTAGTGATTTTTATTGAGTTAGGAGTTTAGCAGCAAATGGTGTGCCCTACCTTGTTGGCTCTTGGTTTTTCTCCTCTTTTCTCATTTCTCTTGCATTGCTCCACTGCTTAGATTCTCTCGTGTCTGGTCAAATTGTGTTGCTCCTGCCCCCAAATCCTAGCAATTACTCACTCAGGCTTAGAATAAAGAACCCTGTTTCCCTAAATTAAGACCCGTTTCCTTCCCTCAGTAAGCTCATGACACATACTATATAAATCAACTTTAAATTTACATACAATTACATGCACTCATTTTAAGTGTACAGCTTGAGTTTTGACAAATGTGTACAGCTATGAAACCACCATCCAAGTTAAGATTCAGAACATTCCATCACCCCAGCAGAACACTTAATTAAAAGATCATACTGTTTTGAAGTATGTTTTCAGTTTATATAGAAGGAATATTTTTCTACACTGTTAGATTTATAGCATCTTTTTCCCCATAGACTTTGCTGTGATTTAATCTTTGTTCTGAATTTTAATTAAGGATTGTCTTGATGAGACATTATTACTTTGAAAATAGGGTTATTCAAAATGCACATTCAGTTTCTTTAGGTGATTTTATTTAGTGTTCTTGTTTTTTGTTTTTGATAAGTAGTACTTGCACGTTACAAAATTCAACAAAGGGGTACTCCTTGAAAAGTGTCCACGACCTCTGTGTCCCAGTCAGCAAATTCCTTTTCTCAAAGAAGCCATTGTTTACTTGGACAATTTAAATCAGTTATTTTATGATTTTGTAACATTTTTTTGGTTCAGATGTATTTCTACATAATATATTACTCATAATATGTTACTCATAATATATTACTCATAATAGCTCACGTTGCCAGCAGGCCCTCATTCCAGCATTTATATTCTTTAAATGTTTGATCACGTTGTTTTAGAGACTCAGGCTGTCTGGATGAAGTGGATGAATTTGACCCAGTATTACTGTACACAGGTGCTCTATCAAATAATACTTCGGCCTTAGTGTGTAAATTTGTGCTTATTTCAGTTATATTAAAATCTGAGTTGTTGTGGTCATTTTTTCCTCTGGCTAAATAGCACAGGACAAAATCTGAAATCACAGAAGAATAAAAAAAATTATATGTACTGAGTTATACTTCAGTTGGATCTCTTAAGATTATTTAACTTACAACCAAATTGATAATCTGTGAAATATTGAAATCTTTAACTTCATGTTAGTTTGGTTTCTTGAGCAATTTTATTTCAAATTCTGCCAAAAATCTTGAGGTAGAGGATGGAATCTTTAATATGTCAGCGAGTTAGTATTGAGCAAATTATCATTATTAAAATTGAGGAATGTAACTGTTGGAGCCTCATGGTTGCTAAAGGGACAAGAGAAACAAGCCTGCTTCCTCCGGTGCTTATTAGTATTTGGTCCTTTTAAGTGCACAACCTGTACAGAGGGTATCAAGGCCAGAACTTTATAGCAGAAGTTTGAGATAGTGTGTGAAGATTGGGTTTGAAGTTTTAAACAGTCTTCTTTCTGCGTATTTCAGCCGTGTATAGCCACTGTCTGGGTTGTTAAAGCCTTGAGCCTACCATTTTTGAAAGTTAGATCTGTTCATTCATTTGGAATGTGAGACACTGTGGTGCTCAGTTTTGGGACTGTAAACCTTAGTGCGTACGTACTCAGTCGCTTCAGTCATGTCCAACTTTTTGTGACCCTGTGGACCGTAGCCCACCTGGCTTCTCTGTCCAAGGGATTCTCCAGGCAAGAATACTGGAGTGGGTTGCCATGCCCTCCTCCAGGGAATCTTACCGAGGTGGGGATTGAACCTGCGTCTCCTACGTCTCCTGCATTGGCAGGCAGGTTCTTTACCACTAGCTTCACCTGGGAAGTCTATAAACCTTAGACCTGGGCCTTGACCTGTAGGAGCTGGTGTGGCTTGGAGACTGGCAGTAGGGTGGCAGGGCGTGCCAGGGGTGCCCTTCTGGAGGAGGCGCACCCCTGCTTTGCAGCAATATTAAGTAGCATTTAGTCAGTTGCTTACCTGTTATGTGACAATTGATTTTCAAAATGGTAGAAATGCTGCTTTGTGGGCAGAATAATGTCTTATGGCTTAGATCTACTTCCTGATTCTCAGGAGCTAAAGGATTTTGTCTATGTGGAGACGTGTGGTAGGAGCATAGAGTCTGGGGCCAGGCTCTCTGCACTTGATCTCTAGCCCTGCCAGATACTAGCTTGGACATCCTCACTTGACCTCTCTGCTTCTTTATCTGCTTAAATATACTAATCTTGATCTAGGGTGGTGGGGAGGGTTAGAGTACAGAAAACAGAGCCTAATGTAATTCTGAGCCTTATTTAATATTGCAGATTACTGTTTTCTGATTTTGCAAAGATACTGCCTCTCTGTAAGTCTAAAAAGAATGAACATCTTTTGTGTGGGAAAGCTATGATTGTCATTTCATGTTCAACAAAATAGATGATATTAAACATAGCTGTCTGAAGTGGGGCATAGATTTTTAAAGTAGAGCAAATGTTCATTTGTCAACAGTCGGTAGGAAAATGGGATGTTTGGGATAATCATATATTTTGATTTTATTAGAATTATATATATATATTGAGAGAAGAAGAGTTAATTTTGCGTGTGTTAGACAGTACTAAACTATTTTTACAAATACTAAACTGAAGTTTTATTCTTTAACCCAGAGTGTTTAGGATCTCGCGCTGCATAACTTCACGGGGTGCCCCTCATGCAGACTGAGCGGCACGTTCTTGGAGTTGTGCAGTGTGGCACAACTTGTGAAAGGATGCTTATTCGGAGGAGGCAGAACTCTCAATATCTGATTGTTTCCTCATTTATCATACAGTTGCATGCACAGTGTGAAAAAAACTTAATTTTTCCTTTCTGGTGATTTGGATTTCAGACAGAACTGTGTCAGTGAGACAGTTGGATTGAGAGGGCAAGTCTGGAGCAACTGTAACTTGTTTTTGTTTGCCTCACTGAAAATTTCAGCTGCTCTGCCTCCATCTGTCTTATTGTCTGTTAATATCAACAGAGGCCTTTCCTATTAGTGGAGTCCTCAAGCTTTTAGCACTTGAATTTTCCTGTGATTGCCGTGTTTGAAACCTGAAGTAACTAGTAATCAAGGAAAAGGATTGAATAGATGATGTCTAGTAGTGGTAGAGGTGTAGCTGCTAGCTGGTAGGCCAGCCAGGGGAAGTGCCTATTTATGTCATTTGGTTTGCAAAGAATATTCATTATCTATAAAGCAACCAGGAAAGCACCATGCAGTGACATAATAAATCAAAAAGTGTAAACGTATTAAACTGTTTCTAAGGACTTTTGTCTTTATCAGAACAAATATGTGCTGGAATATTAACCAGATTTTGGTTATTAGGAGTATGGCAATTTTAAGATTTCTTTTTTTTTTTCTTTTAATGAGCAGGTGAAATAATCTTGGGGGGAAAGCAGGTACCATAAGCAACAAATTTCTTCCTTATTTAGATATTTAAGCATTGGCATAGATGCTGGGGATATAATACTGTATGCATAATATCCCTTTTCTCAACAGGAAAGATGAAATATTGAGTATTGAACAGTGATTACACAAGGTTAAAGAGTATTACAGAAGGGGACTTTCCAGTAGAAGGAAGCATACAGCAGTAAGATTTAATCCATTCCAATAATGTTCAGCCAAGTTTAGTGCTAGAGAGAACCTTTGAAATGTCTAAGGGACCACATTTTAGTAGGTGGAGGAGGTAAATGAATTTGTATGGTTTTATACAATTAGAACTGGAATTAAATTCAGATTCTTAGCTCTAAAGTTTTTTCCCTAGGAGGCACACCAGGCTGCCTAGTTGAAGTTAGCTGTCTAATGTGAAGTTAGCTCCCTCTTTAAAGGCCCTTAAACTTGGTAGAAGTTCTTTGATAAAGAGATTACTCAGCTTCAGTGCTCTCCTCCTCTGACCCCGCTTAATTCGCAAAGATAGCTGCTTCTTAACCTCTTCACCCCCCACCCAGGCCATTAGCTCTTAACCTTCACTTTCTTTTCTAATTTAGACTTTATTTTTAGCAAGCAGTGAAAGCCAGCTTTGGCTGTTTTAATCCGCAGTAGTATTTACTGGGTTATGATATATCTAACACAGCCTTCAGGAGCGCCAAAGGGAGAGGCAGCTAGGAACAAGGCTCAGACTCACATCACTGACTTCACTGCGGACGTTGCATGCATCACACACTGCAGTGTGGTTGCTGATGCTACACTTGGCTGTCTATGGGTAACTCCTGCTGTTCCTTCCAGAAGGGATTCTTATTTCGTATCTTTAGTTTCTGAAGCACAGGTTTTGAATGCGCCTGGGTCTCACATGCTGGGTTGCAAGAGAGTTAGGAAATAAGACTAAAGCTTCTGTTGAAGCAGGTGAGGATCTATGAAGGTTGGGGAGTGTAATCTCCAAATATATGGGTGTTCTGGCTGTTGGGTAAAGGAATGACATTGCTGTCAGGTAAAGGAATGACGAATGTCTTCTGTGAATCTCCTTTTGCCTTATGGTGCCAGGCAGGCCTATGTGTGACCATAGATAATTTTTCTTTTCCTGTAACAGTTACTTCAAATTTTTGCATTCTTCTCAAGCTCTCAATCTGAACATTGCACTAAGGAGGAGGAGGGGAAGGTATGAACAAATGGGGAATTTTTATCATTGCTTAATAGTGGACCAATTTATAGATAAATGGCTAAGCTTACACATACGGGCTTTAAAATGAATTTCCAACTTCAAACAATGAGTTAAAGCTTGGAGAAAGAAACCCATAGTCTAGATCATTTTTAACTTATCTGAATTTTTTGAAATGTTACAGGTTCACTGGTTTTTGCTGGTGTAGCATCACTCATAATTAGTGTTCACCATACAGGAACAGGCATTCAAAAATCTTCCCTATTTCTGTTCAGGATAAATTCAGAAGACACCCTTACACGTCCCCTCACAGAATCTTAAATATGCGAGTTTTTTTTGTTTACAGTTTATTAACAGTGCCTTAAGTGCCTTGGCCAATAGCAACCCCAGTGATGAGGTTTTACTGTTTTTCAGCCCTCCCTTCATTCAGAGTTCCAAGGTACCATTCCGAAGATGGAATTCATTAAAACAGTTACGTTATTCAAATCATTAAAGGCTTATTTTTATTTTTTGTCCTACAGTCCAGGCCATAAAGTTTATGGCATCCATCAAATAAGAAATCAGGAGAAATGGAGAAATAGCTTCTATGAGTCTACTCATGTCTAATTACAGTGCTGGGTATTCAAAGGACATTTTTATCACCAAGAATTTCATGAGTGTTACATGAAGGAGTAGTTGATATCGTCTTTAACTGTGATGTCAATATTTACAAATCCTATGGAAAAAAACGAAGGGAAAAAAAAGATGGAGATGTAAAGTTTCCAGAAAACAAAGTGTCTTTAGAAACAGCCAAGAAAAAATATGCCCTGATCTAGTCCTGTTGTTCATCTAGTGTCTCTGACTCAAACCTGAACCTACTCCAAGACCTTGACATTCCCATTCTAAAATGCATCTTTAAAAGACTGACTTATGTATACTTTATGAAATTTTAAGTCAAGAACAGTGTATGCTTTATACTCAGGTTGAAATGAATTCCTGGGGTGGGAGGGGGCAACGGACTCTCTTACTCAGAGTTAGTTGATACAGTAATACTATGAGCAAAGTGAGGAATTAATACATTTGTTAGTAAGTTTGTATTTCAGAGTCACAAGAACATTTTAGAGCACAATGATTTGTGCAGTATGAGAGATAAAATGGCTTACCATATAACAGATAGTTTGAGGTCAAAATTATGTATGCCTTTCCTTCTCCAGGGGATCTTCCCAACCCAGGGATCGAACCCAGTCTCCCACATTGCAGGTAGATTCTTTACCAGCTGAGTCACCAGGGAAGCCCAAGAATACTGGAGAGGGTAGCCTATCTCTTCTCCATCAGATCTTCCCAACCTAGGAATTGAACCGGGGCCTCCTGCCTTGCAGGCGGATTCTTTACCAACTAAGTTATCAGGGAAGCCAAAATTATATATGTCAGGTTTTAAATCAAATATCGCATATTTTTTTTTACCTTATTTATTTCAGTAAGACTATATACTTTTTCAGTTGACAGTCCCAAAAGAAAAATAAAGGTGACATGGTTTAATTTACCTTTTTCATGAAGCACTTCTACATCACTGTGAAGCCTTGCCTTAACTTCTGTGCTATTTTATTGTCATGACAAACATTTGAGATTTACTGTTGTTATACTGTAGTGGTTACTCTTTTTCTTTTTTAATTTTATTTTGGCTGTTCCAGGTCTTAGTTGCAGAGAGAGAAATCTTTGTTGCTGTGTGCATGATCAAACAGAGATCTGATGTGAGCAGAGATCTCAGATCTGCATGATGTGAGCAGAGGTCGAACCCCAGGACCCCCACTTTGGGAGCTCAGAGTCTTTGAGCCACTGGACCACCAGGGAAGTCCCGGTCAGTGGTCACTCTTGGTTCATCATTTTCCTCATGTGTAGAATGGGTGTGAGGATTAAATGAGTTAATGATACATTTCAAACATCAGGATTTGACCTAGTTTGTTTTTATTACTTGAACTTTTCTACTCTCTGTGAGTCAGGAAAGTTTACTTGATAATTGCATGGAGCCCCTGACCTCATGGAGTTTACTGACTAGTGGTCGGGAGTATAAGACACAGAGTGCAGCATGTCCTCGTGCGTTTAGTGGGGAACAGTAGATGAGGGAATCAAGGAATTCAGCCTAACAGCTTTCCTTGGTGGATACACAGTTTGTTAGTAAGAATTTTCAGATTTTTGTCCACTGTCAGTGATTGGAATAATTGTACATGCCGTTCCTGGGGTGGAAGTTACTAACACAGCAGGTATGGTAATCCTTCTCATTAGCTCTGTGTGGAACCTGAGTGTGCTTGCTTTTATTCCTGGAAGAAACCTGTATTTAGCACTTAAAACTACCATTTGGTAGCTGGAATGCTCATCTTCAAATAGTGTAGGGTCCAACTAAGTTAACCAGATTATTGTGCTAGTTATAATAAGGGGAGTGGAGGTAATTAATGCACAGGAAACTGGGAGTACAGGGGAGATGCTTCCAGACTAATCAGACCTGAGGAATAAGTTGGTCAGATATACTTAGCCTTTGAAAAGTCCTTCTTTGGCTCCTAAGTCTCCATTCCTTTTCACTGAACTTAACACCAAAGTATTGATCTGGTCTTGGATAGAGGAGAAAAATTAAAACAGATTTTTTGTGCAACTCATCCCATCCCATCTCTTGGGTATTACTCCAAGTAGAATGGTATTACTTTCCTAACAGTTACTTAGCAGTCTGACAGGAAGTAAAGTTTTTCAACAAAGTGTGATACTTTGGTCTAAAATCTAAGATTTAGCCCTTAGTATCCAGAGCCTTTGAAACAGTTACCTCCATTTTTCCTTTTCTGAATATACCACCTAAAAACAAGTATGTGGGAGTAGAAAAAGGGAGAAAAAGGAGGAAGAAGAGGGTTTGCCTTGAGAATCATCATTCTCATCTAAGTTTAGAATAAGCCGTTTTTAAAAAACGGTGAGTTAGGATAACGTGATTAATTTTTATGATCATCAGATTTTTCATTTACCAAGGAAAAGGAATTAAAAGTAGATTATGTCTTATATCCACTAGGGGGTAGTGTGAGCCATAAAAATTAAAATTATTTCTCACTGATTAACCTGTTTCATCATGAATTTGCCTTGTTTGAATCAATTTTTCTCCATGCAGTGTTTTTTAATTGCTATAAGTCATCATTTTCAAATACAGTCTTATGACTGTAACAAACAGTAACACACATTCCTGTCTCTAGTGATTGAGATGTTTTGACTTTACTCTTTTTTGTTTTTTTTGTCTGTACCCTCTGGCTTGTGGGATCCTAGTTCCCTGACCAGGGATCGAACCTCTGCCCTTTGGAGTAAAAGCACCTAGTGTTAACCACTGAAGCACCAAGGAATTACCCTGACATTACTTGTTTGTGAAGAATTTTCTGAGGGGAAAATAGGGCTTCCCTAGTGGCTCAGACTCTAAAGAATCCACCTGCAATGTAGGAGACCTGGGTTTGATCCCTGGGTTGGGAAGATCCCCTAGAGGAGGGCATGGGAACTCACTCCAGTATTCTTGCCTGGAGAATTGCCATGGACAGAGGATCCTGGTGGGCTACAGTCCATGAGGTCATAAAGAGTTGGACATGACTGATCGACTGAGCACACACAGGGATACTTTAAAGTTTCTCTACCAAATTTCACTCATTATATGAAATAAAGTAAGTTATTCTTTATGACCTGCAAGTAAAATTATTATATAACAGGATTGTCTTCTGTTTCACTGTCCTGTTTGGTAGCTACTAGCTTCATGTGCGGATTGTAGTTGAAAGGTGGCTAGTTCAAACTGATACGTGCTGTAAATATAAATTATACACTGGATTTTGAAGACTAAGTATGAAAAAAGATTATAAATTATGTCAGTAAGTTTTACATTGGTTATATGTTGAAATGCTATTTTGAATATATTGGGTGAAATAAAACATTAAAATTAATTTTATCTTTTTACCACATTACTCTTTAATGTGGCTACTAGAAAATTTTAAATTACACATGTGACTCATAGTTCTTGTCAACAGCACTGCTATGGAGAAAAGCATTCACTGACCCATTTTTATCATGATGTACCTCTACCTGGCATTATGATTTGTAAGGAAGTAATACAATGAGGAAGTTGAGCACAACTTTGGTTTTGTTCCTAAGGCAGCTAGAATACATATGGTCACTTCTATAATGAGACATACATGTTTCTAAAATTTATTGTGTTAATAAGCAAAATCATATGATAAAAATCATAGGGCTCATGGATAAGATGTTAGGGACATAATACTCAAAAAACATTGGTTATGTTTTTTAAATGCCCACTTAAATGTCAAGGGTGAACTTGCAGATGCCCTCAAGTAATTTACAATTGTGTTTATAATGAAAAATTGATCTTTGCTTTATTGATAATCGCCCAAAAGAATTCCCTGTTAATATTTTAGAGTCATTTAAAGATATAGTGACAGGTTGCAGTAGACAGAGTAGGCATCACTGAGGCATTTCTCATTTCATGACTTATGGTAAGAAATTGATGAGTTATTTAGTATACTCAGATCTTAGATGAGTTAAAAGATTCACAATTGCAGTTTTGTGTTTCAGAGAATATTCTAAAAGGGGGAAAATCTAATTGCTGTAGGTATAACATGTGGGGGTTTACATGCAAAGTGTGTTAGTTTCTCAATTGTGCCGGACTCTTTGCGACCCCATGGACTGCGGCCCACCAGGCTCTTCTGTCCATTGGGTTCTCCAGGCAAGAATACTGGAGAGGGTAGCCATTCCCTTCTGCAGGGGATCTTCCGGACCCAGGGACTGAACCCTGGATCTCCTGCATTGCAGGCAGATTCTTTACCGTCTGAGCCATTAGGAGGTGTATATATGAATAGTTAATAAATGGGGCAACTTTTCACACATGCAGATTACCACTGTTTCTAAAAATACTGTTATCTAAAATTTTACCGTACATAATTCATTACCATAGAACATGTGAGACCTTATACTATTTCATAGTGAAGTGAAAGTTGCCCAGTCATGTCCAACCCTGCAACCCCATGGACTGTAGCCTGCCAGGCTCCTCTGTCCATGGAATTCTCCAGGTCAGAATACTGGAGTGGGTAGCTATTACTTTCTCCAGGGAATCTTCCTCTAATCCAAGGATTGAACCCAGGTCTCCCACGTTGCAGGCAGATTCTTTACCAGCTGAGCCACCAGGGAAGTGTACACACATTATTATTGAATCTAAAAACAGAAGTCCTAATAAATGGAGTTTAGTGTTATTATTTACAGTGGTGTCGTTCTGGGATTAGCTCTTTGAGTCCCAAAAGAGCTATTGATAATCAGATCAATTTGATGTTATTTAATTCTTTTGAAAGTATTTGTAGCATGAACTGCTGTATGCCTTCGGTAAAATGAGATATTTTCCTTGAGACCTAATCTTGTTGCCACTTAAATTCATATTCTGCTTTTATGTACTTCCCTTTCTGTTTTTTAGTAACCAGTTTTCTAAACATAGTCTACATTACTTTTCTATTTTCATGGCCTAACTTGAGTTATACTTGAGATTCAGTCCCAGGATTGCTTTTAAACAGATAGGATCACAAAATGCAACTAAAAGTTATACTCTGTTTTCTTTAAAAATGAATACTGTTATTTAATAAATTTTGAGACTTGTTTCTGTGCTTTGTTCTTACCCTGTATTATTTTTCAGTTGGTTATGTGTGGACTGGCCTTCTTATGTGACTTCATTTGTCAAGTCATTTTACAATGTTATCTCATAGCAATTCTTCATAAGAGGTAATGTTAACTATATAGCTGAGGAAGCTGAAGCTCAGAGCAGTGTAAATTTCTGCAGAAATGTAGTTAAGTGAGGCAGTAATAATTTGAACCTGTTGTTTCTAAGACTTGAAGAATACTTCGCTGTCTTTCTGCCAAAGGATAGTATAAAACTAGGATGTGTCTCAAGTTAACTGTGTGTGAGTAGTAGCAGAAGGATTTTAGTTCCTACCCAGTTTTTGCCTTTTTAGGGGAAAAAAAATCGACAATTTCTGTGGGGGAGAGTTGTTCCACTTGGTTTGGGTTTTATTCTCTTTTTCCTCCTGTAATTTATGCTGTGGGTTTGTGCTGTGTAGTCAAATAATTATGCACGGGTATTCATTATCTCAAAATCCATTAGAACTTGAGAGCACATAAAAACTATTACAAAAAGTTTTGCATATCCAAGAGCTTATTCTAGAATGTGTTCCGATTAAATCTGATACATGATCAGCTCACATGATGCATTTAATATGTATGTTCTTAAGAAAGAGTGTCTGATTTTGAGGGTGAACTGAAGATGAGGAAGTGAAGCTCCATCTGTCTGTGACGATTGTACTGAGTGATTCCGACCCTATTTTCGGATGTGACCTTGGAGGGCTTTCTGGCAGCTTTTTATAGCTTTGAATAGAGCTGCCACTATTTTGTGTAACCAGGGAGCGGTGTTTTGGGACTCTTGGACCCCAGCTTTTTTCCCCCAGCCTCTCTCTTGATGACTTTCTAAAAATATGAAGAATTGGGATAAAACAAAAGGAGGATGGAGGTGAGGAGTCAAAATTCAAGGAATTTTACCATCACTTTTCTCATTCCTTTACGCCTAATATTCATCCTAATATCTTTACTTTTCCTCCTAAAAGTGAAGACCAGACTCCTGTTCTAGTTACATTTTGGAAAATTGCCTAAGATGGGAGGCTTTTTTATTGCCTCTTGAGATTTTTAATGCTCCAAAAATGTTTGACTTTGTTCGAATCTAAAGAATATTTTGCTGAAAGTAGTTTATAGCATTTCAATTTTTTATTTGCCCTGGCATTGGAATGATTAAAATCAAGCAAGCTAGTCTTGAAGCATTACTCTAAATGGCTATGAGTTTAACACATTTTGGAAAAGAATTTGATTTTATACCTGCATCTTATGACTATTCCAGTATATAACTGTACTGACAGAGAACTCTTTTCTAGTATATGCATTACAGGCTGTAGAATGAAGTAGTGTAAGGTTTATAATTTTTCTCAAGTGAAATCAGTATAGTATTCTCATTCATTGTTTTTCATATCTAGAAGCTTAAATACTGCAGTGTTCTAAGTGTTTTTGACTACACATACATATTCAAAATGTTGAAAATGTATTGTGCACTCAGTTGCTCAGTCGTGTCCGACTTTCTGCGACCCTGTGGATTGTAGCTGGCCAGGCTCTTCTGTCCAAGGGATTCTGCAGGCAAGGCTACTGAAGCCATTCCCCTCTCCAAGGGATCTTCCCAACCCAGGGACTGAACTCTGCATCTCCTCCATTGGCAGGTAGATTCTTTACCATTGAGCCACCAGGAAAGCGCTGAAAATGTACTACTCATGCGTAATTGACTGGAGATACATCAGTACGTTTTTAGAGGGTGATACAATTAACATTACCATGGGAAGTTGTTAGAGCTTAAACTTGATCAACTTCTGGTTGTTGTTATCATTCACGGTTTATTCTGTTAGGGTTTTGTTCCAACCTTGTATATATATTATAAACATAAAATTTTCAAAAATGATGCATCACAAAATTTTGAGTAAAGAGTTTTCTCGTGAATTTTATGTAGATGTTTTTCTTGTCAGCCTAGTGACATGTATACTACTGTCTCAGAAGATGATCGTTCTTCAGAATATAGTTCTGATTAAGATGATACGAATATTAGACCAACAAAAAGAAAACCTTAGTGATTGATTCTGATACAAAAAGTGAAAATGAAACTCACATTGCTGGAGTGAGCTCTTTTGCTTATATAGAAGAGTGGACTGAAGAAATTTCGTGAAAATTATAAGACTTTTCATCTGTGTCAGTTGTAACTATTGAATGTAATAACCTGCATAGTGTCAGTGAAATAATTAATTTTTGGCCAGCTAAGAGAAAAATCGCCAGTCACAGGCGTTAGTTTCTGCAAAAATCCCCTGGTCAATAATGAGCTAATATATAAAATTATACATACTATTGTCAGTTTGTGTGTTGAATATTAACATTTTTCTGACTAAATATCTATAAATATAGATTATTTCTCCTAGTACCTGAGTGGATTCTTTTTCTTGTGTTGTGTGCATCCTGCTTTGAATAAAAACTGCTTTAATGTTAAAGATGGAATTTCTGATGGTTTATTCCTTGTTCTTTGTATCATTGAATAGATTCATGATTCAGCAAGTGTTTATGGAACATCTGTAGTACTGCACACTGTTCCAAAGCTGAGGATTCAGCAATAAATGCAACAAACACAAATCCCCCCTTCCGAACAAAATAAGAGGGATATAGTACGTTTAGAGCGCTAGAGAGAAAATATGTAGGGGGTGAGAAGGAGCCGGGCTAGAGGGAGGGTGTGGGATACGGTGGAAAGGTGTTTGCAGATTCAATTATGGAGGCTTCACTGAGAAAGCACATCTGAATGGAGATCTTGGGATCTGACGAAATTAACACTTAGTGGAGTTCAGTTCAGTTGGTCAGTCATGTCCAACTCTTTGCAACTCCATGGGCTGCAGCACACCAGGCCTCTCTGTCCATCACCAACTCCTGGAGTTTACTGAAAGTCATGTCCATTGAGTCAGTAATGCCATCCAACCATCTCATCCTCTGTCGTCCCCTTCTCCTCCCACCTTCAATCTTTCCCAGCAACAGGGTCTTTTACAATGAGTCAGTTCTCCCCATCAGGTGGCCAAAGTAATGGAGTTTCAGCTTCAACATCAATCCTTCCAATGAATATTCAGGACTGATTTCCTTTAGGATGGACTGGTTGGATCTTCTTGCAGCCCAAGGGACTCTCAAGAGTCTTCTCCAACACCACAGTTCAGAAGCATCAATTCTTCGGCGCTCAGCTTTCTTCACAGTCCAACTCTCACATCCATACATGACTACTGGAAAAATCATAGCCTTGATTAGATGGACCTTTGTTGACAAAGTAATGTCTCTGCTTTTTAATATGCTGTCTTGGTTGGTAATAACTTTCCTTCCAAAGAGTAAGCATCTTTTAATTTCATGGCTGCAATCACTATCTGCAGTGATTTTGGAGCCCCCAAAAATAAAGTCAGCTACTGTTTCCCCATCTATTTGCCATGAAGTGATGGGACCAGATGCCATGATCTTCGTTTTCTGAATGTTGAGCTTTAAGCAAACTTTTTCACTCTCCTCTTTCACTTTCATCAAGAGGCTCTTTAGTTCTTCTTTGCTTTCTGCCATAAGGGTGTTGTCATCTGCATATCTGAGGTTATTGATATTTCTCCCGGCAATCTTGATTCCAGCTTGTGCTTCCTCCAGCCCAGCGCATCTCATGATGTGCTCTGCATATAAATTAAATAAGCAGGGTGACAATATACAGCCTTGACATACTCCTTTCCTGATTTGGAACCAGTCTGTTGTTCCATGTCCAATTCTAACTGTGGCTTCCTGACCTGCATACAGATTTCTCAAGAGGCAGGTCAGGTGGCCTGGTATTCCCATCTCTTTCAGAATTTTCCACAGTTTTTTGTGATCCACACAGTCAAAGGCTTTGGCATAGTCAATAAAGCAGAAATAGATGTTTTTCTGGAACTCTCTTGCTCTTTCCATGATCCAGCGGATGTTGGCAATTTGATCTCTGGTTCTTCTGCCTTTTCTAAAACCAGCTTGAACATCTGGAAGTTCACGGTTCACATACTGTTGAAGCCTGGCTTGGAGAATTTTGAGCGATACTTTACTAGCGTGTGAGATGAGTGCAATTGTACGGTAGTTTGAGCATTCTTTGGCATTGTCTTTCTTTGGGATTGAAATGAAAACTGACCTTTTCCAGTCCTGTGGCCACTGCTGCGTTTTCCAAATTTTGTGGCATATTGAGTGCAGCACTTTCACAGCATCATCTTTTAGGATTTGAAATAGCTCAACTGGAGTGCCATCACCTCCACTAGCTTTTGTTTGTAGTGATGCTTCCTAAGGCCCACTTGACTTCACATTCCAGGATGTCTGGCTCTAGGTGAGTGATCACACCATTGTGATTATCTGGGTCGTGAAGATCTTATTTGTACAGTTCTTCTGTGTATTCTTGCCACCTCTTAATATCTTCTGCTTCTGTTAGGTCCATACCATTTCTGTCCTTTATTGAGCCCATTTTTGCATGAAGTTTTCCCTTGGTATCTCTGATTTTCTTGAAGAGATCTCTAGTCTTTCACCTTCTATTGTTTTCCTCTATTTCTTTGCACTGATCACTGAGGAAGGCTCTCTTACTTCTCCTTGCTATTCTTTGGAACTCTGCATTCAAATGGGTGTGTCTTTCCTTTTCTCCTTTGCTTTTCGCTTTTCTTCTTTTCACAGGTATATGTAAGGCCTCCTCAGACAGCCATTTTGCTTTTTTGTATTTCTTTTTCTTGGGGAAGGTCTTGCTCCCTGTCTCCTGTACAGTGTCAGGAACCTCCGTCCATAGTTCATTAGGCACTCTGTCTATCAGATTTAATCCTTTGAATCTGTTTCTCACTTCCACTGTATAATCATAAAGGATTTGATTTAGGTCATACCTGAATGGTCTAGTGGTTTCCCCTCCTTTCTTCAATATAAGTCTGAATTTGGCAATAAGGAGTTCATGATCTGAGCCACAGTCAGCTCCCAGTCTTGTTTTTGCTGACTGTATAGAGGTTCTATATCTTTGGCTGCAAAGAATATAATCAGTCTGATGTTGGTATTGACCATCTGGTGATGTCCAAGTGTAGAGTCTTCTCTTGTGTTGTTGGAAGAGGGTGTTTGCTATGACCAGTGCGTTCTCTTGGCAAAACTCTATGAGCCTTTGCCCTGCTTCATTCTGTACTCCAAGGCCAAATTTGCCTGTTAATCCAGGTGTTTCTTGACTTCCTACTTTTGCATTCCAGTCCCCTATAATGAAAAGGACATCTTTATTGGGTATTAGTTGTAGAAAGTCTTGTAGGTCTTTATAGAACCGTTCAGCTTCTTCAGCGTTACTGGTCATGGCGTAGACTTGGATTACCGTGATATTGAATGGTTTGCCTTGGAAACAGAGATCATTCTGTTGTTTTTAAGATTGCATCCAAGTACTTCATTTCGGACTCTTTCGTTGACGATGAGGGCTACTCCCATTTCTTCCAAGGGATTCCTGCCCACAGTAGTAGATATAATGGTCTGAGTTAAATTCACCCATTGCAGTCGATTTTAGTTCGCTGATTCCTAGAATGTCGACATTCACTCTTGCCATCTCCTGTTTGACCACTTCCAACTTGCCTTGATTCATGGACCTAACATTCCAGGTTCCTATGCAATATTGCTCTTTACAGCATCGGACCTTGCTTCTGTCACCAGTCACATCCACAACAGGGTGGTGTTTTTGCCTTGGCTGCATCCCTTCATTCTTTCTGGAGTTATTTCTCCACTGATCTCCAGAACCATATTGGGCACCTACCGACCTGGGGAGTTCATCTTTCAGGGTCCTCCTATCTTTTTGCCTTTTCATTCTGTTCATGGGGTTCTCACGGTAAGAATACTGAAGTGGTTTGCCATTCCACTTAGGGGAAAAGGAAAGCAAAGCCCCTGAGGGAGGAGTATGCGTGACAGGTTGAAGAAGCACAAAGCAGCTAGCCTTGCTTTAACAAAGCAGATGAGGAGGGTGGTGAGGATTGGGAAGCATAGCTGAAGATGACTAAGAGGTAGGTGGAATAAATGCATTCTTTTGAGGGGGAGGTTATAAGGACCTTGATTTTTAAAAGGTCTGTGGAATACAGACTAGGTAGGGGCTGGGGGACTCAAGGTCGAAGCAGGCAGAATAAGTTAGCTGGCTGTTGCAGCCTGCTGGGTAAGAAATGGTGGTGGCTTGGATCAGAAGTGTAGCAATGGAGTGATCATCGGAAGTATAGCAGTGTCCAGTCATGGGTAGATTCTGAAGTTTAAGCCAACAAGGTTTGCTGATCAGATTGGATGGGTGAGGTATGAAGGAAGAATTGGATCAGTTGGAAGGATGGACTTCTGATTGACTCAATGAATGCTCTGAGAAGGAGCAGGTTAAGGGTGGGAAAGGTCATGCTAAGTTTGGGATGGTTACTAGAGATTCAAGAGTAGCTGTCGAGCACGGGGTTATGAATAGGAGGATGATTCAGGGAGAAATCTCTGCAGAATATGCATTTGGGGAGGCTTCATACATGGAGTGGACTAATTATTTAAATTCACCAGACTAGACGAGATCACCTTGGAGTGTGTAGGCACAGTAGAAGACCTCAGACAGAGCCCTGGTGCCTTCTGTAGTGTAGTGTTGGCATGAGGTTGATACCATGCATCTAGGAAGAAAGCCAGGAGAGAGTGGCTGCAGGAAGCTGGATAAAGCCTTGCAAGGAGAGCACAAACCAGCTGGGTAAGATGATGCTTTTAAGTCAGTTAAGATGAAGGTTCAACATTAGCCATTTGATTTAACCATGTGGGACTCATTGATGACCTCAACAAGCAAGCTGGCAGCTAAAGCCTGCTTCGAGAGTTGTGTTCAAGACCAGAGCAGAGGAGGGAGGTTGGAGACATGCAAGTTTAGATGACTTTCAAAGAGGAGTAAAGCAATGGGGCAGCAGCAGGGGGCGGAGGCGGGGGGGGGGGGGGGGGGGTGGTGAGTCAAGTCAGGGTCATTTCCTTCCCCTTCTTCTTTTTTTTTTTTTTTTTTGACAAATTACATTAGGTTTGTACAGTTGGGGAAAATCCAATAGAGGGGAAACGGTGATTCAAGAGAGGAAGGCGATGCTAGAACAATGTCCTTGAGGAGGTGAGGAGTTAAGATCTAAAGGAGAGGTTGGTCTTAGTCCAGAGTGACAGTCCTTTCTCCCTTAGTCATGGAAGAAAAGGTGCAGAGCACCTGGGCCCACAGGTGCAGGTTGGTGTGCAGATGCGGCAGTGAGCTTCAGGAGGGGTTTCTGTTTTCTCCTGTAATACAAAACAGAGTTGTCAGCCAGAAGTGAAGAAGTGGATGGAGGTATTGGAGGTTGACAGGAGAACGAATGTTCAGTTAAGTAGGAGCGGGAGAAAGGTGGCAGAGAGAACTCATGATATTGTTGGGGAGCAGTAAGGGTCCATTTGAGCTTGGTTCAGTTTCGAGTTTAGAGACTAATCAGCTTGGAGACTAGCCAATCTCCAGCCCTGTTTAAGTGCCTCGGCACTTGTATTTCCTTTGTTTCATTAGATTTTTCAGAGGGGAGATTTTCAGTGACTTTAAAAACTAGTTTTGCTTTCTAAACAGCTTGGTTTTGGTTAAGTTTAAACAGCAGGACCTTACCTATGCAGTAATCCTATTGTTCTTTTCTTTTTTTCCCCCTTTTCTTTCCCATGGGTATAAGATCAATTTCATTAGTCTAATCTTATTCTCCACATATTTGTAGACATTTGTAGCTGCAGTTGTACATGATGTCATCAGTATTTGCTGGTGGTTGCTTTCAGCTGCTTATGATGATTTATGTTTTCTTTGAACTTTACATTTTATAAGGTAAATAGAAACCCTTTGAGAGTTTGGAGAGGTTCTTTTATATCCAATTCCAAGGAGTAAATTTCTCTAATTTTTATTTTGGTGTTTAGCAAAACGGTATTTGTTTCACAAGTGTGTTATGTTTTTCTGTTGTAGGAAACCCAGCGTTTGCTGGCAGAACCAGTTCCCGGCATTAAAGCAGAACCAGATGAGAGCAACGCCCGTTATTTTCATGTGGTCATTGCCGGCCCTCAGGATTCCCCCTTTGAGGGAGGGACTTTTAAACTTGAACTATTCCTTCCAGAAGAATACCCAATGGCAGCCCCTAAAGTACGTTTCATGACCAAAATTTATCATCCTAATGTAGACAAGTTGGGAAGAATATGTTTAGATATTTTGAAAGGTAAGTGTTATCTTTATTATCATATGCTGTTAAGAATTTTTCCTTTTTTCTCGTAAACATTCCGTTTTGAGAATCTGAATATTATAATCTTACCTTATGAAGACCGCAGAAGTATGGGAGGGAAACACAGCAGTTCTGGGTTGTTTTCATGTATGGTCATTCTGGGCCTGTTCCTTTGTAGATAAGTGGTCCCCAGCACTGCAGATCCGCACAGTTCTGCTATCGATCCAGGCTTTGTTAAGTGCTCCCAATCCAGATGATCCATTAGCAAATGATGTAGCGGAGCAATGGAAGACCAATGAAGCCCAAGCCATAGAAACAGGTATTTAATATTCATTCTCCTTCACACCACTTCCACTTTAAAAAACAATCTGTACCACAGTTTTGGTTTTTTTGGGTCGTGTCTTGCTCTGCTTGAGGAGTCTTAGGTCCCAGTTCGGAGATCGAACCCAGGCCATGGCAGTGAAAGTGTCAAGTCCTAACTGCTGAGCTGCCAGGGAGTTCCTGTGTATCACCTTTTCAAAAACTTAAACTAACTGGGAGAAGAAAAGCTCTCTCTTACTAGCATGTAAATAACCTCTTACCAAAAGACTTTCAGACTCCATCTTAGGGGCCACTACATGACTCCCAGATTTAAAGAGGAGCAGTGGTTGGGAGATTTTGGATTGTTGTATAAACGATTTCACAAATGTCTGAGTGCCTGCCATTCATTTAGCTATATGTAAAGATAATGGAAGACCTTTAAACTTCCTTGAGCTGTTTTTGCAATCTGTTTGATTAAATTAAACTGTGTGTCCATTTATAGTTAGAGAGTTTGAAAGCAATAAGCTTCTTGCTACAAATTTTAACAATTAATGAGGAGCATCATATGAGAAAGGAAGGAGACAACTCTTTTCATCCTTTAGAATTTTGTAGAACTTTTGAATTCTATTGTAATGTTTTGGTAATTAGATGTATAGACAGTCTTTTTGCCCTGACCTAGATTATAGAAAATGACATGAATTTAAGAAATTGTAGCATGCTGTTTTCATAATTAACTTAATTCTGTTTGTTTACTTTGTATAGAGTTTGGAAAGGAACATATTGAACTTAAGTAAAGTAATAATCACGTTTGTTTTTGTCCACAGCTAGAGCATGGACTAGGCTATATGCCATGAATAATATTTAAATCGATTCGATCGTCAAGTGTGCATCACTTCTCCTGTTCTGCCAAGACTTCTTCCTTTTTTGTTTGCATTTAATGGACACAGTCTTAGAAACATTACAGAATAAAAACCCAGACATCTTCAATCCTTTGGTGATTAAATGCACATTAGCAAATCTATGTCTTGTCCTGATTCACTGTTGTAAAGCATGAGCAGAGGCTAGAAGTATCATCTGGATTGTTGGGAACGTTTAAAAGCAGTGGCCCCTCTCTGCTTTTATTCGTTTCCCTCATCATGGTTTAAGTATAAAGCACTGTGAATGAAGGTAGTTGTCAGGGTTAGCTGCAGGGGTGTGGGTGTTTTTCTTTATTTTATTATTATTATTTTTTTTTTGGTGGGGGGGAAGGTAGTTTTATTTTAATTTTATGGGCTCCTTTCCCCCTTTTTATGGTGATCTAATTGCATTGGTTAAAAGCAGCTAACCAGTTCTTTAGAATATGCTCTCTAGCCAAGTCTAACTTTATTTAGACGCTGTAGATGGACAAGCTTGATTGTTCGAACCAAAATGGGAACATTAAACAGACATCACAGCCCTCACTAATAACATTGTGACCTTGCTGTCAAGTGTAGAATCCTCCCTTCAAGAAAAAGCTTGTGACCATTTTGTATGGCTTGTCTGGAAACTCCTGTAAATCTTATGTTTTAGTAAAATATTTTTTGTTATTCTACTTTGCCTTTGTACAGTTTCTTTTACTGTGTTTATTTCATTTTCCCAATGTGACAATCGTATTTAAAAATTATAAAACTGATGGAACATTCTATTTTGATCTTCACCATCTGACAAATTGAATGGCGAGAGGTAGATTTTGCCAATTTCTTTTCACTGATGCAGATTTGTGTTAAGATATATCACTGAATGAAGTATTTATAAGCTGGCCCTGAGCATGCCTAAAACATCAGTATGTGACATTTTTTTTTTTACCTCCTAGAAATTTGAAATAAATGTGTGTGTGTTGTCTGATTAGTTAGGCGATCATCGGTGTCTTGCCACAGTGTTTGGAAATTACTGTTCAGGAGAGTCATAGCACAGCCACACCAGTGACTGACTTTGTGTGGGACTTCTACTTGTGCCACAGTTGTGTCTGGCATTTGAGTTATGACCTTGCTCTTAGTGCTTGTCTCAAAACTTCGTGTGTGACCACTGTTATTAGAAAACAGCAATCTCGTAATCATTTGGGGTTTGCTGAGGCATTTATCAGTCTTTCTTGCAGAAGTGCTGAGCAGATCTCAAGCAGTGAGCTTGCATAAGCGTCATCAGAAAGGTTTCTTCCTTAGAGGGCATCAGATCCTCAGTTAATGATTCTTACTGTCATCCCTGTAATATTTGGTGCGGGAGCTCCTTTTATTCTTTGATAATCTGCAATTATCTGCATTGACAGAGTTCTTCCCCACCACAAAGCTGTTCTTTCCCACCTTTCCATATCTAATTCCCAAGTCTTGTTATTTTAAGACATTAATGTAGTCAGTCATAAATAAGTATGTAAATGTTAACCTGTGGGTTGGAACCTTTGTCTCTTGCAGTTTAAGGTAATGGATATTGTAGCCCATCTGGATTTTCCCCACTCTTATTCTCATACCTTCTGGAGTTTCTTCAGAATGTGGTGTATTTTATTGTGCTCCTATGTAAGATGAAGAATATCTATTAAAATTACATTTTCAACATACAAAAGTTTTTGATGACTGGTAACTGGTATCCTTCAATAAATGCGTTGCTTGGAAACAAATATTAGTTTAATTCAGAGTAAAATTGTTCACAACCCAAATATTATAAATTTAAAAGCTTAATAGCAATTGTCATTTGTAACAATTGTTGGTCTCTTTAGAGTTGTCTTACAACTAAGGGAACTGAATCTCATTCTGGGGCCAAAATGAGTGAACACTCAAGCACTTAATAGAGATCAGTTTTATTTATTGCAGGTGGCATTGCTCAGATGATAGCTAGGATGACATAGTGATTTATAAGTTATAAAATTCCAGATTTAAATCTATTGATCCACAAAAATGTATCTAAAACAGGACTCTGATGTCTACTGAGTTTTTGAGTTAGAGAAGTACAAATATGTGAATTCCTAATTTCACGGCAACATGGTTTTTTCCTTTGTAATTTTGATAAGAGCCCCCATTGTTTTGATAATACTTGCTTCCCCAACCAGTGGGATGAAACAAGAGCCAGTGTGTTGGCTGGGCTCTCTTAGAATTTAAGGGGCTCTGGGAGAGGCCAAGATAGAGTTTGAAAACTGGTAGCAACATCTGGCTTTGGGGCTTGTTTTCCTTGGCCCACACAGCATGGTTGGTTAAAACATTTTGAATTCAATGCTGACATTTTAGAAAAATTGGGAGAATCGCGTGAGAATCTAGAATTCTGGTAACTTGAATGATCTAAAGTTCTGATAACAGGAAGACGTGACCTGCCTTATGCAAGGCACCTGTTGGGAGGAGCTGAGTAGTAGCCTTCCTAAGATGAGCTTGTCATTCTTGTACTAAGTGATTCTCAGGCTGGTTAGAATCCCCTCCCAGCCCACCTGCTCCTCTCTGTAATCCTTTTCCCTTGACTTTGTCACTCCTTAGCTTATGGATGCACTCCTACTTGTCAGGGGTGATTAGGTACCTGAATGGGACTGGCATAGGATGTTCCCTCGTGGACCTCCTCATCTAATGAGGGATGCGGCTGGGGCACATGGACAAAGAGCAGTGGCAGCTCTGATGGAGAGGGGAAGTAAGCGCTTGGGAGGGACTGCTCTTCTGGATTCAATACCTCCAGGCAGGGGACCAGCTTGTGCAGAGCCCTGGGAGCAGAGAAGAATCTGAGTATATTGATAAATGGCTTCTTGAACATCAACTGCCCATTCAGAAGCTTTTCTGAAATCTGGAGGGGTTGATATGAGCCTTATGTTTTTCATGTGATTTTTGAATTTTGTCTCCTTTGCTGTGATTCGCTTCCATGCTAGTGTTGGTCCGCTCAGAAGCTGCCTCATGAGATCTTAGATTTGAGATATGTATAACTTAAACCCTGCTGTAGACCAAGAGCATACTTTAATACAAAATTTCAGAAGCATTTAAAAATAAACACAATACCTAAAAAAGCCATAGGTGCTATGGTTTAGCACTCGTAAAGGAGAGTATGGGGTGGGAAATCCTGTAAAACATTAACAGTTTTAGCTAAATGGAACTACATGGTATGGGAATAATAGGAATTGGCTACTTAACTTGAGCCATATCAACTTTTTGTTAGTTGCAGTTGCAAAGGTTTAAAAATAACAGCCTTATCTACAAAAGCTGGCCAAAAGAAAAAGGTAAAATGCCATGATTATAGGGCAGCTAATTCAACAGTCTATTTTAAAAAATGTAATTTCATTGGAATAATGTATTTTGGGACTGGGGGCAACATTTCATTTAACCGTGCAGCATGCGCTTAGTTTAAGAAATTATATTGGGGGTTATTTTTAAATGACTTAATAAGATCACAAAAACAAAACATGTTGAATGTAATAACTTGGAATATTAAGAATAAAAATCTGTACACCACCACCCAGACTGATGATACTTTGTTTCCTTAACTGTATCTTCCACCCCCTGCATTAATTTCCTTTTTTTTTTTTTTTTTATCATTGAGGTCGGAAATTGGGAGGATTTGTTCCAAGAGTTGGTTTTGCTACATCTTTATGTTACAAATTGGACAAGTTCCCTATTGGCTGCAAAACTGGGATTTGGACTAAAATTTTCCTTGTTAAGTATAGAACTCAACCTGAAGAGTCTGGGTCCTTCCTCCTCCTGGCAATTTCATCTTTGCTACCCATTAGCTGATTTAATTTGATATGTACCAGTTGTAGCATTTCAAGTGTATGAATGCAGACTTGCTGATAACCAAGCTGAGCATCTGTGGACTTGATGTAGTTTCTGATTGGTTGGAGAAGTGTATGGTAAGTGCCTGGATATTTAGACCTTACTGTCTCTTGTAGCAGAGCAACAACTGAATCCCATGATCTTGTAAAAGTTTATTTCATGGTGCTCTTTAATGAGCTTTAACATTTTCTGCTAATCAGTTTTACCTATGGGACAAAAAAGCTTTAGAAATAGGAGAGACTTGATAGCTCAGGTTCCCTATTGCAGAATAACTAGCGCATTTCCATTTTATATATTCCTCATGCATACTCACCCACCATGTGACTCCTATTGAAATAAACAGTTCATGATCTAGATTGTTGTGGTTCAGTCTCTCAGTCATGTCTCTTTGCGACCCCATGGACCCCAGGCACGCCAGGCTTCCCTGTCCCTCACTATCTCCTGTAGTCTCCTCAAACTCATGTCCATTGAGTTGATGATGCCATCCAACCATCTCATAAAAATGGAACACTTCATGAATTTGCGTGTCATTAGTAAATTCCAATAGCTCTATAAGTTTCATTATAATCTAATAAGTTCACAAGTATACTGGTTTATGTTCTAAGAGGAGACTACTCAAGAAGACTGACTTAGATCTGTCAAGCAGCTTAGACGTGATAGGTTGGTTACACCTATTTCAAGTTGGTGCTGTTTTCCTTATGTTTTGGCAGGAAGTAATAGAACTGTGAGTAACCAAAGGAGTGGGACCAAATGGTTGCAATCCGTGTTTTTTCATTCTGAAGCAGTAAATATTTTGGGCTTTCCAGGCCATGGGTCTGTCTCAGTTACTCAGCTCTGTCAGTGTGGTGAGAAGACATCCATAGACAGAAACAAATGGGCATGCTGTTCTCTGCTCGGACAGAACTTTAGTTTTCGCGTCAGAGTATTTTCCCCCCAACTACTGAAAATGTGAAAAGCATTCCAAGTTTGTAGAATACACACAAACAGGCTGGGGTCTCCATTTGACTTGTAGGAGAAGGAAATGGCAACCCACTCCAGTATTCTTGCTTCTTGCCTGGAAAATCCCATGGACAGAGGAGCCTGGCGAGCTAGTCCATAGGGTCCCAAAGTCAGACACAGCTGAGCACGCGCGCACCAGGCTGAGTTAACCCCTGCCTACTTGACAGTGCCTGATTACTTGCTCTTGTGTTATAAGCAAGATATGTCTCCCCCCCTTTTAAAAAGTGATGTGTGCATGTTAAGTTGCTTCAGTCGTGTCCAGCTCTTCGTGACTCCATGGACCGTAGCCCGCCAGGCTCCTCTGACCATAGCGATTCTCCAGGCAAGAATACTGGGTGGGTTGCCATTTCTGCCACCAGGGGATCTTCCCAACCCGGGGATTGAACCTGCATCTCTTAGCTGCATTGGCAGGCAGGTTCTTTACCACCAGCTCCATCTGGGAAGCCTTTAAAAAGTGGTATGTTAACTGTTACTCCAATAACAGGAATGATTTGTGTAGGTGTCACTTTTCTGCTTTGATATTAACATACTTTGAAAGTTATACAGATTGGGCATTTATCAAGCCCTGTTTTTTTCATCTGTGATATATTTTCATACCAAATTTCTCAATGTTCACAGGAATGAACTTTGAACTCAGAATGTTCAAAATTATACAGGATTTGATTTTTAAAGAAAATCTGAGAGACTTCTTTAAAAGTGACCTTTGACAGGAAATTGTGTAGTTTTTCAATTAGCGATTACTGAAAGGAACTCTTATCTCTGGCAGCACATTTCTTTGCTGTCTATCAAATAGATGACTGTAACTTAACCCCACCCAATCTGTACATTTAAGTTGATGCGAGTTTTATAAATAATGCAGTACACACCTTTGACCATATTTTGATTGTGCAACTTGAAGCATTTTTGTTGACTAGGTTCCCAGAAGTAGGTGAGAGTTATATGCTTTTTTTTTTTTTTTTTTTAATTTTTGGCTGTGTCAGGCCTCCGTTGATACAGACTTTCTAACTGGGGAGAGCATGGGTCATCATTGTGGTGGCTTTTCTTGTTGCTGAGCACAGTCTTTAGGGCACATGGGCTTCAGAAGTTGCAGCTCCCGGGCTCTAAAGCACTGGCTCAGTAACCGTGCATGCGCTTAGCTGCTCCATGGCATGTGGGGAACTTCCTGGATCAGGGATTGAACCTGTGTCTCCTGCACTGGCAGGTGGATTCTTCACCACTGAGCCACCAGGGAAGCCTGCATTTAAAAATTTAATAGTGGTGCTACATTGCCACACCAGTTTATTCTGGCATCCTTAACCTGAATACCGTTTTTGTCTGTATAATATTCCACCATGTGGACACATTACTAGTTAACCATTAGGGCTTTGGGCCTGGGCATTTTATTTCCATGCCTCACCAGTTTGGTTCCCTTACCTTGGTAGGTACATTTGTGTCCGCATTCCTTTAGATTCCTGGTGTATTAACTTGATCAAAAGGTATGTTTGATTACACATACCTCTTACTATACAGTAATAGCCAAATAAAGTGTTTTTTATTTCACTGACTATGGAATGAATTTGAGTAAAAACTGAGATATACAGTACTATTATGTCTGGCACTAGTGTTTAGAACCAGATAACGTGATGTCCAGAGGGTAGTACTCCACATATTGGGAAGAACAACTTCTGGGAACATAATCAGTTGAAATCACATCAAAGTAGAGAAATATAAGACTAGTTTCTGAGTAAATTAAGGTCTTTGCCATAATGCAGTACCAAGATAACACTTAGGGGCCTTCCCATCTTACTGCTCGAATTTAGCCAAGGGAACTTAGTCAAGTAAAAGTGAAAGTTGCTCAGTTGTGTTTGGCTCTTTGCGAACCCATGGACTCTACAGACCATGGAATTACAGAATACTGGAGTGGGTTGCCTTTCCCTTCTCCAGGGGATCTTGCCGACTCAGGGATCAAACCCAGGTCTCCCGCATTGTAGGCGGATTCTTCACCAGCTGAGCCACAAGGGAATTAGTCAGGAAGGTACTAAAAGTTAAGGCGAGGAGCAGCACCAGGGATGAGATCACTTTTCAACCTGAGTTTTGTCCTACAGTTCCATATAAAATGTATGAAAGTATTTGGGAATCACATTTTCAAATAAAAGATTTTTGTTTTTGAAAATGGTACATGTCTTAAAAAATAGAGCTTACATCTTCAAGGACATTTTCTGATGTATAAATAACTCATCTCTGTGCCTTACTAGAACATAAGCTCCTTGAGGGTAGAAACTTTTCTATGCTGTGGCACTAACGCTGGGCATAAAGCAAATGCTGACCACTGTGCAGCTAACAGTGAATGTTGCATTAAGAATTTATGAAACAAGGTACTGTACTGGATGGAAACTTCATTTGAGGACCATCAGCTACAACATTCCAGCTGTAACATATCTGTCACAAATCATACTTTAATAAATTCAACTAGTGTTTAACTAGTTCTGTGTAAGAGATCTGTAGAAAATTCTTGTATTCCAATGTGAAGACGTTAGAAAATGCCAAGCTTTCTCTTTTCTTCCAACTTAACAATCTTAATCAAAACCAAATGAGATCTGAGTAGAACTTTTATGTGAGGATTCTAAAGTTGATCTTACGTAAACAATTATTTTGGGTAAATAAAATGGCCTCACCAGTCACCTTTTTGAAACAGCTGTAATAATTACCGTGACCATAGTGTAGAAAGTATCTGCAACATATTACACCAAAGTACTCAGGAGAAGCCAACCCCCTTGAAAATCAACAATTTAACACTAACTCCATTAGGAAAGGAGAATAGCAATAAATAAGAGAACCACAGTGGCATGACTGATGTCCTGTACAAGATGGAAAACATAGAGTGGGAGAGTAATGGCAACACCTTACTGGTGAGCCCTTTTACGTTAGTTAATTCCACTATTAAGAATCATAAAAAGGAAGTGTGTAAGTAAACGACTAGCAGGAAATTATATGGCCATCAATGGGAAGATAGTAAGTAAAGCTGTTACTGTGGAACACCAGACAAGTTTTCACTTTGACAGTGCTAAGCTGTGTTAAAAAAAACTCATTTCCATTTTTTATTTGATGTTTCCAAATATAAAAAAAGTCAAGATTCTTACACCAATTATCTCAAATGAGACCATGCAAAGCAAAGTGTATACAACAATCATTTCCCCTTCAGTTCTGTGTGATTGACAGAAAATTGAATGGCGTATGCCTGGTTGAAAAATTTCACCAGTTTACAAAAAAAAAAAAAACACCAACAACCCAGCAACAAACATGCAAGCCAGTTGCTACTTTGTGTCTACAAGTTACTTTATAAACTTTTTTAATTAGGAGGCACAGTGAACTGAAAATTTTAGCTGCCCAAATTTATCTTGCTACCCCACAGAAAGCACAGGTGACAGTCCCAACACTCTGTAAACTCTGGAGAGTTGAGCTAGTAGACACTATTGGTTATCTACAGTAGGGTCAGCTCTTGAGTCTGCAAAAGTCGGCTTTTTCTCTTAACAGAAATAAGTCTCCTTAGGGCCTTTCCTGTAGGAAATTTTGCTAGGCTGGGTTCCAAAAGAATAGTGAAGTGTGAAATTTAAAGTGTGACAACTGAAGTATTTTGATGCATTATACAAATTTTTCCTAGTTGCACAGACTAAAGACAGGTGCTCTGCTAAACAGCACTGAAGAAAATCCTGACCCAGTGGTACTACTTACTCCAAATGTTTCTGACCAAAGAAAATTATACAACAATATTTATAGGCTCACTTTTAAGAAATGGCTGACATTAATACTGTACATATTTTACATGTCAAATACATAGTCCAAGAGTTTATAAAATAAGTTCATGCATTATTACCTCTAATAATATCATATACAAGATACCCAGCCCCCCTCCCCCAGTACTTCTGACATTTCAGGTGGACACAAGTCTTATATACAAAAACAATCCAGTTCTCTCTGCTGTGTTAAGTATATAATTTAAAGAAACTTCAGAGATTACTGAGAAAAAACTACAAAGTGTCAATCTGTGGGATTTAAAATGTTTCCTTAAAAAAAAAAAAAAACACCCAGAATACATAACCTCTGTACAAAGAAAAATATAAAAATTCTGGATGATCATGTTTGATCACATTACATAATTTAGGATGAAATGTCATTGGTTAAGTTTTTTTACTTTACTCATTCCTTTGACAGCATTCATTTGTGAACTAATATTTATATTTAGTTCAGCTGCATTTACGGCACAAGATCTCATTTTCAAAACAGTGGCATCAATTTTCCTTAAGTGTAACAGTATTCTATTTTTAGCAGCAATGATGTTTTAAAGGTTGACAATTTAGAGAACAAATGTGTAACTATGCTTACTTTCTACTTTATATTCACCAGTTATGATGTTTACAAAAAGCTAATGGCTACATATGGAATCATCTTTCACTTTACCCCACCTCATTTCTCGCTTGGTCAGCAAAGTACAGACAAGGTATTCATGTGTTTCTGTTAGGTGGGATTCTTGGATTTAAGTGAATATGAAGACAAGTGTAAGACAAATTCTTAGTCCAGGTATGTTCCAGAGCCCCAGTATTTAGTTACATAATACCTACTGACCAGCTATAAAAGATGAGATGTTCTAAGGTGCCTTAACAATCTAGGTCTGTAACAGCTGAACAAGGCCATTTCACTCAACTGTGATGCAGTAAGCATCGACTGGCCTTTACCAGCAAGTTTAACTGACGTCACTAAATTAGAAAACCAAATGTTTTTAAAATTAGTTTACACTGAGGGACGTATAGTTCTCATGTATTCTGTGCGAAGAGAGATTATGGATAAAGGGAACTGGCCATGGAGCATGTTAACTCAAATTCTAGGAGTACAGTTTTCATGATAAGATGTTATCTACTACATGCAATTTGCTTATAGTACCTGCCTAACAATCACTAGCTCTATAGAGTTCAACTTTGTCTTAAAGTGACTGTTGAGTCCCTTTACGGGAGTTGGCCGTATCAGGTGATGTAATACCACTTGTGAAAATTGAGACAAGTTGACAAATTCCTGAAAATAGGGTCATATAGAAAAAACAGTCCAAATCTGGGATCTATGAATTAAAATTGTGATCCTATGAAACATGTTTTTGGGTTCATGGACTGCTTTAATATCAAGAATTATTGTCATAAATTCCCCAAACAGAAGGATTTGTTGAGTATGTGAAGATGATTTTGTGTGTGTGTGTGCTTTGTAAATGACAAAACAATTTGAGGGGGGAAAACATACCCACAAATAAGTTGATGTGCCAAAACCCACAGACTGATAGCAAATGGACAAACACGGAAAAACAAAATGCTGTGAAATGCCAACCAAAATAACACGGTGGGTGGGTGGACTGGAGTAAGGGGGGTACAGTTAAGGCATCTAAAAAAAATTCCACATGGCTTTGGCTTATTAAAATATTTTACACTATCTTTTTTTTTTAAAGAAGATTTGAAAGCATCTGAAAAACATGCAAATTGTTTGAAAATCCTGCATGGCAAATTCAGACAGTTTGCAAGCGTCATTCAGATGTTTGTCAAGGATAATAAAGAAGCCTCTGCCCACAAGACTGCACAGGGTGGAAGAGGTCTTTGCAATTCTCTCTATCTTACACTAGACGGCAGCCCAGAGGTCTGTGCAGCAGTTACAAACAAGGTGTTACTGTCTGCAAGGGAAGGGACTGTAGAGTTTCCATTGGTGGGAGAACAACCCAGCTTTAGTTTTTCCAGATACTCTGCATGTACAGGCTTATGGCACTGGAGAACTTTGATGGCATCTTCTACTTTGAACCACTCTCTCTTCCTTCCTAAAAAATACCAAATGAAATAAAAATAAAAATAAATGAAGTTAACCTACAATTTTAAGATAACTCAAATTGGGAGATATATATTGATCTTCTCTAAAAAGCAGCCAAAAAATAAGATGCAAACTGAATATATATATAGAGTATGAATTTAAAGAATTCAGATAGCAAAAGGAAAGGGAATTTACCTATATTAACAGAATCTTCCCAGTCTTCTAATATTTCAGTGACAGTAAGAACATAAACGTATGTTCTGTGCTTTCGGTCTTGGTTCTGCTTGAATATAAAAAGAAAAGCATTTTAATCTACAAGAGCTAGTCATGTACATGTTTCGAGTGAAGAATTCAGTGCGGCGTACATCAGCGTAGTTTACCTGCCAACACAGGCAAGTGTGCTCAGTCATACACCCTCAGCAGCAGCGTGAATTTACGTAAGACGAGACATGAACAGACTTACTAACCTAGACCAGGGCCCCTCAACCTTGACCATCTATTTCATCACCCAGGATGCAGTTGGTTTCTTTATTTTTTTTTAAGAGACACTGATTCAGTTAGTCTGAGAGGAGGCCTGAGTACGTAAAAGCTTCCTGGTGAACTATGCACAGCGGAAGTTGAGAACAGTACAAGGATAGTCCATTTCTAGAATGCCATGTCCTATATGCGCCAACTCAGTTTTTACTCCTATTAAAACTGCCACCTAGCCTTGTGTCTGGGTTCAAAATCAAACACAAGCTGGCCTTAAAGGAAGGGGCTCACCTTCACCTTGATTAAAGGTAACCTTGTTTGCTATAGTCTAAGACGTCAGACAACTGCCCTAATTTTTTTTTACCACAGATCTCCCAAGTAATTCACTCATTCAGTATCTTATGTCTTTGGGAATGAAAGAGAACAGGAATAAAATAGAGGCCTCTCTCACTTAAAACATTATGCTTAAGGATCTGTCATCTTAACTCTATGCCTGGAAAATCAATACATTTCTTTGCTATGTTCACAAATTAATCAAAATCACCATGGTGACTAGGCAGGAACATTCTAATTTTCCCTTATATTTTTCTAAAGGGAAAGGTACACTGATTACCATTTTCTGTTCAGATTCTATGAAATTTAAATAGTATTTGTAAAGCACTTATTACTGTTGCCTTCCCATGTTACACAAACATGAGAAGTTTTCCTTACAAATCTTGTCAGCATATTCACATATGTACTATTATGTGTACCATGGTTACTCAGTTACAGAAAACTCACAATGTTTTTCAGTTTAACCAGGAGATGGTGCTATTTAACTGGGTAAAGCAAGTGGTGAATTCTGGAAAATTATGAACTTTACTCTTTCCAGGTACTGTATTCTGGGAGTCATCAATTCTACCATGTGCTGTATAATCAGAATTTTTTCTGATTTCTGAAAAAGGCTAAAAGATAAAATCTTTAAGGACTGTATATTTATAGTCCTATCAGCAGGCTTAAAGGGTATCTTGAAAAAAAAAATCACCATGTGTCTGATATACCATGTATCTAGGTCTGAATCTCATATGAAACTATATTTGAGAATAGCTTGGGTCTCATGACCTGACCTCATTTCTCCCCACCTTCCATGGAATACCTGTCACTTTCAAATTTCCTCTGCACAAATTCCATTCTGCCTCCAGCAGTAACAAATTATAGCAGAGAATTCTAATTCTGTGCTTCTAGTGTCTAGTCTGTGCATCTGAGTTTTGCATCCTCACAGTGTCCTTTTAGGATAAAGTTGTTATGCATATCATCCAGTGTTACATGCTGAAGGCAAAGGGTTCACTTCCAGGCAGTATCCATGAGAGACCTAAACCCTTAGGTGATCCTGAGAATATTGTAGTAATGGTATATGAAAGTCAAGCAGCTTCCACTTCCCTCCCTCCTACATCCTTATGATTTCCTTGCCTACTGGTAGCTTCAGAGGAATATCTAGTTCAGGCTGCTGCCAGATTACCTGGCCTGTTAGGAAGGAAGAAGTCATTAATTCTATCAGCAAAATGAGGATTACTTTCGTAACTCACCTCAAATATGCCCAGGAGTCTGCCCAATTTTCCTTTTACTCCAGCCTATTAAAAAAAGACGAAATATAAAATTTTTATGTAACAAAATTTATATGCAAGTTGTTTTCTCTGTGTTACCCTTCCACTGCACAGTCCTGTTCCTTTTACCTGGTGCTGTGACAGACTGCAACTTCAGTGTGCGCCACAAACCCAGAATGAAAACAGGCTGGCACGTGCTTTCTCTGAGAATGCTTCTCCCTTAAGACTCGTCTCTAGAAAACCTTTTCAATTACACACCAACACCCAGTGAGAACCTTATCACTCACTTCTCATTATGCCCTAACTGCTGTTCAAGAAGTTTTTATGGCACTTGATCTATGCTGTTTTGCTCCTGAGTAAAAGCAAGTTCCATCTCCTCCCAGCTGTGAGAAGACAAGCAGGCCAAGTGTGCATCTGTGCATGTGTGTGCCCTCATTTTACTGAGCTTTAAGACAAAGCCAGTAAAATAAGAGCAACCGGCTTCCTATATGTATGTCTGAAAATGAATTGTAGCACATGATGAATTTTTTTCTCTGTGCATTTTTGCTCAGTTAACACTAACCTTGCTTTGGGGCAAGGCCACCACGTTATATATTGATCACTGATGAGACTAACTGTTATATAACTGTGTGTTATTCAGCTCTGAGGGATTTCCACATTGATTTTTAACTATTTTACCAGGTAGAAAAAAATAATCTGCTTACCAAAGTGCTAGCTGTAGTCACACGCTTTAAAATGTTGAATTAGACAACCAAACAGCACTATGTGACCTGCCTGTCCTCATGCCTCTTCCTCGGTGTACTTAGCAGACTGCCTCGTTTGTGAACCTTACCCAGGATGCACGACCCTCCGTCTTACCTCTTCGTAAACCTCCCTCACAGCAGCGCCATCAGGCTCTTCCTCAGGCTCCATTCCTCCTCCTGGGACAATCCACTGGTCTGGATACCGACTGCTGCTCACCAACAGGACCTGCAAGCCCGACCATAACTGTAAACCCCATCCCCAGAAGTACTACAGACATTCACATTTATTTGTTCATGCTACAGCAGCAGAGTTGGGCAATTTCAACAGAAACCGTATGGCCCACAAAGCCTAAAATACTGTTTGGCCTTTATAGGAAACCCTGCAAATCCAGGTCAAGAACAGCATTAAGCCTGAAATGTGCACACAGTTATAAAACAAACGAAAAACCCCATATACTGTATTAATACAGAGTAGTATCCTGCCAGTTCACTTTTTAACAGTATCTGAAACAAGAAGTAAACGTCCATCCTATAAGTGAAAATTTGTGCACTAGGTTAGGTTGGAATTCACCCAAGTTGAGAGGACGGGGGTGGGGAAAGACTATGATAAATAACCAAATGATGTTTATGAGAGTGCAGGCGTCTTGACCAACTTGAACAGAAATGTCTGCAAAATTACTTAGTATATTGCCTTCAAGCAAACGCAAACAGTTCTCTCCAGAAATTAATCAGCTGAGAGCAAAGCTTGATCCTCAGTGCAGATTCTGGTTTTCTGACACTGTGCCAACTGTCTGCCCAGCTTTGTCCCTACTGCCAGATAAAGGGCTGGCCCTTGGGAATTTATAGCCAGCCCAGGGTTGACCTACAAGAGTAAGCTCCAGAACCCAATCTCCCAAATGGAAACTTCCAGGCTGACACCAGTTTACAAGTCCCACCTTTCCCCCAAACCTCAAGAAAATTGGGTTGGGAGATGAGGGAATAACTTCAAGTGCATAACTCCCCTCAATCTGAAAAGTGGCAGCACGCCTTGGCTATAGACATAGCATCACCCCATGGTGGTGGATCAACTAACGCTCAAGGGACCTGAGCACGGTTTCTCTCAATTCTGATCTGGACAGGACTTTACTACAACACTCCTCCAAGTATATAACAGGCAGAAAAGAGGCAAGTCCAGAGAAAGCACTGTAAATTAACAATTGACAAAGCCTTAGCTAAAGTACTAATGGGGTTTCCCAGATGGCTCACTGGTAAAGAATCCACCTGCCAATGCAGGAGACGCAGGTTTGCTCTCTGGGTCAGGAAGATACCCTGGAGGAGGAAATGGCAACCCACTCCAGTATTCTTGTTGGGAAAATCCTATGGCCAGAGGAGCCTGGTGGGCTACAGTCCATGGAGTCACAAAGAAATCTGACATGACTGAGCACCCGAAGTACTAATGGCTGACACTGAGGGCACCACCAAGTCCAAATATAGAAATTCTGGTAAAGTGAAATGTAAGACAGCCTTAAATTTAAGCTTTCTTAGTTATGTCTTCCTCTGCAAAAAGAAGTAACTATCCTTGCAAGGCTGTTGAGTGTTAAGGAGTATAACATACCTCAGACCCTAGCCTACCTGAGTAGGCCAAGCACACTTGGCCTCCCTGTACTCACTGCAGTGAGTACTGCTGGCCATCACAATTGGATCTTCTGCTTTCCCACCAACTGAGTTGGATTCATCTGTCAAGACAAGCTTGTTCCCCAGATTTTGCCAGTTGCACTTGTTTTTGTAATCACTGAACGTTAATGATAAAACGAGGGCAGGAAGTAGTTATCAAAAAGGCTCTGCAAAAATCCATTAAAGACGGGTTGTTGAAAGTTGCTATCAAATTAAGTATGGCTAAGATTACTTTAAAAAAAAAGACTGGAAGAAGGAAATTTTAAAAATCGAGAAAGTCAAAATCCTACTTTATACAAAGTGAACTGCAAATCAGATTTTGCCTTTGGATTTTATTCAAAAAGTATACTTGCCAATTGTCTATAGTATTCAAAGCCTTTGACCCTGTATCAAGACTGCCAAATGAATATGTTTTTAAGTTAAAACAAAAAATGTTTAAGGTACAAAAGTGTTATATCCTGTATCATGGAAAAAGTAAATGGTAACCACCAGTTCTGACCACAGAGCTGGAAGCTTCTTTTCCTGGTTCCTAGGCATGAGTTAGGGATAAACTGGTTTCTAGTATCTGGATAAAATTCTTACTGCCTAATTTTATGCTCTAAAAGCAACCTCCTTGATCACCTTCATAATGGAACAGGGTGGTGCAGGGAACTAGCCACCAGAAAAGTACATCTTCAATGACTAAACAGGGAGTTTCAAAACCATCAATATTCATAACGTTTGAGTTCTGAAAAAAAATGAAATTCAGTGTCATGTATCTAGGTCAATGACTAATATGTTCCTATTTGACCACAACAGTCTTTAAGAGCTAAATTACATAAGGTTAATAATGTTGAAAAACCATTAGTACAGTCTGTGTCTGTTTTTGAACTAACACTTAAGCTTCCAATTTAAAACCAAATCTTTATCTACAGGATATCACTGTCATATGACTGAACTTCTCTTCCAAATGATTTAGCTGAGAAACCAAGAAATTGTGCTGCAAGAGTCCCCTGACATTCCAAAGTGATTAAATTTTATCAAGCCATTAACTCCAAATGTATCTTTCCTAAAATGATCAATTTTAAATGAATAATACCTAAGGTATAGCATCCAAATGTTTAGATGATCAGTATCTAAACAACTAGCTTAAGAGATCTGATAATGAGCCTTTGGTGATGGTACAGATTTGGAAACTGGTATGTTATTAAGTACTTGCCTACTCATCTTGAGTACCTGGGAGTGCAGATGAGGTCAAGGCTGTGTGGTAGGGGAAGGGGGTGGGTGGGATTAAGAAAAGAAATCTGAACAGTATAAGCAGAGACAAGGACAGTTAAAACCCCTACTATAGACTGGAAGACTCTAAACCCACACCACAGAGCATTATTACTCAGTATCTCCCTCTCAATTCCTGCAAAGCCATCTTCACATTCTATAACATCCCCCGTGTGCTAGATCTACAATGCAGCTTTAGGTACAAACTAATGCTCTAAGAAAGGTCTTACTAAAAACAAAAACTTCTGGAGAAGGGTTCTCAGACTATCCACACTTTTGTCTCAAAATAATGCTTATCACAATTTTTAAATTCTATAGCTGCATTAACCTTTACAGACTTCTTTCTACTCTCAGACAACTAAAAAGCATCCATAATTTTACTGGCTTCACAATCCTAGGTTGGCTCTTAGATGTCTGTGATGCAAAATCTGAGAGAAAGTGGTGAAATCTGCTGGAAGTTGTGCAAGACAAAAGGTGTGCAGCTGCTATGAGGTAAGTCTATTGATATCTGCCACTAAATATATATATATGTGAATGAATATATTTATGTATTAGGTTGGGAAAAAAGTTCATTCAGATTTTTCCATAAGATGGTACGTAAAAATCCAAACAAAATACTTTTGGCCAGTATTTGTTGTCGTTCAGTTGCTAAATCATGACTGACTCTTTGCAACCCCAGGGACTGCAGAACACCAGGCTCCTCCGTCCTCCACTATCTCCCAGTTTGCTCAAATTCAGGTCCATTGAGTCAATGATACTATCTAACCATCTCATCCTCTGTTGCCCCCTTCTCCTCCTGCCTTCAATCTTTCCCAGCATCCGGGTCTTTTCCAATGAGTCAGCTCTTCACATTAGGTGGACAGAGTATTGGAGCTTCAGCATCAGTTTTTCCAATGAATATTCAGGGTTGATTTCCTTTAGGATTGACTGGTTTGATCTCCCTGCAGTCTAAGAGACTCTCCAGTATGTTCTCCAGAACCACAGTTCGAAAGCATCAATTCTTCGGTACTCAGCCTTCTTTATGGTCCAAATTTCACATTTGTACATGACTACTGGAAAAAGCATAGCTTTAACTATATGGACCTTTGTCGGCAAAATGATGCCTCTGCTTTTTAATATGCTGTCTAGGTTTGTCATAGCTTTCCTTCCAACCCCAATAGTACTGTTATTTATGAAAGAAATGACCAAAGCTTTAAAATAAATGGTACTACTGCAGTAACAAAAGATAGGTTACAAAAACTCTTTCAATAAGAGGATACACTAACAGCTGACAGGTCCATACATGGTCATTCATAGGTTTTAAATTCTCTTTCAACTACTTTTCTAGACCTATTAGATTTTGTGCGTCCGACAAGATGACAAAGACGAAAGTAGACACTTAACTTTCCAGATAAGCCAGAGCTGAGACCAAAGGAAAGATTTATAAAAAGGAGGCTAGTCAACCCACCAAGTTGCAGAATTAGACTTGAATCACATTCAAACCCCAACACCAATGGCATTAGAGTGGTAAAAAGTGAAGACACTTCTTCCCCAATTCGACCTGGCCACCTTCATATCAGGATTCCTCCTACTACACTATCAGAGCTTATCCCTCTTTTCATGTATTGGTCAATTATCAGAATAAAACACTATTCACTTGGCATTGTTGAGAAGTTGTTTTTCATATGTGTTTTTCTTAGATACCCAATGTTTCAAGATTTGGAATAGAGGTATTTCTCACTTTTAGTAGCAACAGTATAGTGATAGTCAACTTGGAACCAGCCCTCAATCTTGCTGGACAAAGGTCTGTTTGTGATTTGGAATAATATTCCAATAATATTCTATAATATTACTCTATATCACCCAAGTCCTCCTCACTGAGGGATGTGTAAAAGCGTGTAAACTAGGATATGCTGTTCGATGTCTACATAATACAGCCATGCCCTCAGAGGCGGGAGGTACATGGGACTGTTGGTTCCCTACACCAAGGGGCCCCAAATTGCCCTTCGTGGTTCAGCTTTTACCCTTACAGTAGCTCTTGGTCACAGCCTGCCTCCAGGAACAAGAGAAAGTGAAAGCTGCTCAGTCCTGTCCAACTCTTTGCAATCCATGGACTCTAGCATACCAGGCTCCTCTGTCCATGGAATTCTCCAGACTAGAATACTAGAGTGGCAGCTGTTCCCTTTTCCAGGGGATCTTCCCAACGCAGGGATGGAACTCAAGTCTCCCACATTGAAGGTGGATTCTTTACCATCTGAGCCACCAGGGAAGTGAACAAGTAGTCACTATAAATTACTACATCTTTCTCAGAAAAAAACAAAGTTATTCAGAGAACCCCTTAAGTGATCCCTAAATATAAGAATAAAGAATTTTATTTTGCAAATTGTATCTATAGATTTAGAAGCTGTTTTGGGGTTGTTGGTCTTTCTCTCCCACATTATCACAAACAAGAACAACATGAATGGTTAAAACTCTCTCTATTGTACTTAACAGTTTCATAGGCATTTGGCCAAAATTAGGGCAGCAGTATATTAGGAACACCCACTACGCACACATACATTTTAAAAGGTAGTAAGTTACAATAATAGTTAATATATCCACTAGCCACTACCAAGTTCTATTACTCAGCAAACTAGTACTACTTTTTGGGCTACAGAGGCAGAGTGCTATCAGATCAGAAATAAAGACACATTCTGTGAAAACATATTTAACCCAGATTATATGGATTGGTAGATCATGGTAAGCTGAGTTGACCATGACTTTTTTCTCCCAGCATGTTAATGTTCTGAAGTGATGGGATAAACTTTCACAAAACTGGAGAAAGTCTTGGTGATATACCAAAATCCGTAAGAATAAAAACGGATGCAAATTGTACATGAGGGCCTTCCCTTGAAGAAGTGGCTGATTGGGTAGGCTAAGCAGCCCTTCTCTAGGTTTAGGAAAGCTGCAGGCACAGATGAAGGAGGCTGGTGACATCTCCCTGCAGTTAGAAAAGGCCACCTTTGGATAGTTAATTCTGATGAAAGTGGTTTCTATTTGAAGTAAGAACCTTTAGGGACTCAACGCTCTTCATACATGTCTGAAAAGGCTTACTGATTCTAGGGGTTAAAGTACTAGTAGAGAGAAGCCGTAATATTTCTTAGTAGTAGTGTTAGTTGCTCAGTCATATCCAACTCTTTGCAACCCCGTGGACTACAGCCTGTCAGGCTCCTCTGTCCATGGGATTCTCCAAGGAAGAATACTCGAGTCATTTACCACTCTCTTCTCCAGGGGATCTTCCTGACTCGAGGATGGAACCTGGGTCTCCTGTATTGCAGACAGATTCTTTACCATCTGAGCTACAGGGAAGGCTTAGTTTTTGTTTATTAGAGCTCTGGTTTAGAGTTCCACAGGTTTCAAGACCACTGGCTCAGCGAGCTCACAAGCCAATTACAACAAAAAGTCCAAATGCAAGTTCTTAAGACTGTATGTTTCTCACTTGCAACTGTGCCTGGATTCCACCCAGGATCAAGTCATTTCTGTTTCTCTCTTTAGAATGCTATCCTATTTTGCTGCCAGATCATCCCCAAACTTGAATACATCTAAAACTGAAATACAGCAAGCAACTCCTTAATCTTACACTGAAGGTGCTCTTCGTTTTTCAGCCACTATTTTTTCTCTGCTCTCCTAAGCTACAGTTCAATTAGACCACAGTCCCAAGTCTTGCTCTGTTTATGATGTTTGGTCCTTCCTTACCCACTCACTGAAATCCAACTCCGAATGACTCATACTGGATCTTAACTCTGGAGCACCTCATGGTACTTTTGCCTGCATGCTAAGTTGCTCAGTCATGTCTGACTCTTTGCGACCCTGTGGACTGTAGTGCTCTTGGCTCTTCTGTTCATGGGATTCTCCAGGCAGGAATACTAGAGTACTAGTAATACAAGAATACTAGAATACTAATTTTGCCCTTTCCTACTCCAGTGGATATTCCTGACCCAGGGATCTAATCCATGTCTCTTTTGTCTCCTGCACTGGCAGGTGGGTTCTTTACCGCTAGGACCAGATGGGAAGCCCGACAGTACTTCACCAGCACTTTATTACCTTTTATGGGCCTCCCTGATGGGTCAGAGGGTAACGAGTCTGTGTGCAATGCAGGAGACCCGGGTTCGATCCCTGGGTCTGGAAGATCCCCTGGAAAAGGGAATAGCAGCATCCCACTCCAGTACTCTTGCCTGGAGAATTTTTTGTGGAGCCTGGAGGGCTACAGTCCATGCGGGGTTGCAAAGTGTCGGATACGACCTTTTTTTCTTTTTATATCAGTCATCTGTCTAACCTCCTGCTATACGGAGCATGTTCCTTAGGAGCCGACACTTTTCATCTTGCAGCCTGGTTCCAACCATCATATATGCAAATACATTCAATGGAATCCATTTCAGGTTCCCTTTTGTGAATGTACTGCCCACTTTCAATGCAAAGGCAGAGATCCCAGCTCCTCTATGGAATACTTATTTGTTGTCTTGACTGGAAGCCCAGCTGTCAAAAGTTAGGGTGGTTCCCCATAGAAATAACTAGTTGGAGAGGATCAAATGAACAAGAGATTTAGAAATAAAGGGCCTGGGCTCAAAATGATCTGCCAGCTTCTGTGACCTTGAGACAAGTTACTTCCATTGCCTAATTTCTTCCTTTACAGATGCTAATGTTTATTATCTAACTCAGGGAAGAAAGAGATGCAATGGGAAAATACATAAAACCACACCCCAAAGAATAAAAACTGCTGTGAGAACACCCTTCCGTCCTACAAAAACCTATTCTAAAGTCTACTTAGAACCCCTTAAGTAGAGAGCCAGACTGGAACACTGCACAGCTTGAGAGTCAAAAAGCAACTACTATTTTATTTCACTTTACACTCTATAAACACAACTACAGAAACGAAGATCCTGAAGATCTAAACCAGACGTTAAAGTTGGCTGTGAATTATTTAAAGAATTCCAGAGCCTTCCCTCAGAGCATATTCTCTAACAAACTGATTGACTTGGTTTCGCAACCTCCAGGTTATCAGATTTACAAAGTTTTACGTAATAAGCTTATCTAATAAATTCTTCAAATCTTGCTCTTTATTTTATAATGGCACTGGTCTCTTGATTCCACTGGAGGCTAGGAATCTAGCATTTATTACAGTAGCTGCTGCTGCTAAGTCATTTCAGTCGTGTCCGACTCTGTGCGACCCCATAGACGGCAGCCCACCAGGCTCCCCCGTCCCTGGGATTCTCCAGGCAAGAACACTGGAGTGGGTTGCCATCTCCTTCTCCAATGCATGAAAGTGAAAAGTGAAAGTGAAGTCGCTCAGTCGTTTCTGACCCTCAGCGACCCCATGGACTGCAGCCTTCCAGGCTCCTCCATCCATTGGATTTTCCAGGCAAGAGTACTGGAGTGGAGTGCCATTGCCTTCTCCGTTATTACTGTAGAAACAATTTCAAAGCAGAAAACCAACTCATTTATCTGCTACGATCAACATCTGATGCTCTCCTCAGACTCTTGCTTTACCATTATTCACACAATACAGACCGTTTCAATTTCCTTCCATTTCCCATATTTTCCCCTGGGAACCTTCGTTTTTTACAAAGCCTGAATTCCACGTTCACATTATGGCAAGACTTCAAAGTCACTACTTTGAAAAGTCTTCCAAACTCAGCCTTGGACTATCTCACTCATTCAGCAAATCTTGTGCACCCAACTGCTCTGGGCCTAGCCTTGTGCTCAGAGCCCAGCATCAGCAGGAACCAGATGCTGAATTCCGACTCTACCATTTCCTAATTACCTCATTTGGGCAAAGTACTTCTGCTCTGCAACTGTCTCCTCACCTATACGCCTGCAGTAAGAGGAGTAAATGTAACAAACTTAAAAGTCTTCAGGCAGTGCCGAGCACCTAGTAAGCACTCAACTAAGAAAATAATTACACAATAGTGAGCCAATCAGATAAGATTCTTGACCTATCTTGATAACTTCTGGTAAGTGTATTATTTTATATTTAAAGTTTGCTTTGTGCTAACGTGGTCCTTCCCTCAAGGACCTTCTAATCTTTTTAACAGAATGCACTTAAAAAGCCCTTTGACTTTGTAAATGCTAAAAGCCATTCTCTACTTTCTGGCTCTCCTAAACAGGCCCAGCCCCAAAACATCAACTTCTCTAGAAAACTCCTTTGGAATTTAAGTTTAAATTCCAATAAAGACCCCCAACTGGGCAAGGGATCAGCACTAAAAGGCTAGGTTTCTTTTCAAAATATAAAGAGTTTGAAGAGCACCATTCTGAGGTACTTTGATTTTTGTTAGCATGACAATATAAGCCGCTGAGAGTACACTATGTCATACTCATCCTAACTACAAGGACTAGCAATAAGGAAGCCATTAAATTCCCACCTCCAGCTTTAGCTTAATATTTTATTGGACATAATTGGATATGGAAGCAGAATTCAATGCTTTTCCTGTCTAACCATTTAGAAGTGGCAATGCTACAAGATTTTCATCAGCTACCAATCGACTACTACTATTGCTCCACGCAAAATAAAACTAGTGAACCATTTTTAAATTAAATAAGCGAAACAGAAGTAAGTATAAATTGTTCTCCAGAAAAACCTCAACGGCCTTACTATCAACCCAATGCTGATGAGTGAATTAAAAGAAGACTGCTGCTTCCTCTTAGAACAAGAAAGACTGCTTCTCGCCAGATGTCAAGAAAAACATAGCAAAGAAGCTCTGATAAATATGCAGAGGTAGAGACTACCGTCGGAAAATGGCAACTTTGCCCACCTCTAGTCCCCCTTCTCCCTTCTGGTGATTCCACGTTTTTCACTACCCATCATTCTATAGTCAAAAAACTTTAAAAGAGGAGGGTTTTTTTTTTTTTTTTTTTAATCCAGTATAAATACGCCAAGTGCTTGTAAACTAAAGGATCCAACAAAAAGTGGAACTGACAGAACCAGACCGAATGGGTTTTTATTTTAAAGCACGGGGACTGTCTGGATATTCCATAACATGCCTACATTCATCTGAAGCCACAAACTGCTATTTCAGGGGAGAGGAAAATATAATAAGAGGCAGAAGGGCTGGGGCTGCAGCATTCACGCCATTTCTACTCTCTGTTAGCACTCAAGGTTTTATTTGGTTTCACGCTCCATTTGCAGGTTAAAGTGGTGACTCCCGCTAGGCGGGACCAAGATGGCCCGGGACCCTCCAGGGGGCCAGGAGGCGTCTCAGCCTCCCGTCCTAACCACGACCCGACGGGAGAGCGCAGGGCTGGGCGAGCCCCTTTGTTTCCACAATCAACCCAGAGAAAGGAAGGAAGGAGAGAGGGAGGGCGGGAGGAAAGGAGGGAGGGGGCTAATCCCTTCCAGCCCTGAGGCTAGACGGAGGGTCTGCTGGGAAGGGGATGGAGACAGGGAAGGGCAAGGGCAGAGACCTCCCATCCCGGCCAGCCCGGACTCCCACACCAACCCCGCCCCGGCGCCCTAGCGGAGGGGACCAAGCGCGCCGGCCGCCCTCACCTCGTCCTCCTGCTCGCTCCGGAAGCACAGGCACGCCGCCCGCTTCTTGAAGCCCTCGCGGTCATACGTCCGCGTCTGGTTGGGCTTGAACTTCATCATAGAGGCGGGTTCTTGCTGCCGCTGCTGCCCCGGCCGCCGCCACCCCGCCGGGCAGTGGGGTCGAGGGCGAATCGGGGCGCAGGGAAGCGAGGAGGCGGCGCGGGGAAGGGCAGCGAGGCCGGGTCAGTCCCGGAGCAGACGACCGCTCCGACGCGGGGCAGAGCGCGAGCGTCGGTCACTGGAGCCCGGGTGCCGGGGTGGAAGCGCCGCCTCTGCTCGGGCGTCCGCCGCTCTCCATGGAGCCCGCCGCACGCTCGCCTCCGCTCCCTCCTGCTGCCGCCTTCGCTGCCGGAGAAGGCGAGGCTACAGGCTCGCGCCACGAGGAGACAGTTGCAGAAACCGGCGCCGACTGGGCAGCAGCGCCGCGGCAACTTCGCACCGCCCCCTTCGCCATATTTAAGGGGCCACGCACGCCCCGCCCCCCTCGGCGCACCGCCCTGCGCGCCTGCGCGCCCGGAACCGTTGCGGCGGGGGCGGGGCAGCGGGGGCGGGGCCTCAGCCTTCAGGCGGCTGGATTTCGGCGGGGCGGGCGGGCTGGTGCTCCGCCCCAGCGCGGGAGAACCGGGCTGCTAGGTAGGTGCCAGCGAATGGAAAGAAGCAAAGACGTCTCCCCCCGTGTTTATAAGTCCCGTAATATTACCTGCGAGGACCTTAAATAGCCTCTGCACGAGCAGGGCCTAGCCACATTCCTCCTCGGCAAAATCGCTCCTGGTCAGAAAACGCCTGGAGGCCCCGTTGCGCTGGCAGCCTCTGTAGTGACTGCGTAGACGTCCAGAGAGCGCCGGTCAAGTGCGGGGCGGACGAGGGAGGCCTGGAAAGGTGAAGAAGACGTTGATGAAGACGTTTTATTGTTTTTGTTTTCCAGGGGAAGGGAGAAAGCACATTTCCTTTTTATTTTTTAATCTTTGGTTGGGGGTAGGCGTCGCTTGTATTCTTTAAAGAGTCAACTCAAGCTTAGACGTTTGTTAGAAGCCCTGGATAAAGGCTCCCATTTTATCCTGCCCTCCAGAATGCACTCATCAATGCTGGCTACTGCTAATATCTTCTGAGTGTATCTCTTGCTAAGTAACAGACATGGCCAGGTGTTGGGGCCGCCATCACCAAATAGAATGGAATGTCTCCTATCTAGGGGCGCTCAGTCTCTCCGGGACTTGGGACAAACGATTTTTGTGTTTTCACACAAGCGCCAGGATAGGAGCCAGGAGACCTACCTTAATGTTAAGGAGGTTGGTAAGGACGCCCAGGGGAGCCCCTCACCCAGCTCCATCCTGTCACCTCCACAGGGCCCGGGCCGCCTAGGTCCAGCCCCATCTGACAGTTCAGTTTTCATTCCTGGAGGGCCTCCTGAGTGCCAGACCCTGGCATCTCAAACCAGCCCCTGCCCTGCCCGGAGCGTAGGCACCTGAGAGCAGACAAATATTAAGCAATCACCCAAGAAAGTGTAAAATGACAAATGTGACAAGGTCTCAGGTGATAGAGGGTTTTATGGGGAGATTTGACCAGATCTGCAAGTCAGAAAAAGCAGCAGGCCAAGAGCTGAGGCTGAAGGAGGAGGAGGAGCTAAGTAGACCGGGAGCATTTTTAAGGCGGAGGGAACTGGGACTTACGGGAAGAACAGAGAGGGGGGTAGTGAGGAGAGTCCTCAGAAATGAAAGAAAAAGACTAGTGTGCCTGCAGACGGGTTCGGGGAGGTGGGTTCCCCTTCTGGCCCAGGGAACTGAGGATTGACCATTCAGAGGAGGGGGAGGGCTTTGGAGAGCTCAGAGTGGGCATTAGTCTTGTTTTTCTAGGCCTTGACCTCTTTTAGTTTAAGAACTACTGCGTGTAACTCATCTTCTTGCCCTCAACCTAGCAGGTGCAAGATTGTACAATGACTTAATGTTGAATAAGGAGAAATTAGGTTTTACCAAGGCACAATTGGAAACCTTATCAAGGCTATGCAGAGACATTTTCTAGGCCTTAACTTTCTTATTGAAGCCACTTGAAGTTTATTTCCAGATTTACAAACAGGGACAGAGCACAGCTAGGTAGGGACCCCAGTTCAGCTAACATGCAAATATTATTTTTAAATCATTGGTTCAAATTGATACAGTGATTAATCTCACTGTAGTCTTTTTAAGTGACAAGGAAGACTAAGTTTCTCTCTGCTTAAAACTCTTCAAAGGGCTGGCTTCTAGCTGGCATTCAATAAATGCTGGTTGGGTGAATGTTGGTTCCCTCAAGTCCTTCCTATGTAGTAATTATGTGAGGTGAAACACCAATCAGGATTAACTGGGGAGGAGAGAGGAAGATGCACGGAACCAGCTCACCAAAGGCAAGAAAGGCAGCAGCACAAAACTAGTGAGCGTGAGCACAGGGTTACATGCTTCTGGCTCCAGACTGTAGGACTTGGTTGAAAACATCTAGAGTTCAAGTCTCACACGTGCCTAACTACCATAGGTAGCTTTTCCTCACCTCTCAAATGTAGTATTTATACTATCTTGTACAGAGCTTAACTAAGCTACAAGCATGGATCTAAAAGTCCTTTAAAACTGGAAAGCATTTAAAGAAACGAGATTAAGGTATTAATACGGAAATTTTCATTGAAGATCTCTTTCTCCCCCCTTTCATCAGGGATTTGAGGAGTAATGGAGAGGGCCTTGGGAAGGGCTCTGGGTTTTTGCATTATGAGGGAGGGAACTTTATTTAAGAGGAATTCTGCAACAAATCATTGAAAATGAATGCTTTGATACTGTGAATAGCAACTGCCACCCCTTTTTGTTAACTGATTAACTTAATACATTATTGCAATTATTTGAGAGAAAGCTAACAGAAAAGGAAACTTGTGTGACATATGTTAGGTCTTCATTTCCCTGTGTCGGTTCCTCACACCCCAGCTCAAAGCTCCCTCCTTAGTGTTGTCTAATGTGTATTATCCACCTGAAAGGCACTGTTCAAAGCTTAGATCATATCTAGCCAGATCATAGTTGAGATAGATGCAAACTTGTTTTTCCTCCTCAGGGCCAGTTAGGACTGGGCTACTCTGGCTGGTTCCCTTTGGGATCAGAGTCCAATTTCAAGTTAATCGCTGTTTAGTTCACTTACCACAGTATTGTCTTACATAGAACTTATTATACACAGAGCCTCTTCTTGTACTATTTTCAAATGTTTGGAACCCCAGAGAGGGAAACAGTTTAACACTGCCTGTATAGAATACTTCTTTGACCTGGGTTCTTTTAACAATGTCTGTGCAGGGAGCTTGCTGCCTTCTGTGGTAACTGACTCACAATGTTACCATGAAGTAAACACCTTCTGTGATAAAACCAGTCATGACAAAAGATCCTTTCCTGAGTCTTTCTCATCATAATAACAGCCAGTCTTTACTGAGTGTTAGCCAGTGCTGGGTGCTTCTCATGATCTCATATAAGTGACACCAGCAGCAGCTCTTCTATGAAGCAATTCCTATTTATTGTCCCCATTTTACAGGCAAAGAAACAGAGGGCAGTGTTCTGTCTTTGTAGTCCAGGTTCTTAACCCCTGCACTGTATTACTGTGTGCTTATCTTGCTTCTATTACATGATAATTATTTCATGTGTGTTGTGTTCAACACTGGAGTTTCTTTCTGTTTTAAAATGAAAAGGGAGCTTTGTTTAAGGTGGAATCTGGAAGAGATAGTCTTAACAATGAAAGTGGAACTCTTGGATTAATTTCCTGTCACCTAAAGTGACTTTTTTTTTTTCTTTTACCAAAGACAGACTACAATGGAGTGAGAAAAGTTTGAAAATGGAAAAGCCTTAATAGGTTCGAGCTTTAGGGTTAAAAATCCTAGGCAGCCCACTCCACTGTTCTTGCCTGGAGAATCCCAGGGATGGGGGAGCCTGGTGGGCTGCCGTCTATGGGGTCGCACAGAGTCGGACACGACTGAAGCAACTTAGCAGCAGCAGCAGGATTCATCAATCCAACCCCCATTTGCAGAACTTTAAAAGTAGACTGTTTTGACCATTTAGAATCTTCTCTTATACTGAAATAAAGGAATGGTTTCCAGATTTGCAATTCATTTTCTATTTCCTCAATTCCTGCTTACTGTGGAGCACTTTGTTTCATGAGCATCATGTTTGTAATGCAGTTCTCTGCGGCTAATAAAAAAGTTTACTGGGAAGCACACTTCCTCCTTTCCGTCTTTATCACTCAGAGAAAGGTGTACACCGAGTGCTTATCTCCTCGGCAAAGGCAATGACTTGACATTTTCACCTACTCCTCCAGGACAGCATTTTGAACTTCTGCTTCATTTGAGGAGGGTTGTTTTTGCTACCCAACAATTTTACATTTTTGTTTGGGAATAAAGGCAAAAAAAGGATGTCTGCTCATAAGAGAATCCATGTTAATCAGTTGCAATATACAGACCTTATTTTGCTCTAGAGTCAAACAACAAAAGACATTTAGAAGACAATTAGGAAGTGTGAACACTGAATATTTTATGATATTAAATAATTACTGTTACTTTGGGGGCCGTGATCATGTTTAAAAAGGGGAGTCTTTACCTCTTTGATCAAAAGTGAGAGCAGGACTAACACAGCACAGAACACATCACAGAGGAATGGAGACAGCAACAGTGCATGAATGACAGCAATGACAGCGAGCATCCGCCGAGTGCTTCCTGGCGAGTCTGCTCTACACACTTTCCAGGTGCTCATTTACAGACGAGAATATTTAAGTACAGATGAACTAAGTAATTTATCTGGTTCACAAAACTGGAAGATGGCAGTGGACACAAGAGTTGAACTCAGGATCTCAGAACTGTAATTATCATCACAGTGACAAACATTGATGCAGAGCTGATAAACAGAAGACACAATAGCAGTCTCTTATGGATGCCTAACCTTCTGCTAGAGACCATGCTTTGTTTAGATAAAGATAACTGGGAGGTGACTTTGCACTCAGAGCTCAAAAGTGTGCAGCCTGGGACAAGTCCTAGGCCACCTGGAAGTTTTGTATATGCCTGAAGGTTGAACTAAGTCTTTGAATGCACAACAGGTTCTTATATAAAAGTGTAGGAGAATTTGAAGGAAGGAGGTTGTAAAACTCTAACAAATATAAATTAAAAAGACTGAAAATTAGTACATTAAAATATTGACAATTGGGTGTCTTTATTGCTGGGATCGTGAGGGATTTAAAAAATTCTTATTTATGCTTTTCCTCACTTTCCAACATTTCTACAACATACATATATCACGTTGGTGACTTTTTTAGGAGGAAAATCTTGGAAGTCATAAAGACAAGAACTAGCTTTTATCAAACTCCAGCAAAGGTTAATTGTATCTGTTTGTAGTGACTAAAACAGAGGAGGTCTTTGACCTTTTCTGGCTGTTTAAAAACTTGTAGGTCAGATCCATATAAGTTCATTAATTTGGTCCTGCATAGCTGAGTTTATCTCTTTCTCCCTTATATCTGTAAGTCGAAAGGAAGTTATTCATTGATAGATATAAAAACCAATCCTAGATTATACAGATGTGCATTGTTTTTGTAGGGTTTGGTTTTTTTCTTTCACACTGTAGGTTACTACCAGTAGATGTTCCGTATAAGGAGCCTCTAAAGGATCATGAACCTCTTGGAATTGCATGCAAATCTCTGTGTGTTTGTGAACATATATATCTTTTTTAGAGGAGATGAGTTCACAGTTTTCATATATTTTCAGGAAACCCCTCAAAAAGATTAAGGACCACTACCTGAAGCAGACCCACCTATAAGTCCCAGACAAGGACAAAAGGAGTCTGAGTTTTTTATTAGGAAGCTAGAGTCAAAGTTGGAATCAGGTGACACTGTCAGTCCAGATGTGGGGTTCAATAATAAGATATTACAGTCATGAGTTGCTCATAAGCTTGTAAATAAAAATTCAGATTGTAGGGACAGAAATTGTCTAGAACCAGATAGAACACAGCAAAGGCAGTTTTAGTAAATACCTGTCACATGAAAAGGAATTGATTTAGATTTGGGTAAGACAAGAATTTTTCCAGTAATACTTATAGGTCAACATGAGTTAATGTGGCTGAGCTCCCAGATAACTATGTGATGATTCCAACTCTCCTTCCTAAGAGGTCTCTCCACATGCTGTGAACAACTTACAAGAGATTCAAGGATGATGGACTCCCTGCTTTCAGTTACTGCCTTACCGCCTTCATTAAATTTACAAATATGTCTGAGGCTTTAAAACCTTTAGGGAGTGACCATGGAAAAGTCATCATCACCATCATCATCATACTTGAAACCATATCTTACAAATGCAGATTACTATAGGGTCAAGATGTTCCACAAAATAATAATGATAGCATTTGGTTTGGGTTTTGTAGCTCAGAGAATGAGAATAACTTATTTCAAAGATTGGATGGTTAGTTGGACTGGTTGATGGAACACTGGCTGAGTTTATTTCTTTAAATTCAATACTTTTGTGGAGGATACAAAAAAAATAGAAGACCGAGTTCTTAACCTGAAGACACTTGCAGTCTTTTCAGGAAACATGAAACAGTACAAAGTAGTATTTCCGTATAGAGTTCAGCATTTAATTCAGGGTGGTCAGGTGCTAAATTACAACCATATTCAGAGGCTAGCTGAGGGCTCTTGAAAATTGCTGTTTGACAATAACACACATATGCATACACGCCTGCATACACAGATTCCCCCTATCTCTAGTGAAGGTAGCTTTCATTATCAGTTTCCTTTCATTTTTGAAAAGAAAATTAGTGATACCTTAAAGTATTGTGTTAGAAGACATCTTCTATTTCAGTTTTATATTCTTCAGGGGTCTTCTGTATTCCAGTTTTTTATCAAGTCACATTAGTTTAAAAGGCAAACATCCATACACAGATGCATTTTCTATTGATGAATTTTTCAGGCTGAATATTTATATATCTAATCATCGAAAAAAAGTATTGTTCTACTTTATTTCTCAGAGTCAGGTAATGTCAGGATAAACATTTATTTAAGCCACACATAGTGTAGTTTTTCGGCATTTAAGAGACACACTTGCATTTCATAGTTTTGCTTACCATTTAAATCTCAACCATAGTTTTTCAAATATGGTACTATATGTGAAGACTTGTCTTTATCTCTTTTAACTTTTTGGAAAAATTAATGATAAAATTATCTTTGGTTTCTACTTATATGTGGGTTAATTAGATAAGAGATTTTTAAAATTCATATTTGAAGAAACTAGGGGAGGTTTGGGGCTTCTCAGGTGGCGCTAGTGGTAAAGAACCTCCTGCCAATGCAGGAGACATAAGAGATGCAGGTTTGATTCCTGGGTGGGCAAGAGTCCCAGGAGGAGGGCATGACAACCCACTCCAGTATTCTTGCCTGGAGAATCCCGCGGACAGAGGAGCCGGGCGGGCTACAGTCCATAGGTTTGCACAGAGTTGGACACAACTGAACTGATGTAGTACATGTGCACAGGGAGGTTTTAAGACAGAATACATCAATATGTACTTGAGAAAAATCTCAGGATTTATGTTAGGTTTGAAACTGTAGTACAAAATTGTGAGATACCTGATCACAGAAGCACGAGCCATTTGTCCATAGGTTTTCTAACAATGCCATTTGCCAAAGCCACTGTGACAGTCTAGTCTATAGGGAACGGCACACTGGGCTGAAAGACAAGCTCTCTGGGTTCTGATGGCAGTTCCTTTATTATCTTCAACTGTTTTCCTTCTGAAGTGGAAGTATTAATACCTGCCCACCCATCTCTCAGAGGTTCATGAGGACAAACTGCGATAATAATTAAAAACACTTTTGGCAAAACAGAATGAGTTCAAAATGTGGAGATAAACTTCTTTTAAAAAATATTAATTTATCTTTGGTTGTGTGGGGTCTTAGTTGTGGCAGGTGGGCCTTTCATCGCGGTGTGTAGTCTTTCTAGTTGTGGTGCACAGGCTCTGCAGCATGTGGGGTCTTAGTCCCCCAGCCAGGAACTGGATCCACATCCCCTGCATTGCAAGGCGGCTTCTTAACCACTGGACTCCCAGGGAAGTCCCTTAAGATAACTATCTAAGAAAAAATTTGATTTAAGTGAAAATCAAATGAAAGTATAACAATAGTCACGTGTTTCCCCCAGACTGCTACAAAAGTCCAGGAAAATTCTGTTTAGGGAGACTCTAAATTCTCTATTACTTTCAAAGCATTCTTTCCCACAGTGGTGATTCCAGCCACATGCATTCTGTGAAACAGCATCTGCCCCCTACTCTGTTGCTGGTAAAGTATAAAGAGCGTGGGAAAAGATGAATGATTTGGAGAAAAGACACTTAGGGTAGAAAGGAGATTACTGTTAACAAATGGTTGTTAAAGTTCTTTAAGAAAGGGTTCCACCTAAGGATTTGTGGCAAGCTTATCAGATAGTCTAGTCACCATCCAAGGCAGCAATGGGAGAAAAACTCTTCAGGGTGTCACTTAAGAGCCTGTGTTTTCTTTTTCCCAACTTCATATCTTTACACCACCTCTCATTTATCTGTACTCCTTGTTTAACATTCCTCTCTTCCCCGAAAGCCTTGCTAGAGGTGGGAACTTCAAGTCAATAAAGGCTTAAGTACATTTTTCTTGAGGAAATTTCAGAGTATTTCCTGCTTTTGTCTGTAATTCATGATATTGTACCTGTTTTTCTTGGGTAAAAGAAACCAATGGCTAAAAACTTTCTAAATCTTTCTCCTACTGCTGCCTACACCATCTTGAAGGCATTCTTGTTTACCCATTGCTGGTACTGAGAGCTTTTAAAAGGGTTAAATCCATATTGCTATTCCAGAATCTTTGAAAAAAAACAAATGTCTATAAATGGTTGTATAAATTACAATAGCCACTTCAAAATTTACTATGTAACTATTTTTTAAAAGACTAAGTAGTTTCTAAAAACAAGGCAAGAACTTGTAACAAAGTTAAAGTGTAAGAAGTACATATAATACAGTCATAATTATATACAGATCCTTGAGTATAGGTGGGTTTTTTTCCTGCATGCTTTTCTATATTTTCCCAATTTTCTTGCATTAGCATGTTTATATTAGAATAGAATGCCTTTGTATTTTTTTCCCAGCCAAATCTTAATCACTTTCACATTGGTTAATAAGAATAAAATCATGTATAATCTTAACAATAATTATTAAAAAAGAATTCTGGGAGGATTTGGTGAACAATGAATGAATGAGTTCACTCCAGACCATTCACCTTTAAGTCAGTGCTAGAGCTCAGTCTGTTATGTGCAAGGTAGGAAGTGGCGAGGTTACTGTAGCTTTGTGATAGACTTCATTTAACCTCAGCCACTGCAGGCATGGATACCTCGAAAGACCCCATTACTGCCCCCCACTTCATCCTTCACTATATCTTTCCTTTCCAACTTCCCATTTTTTTCCATGTTTCTCCAATGACTTAAATCAATGGGCAGGAAGGGAGGGAAAAAAATGAAGCAGGTCAAACTTAAAGGTATAGGAAAGATTCTTTTTTCCTTACTTCTATCTCTGCAGGCAGGAGAGGTCCCTTTGGACAAGTTCTGAGAAATAGAACTATTTCATGTGACTGAGCACTCAACTACTTCTGCCAATGGAGCTTGTGACCCAGTTGTGGGAGTGGAGTTGAGTTCCCTTTTATTTCTTCAAGTGACTTTTTAAAAGGCACTGGAACTTGTAACAGTTTCTTTCTTCCTCTCTTTCTTTTGAACACTAAAAATTCACAATAATAATTAATATTATCCTGTTAACATTTTGTGAAACTGATCAAGGCCTAAAGCAGCTTTTCTGGCATAAGATTTTTGCAATATCTAATGTTATGTGGCAGTCTGGATGGGGGCGGGGGGGAGTTTGGGGGAGAATGGATACATGTATATGGTATGACTGAGTCCCTTTGTTGTCCACCTGAAACAATCACAACATTGTTAATCGGCTATACCTGGGTACAAAATAGTAAGTTTAAGAAAGAGATTGTTGCAATATCACATTCAATAAAGTTTTGTGGGCAGAGACTGAAGTCATAGAGTAGTGCATATTCAGAAGCCCCTTAAACTCTCCATTAACTCTCTAAATATACTCAAAATTAACACCAAATAAATAAATAAAGTGTTCTGTGATATTCAAGCAATATTTTTTCAACCTTTAAAATATTGTGGAGGAAAACTGTCTCTAGAAAATTTTGCCTTTGCTGTTTATTTTGTAACATATAATTTGTGCAATTTAGACGAGTCCCCTAAGTACTGTCTAGTAGGGAAGAAAAATAAATATTTGTAAGTTGAGAAAGAAGAACAATAACAGATGTATGTCCAGAGTACTACCCGCTCTGGGACTCCAGAAGGCCAGCAGCAGAAGTCTTAAAATGAGAGTTTCCAGGCAAGATAAAGAAGAGGGGCCCAGGCTAAGGGAAGATCATGTTCAAAGGCACTGCTGTGTGCAAAAGAATCTTTAGGAAAATGAAAGCTACTTGCTGAGAATAGCTGAAGACAAGGCCGAAGAAGCAGATACTAGTTACGTCACAGAGCTAAATGCAGGGAGTTTAAGGAGTTTGGACTCTGTTGTATAGACAGGAGTTATCAAAATGACCTCAGAAAGAGTTTTACTGGGCCAGCGCAGCTGTTGTAAAATAGCTTTAGGCTTGAATGCCTCTAAGTGGGATAGGTCTTTTCCAGGTCCATACTGCCTCCTGCTTGGCTATATCATATCATTAACTTTGCACATTTAAATACCTGGCAGTGAGGAGCCTGGTGGGCTACCGTCTATGGGGTCACACAGAGTCAGACACGACTGAAGTGACTTAGCAGCAGCAGCAGAAGGCATTGTCTCAAGAAACCTCCAGGTAGATGATGGAGAGCCACAGAAAGACTGGACTAGGACAATGGCATGATCCAATTTGTAATTTAATAAGGTTAGGCATACATTAGAGAACAAGTTTTGTGACAGCTGGTGGCACAAACTGGAAGGAAAGGCTGGTCAGAAAGATTATTTAGAAGATAGAATCTATAGGACTTGGTAACTGATCAGGTGTGGAAGATGAGGGAGGAAGTCTAAAATGGCTTCTAGGTTCTTTCTCTGATAAAGTGGTAGATTGGGGTATCATTCACTGAGATGGCTTTGCAAAGGAAGTAGCAGGGCAGAGGCAATGCAGGGATGTTCAATTTGAGACCAGGTAAGTCTAAGGTCCTGTGGGCAAGATGTCTAGCAGGCTAGTAAGATAGATCCTGTGGACATCCCGATCCAGATCCAAGCCACACTGTTGAGCCCAAGCTTCTCTTAATTCTGTCTGTTCACCATCTTCCTTGGCTGTATCCCAAGGAGACGCTAGACTTCCATTCTCACTTGTCCCTACATACCTCAGTTCTCAATTTGTATGCATCCTGTAGAGGTTTTAAGGAGGAGGAATGCAATCACGTTTCATCTTCTTGTGACTATTCCCTCCCTCTTCCACCTGTCCCCAAGGTTGTTTGTGCTATTATTGCTAGGAGGCAGTTGTGACTGCATGGTTAACCACCCAGCAGCCCAGGCTGAGAGTTGTGGGCTGTATGTGAACACGTCTGCCAGCAAGAAGTGGCAGACACTCAGCCTTGGCCTTGAACACATCTGGCACAGAAGGCTTCCCCGTCTGGTAAAGATGGGCTAATTTGTCTGTAATAGGCCCCTCTACTGGAGGGGGTGGAGCTCAGGCTCAGCTGTTCATGGTGCTGGAACTAATGGCAAAATCATACTTAGGAGCTTGCAGGATACCTGCAAAAGAATTTCTCTGGGCCATAAAGCATTTGCATTGCCTTCAGTAATTTGAAGGTTTCTCCTCTGGACCTAAGAGGAGTTTGGGTTCTATTAATAAGATCTACTTAAAGCATGCCTCAAAATGACCAAATTCTTATGTGACTTGGGCATGTGAAGCTATATAGAAGATGAAACAAATGACTGGCGAGTGCAAACCAGGAAGGACCTCCACCCAGCAGGTATACTCAGTGGTATCCCTCCACAGAAACTTAGGGCTCTGCGAACCTCAAGTAGCTCCTTGATGCTTTGGGTAATCTACATAGTACCCGTTGAGATGGTGGGAAGGAATATCTGGGTTAAGGGTGACAGAAGATCCCCTGGAGAAGGGAATGACTCCCCACTCTACTATTCTTGCCTGGAGAATTCCAGGAACAGAGGAGCATGGCAGGCTAGAGTCTATAAGGTCACAAAGAGTCAGACATGCCTGGGTGACTAACACTTTCTCTTTTCAGGGTCATTGATGCTTATTTGAATACATTTGTATATTTGTGTTTATTTTAACTATTAAAATGCTGGTTGACAAGCTTGGAAAAAAAAGAAAAAAGGAAGCTAAACAAACATAATTCCACCATCCAAAAGTCCTCTCCAAATCATCATACCTTTTGATGAGTCTTTAGCCATATGTACTTACCCTGTTCCTTTTCCTCCCTCTCCAGCTATATTCCGAGGTTGGAACATTTCCACCAATCCAGAAAGTTCCCTTACCTCTTTGCAAATAAGTCTGCTTTCTTCACCTGCTCTCCACTTTCCTAGACAAACACTCTTATGATATCTATTGCTACAGACTGGTTTTGCCTGTTCTTGAAATTCATATAAATGGAAGCATACAGTTACACTGAGTTTTATAATTTTTTAAAAATAGTAACATAGGTGAGTCATTTCTATTTCAATAATATTTATCCACAATATCACTTTTAATAGAAAAATAATGTTGATTTTTTATGAATGCACTGCACTATATTTATTTATTTAAGCAGTTCCTACTGATGAGTATTTTGATTTTTTAAATTCTCTTCCTTCCTTTCTTCCTCCCTCTCTGCCTCCCCTCCTTCCTTCTTTCTTGCTATAATGAACACCCCAGATATTACTCTCACTATAAGCAAGACTTTGCACACAAGGCAACATGAGATCACATTCCTAGAAGTGGAATTGTATAAAGTACATATTTTTGAAAAAACACACTGTAAGGAATATTGCCAAATGGAGTCCAGAAAGACTGCCTTAGTTTATTTCCTAGTATTATTAAAACACATAAACTTGTTTTCTCACACCCTGACCAACATAAAGAATTTGCGGGGGGAGTCTTATCATTGTCAATTTCACAGCATAAACATGGTATCTCATTTTAGTCTTTTATTATTATTAATGAGGTTGAAAACTTCTGAGAATTTAATTTTGTCATTTTATAGTGATAGTAAATTTTTTCTTAAAAAATACATTTTCCAAATAACTAGTAAACTGGTTATGGGAAAAAATGATCCTATTAAAGATGGAGGGATTAAAAAACAAATCAATAATAATTTTAAAAAGCCACTAAGTGAAAGGGAACTAAAAAGCCTCTTGATGAAAGTGAAAGAGGAGAGTAAAAAAGTTGGCTTAAAGCTCAACATTCAGAAAACCAAGATCATGGCATCTGGTCCCATCACTTCATGAGAAATAGATGGGGAAACAGTGAAAACAGTGTCAGACTTTATTTTTTGGGGCTCCAAAATCACTGCAGATGGTGATTGCAGCCATGAAATTAAAGGATGCTTACTCCTTGGAAGAAAAGTTATGACCAACCTAGATAGCATATTCAAAAGCAGAGACATTACTTTGCCAACAAAGGTCCTTCTAGTCAAGACTATGGTTTTTTCCAGTGGTCATGTATGGATGTGAGAGTTGGACTGGGAAGAAAGCTGAGCACCGAAGAATTGATGCTTTTGAACTGTGGTGTTGGAGAAGACTCTTGAGAGTCCCTTGGACTGCAAGGAGATCCAACTAGTCCATTCTAAAGGAGATCAGCCCTGAGTGTTCTTTGGAAGGACTGATGCTAAAGCTGAAACTCCAGTACTTTGGCCACCTCATGCGAAGAATTGACTCATTGGAAAAGACTCTGAAGGGGAGCAGGAGGAGAAGGGGACGACAGAGGATGAGATGGCTGGATGGCATCACTGACTCGATGGACATGAGTCTGAGTGAACTCCAGGAGGTGGTGATGGACAGGGAGACCTGGCGTGCTGCGATTCATGGGGTCACAAAGAGTCGGACATGACTGAGCGACTGAACTGAACTGAACTGAAGGATAATTTAAACCAGGACATACCTTTGATAATTCCAGAATGATTAAGAGAGAGCCAAATAGCCTTTGTCCAGGTTGTCATACTGTTCAGCAACAAAGTTAGTTAATGAGGTTTGAAAATTTTTCAACCTTTTGTGTCAAATCCTAGAGTAAGCAGATACTATCCTGTTAGTGCATTGTCATTTTATTTCAAACTGTAATTATCATCATTATCAACAAATATAAACAAAGAGTTTCACTTTGTCTAGCACTAATGAGAACCACTGGTGGTTTTGTTATTGTTCAATGAAACTTGAGATAGCTCAGATCCTTGTTTGTAGATTTGAGGGTTGATTAAATTTACCTCAAAGGTCACTTTGAGACCTAAAGTTCTTAATATATATATAGAAATTTATCACATTCATAGTAATGTTAGTAATATTTATGTGATAATAAAGATTAGTTAATAGCACTTTGTTAAGTTCTTGTTTTTTGGAATGTCCACAGAGCCATTTAGAAATCCAGTTAGCATATACTCAGTAAGAAAGAGTGAAGTTTCTGGAGTTGTAGGCAGTTCTGGGTCTGAAACCCAGCTCCATCACTTACTATCTGTGTGACCTTCAGCTAGTTCCTTATCCTCTCAGTTTCTACATTTGCTCATTTTTAAAGTGGGGTGTAATACTGTCTATTTCATGGGTTGTTGTGAAAGGTAAATACTAAGCACTTAAATCATTTCCTGACACATAGGAAATACACAGGATATGGTAATTTCTATTATTTTCTATCATCATCACCACAATCAACACAATCAGGAATGTATAGAATCAAACCGAATAAACATCACTTTATCATTCATCATTCTATTCTAATTTATATTTGATACTTTTAGATTGGTTATTCATATTATCAAATATAAAATAAGTCTGATTCCCTCACTCTATCTGGAAGGTTATATTAATAGAAATCTTTCTCTACTCCTTTGCAGGTTCTTCTTTCTAACTAACCCACCATCTTGAATTGGTGGTATCTAAGAACAACAGACTGGTTCCAAATAGGTAAAGGAGTATGTCAAGGCTGTATATTGTTACCCTGCTTACTTAACTTATGTGCAGAGTACATCATGAGAAATGCTGGGCTGGAGGAAGCAAAAGCTGGAATCAAGATTGCTGGGAGAAATATCAGTAACCTCAGATATGCAGATGACACCACCCTTATGGCAGAAAGTGAAGAGGAACTAAAGAGCCTCTTGATGAAAGTGAAAGAGGAGAGTGAAAAAGTTGGCTTAAAGCTTAACATTCAGAAAACTAAGATCATGGCATCCAGTCCCATCACTTCATGGGAAATAGATGGGGAAACAGTAAAAACAGTGGCTGACTTTATTTTTGGGGGCTCCAAAATCACTGCAGATGGCGACTGCAGCCATGAAATTAAAAGATGCTTATTCCTTGGAAGGAAAGTTATGACCAACCCAGACAGCATATTAAAAAGCAGAGACATTACTTTGCCAACAAAGGTCCGTCTAGGCAAGGCTATGGTTTTTCCAGTGGTCATGTATGGATGTGAGAGTTGGACTGGGAAGAAAGCTGAACTCTGAAGAATTGATGCTTTTGAACTCTGGTGTTGGAGAAGACTCTTGAGAGTCCCTTGGACTGCAAGGAGATCCAACCAGTCCATCCTAAGGGAGATCAGTCCTGGGTGTTCATTGGAAGGACTGATGGAAGCTGAAACTCCAATACTTTGGCCACATCATGCTAAGAGTTGATTCATTGGAAAAGACTGTGATGCTGGGAGGGATTGGGGGCAGGAGGAGAAGGGGACGACAGAGGATGAGATGGCTGGATGGGATCACTGACTCAATGGGCATGAGTTTGGGTAAACTCCGGGATGGACAAGGTGATGATGTATTGGTGATGGACAAGGAGGCTTGGCGTGCTGCGGTTCACGGGGTCACAAAGAGTCAGACACGACTGTGCATCTAAACTAAACTAACAGTCCAAGATTCAACATTAGCAAAAAGATTGGATTCCAGGTTTGTGGCCTCCAGAGCCCATTGCTCTTTGCACCACACTGCATGATCTCCAGGAGGAGGACTGGCAGGTAGTGACATCTGTTATCTGACTGCCCCATTGTGTCAGGTGTATATGGGTGGAACTCCAGAACTTTTGCAGGTACGTAGTACTGTATTGAGGTGTGGGAGAAGGTGGGTGCTAGAGTCTGCTTTCCATGTGGCAGAAGAGTTTCAAATGTCACCACTAGCTTGTCATTGATATTTAAGTTCTTTTTGACTCAAAGGAATGTTTCCTATTAAAATGTGAAATTTTGGGTGGGGGGGCATCTATGGTAAGTGTTTTGATAACCTTACCAGTTCAAGCTCAAATGACATAAGTTAGACAGTGAATATATATACATATATATATTCTTGAAAGTGAAAGTCGCTCAGTTGTGTCTGACTCTTTGGTACCCCATGGAAAGTCCATGGAATTCTCCAGGGCAGAATACTGGAGTGGGTATTCCCTTCTCCAGCGGGTCTTCCCAACCCAGGGATTGAACCCTGATATATATTTAATTTATATGTATAATATAAATATATAAAAATACTTTTATGAATATATACTTATATATTATCTATACTTATATAAATATATAGTTACTTATATAATGCATAGTTACTTATATAAATATATCATTACAGTTGCATGTACTCTATTCACATAGAATATAGAGTTACATATATAGTTATATATATTTATATGGAGAGTTATGTAGAGTTTCTATCTAAATGTGTTAAATTAGTTTTTTTCATCTTCTGGAGCAAAATTTTAATTGTTCTTGAGTCATCTCTTAAATATTGCCATTTAAGTGAATCTAAAGAAGAATTTTAGCATTTTAATTTTCTAGAAGATTAATCTTATAGATGTATGCTTTGATATTTTTATCAGTGTTGCATTTGTACATAAGAGTAGCTTCTTTTTTCTTATTCTAAAGCAATACATTAAGTTAAAGCAATAAGATTCCTACTTTTCCTTTTTGCTGTTTTAGATCCTTCACAGTGGGCTCGATGAAATATTTCTAGAAAGATGTAAATACCTTACTGAGTCTTTCTTAGTAAAATGTCAAAGTTTTAAAAAGTTTTTTTTTTTTTTCACAGAAATGTCAAGATTAGAGCAAGATTATTATTGTTTGCATTTACGGGGAGAAATAATTTGTTGTTATAAAGGAGTTAATGACTGGGTTTAGTGCTTTCAGGCTCCAAAGAAGGTATTTTTAAAATCAAAGGTAGCCTGACAGGAGAAAAATGCACACCATTAGATGCAATTGCTATGTAAATGGTCTTTTGTTTTAGAGTGCAGTTTATAGTAATTGGAAAAAATCCCATATGCCATTTTCATTGGTTACTCCATTTGTTTTCTTTCTGTGTAATTGAATTTCACACAAAAGAGAGAATGAAAACTTTTGAATACTGAAATACTGAAGCAATATTTTCAGGTGCATCATTGTATTTTCTATAGATTCTTTAATTTTAGAGCTTAGCTCTTGGTAAGTATTCTCCAGGGTGTATATTTATGTTTGTGTGTGTTTGTGTTTTATGAGACTCGAAGAAGGAGAATGACATCTCTTTTGAGACCAACCTCTGATTCCATTGAATGTTACATTTCTTAAAACATCAAAAAATTGTCTTTCAGTCACGTTTTGGGTTTATTTCTGACCATTTGCCAAGGCAGGCCTTATTGCAATTAGGAGACAATTCTATTTCACATTTTGTAGGGCTGTGTATCCCAAACTATAGAAACACAGTTATATAGGACTCTGCCAGAAAAACATCATCAAAAAACAATATTTGAGATGCAATTCTATATCACGGCACATTTTCCCATGTTTCTTTGTCAGTATTTGGGTATTTATACCTGGATAAAATGAATTTGCGGAAAAGTCAGTATGTCCTCATTTTGAAGCAGCAAATCTTTGCTACTGTTTCATTTTATGAATGATGTGGGGCATTGGCATGTGGGAATCAATGGGAAAGTATAAGACTTAGAACAACATTCAAAAAACTTAGAGAAATGACAATGAAAATGCCTGGCATGGAGTTCAGCTATAAACCTATAGATATGAGGAACAGAATGGTTTGCCTTCAAGCTTCATTGGTTGTTTTGCTTTTTGTAATTCAGGTCTGCTATCTAGAGTTACGGCAGGCAAAAGAAATACTTACACGGAATGTTCTAAATATAAATCTCTGAAACTCATTATACTAAGCTTTTACGTACTGGAAGATGGTTCTATGAGACTCAATCATGTGAGCCATTGGGAAGAAGGAACTAGTGCGGTTTTCTGGGTGAGGATCGTGTTGATGGGTGAGAGGAAAAGAAACCAATATTCCTTAGGAAGAAATGGAGTAAGCAAGGTATAAATGACAGAGAGGAGTGCTTGTTCATTTATATCAATATTTTCCCTCGTTTGACAACCATCCACTTCAGCTATGTGTGAGGCCCTTTACTGGATTGTGGTCAATCTGAAAAAATGCCAGTGGGACTGATAGGCTTTGGTATATTATTACCATTATACATTCTATTTCTTTCTTTTTTAAAAACTGAGATATAACTAACATATAACACTGTGTTAGTTGTAGGTGTACAACATAATGATTTGATATATGTATATAGCAAAATGATTACCACAATAACAGTTATAATTTTTATCTTGTAAGGAGAACTTTTAAGATCCACTCTCTTAGCAACGTTCAAATGTGCAAAACAGTGTTGTTAACTATAGTCACCATGCTGTACATTATATCCCAATGTAATGTATATATTTATCTCATGACTGAAATTTTACACCCTTTGACCACCTTCACCTCTCCCACCCCATGGCCCGATACTGACAACCACCATCTGCCTTTCCATGTCATTTTAACATGAATGTATTTTGCCCAAAATTTAGTTTGACTTGAGTGCAATTAAGAATCATCATTATTGGGGCTTCCCTGGCAGTCCAGTGGTTAAGACTCTGTATTGCCAGTGCAGGGGATGTGAGTTTGATCCCTGGTTGGTGAATAAGATCCTGCATGCTGTGTGGTATGACTTGAATAAATAAATGAGACTGTCGATACAATACAAGAAAAGAATATTTATTTTATTCACTTGGACAAATATGTGCAATCTCATCTATGAGATTGGTCTGTGAAACTTTGGTCTATGATAAAGGAACAATATGTTTATAGTGTTCTTATTCATAATTATGCATAATGATTGTAAAATGCAGGTCTAATTTCTGGCTCATATAAAGGGTAGAGTAGGCAATATATATCATAGCTCAAAATTTTAGATTCTTATAAGAAAACTGGTCTTAAGAGAGGATACTCCTTTTGTTTTTAGTTGATCTTTCAAAAGAGATAATGAGTAGATGGGGATTCAATATGCCCCAATCTGAACTTTAAGAATCATACTTTTTAAAAAAGCCTCACGGGAACTTTCCTGGCAGTCCAGTAGTTACGACTCCATGTTTCCTGTGCAAGGGGCACAGGTTCAGTCTCTGGTCAGGGAACTAAGATCCCACAAGCCACACCATGGGGCCAAAAAAGAGCCTCATCCCTGTTTATTGAGATCATTTTGCTATTGAAAATTGTATACAACAGTCTTCTTGGTATAACCACCTACACTGTACATTTACATTCCATGTTAACTTGGAATGCTTTGGATTAGTTTCCGCACTGCATTTGTATGAACATTTTATTTCTAGAATCCATTGACTCATTAGGATCTGCATAAAATACAAGTGTAGTGGCAAAACAGACCCTTTCAAAAAGGAATAGTCCAGGAGCCTGGCAAATAATTTCTGAGTGTTGCAGCATTTAGAAAAGTCCTTGAGTCTAAACAAGATACAGCCTTCAAACATGTACTTTTGTAACAAGCAGAATGGTTGTTGTTGGGTGATAGTTTCCCATGGGTCGCTCACATTTCTCCATGTCGTGCGAGCAGAAGCATTGATTGTACTGGTTCCAGCCCCTCTTTTCAAAGATACTTGTATAGTAAATGGCCTTGAAAAATAGAAGTACTACTTCCTGCAGCAATGGAACATGTTTATTTGCTGCCAATTATGAAAGATTCTAGAAGCTCCAATGGCTCAAGAGGTAAAGAATCTTCCTGTAATGCAGGGGATACAGGAGACACGAGTTCACTTCCTGTGTCGGAAAGATCCCCCGGAGAAGGAAATGGCAACCCACTCGAGTATTCTTGCCTGGGAAATCCCATGGACAGAGGAGCCTGGCAGGCTACAGTCCATGGGGTCGCGAAAGAGTCTGACACGACAGAGCACACACATGTAATGAAAGGTATGAAAGAGTCAGGGCTCCTCTCCTGTCATGCAAACCAGTGCTTATGCAGATGGTATCTGGCCCCTTTCCTGTCATCCTGTGGAACTCTGAGACTCTGGGAACCAGTGCAAGAATGTGCTGATACTTTGGTTAGCGGTATTGGTCTGAGTGGTAAATTCTTTTGTGTCTTACTCAGGAGTATCATGGTTTGTACCATCATTCATGAATCCATGGCAGGCTTACAGGTTAATTTGTAGGGCATAATCTCAGAACCTCCACAGTCCTTGGCTGTCAGTACCATAATTCATAAATAAATTTCTTCTTCATGTGTGCCTGTCATTCTGATGACCTTACTATTTTTTTAATTAAAATTAAAAATTTCTTTTCCATTATGGTTTATTATAGCATATTGGATATATCCTGTGCTATATGGTAGGACCTTGTTGTTTATCCATTCTACATATAATAGTTTGCATATGATAGTCCCAAACTACCAATCCACCCTTCCCCCACTCTCCCTCCCGCTTGGAAATCACAAGTCTCTATGTCTGTGAGTCTGTTTCTGTTTCATAGATATGTTCATTTGTGTCATATTTTAGATTCCACACGTAAGTGATATATGGTATTTGTCTTTCTCTTTCTAACTTACTTCACTTAGTGTGGTAATCTCTATGTCCATCCATGTTGCTGTAAATGGCATCATTTCATTCTTTTTTATGGCTGAGTAGTATTCCGTTATATATATATATCACATCTTCTTTATCCACTCACCTTTTAATAAACATTAGGTTGCTTCCATGTCTTGGTTATTGTAAATAGTGCTGCTGTGAACATTGAAGTGCATGTATCTTTTTGAATTATAGTTTTGTCTGGATATATGCCCAGGAGAGGAATTGTTGGAGCATATGGCAACTCTATTTTTAGATTTTTGAGGAATCTTCATACTGTTTTTTATAGTGCCTACATTTTTATAGCGCCTACATTCCCAACAATGTAGGACAGTTCCCTTTTCTCCACACCCTCTCCAGGATTTGTTATTTGTAGATTTTTTAATGATGGCCATTCTGACGGGTGTGAGGTGGTACCTCATTGTAGTTTTGATTTGCATTTCTCTAATAATTAGCGATGTTGAGCATCTTTTCATATGCCTATTGGCCGTCTATGTCTTCTTTGGAGAAATGTATTTCTAGGTCTTCTGTCTATTTTTTGATTGGGTCTATGGCCTTACTTGGAGAAGGAAATGGCAACCCACTCCAGTGTTCTTGCCTGGAGAATCCCAGGGATGGGGGAGCCTGGTGGGCTGCCATCTATGGGATTGCACAGAGTCGGACACGACTGAAGTGACTTAGCAACAATGGCCTTACTAGCTGTATAATTAATAAAAGAAATGAAATAATTGCCAATCTCCTAAAATAATACTTAAGAATCTTAGCATCTTCTTCCTTTCCTACACTATCCCCCATCTAAATTGTTAACTAGGAGCCAACTTTGAATTTAAGGAAAGAAAAATTGATTGAATCATTTGCCCCTATGAATTCCTTGTTTGTTCAGACATCACTCATTTTAAAAAGAGAGAACTGAGAACGCCAATGCTGGTATCTGCCAAGGGTAACAAAGTAGGGAGCCTGGCCTGTGACGGAAGATTTACTGAGTTCAGGTCGTTTCCAGGATGCTCATTTATGACTGGTGCATGCTTTCTCTTCTTGTGAGATGAGGAAGTATTATTGTCTTTCCCCTTAAGATTTAAAAACAATAAGATAGGATCTAGAAAGGTAGTGTGGCACAACGGTTAAGAGTAAGACCATGGAGTTAGCTGTCGCGGTTTGTGATCTGGTTCCATCTGTGTAAACTTTGAGCCAAGTTTCTAATGTCTTCCAAGTTTCAGTTCCGCCCCCTTTAAAATAGAAATGAGAACAATATTGCCGTGTCACAGAGAATAGCCGTGATGATGAAAGGAGAGGAGGCCAGGAGCACTGCAGGACACCTAGTGTGTGCTCATCAAATGCTGGTTGTTACCATTAGCTTTTTGGTAAATATGTACCTGACAATTAGTGAGTGACTTGGAAAGCTGATTGACAAATCATGCAATAGCATCCTTCATCCAAGACAAATTGTTTTCAAGATGGAGACAATTATGGATGGAGAGATCGGTGGTTAATATCTTTGCTGCCATTAGTTCATGTGGTTTCCCTAAGAATTCTGTGTTCCTTTCTAGGTCTTGCTTGGAGTTAATTCAAGGTCTGGATCTTTCACAAATGATTTGGCTCTTAGGTGCTCAGAAATTTCATTTCTACTTCAAGAACTTTATAGGAATTCCTCTCACAATAGAAGTAGCAGTGTCAAGCTTCATGGCCAAAGAATGGGTTTAAGCTTCACTTTTATTTTCTCTTACAACCATATAAAAATAATGTTTTTTCCTCTATTATTTGTATCTTGCAAAGTCAGAAAGCTGACCTTATGATTCTACTATCTTCTATTTGCATAGTTCACAAAAGCTACTGTTTAAACCTATAATTCATTTTTTTTTAAGTTTAAAACCTTTACCTATGAATTAGTAAAAAAATAGAAATGTAGGGGTTTTGGAAAATATTGCTGTCCAGTGGTTCTCAAACACAGTGAACAAATAACGTATTCACTGCTCCATGAAGAAATGAGAAAAACAAGTATAAATAAAAATTTCATCTTAAAGTTAAATGTAAGAATAAAAGTCATTTATTCTGACATTGTGTTCTTCCTAAATTTTAGTGTTATTAAAATATAATATTTTCTATGAAGTGCTGTTTATGTACTGGGTTTTAAAAAATATTTTAATTTGGGAAAAGTGAAAAAAAGGCAAATTCATATTCCCTTAATTCTTTTTTAAAAATTGGTTTTGAAGTAGAAAAATAAAAGATCCAAGGGTAATTATAATAGCAATCACTTATGCAAGGCTTCTTACTAGGCCTGGTTCTAAGCGATTTACAGACATTGATTTATTTAATTCTTGAAATTAAAAGATGCTTGCTATTTGGAAGCAAAGCTATGACAAACCAAGATAGCGAATACTTTGCTGTCAAAGGGGTCCATATCATCAAAGCTATGGTTTTTCTAGTAGTCATGTTTGGCTGTGAGAGTTGGACCATAAAGAAGGCTGAGTGCCAAAGAATTGATGCTTTTGAACTATGGTGCTGGAGAAGACTCTTGAGAGCCCCTTGGACAGCAAGGAGATCAAACCAGGCATTCCTAAAGGAAATCAACCCTGATTATTAGTTGGAAGGACTGACTCTGAAGCTGAAGTGTCAGTACTTTGGCCACCTGATTCAAAGAGCTTACTCATTGGAAAAGATCCTGATGCTGGGAAAGAGTGAAGCAAAAGGAGAAGGGGGCAGCAGAGGATGAGGTGGTTAAATAGTGTGGTTGACTCAATGGATACGAATTTGAGCAAACTCCAGGAGATAGTGGAGGACAGAGGAGCCTGGCATGCTGCAGTCGATGGAGCTGCAAAGAGTCGGACATGACTTAGCAACTGAACAACAATAAAGGAACTCTATGAGTTGAATACTGATATTATAACCAAGTTTCTCAGATGGACTTCCTAGGTGGCGCAGTGATAAAGAATCTGCGTGCCAGTGCAGGAGACGTAAGAGATTCAATCCTTGGGTGGGGGAGATCCCCTGGAAGAGGAAATGGCAACCTGCTCCACTATTCTTGCCTGGAAAATTCCATGGATAGGGGAGTCTGGTGGGCTATAGTCCATGGGGTCGCAAAGAGTTGGGCACAACTGAGCATGTGCGTGCACACACACAACCAATTTATAGATCAAGAAACAGAAACAGTAGAATTGAGTAATTTGACTCAGGTGACACAGCTCAAACAGTAAAGATAGGGCTCAAACCCATGATTCTGGATCTAATATCTTCCTTAGAAGAATCCTAGAAACTTTCATTGAGCTAGAAATCTGAACATTGTGTATTTGAATATTTAGAGGACATTTTGGCAATATCTATCTATCAAAAGCTTCAAAACAGTGTCTGTGCTTTGACCCAGATTTCTAGGAATTTATTCTAAAGAAACAAAGAATTATGCCAAAACGTATGTAATGTAAAAGGGCATTGATTATAACACTGTATACATTGAAGAAAAATAGAAACTAAATAAATGCCCCCATAGAGGGAATTATTTAAATAAGTGAACAGCCATGCAAAGGATAGTAATACATAATTTTAATTGTTTAAACTGTGTTGCACAAAACCTTGGGGTTTATCATCTGACATGAATTAGGGCTTTGCAAATATTTTGTCTGAACTTTATAGATGCTGATGAAGATTGATACATCACTGTCTCCAGTCACCCCTGATTGAAACTTTTTGTCTTTATAAAACATAATCTCATGGGTTTATTTTAGGATGAATAAATGTTCTACATTAGACTAGCAACCCATCTTTATGGGCTGACAGATACCTTTTTTATTTGTTTGTTTGTTTTACGAGGATGCTTTGTAGACTAAGTCTATTTTCAACACCAGCTCTCTAGATATGGTGTTATGAGTGTTCCCATTAGGGTTTTCTTGCTGGCCAGCCTTGTCAGCCTATCTCCAGTGTGTTCCTTCTACTGAACCCAACCAGATTCACTTCACTAAACTAGCCAGTGATCTGCAGAGTTCCTGAGAGGGAGATTCTTACCATTATATTTTATTCTGCTTTATGTATTAACAGTCATATAAAAAGCTTCTTGGATCTAATCAATAGTATTTTTCCTTGAGACTTCTGAAAGTGGTTAGTGGATCACTGACTAGTGTGGACAACATGAATAGCTTTTTGCAATTAAAAAATCTTGAAAATGTTACTGCATCACAGTGTAAGGGAAGAGGCAGGGGTGTTAACAGACAGTTGTGAATTTGCTTTAGCTGTTCACTAGCTGTGGAACACGGCAGGTTATTTTATCTAAAAATGGAAATTATTATCTTTCAGGTTGTTATGAGGATTACAGAAGGTACATTTAAGCACTCAACAAATGTTGACATAGAAAGAGGACAGCTAATTTAGATAGGGGAGTTGAGGAAGTTGCCATCAATATGATTGTTTATAACCATCACCCTAAATACCAGAGATAATTTTAGACATTTCAAGTAATAGAGAGGGTTGTATTAAACTCTTAGCTTTTAAAATGTTTTCTATTGTTTTACACTCAATCTCTAATTTATATCTATTTAGAATTTTACAACTTATATTAAAGACTGTATTATACTCACCCTTTGCTGTGTAAATCTTGAAAAGTTCTCTAGCCAAAGGCAATAAATTTCACTCTGGCAACATCAAAGGCTATTTAAATAATGTGAATATAAAGTATTGCACAACTTTTAAAGTTTATGGTTCATTTGTACAAAGACTCACTTCATATCTACTTGGCCTTTTGGCTAAGATCATGTGTAGTACAAAGATTCATTGCTGTAGGAGAAGTATCTCAATTATTTTCTGGTAGTGTCAGTAATTTCATGGAGTTCTATTTCTATTCTCTCTCTCTTTCCCTCCCTGCCCCCCCCTCAGTTTTCCTTGGCTCTCCTTATTTGAGTTGGGTGACCTTCCTATAGGCTTCCACAGTTTTTGAATCCCAAAGGTAATCCGGGGTGCACTGTTCTGTCACTTTATATGAGTTTCCTCCAAGAGATTGTAAATTTGCAATGGGCAAGAACTCTGAGTGCTCCAGGCCAACCCTCACCCACTGGCTCCCGCCACCTACAGCTGTGCCACTACTATCTGCCTGGGGTCCTGCACTGACCCACCTTGCCTTCCTCTCCATTTATGTCAGCCCCGATTTCCCAAGTCATCTCTCATCCTTCGGACTCTGATCTCCACATGGCCTCATTATCCCTTTTCTGACTCTATATCTCACTCCTCCTCAACTTTTGAAACCCTTCCATGGTAGCCTCACAACATCCCCTCTATACCTCACTTCTCTGAATATTCTCTTCACCTTCTTGCTACACTGGAGATCTGGTTCTCCCCAGGACACTGGTTCTTTTGCAGGTGTTGGCCGTTTTCTCTCCAACACTCCTTGTATAACTAAAAGTGGGGTCTGGCTACTCACCACTCAAAAACTAATAAAGAGGCAAGGTTGGTGGAAAGGAAAGCTTGCTTTACTGTGGATGCTGGCAACTGGGTAGAGGAGGGCAGGCCCTGTCCAAAGGTTGACTCTCCCCACTGACAATCAGTGGTCAAGAGGGAAGGGGCTACATGCAGAAACAGCACAGTCAGCTCTGACAGTCATCTTGAAACTGGTCATTGGTGGTCTGACCAGTGACACCTTGATTGTTTTATGTGCAGTTAATCTTCAGTTCCAAGGCCAGTTTGTTTCCATTTATTTGAGGCCAGTTCTCGGAATTGTGGCAGTTTATGTCATGGCTACAGTCTGATCTTCTTCCCTGGTAGCTCAGCTGGTGAAGAATCCACCTGCAATGCAGGAGACCCCGGTTTAATTCCTAGATCAGGAGGATCCCCTGGAGAAGGGGTAGGCTACCCACTCCAGTATTCTTGGGCTTCCCTGGTAACTTAGTCAGTAAAGAATCTGGTTGCAATGCAGGAGACATGGGTTTGATCCCAGAGTTGGGAAGATTCCCTGGAGGAGGCAAGGCAATCCACTCCAGTTTTCTTGCCTGGAGACTCTCCATTGACAGAGGAGCCTGGCTGGCTGCAGTCCATGGGGCTTCAAAGAGCCAGACATGTTTGAATGACTAAGTACAACAGTCTGGTCATTGTGTAGTTAACTTCTTCTGCCTGGTTGGAGTTTCAGTATCTATAAGACAGCTCACAGGATATGGCTCAGAATATTATCTATAGCCCTTGAGAAGGAACTAAAGGTTCCTTTAGAGAAGGACTTTGCTTACTGACTAAACTATTATTATTTAGTCTTATTGGACTATTTTTCTTTGCTTCTGCATTTTCTCATTTCTCTGATTAAATTTATTCTTTGACTGAAGTTTTTCCACAGACAAAAGGCAGGTGGAAGACCTTGATAGGGAGGGACCACAGGGTCCTGCGCCTTTTCACTTGAGCCTACAAGCAGGGTACATACAGTGGACTGAATGTGACCCCCACAAATTAACATTAATACCTAATCCCCAGTGTGATGGTATTAGGGCCTTTGGGAGGTGATTAGGTCATAAGGGTGGAGCCCTTATGGATGAGATTAGTGCCCTTATAAAAGAGACCCCAGAGAGTTCCCTCTGTCCCTTCCACCTTAAGAGGACACAGGAGAAGATAGCCATCCATGAACCAGGAAGCTAGTTCTCACCTGACACCAAATCCACTGATTCCTGGATCTTGGACTTTCAGACTCTAGAACTGTGAGAAACAAATTTTGTTATAAGCCACCCAGGCTCTGGCAGTTTTGTGATAGCAGCCTAAACAGATTAAGACCAGAGGTATTCTCAGGACTACTTCCAGACCATTTCCAACCCCACCCTCAGCTCTCCTCATTAGCTCTCGCTCTCAAGCCATTTGTCTGTTTCCCACTTGGTTGTCTTTTGCCATGTCCTTCTTCACACATACACTTTCCTTCCTTAAGCATGTGGCTCCAGATCCTGCTTTCCCACATCACTCCTGTCAAACTTCCTGATGGCTGTTTTAACCTCATGGGTTATTTTTTCAAATCTTTTCTTATTTTTTGGGGGTGGGTGGGATTCTCTCCTCCCGTGACCCTGCCCTAACCCCACCTCATGACACTCACTCCCATGGTCAATCCTTAGACTTGTCCTCTATCAATAACTGTGACCCTTCTCTCATCTCAGTTTCAAGTGAGTATTATAATGGTATTGTCATTACCATTACTATTTGTACACAATTTGTTGAATTGAACTACTCATGAATTGGGTAACCACAGCAAATGAATTACTTTCTTTCAACCTCCTTTCTTCTCTCCAGAGGCTGTTGTGTGAGGAGTTGAGATCATATATTGGTGATAGAATATGGGAAATGAGGGAAAGGAAGCAAGAGGAACTGAGCCTTAAAAGGATGAAGGGTTTCGAATTAAGCCATGAAGAAAGAGGTAAAGCCTGGGGGACAGGGAAGTATAGAAAAATGTTCTATCCTGGAGGAAAAGGATGGCAGACCCACTTGTCAGGAGGTGGATGCTGGCTAAGAAGCAGTAAATAGATTGTAGACTAGAGGCTTGCAGGGCACATAGAGATGGAACAGAGAGATTAAAGGCAACCCAGGGGATGCAAGGAGTAGAAAATGTTCCAGAGCACACAGTAGGGGCTGAGTAAATACTTGCTGAATAAATGAATAAGTTATGTGACTACAGGTTTAGGATTTTGTTGTTTTCTCAAACTGGGGCTAGAAGTGCAACAGTGTCACATTTTAAGCACAGGGGTGGGGAAGGACAAAGCTGCTGCTGGCCTAATTTCTTGTGCAAATTAGAAGTGGCTCCAGATCTGGGCTGATGGATTAGAAAAGGGCATCTCCTTTTTCAGGTTCTAAGCAGCTTTCTGTCAACAAGTGTGCTCTGTTTTACAGCACTGCCATCTTTATCCCTAGGTTGGGGGCAGGTGGATAACAAGAATGTGGTCAGGTTCTAAAGTCCACTCTTCTTCTTTTTAAAAAACGTTTCATTTATTTGGCTACACTTGGTCTTAGTTTCGGTGCTTGGGATCTTTAGTTGAGGCACATGAACTCTTCTTTGAGGCTTGTGAGATCTAGTTCCTGACCAGGGATTGAACTTGGGCTCCCTGCCTTGCGAGCACCGAATCTTAGCCACTGAAACACCAGGGAAGTCCCTCTAATGTCCATCCTGAAAGTTGTCTTTATACTTTATACATGCCAAGTTGTCTTTATACTCTTTGGACTTGGGCTTCCGTAGTTTCTGAAGGGAAAAATTTGCTTCTTAACTTTTCTGCTGTGACCTCCCTTTTGCTGTAATAGTTGAGGTCAAGGTCTAGTTTGAAATGAAGATGTGGGAGACTGAGGGTGTAAGTAAGAGATTTCTATTTCTTGCTGGGGGTAAGTAAAGGAAAGCAACATGGATTTATCACGGACTCCTCTTCACTTTCTGTGTCAGACATTTGTTATAGACACTTAACTCATTTTCCATCCTTACAACGATCTTCCCAGGCAAATATTAGTCACCATTATTCTTATGAAGGTCCAGAGAGAGCCTACAACTCGGACCAGGCACCAAGTGAGGAGTGGAGTGAAGATTCAAGCTCAGGGTTTGAATTCCCTGTGCCACATGGTTGCTGGGTTTTCTTCTGGTGAAACACATTGCCAGGTGTAAACTCAGGAGGATAGGCACTGTTTTATTTTTTTCACCTTTGCATGCTTCCCAGAGCTTATCATCATTCCCAACACTAAGAAAATGCTAAATGGAGGTGTGTGGGGCTGAACTGAATGTGGATGAGCAAGGGCTGCTGACCAGCCGTCCACCTTCTCCCCCCAGTCATTTTCATGTCAATCATCGGAATGCTGTCTTCCTAATTTGCTCTTCCAGCTTCCCCTCTCAGGGAATGCTTCTCACTAGGGGAATCTGCCTGGTCCAGTGAGCTGTGGTCATTTGACCCTCCAAGGGAGATCTGGAAACTCTTTTCCTAGTGGGTCCCATTGATCCTAGGGGCTGACTGTCTCCTTATTGTCTCTGCTTGCCCTTACTTGGTTCTTATTTCAAGATTCTTGAGAAAGGTAATTTTTAGCTCCCTTTTATTGACCTCAATAAAAGCACTACACAGCCTGGGTATCTTCAAATCATTTAATTAAATTCAGCTCATTGATTTTGAAATACTTAATAAGCCATTAACTGTTTTGAAACTTAAGTTGATATGATGCAACTCTCAACAAACTTTAAAATTCACTCCCCTGGATTAGCTTTGGTTTGATTTTCAAACTTGCCCAAGTCATAGAGTTAGTAAAGGGAAACCTTTTAGGGTTTGGTTTGAGTGAACTTCCCTGGTGGCTCAGACAGTAAAGAATCTGCCTACAATTCGGGAGATATGGGTTCCATCCCTGGGTCGGAAAGAGCCCCTGGAGAAGGGAATGGCAACGCACTCTCGTATTCTCACCTGGAGAATTCCATGGACAGAGGAGCCTGGGGGGCTACAGTCCGTGGGGTCACAAAGAGTAGGACATGACTGAGTGACTCACACACTTAGAGTTACTCTGTTGCTCACAAGCTGACCTGATTTCTTAGCTTCTATAATTTAATAAAAAATAGTGCCTACCAGAAATCCTGGGCACTGCCCTAAGTGTTTTTCTCACCTGTAGATTTGGGATAATAATAGCACCTGCTTAATTTATCAGCGTTGTCTTGAAGATGACATGCAGGCATGTGTGTGGCATCCTTTGGATGGAGGCTGGAGTGATGACTGCTCAACAGTATTAGTCATTGTGATTCTCATTAGTAATAATCTTGTCTGCTGAGAAATACAACCAGCCCCAGAAATGCAGTGCTGCTCTGGCCATTGCCATTTTAAATGATACTGTTCTGAAGACTGTTTGTAAATCTATCACCAATACTCTTTTCTTTCTAAAAAAACAATTAAAATAACCCTTTAATCTTAGGATAATTTCAGATTTATAGGAAAGTTGCAAGATGGCATGGAACATTCCCCTGTATCCCTTACCTGCATCTCACTTATTTGTCACACAAATAAGCCAACATTGGAACATGACGATTAACTAAACCCCAGGCATTTTCATATTTCAGACACGTCCTTTTTCTGTTTCAAGATCCAAGGTAGGATACCGCTTTGCCTTTGGCAAATGCTCCCTTCTTCATGAAGCAGTCGCTTCTATCAGCCTTATCTCTGTCCTCTGTTCAGAAGAAATGCCACAGGGAGGCACCTGGCATGCTCAGGTTCTGGCATTTGCAGCTTGTAGCTCTTCACCTTTTCTCACCAAGCACTTTCTTACATTCTGACACACCCATGGGACTGGTCTGTAACTGTGCCACTCTCTAGCTCTGTGACCTAACTTAATCCTCTAGGAATCCTCAATTTTCTCATCTGTGCAAGACGGGTAATAAGAATTCCTTCAGGGCCTGGCACATAGTGACTTAAATGTTAATTGTTGCTTTTGTCATATCATTGTGCTTTCTGCTTCAGATCATAAACCAGCCTAACTCTTGATTCTGCCCATACTTTTTCAATCCTCTGATGTTATCACAAATATTACTCTGGTTATTAGATGAGTTTGCTGACTCAGAGGCTGCTTATTTGACAGAGAAGTTTAAATGCCTCTCTTTAAAAGCTTTGCTACTTTCCTTCCCTTATAGAGAACTTAGGGATGTGCACAGTACCATGAAAGAGAATCTGAAATATCAGATTCCCAAGCTTTCTTCCAAATCCTCTCCCACTCTTTATTTTGGTCTGTCTTATTCCTAGAACTCCCACCACACTGCCTGCAAAGTGGGGGAGGCCCACCCATCTGTCTGCCATGGGAACAGAACTGGCAGCTGGGGTCTAGGGTAAGTGATTTTGAGTATTCAAATCGTCTTCAGTGGGATGCGCTTGGGTCACATGGTGTAATCAGGAAATTTCATGCAATTTGACATTTCCCACCAGAGTTGCTTAGGAACGTAAGGAAGGCACTGGCTCTGAATGGCAGGACAGTAATAAATTAAGCAGTCACAGGTCCAGCCATCTGCCGTAAGTAAATTAAGAGCATAACCCATATGGGATTTATCTAAAATAGCGATTCACATTTTTTCTCCTGTCTTCTCATTTGTATTCCTCTTTATGTGGACTCTCTAAATTGACTTAACTTTGCATAGAATATCCAAGCTGTCTTTATCTCCCACCCTCTCCTCCGCATTCAGCAGCCAACCTCAGATTCTCCTGTAGCCGACTAGCGATGTCCTGTGTAATGGAGGATGATTCTGACATTTTGTTTTGAGAATTGCCTGACTGGAGGCCGATGCATTTGAACTGGGAGTTCTTAGCTATGCCTCTGCAATGTCCTTCACCCTTTCTCATTTATCACCTGCTTTTAGTCCCTCCCCATCTCAGGCCCTACTGCCTTTCATCTGTCCTCTCATCTTGGTGGTTTTTTTTTGCTCTTTGTCCACTAGTCATTTTTATAAACCATTTTCATCATGCCACCCTCCAGCTCAAAAGTTTGCACTGTCTACAGAATGAGCCAAATGTTTCTACCTCAAGTTCCTCCCTCAAGTTCAAACCTGCCTTTAAACCTCATCTACTTCTTACCAGTTATTACTCTCACTTCACAGTCTGTTCTCTTGACTTCCTCCAGAGCACATCCACTTTGTCCTGCCTCATTTAGTTTAGTATTTTAAAATTACAGCCTGCTTTATTTTTTTTTGCTTAACTGTTTGATGTTTCTAATTCAATTGTAAGCTCCTTTTTTGTTGTAGACTCCATTCTATGCTTATCACAGTTCTAGACACCTGGAGGTGTTTGCTGAATACTGAATGAATAAATGCTTTGCCACAGTTTTGTTCTGTGGGATGAGATAAGGCAAATAAGTAAGATATATAGTAGGTGAGATGGCTGTATGCTATGAAAAGAAGTGGAGGAAGAAGGGGGTTACAAATGTAAATAAGATAGTCAGGAAAGGCTTCCGGAAACAACCTTAAGGGAAAGATGTCAGAGTGGTGAAGCTGAATTCTGTAAGGCAGAGATTTAATCATTTAAAAAAATCTTTCCTTGGTATAGCACAGTTACATGCACATGTTGGAAGAATGCAGTGGGAATGGCATGTATCATGGTGTCAGGACACAGAATATCATTCAAACGGTATTTTTTAATACAAAGGGGCTTCCCAGGTGGCAGTAGTGGTAAAGAACCCTCCTGCCAAATTTAGGAGATGTAAGAGATGCAAGTTTGATCCCTGGCTCAGGAAGATCCCCTGGAGGAGGGCATGGCAACCTACTCCAGTATTCTTGCCTTTCCTCGCATGGACAGAGGAGCCTGGCAGGCTACAGTCTGTGGGGTCCCAAAGAGTCCAACTCTTTGTGACTTCATGGACTATACAGACCATGGGATTCTCTAAGCCAGAATACTGGAGTAAGTAGCCTTTCCTTTCTCCAGGGGATCTTCCCAACCCAGGTATTGAACCCAGGCCTTCTGCATTGCAGGCAGATTCCTTACCCAGCTGAGCCTGATGACTTAACACACACACAAATTAATTTGATGTGTATGTGTGTTCATAAAAACAAAGACTACAAGGAAATACTCCAAAACATTAACAACAGCTCTAATGATTTATTGCAATTTTAGCTTTAGCCTTTGTATTTCCTCTAATTTCCATGCTTTCTGCAGAATGTACATATTTCTCATAGATTGGATAAAACAAACATAATAATACCTGCTGGGGCACCATTAAGTTTGGGGATTCTCAAGTAAACAGAACCACGAGGATGCCCTTTCCCTCTGTGAACGTAAGGTAAAAAGCAGCCTGACCTTAGGATAGGTTGCATTTCTCCGTGGGCAGCTCCCCAAGGCTCACAGAGCGCTCCTCCCCCACTGGCGTCTACAGACTTCTCCTTTCAGGAGGAGGCCAGCCTAAACCAGCAGAGCAGGTTTGGGGCAGCGAGGTGCAGCGTGTGGGGAACAGAGTAGATTTCCATCCGGGCTTATTATGCCTGCAGCCAGACAAACGACCACTCCAGTGGCCTCACCACGCTTGCCCAGAGGATGATCTGCAGTTTCAGATCCAGGAAGATGCAGAATCTGATAGCCCAGTGTGTAAACAAAGAAACAGGAGGGGAAAAAAGAGATGCTTTTGTGCCAAACAAGGTTTCTAGGCAACTACTCATGTAACTACTTCAGTGTCCCCAATCCTTTAGCTTTGCTGACCTTTAGCACCTGTCTGATAAGTTCATCAGATTTCCGTAACGAAAGAGCTGACATATGGGGAGGAGGTGATCAACATTCGACTCCTGATTCATTTTCTAGCCTCATCTCCATCATTTCTCCCTGTGTTCCTGTTTTAACAGAAGATGACCTTGGTGTCCCTAGACTATTCTGTCTCCAGCTTCTGCCCATGCTGGTTCCTCTGCCCAGAATGCTTTTCCTGGACCTTGCAGTCTATTCCAGGTTCAGTCCAAGTTTCCCTTCCTTTGGGACCCCTTTCTTGTATCACCATCCCCTTTAATTCTCCCCCACCTCCGTCAAAGAAGCACAGAGTACCACATGTATATGTCCATGACCAGGTCCTTTTTTTTCTTTAAGATGTCTAAAGAAATGTGTGTAACATATTGAAAAAAAAAAAAGAAAGAAAGAAACATGTGTGAGTTCCCTGGAGGAGAGGATTTTACCTTATCCACCTTCATTTTCAGTGTCTAGTCTGTTTCTGGCACACAATGGAGGCTCAGAAAACGTATATTTGAACCAGTGAATTTTCAATGTAGGATATACATGGCTTCTTAAGAGTCCAAAATGTATGTTGAGTTCCATCTAGCCATCCATCCACCATTCACCCGTTCAACAACCCTTATCAAATGCATACTGTGACCTAGCACTGAGACAGACATGGCCACTGTCATCATGAAAGCTATAACCTAAAGTGAAGACTGATATTGAGCAAATAATTACAGCTTTATTTTTCCCTGAACTATTATGACCCGAGATCCAGTTTTATATATTTTTGTTTACCACCTATCTCTGACGTTAAATATAATAAGCTCTAGGAGAGCAGGGGCTTTATCTTGCTTGCCACTTTGTAGGTACTTGATTAATATCTGTTAACTGAATAGACTACAACTAAGGATGGGAATTTCTGATGTGTTTAAAACATGCATTAACACCACCCACCTTCAGGCATCTTCCAAATGAAAAATGATTAAGTACTAAACCCAGTGTGATGCATTGTGGTGACAATGATTAATGTCTTATTCCCAACTTCAATTAGAATGTCTGAGAGACTCGGTCAGGGTGACACCAAAGAATTCTGTGATAGAAACTCAGTGACTGCTTTTCAGCTTTCAATTAATTTTGTGATTTTCCTGGTAATTTCAGGGAAAGGCTTTGTTGGAGCCTGACCGTGTATTAATAATAGAGGACACAAAATAGAAGATATTAGGTCAGCAAAGAACAGCTAGGATAACAATTTCTAACCTGCTTAAGAAAAGGGCATTTGCAGTGGTGTCTGCCTTGCATTTATAATATTACTTAGTTGACAAACATATCAAAATGAAAAAAACAGGTGACTGTTCTGCTGCTGTCCAGTCTCCCTTCCCTTGGAACCTCCTTCCCAACTAGGGGCCTGGATTTGACCCTGGTGTGCTGAGAGCTTGCATCATTGGTGGGGAGGAGCAGGTGTCCCTGGGGGACTGTTCTGTGAGATGGAGAGACTGGGAGGCCCTATCTGTGAGGGAAACCAAACCGTGGCCTGGGGAATCCATGGAAACCAGATCAGGGAAAGTTGGGGAGAGAGAGACAAACAGAGAGAGAAAAATACAAGACAGAATGTATCAGAAGCTTGAGTCTGCAATGACACTGAGTAGCTTAAACAAAAATTTATTGTCTCACAGGTCTAGAGGTTGGCAGAATTGCTTTCTTTTGAAGATCATAAGGAAAAAAAGTTCCAAGCCTCTGTCTTAGCTTCTGGTATCCTCAGATTCTCCGTGGCTTATGGATGGCATCCTTTCTGTGTTTTCACATTGTCTTTTTTCTGCATTTGTGTTCTGATTTCCCTTTTTCATAAGGACATCAGTCATGTTGGATTAGGGCCTACACTAATGACCTTGGGCTTCCCTGATATCTCAGTTGGTAAAGAATCTACCTGCAATGCAGGAGACCTCGGTTCAATTCCTAGGTCAGGAAGATCACTTGGAGAAGGGAAAGGCTACCCACTGCAGTATTCTGGCCTGGAGAATCTATACAGTCCATGGGGTCGCAAAGAGTCGGACACGACTGAGCGACTTTTACTAACAACTTAATTTGGGCTTCCCAGGTGGCTCAGTGATAAAGAATCTGCCTGCTAATATAGGAGATACAGGTTTGATCCCTGGGTTGGGAAGATCCCCTAGAGAAGGAAATTGCAACCCACTCCAGTATTCTTGCTGGAAAATCCCATGGACAGAGGAGCCTGGTGGGTTACAGTCCAAGGTGTTGCAAGAGTCAGACATGACTTAGCAACTAAACAACAACAAGTGACTTCATTTAAACCTGATCACCCCAAGGACTGTATTTTCAAACAAGGTCACATTCATAGGATTTCAGTATCTTTTGAGGGGACAGAATTCAACTCATAGCAGAGAAAGAGAGGTGAAACTGGATAGGCGGAGGTAGCCTGAAGAATTTCTAGAAGAGCTGGAATATAACATAGCATAGCACAATATTTTTCACAGGGCCAAGGCAACCCCAGCCAAGGTGGAGGAGGGCAGGGCAAGGGAGATACTCAGCTTGGACACATACCAATAATGAAACCAAAAAATTCCCTTAAAGTGGCTGGAGCTTGGGGGGAAGAAATACAACACATAACCCCAGTACTGTTTTATTTCTGGAAAAAGAAAAATGGGATGTCAGACCTGGGGCAAGTCATCAGAGGTAATTTGGTGGCTTGGGAGTATATTGACTCACAGTGGATCACCTGCCGCTTCTCTAGTTCTGGCTGGGTGACCTTGCTTAGCCTGTCAGAACCTCGGTTTCCTCATCTGTAAAATGAGGCCAGTGAGCTCAAACTTCTGGGGTATCTGTGAAAATTACATGATATTAGATGTGAAAAGCACCTGCTCTCAAAAGGCAGAATTCACCAGTTACCCATTTTCCTTTTCTCTAGAGAGAGCTTCTGTTCAGGAAAATGGTTTCTTGTTTTCAATATAAAGTTAGAGGGGAAAAAAAAATCCTTTTAGAGAGATATGGAAACAGACCTCTAAATAAATGCCTTACAGTTGGTTAGATTCCCCTATCTTGATCAGGGTATTAGAGAAAATGGTAAGATGGAAATGTGGCCAGAACCATCCTATATTACTCTAGTCATTCGGGCAGGAGGCCAGGAAGATGGGGTTATAGAGATGTATTATATTTATTTATAGTTCAACTTATTTGTTAAACGATCAACAACTATTTATGGTCTGCCTACTAATGCTCGATGTTGGGATACAGTATAAATAATATGTGGTCCTTTGCTCTTGGAAAAATTACAGTCTTGTGAGGCAGTCAGGTCAGTAAGTGGGAAGTTACTGAGCAGCTGGTTGGCACGAGGGACAAACCAAGAGAACGACATTGCATATTCCAGGCTATGAGTCTCTTAGTTGAAATTGGAGGGGAAGTGTGGGTTCAGTGGTTACCAACCTCTCTGGAGCACCTTCTGAGTACCAAGCTCTGTTTTAGGCACTGGGGTTACAAAGATGAATAATTCATTGTCCTGTACTCAAGAAGTGTGTACACGTAATTATAGTTCCCTGCAGGAAGTGCTGTCTTTTGGATCAGCACTGAGTCTTCAGACAGCAGGGAAAGGCAAGCTTCCAGCAGGAAGTGAACCTCCTCTAGCTTGTAACCGGGCTGCAAGCAGAGGCCTAACTTGTCTTTCCTGCCCTGTTCTGGGAGCGTTTTTAGTACACCTTGGGTGCTCAATTAGCATTTGAATGAGTAAATGAACTGCGTGATGGTTAGGAGTTAACTAGGGGCCAGGCCCTGGGCTCTGTGCTGGGAATACCAAGATGAATGAGCCATGGCCTTTGCCCTGATTGAGGAGATTATAATAAAATCTAAATTCTGACTGAATCCTGATAACATATCAGCAATGTAAGACACTTGCAAACATAGGCAAACCTTTCTAATAAGTTGTGCTCCACATTGGACCATTTACTGGCTTTGGCAACACTTGTCAAACATACTCTTGAGCTTATTCCAGGGAGGACAGTGGATGGTTAAGGAAGCTGGCAACTGAGCAAGGCCAGCTCCAAGCCTGGCAAGTAAAAAGGTATCATTCAGACTGGTTTGAATCATGTTTGGGCCGGGAAATCATCAACACTCAACCCAAGAGCATGGGTAATAGACTGATAGCAGGCTCTTGGGGCTTCCCTGGTGGCTCAGATGGTAAAGAATCTGCCTGCAGTGCAGGACACCCAGGTTCAATCACTGGTCGGAAAGATCCCCTATGGAAGGGAAAGGCTACCCACTCCAGTATTCTTGGCTGGAGAATTCCATGGACAGAGGAGCTGAGCAGGTTACTGGTATAGTGAGCAGTTTCATTGGAGGATCCCCCAAATGCTTTTTCAGAATTTTCCTCTGCACCATCCCAACCCCTCACCACAAGGGAAGTGGCAAGCAGAAATTCTACTTCAACATCTAACACAAAGCTTGGAGCTGTTGACTGGCGGTTTGCTCCAGATAACCAGCGAGTTCAAGCTGGTCTCTAGGAATACATGAGTTTGAATAAGGTCTCTTGGTTTATTACAGCTGCTATAGCCTATCTACTCAAACTCTCAATTCCTGAACCACCAAAGGCAGCTCAAATTGGTCAAGGGGCTAGTAGAGCAGGGGACAGCAGGCAAGGCAGGATGGCATGGATATGTAATTTATGTCCTGTTGTATGACTAAATGCTGCAATTAGCATGACAAAAATCCTGCCGCTATGTCACTTCTCTCCAATATTATGAAAATGCAAGTGCAAGGAGATACAGGATTTTGTCTCAGGACACACAGTAAGTTAGGGGCTGAAAAACTCCATCCTGCCATAACCAGCAAGTCGTATTGTGAGCCTATCCCAGAAAAAGAAAAGCCAAACTTTTCCTAAGTGGGACATGTTCACATCTTTGCCATTTCTTAAGAATGCTCTTTTTTACCTCCCTCTTTTTGTGACAGCCTTTTCCAAGTTCTCATTGCCATGGATTCTTGGGAATCCACATGTCAGACTCAAGCAGAATTACAATTCTAATATCTACTCATGTCCCCCACATGCCCTCAGCCCTGCCCAGATGGAGGGTCACATTCCAGTTTAGAAATAGCATCAAAGAGAAGTCACTTCTGGGATAGAGAGCAAGAGAGTAGCTAGAAGTTAGAGACATTCAATCAATGACTAACGCAGCAGACAAGCTTCCCTTTGTCCATTGTTAACTACGAATGAATGGATTTTCCAGCCCCTGTTGCTACCTCTAGAGAAGGGAGGAGGTGGCAGTGAGCAGAAAAAGGTTCTTTCAGCCTGACTCTGCCTTGAGTTATTGCTTTTTCATTTTCCAACTTTAGTGATATTTAACTGATAAAAGTAAGATATTGAAAGTGTTCATCGTGATAATTTGATGTACATACACATTATAAAAGAATTCCTCCCAATTTAGTTAATTAACATATCCATTACCTCACATTTATCTTTTTTTTGAGTTGGGGGAGGACATTGTGAGTTATTGTCTTTTGCACGTTCTCCCATAAATCACCAAGTCCAGTCACGAATTTTTGGCAGGTGGGAACCTCTTACCATCAGACGTTTTGGCTCTGGTGAGTGTTCTAAGAAATGTCCTAAAGGTCTGAGTTAAGGACCTCAGGTCTAGTTCTGTCTCAGACACCAGATAGCCACATGCAACCGCAGGCTTGTTGACTTTATGATCTAGGTTTTGGTTTCCTTGTCTGCAGGTTGAGGGTGTTGGATGCATATCAGGTCACTAAATGGAGGTCTCTAGGCCATATTTTGCTTGAAACAGTGTATTTTGTCTATATAGTAGTTTTATTATTTTTACAAAATTTGAATTAGTGTCTACCATTTAACAACTGATTCAACAACAATGAAATAACCTGATTGAAAAATGGGCAAAGGACTTGAGTAAACATTTCTCTAAAGAAGGCAAGAATACTGGAGTGGGTTGCCATGTCCTCCTCCAGAAAGAAGACATACAGATGGCCAACAAGCATATGAAAAGACACTCAAGACCACTAGTTATTAGAGAAATGAAAGTTGAAACCACAGAGATGAGATACTACTGCATACCCACTAGGTATACCTTTCTATATAAAGAACAGAAAATAACAAGTGTTGGTGAAGATACGGAGAAATTGGAACCCTTGTGCACTATGGGGAGTAATATAAAATGGTACAACTGCTATAAAAAATTTCTGAGTATACATATACCCAAAAGAACTAAAAGTAAAGTCTTGAAGAAATATTTAATACCCATGTTCACTGACTAGTCAAAAGTCAACCCAAGTGCCCAATGATAGATAAATGGACTTAAAAATGTGGTATACACAAATGTAGAATATTATTCATCCTTGAAAACAAAGAAATTCTGACACATGATACAACATGGATGAGCCTGGAGGACATTATGCTAGGTGAAATAAGTCACTTACAAAATGAAAACACTGTATGAACCCATATATATGAGATGCTTAGAGCAGTTACATTCATAGAGACAAAGTATAATGGAATGGTGGTTGCCAGGGTCTGGGAGAAATAGGCAATCTTAAGTTGTTTAATGTGTACTGTTTTAGTTTTGCAAAATGATAGAAATTTTGTAGACTGACTATACAATATAATGTACTTAACACTACTGAACTGTACACCTGAAAATGGTTAAAATGGTAAATTTTATATGTATATTTGACCACAATTAAAAAATAATTTTGAGAGATAGCTCATGGAAATTTGAAGTCATCTTTTTTGGGGGGGGAAAGTCTAGAAGATCATGACTTTGGGCCTTAGACATCAGTTGGCAACAGCCAGCTTGAGCTGAGTATCTGCTCTTCTCTTTAGATAAGCCTGTTCTTTGCTGTTCTCCCCAGGCTCCACCTCATTATCTTTTTTTCCAATTAAATAACCCATCTGGCCCCTATAGAGCTTTGAATTTGCACCCCCTGGATTAGGCTATCTCTACTACCCTTTATAGCATTAATGCTTATGAGTCTAAAATTTTAGTCATCATGAACACTCTGTAAGTAAACAAGATAAGTGAGACATAGGCAGAGAGACATTCAAATTACTTTCTTGACATATCTTCTTTCAGGTCCATGGGAGGGTTAGCACTCGTGTCCAAAATGGGCAGTAAAAACAGCAGTAAAATGGGCAGTGAAAACAGCTGGCTAGTGATCAATTCTTCCCTAGTGCTGAAGAATTGATGCTTTTGAAGTGTGGTGTTAGAGAAGGCTCTTAAGAGTCCCTTGGACTGCAAGGAGATCCAACCAGTCCATCCTAAAGGAAATCAGTCCTGAATATTCACTGAAAGGACTGATATTGAAGCTGAAACTCCAATACTTTGGCCACCTGATGCGAAGAACTGACTCATTTGAAAAGACCTTGATGCTGGGAAAGATTGAAGGCAGGAGGAGAAGGGGGTGACAGAGGATGAGATGGTTGGATGGCATCACCGACTCAATGAACATGAGTTTGAGTGGACTCCAGGAGTTGGTGATGGACAGGGAGGCCTGGCATACTTCAGTCCATGGGGTTGCAAAGAGTTGAACATGACTGAGCGACTGAACTGAAGTGAACTGAACTGACTTCTGTAAAAACCCCAGTCATGGCTGGGATTTATATTCTGAACCTGAGCCTTTAGTATGACTCAGGTCATGAGGCTTGCTGATCCAGACTATTGTCTGGACTATTTTGGACTATTGTCACTAAAATAGATGAAATCTTTAAATGTTACAAAATGGAGGACCCTAATGGCATGGGGAAAATTAGGACAGAAATGATATAGGCAACTAGAAGCTTTGCTTTCAGAAAAAGAAGATGATTTAAAATTGTCTGAAGGAAACAAAGCTGGCATGGTGGTTAAGAATCTGCCTGCCAAGGCAGGAGATGCAAGAGATGTGGTTTGATCCCTGGGTTAGAAAGATTCAGTGGAGTAGGAAATGGCAACCCACTCCACAATATTCTTGCCAGGGAAATCCCATGGAGAGAGGAGTCTGGCGGGCTATAGTCCAAGGAGTTGCAAAGAGTTGGATGAGAATGAGCACACACACACCAAGGAAACAAAGAAAAAATAGATCTCTTCCTTCAACAAAACTTATAGTTTGATATTAGTAATGCTGCAGATGGTGTGTATGGCATCATGATACACAACTCTACTTGTGATCTTGGGAAACAACTTGATTATTGACATTTGAGATAAGGTAATTTTGAAATCTTCCTGTATCCCTTTGTGTTGAGGGGAATGAGATTAGCTCGAATAAGAGCCCACATTATAAAGAGCATCCTTGTCTTGGTCCCTCATTCATTCATTCACTGTAACTCATTCATTTATTCAACCAATATTTATTTAGCACCTACTAGTTATACTGTTCCTGACTAAAAGCATGACAGTTAAGATTCCTACCTTCATGGAGTTTAGGTAGTAGGGAAGGACAGAACAGCTTATCAATATTTGGTCAATAGTTTCCTCGAGGGCATTATTTTGTATATTTTTTCCCTCTCAATATGTACTAGGCACTTTGGTAGTTGCTCTGGGGTCAGCTTGGTGGACAAGACAGGCATTGAACAAGGTTGATTATAGAAGGTTTTAGAGTTTTTATTAGTTCTGACTGCAAAGGACATGGAAAGTTGCTACAGAAGTGTCTGGTGTCTGGTCTTGGAGGATGTCTAGTTCTCAGTAGTCAGAGGCTAGAGATTTATTTGAGGCCAAAGGCAAAACATAGCCAGAGATGGGCAGTATGGAATGGCAAGAATGTTTGTGGAGAGCAAGACTTTCTGAGGAGCTGGTTGAGCTGTATTTCTTTTTGTAACACTGAAAATTGTCCTGAGATATAATTATAGAGAGGGTCATTCCTAGGGGTAGCCATGCACTACACAGAGGCCTGCCTGAGGAGGGGCTGCTGCAGGCTTAAAGAGATTCAGTCTGAAAAAATTTGATGTTTTGTCAAGTTGTTTAAGTTTGGGATGGTAGGGTTAGCGTGCTACATGACAGAATTGAAACTTGTACACATTACTTGCACCAATTCATGGATTGCACTGTATAGAATCAGAGTCAAGCCTTTGGACTGTACTAAGCAAATTTATGAAGAATGTTTTACCATTCATGAAAAGTCATATTTGCCGAAAGTGTCTGATGACCTTAACCTAAAGAGATTGTCTTTAAAAAACTTGGGATCTTACATTTGGCAGGTGTTGGGGGCCAGAGTGAGGTACTCCGCCCGTGACAAAGGTCATGAGGAAGGAGGCTCGACATACGCAAAGGTGGGATCGAGCCTCAGGAGTCCCCCTGGAACTCCTCGAGCATCTACCCCCATAACCAGAGCCTGCCTGCTTTACTACTTTGTGCTCACCTACACCTCTGACTTTACGGGGGGCTGTCCCCCACCACCTCTTTTGGAGAAGGAGTTAACTTAGAGCTCCAGTTTATAATAATTCCTGGGCGTGATAAGAGTGTTTTAACCTACAAACTCCTCTGAAGGTTCTGTGGCCTGCCTGACAGGCTTGTCCGGCCACATGTGATCGCTCACAGCCTCCCAACCGTGAGAGGCACAAGATGCTTTAAACCTTCTAAAAACAGGTTCCTTAGAAAAGTTAGAAAACTATTAGTATAAGTATAATGGGCTAATTAGAAATTGTGTTGGTGAAGGGTTTTTCATTTGTTGAGCCAATGTTTGTTGCTAAGTCTCCATATCCCCTGCCCTTACACACATTAATGAATATATAGAATTAACCTTTGATATTAATCACGTTAGACCTTAGGCTAAGTAAATTCTTTCCTTAACTAAAACCCACTACACCCTCACCCTGTAGGAATGTAACTTTATTTGGGTGGCGTCTGTTTTGAGAATAATCAGCCCTGGAGAAATAAGTGTCCTGGTTGACTGACCGCTGTCACAAGGAGAGGGTCGTAAATTGTCAGCAGGCCCCCCTGGCCAGAAGATGATGTAACACCCCTAAGACCTCTGTATACATTTGTGTGAAGCACCTGACTTTAATAAAAGTCAGGACTGCTGTCCCCACGTGACTTTTGGATAACATCTTAGTGTATAAAAACAGACTCTGGAAAATAAAGAATTGGGATCAGTTTCTCGAAATACTGGTCTCCCCATGTCGCTCTCTCTCTCACTCTGGCTGAGTCTCCATCTGGAGCGCGGAACCCACCATGCTTACTAATTATGCCTGGGCTTCTAAGATCCGACCGGGGAGGCCTCAGTGTCTCCTCTCCTTCGGGAGAACGGAAGGACGACTGCAGCCTACGTAAGTGGTGCAAACTTCTTGTCTTGAAGTTTTATTGGTCTCCCGCGTAAACCAAGCTACTCAGCCTCTTTTCTCCACGGAATTTTCCTACTGAGCTATCCTTATTCTATTACTCTTTATATCCTTAATTAACATTTAATTAAGCAATTGTTTCCTGATCTTCGCCTATGCCGTCTCTCCTTCGAATACCCTGGATCAGCCGGGGCTGGTCCCCGGCAGGCAGGAATATAAAATGAATTTATTTAAACAGATGAAATATGTTGTATGCCATTTTAGGCAGCTAAAATAAGGAAGTTTTTTGACCACTTCGTGCATATACACTTCCTATGTATGTACAGTAATAATAATAGCTAATATCTATTGAATTCTTCCTGTGTGCTAGGCACAAGTGTGAAAGTGTTAGTTGCTCAGTTGTGTCTGACTCTTTTGCAACTCCATGAACTGTAGCCCACCAGATTTTTCCATCCATGGGATTCTCCAGGCAAGAATGCTGGAATGGGCACACATTCCCTTCTCCAGGGCATCTTCCTGATTCAGGGATTGAGACCAGGTCTCCCACAGCACGAGTAGATTCTTTACCATATGAACCACTATACTTCTAAGTAATATATATATATGTATGTGTATATATATAAACTCAGATGACTATTCTAATAACTCTATAGAGACTATCATTATCCCCATTTGAAAGATGAAGAATTACAGAGAGGTTAAGAACTTGCCCCAGATAGCCTGGCTAGTAAAAGGAAAAGTTGGGTTTTCAACCCCGGCCTGGTTCCAGACTCTGTGATGTAAATACTGCCTCTGAGAGCAAATTAAAAACAAAACAAACCTAGAAAACCATAATCCTTGGCAGTGATATTGGAGTTAGGAAGTGGATTGGATTGCATTTGCATATTCGTCCAGCATTTGTAGAATACCAGTTACACTGTGCCAGGCCCTGTCCAGGTGCTGGGACAGACAGGTGCACAAAGCAGATGAAAGCCCTGCTCTCAGGAGGTTCATGTCCTAGGAGATTCACTCCTCTGTTTTTCTAAGGTTATTGATTCTTTTTTTTTTTTTTTGGTTATTGATTCTCTATTTGAGTGCTATTTGTGTTAAAGGCCAGTTTGGTTTTTTTTTCCTCAAGTTTTCCAGTATGTTGTGGACTGATATTTTAATAAAGTACAAAAAAATTAATAACTAGAAAAGTAAAATTTAAAAGACCCCAAGTACATACAAATTACACAACTTGTTTTTTAAGTATTCAACTCAAAGAGAAAAAAATCGCTCAATCAATTTTCTGTATGTTTCTAAGGCTTACTCTCAATGATCTCATTATGAATCACGACAGTTCACCAACTGGCAGTTGTCTAAGGCCCACACTTGGAGTGGCTGCCATATGCTTTGTTTTGGCCAGCTATTTAATTACTACCCATCACAACATGTGATCTGAAAAATAAAGATGAATTGGATTGACAATATGATTGGCTCTTTTCTGTAATGGGCCAGATAGTAAAGCTTTGAGGCTCTGTAGACCAGACCGTCTCTGTCACAACGACCCAGCTCCACTGTTGTTGTGTGAGAGCTGCCATAGGTGATGCGTAATGAATGAGCAGGGCTATGTTCCAACAGAACTTTATTTCTAGTCAATGAAATTTGGATTTTGTAAAATTTATTTGTATCACAAAATATTACTTTTCTTTTAATTTTTTTCAACTATTTCTATAAATTTAAAAAGCATTTTTAGCACGTGGGTCCTACCAAAACAGGCCCAAGGTTGGATTTGGCCCATGGGTTTTAGTTTTAAGACCCTGCCACAAAGACAACAGAAATATCTTGGAGTAGCTGATGTCCTTGAATTTTCTAAGAAATAAATGCAAATTAATATATTTTAATGCAATTTATAATGAATGTTAGTGATAGCGTCAATAAACATAAAACAAAACTGAAAAAGCATATTATTGCACATGGTTAATAATAGTACATCATGCGAAATGCTGGGCTGGATGAATCACAAGCTGGAATCAAGATTGCTGGGAGAAATATCAACAACCTCAGATATTCAGATGATACCATTCTAATGGGGCTTCCTAGGCAGCACTAGTGGTAAAGAATTTGCCCATCAATGCAGGAGACGCAAGAGACACGGGTTTGGTCCCTGGGTGGCAAGATCCTCTGGATGAGGAAATGGGAACCCACTCCAGTATTCTTGCCTGGAAAATCCCGTGGACAGTGGAGCCTGGTAGGCTACACACCATGGGGTTGCAGTCAGACATGACTGAGCACACACACCATACCATATCATACCACACTACTCGAATGGCAGAAGTGCAGAGGAACTAAAGAGCTTCTTGATGAGGGTGAAAGAAGAGAGTGAAAAAGCTGGCTTAACATTCAATATTCAGAAAACTAAGATCATGGCATCCAGTCCCATCAATTCATGGCAAATAGAAGGGAAAAAAGTGGAAGCAGTGACAGATTCATTTTCTTGGGCTCCAAAATCACTGCAGACAGTGACTGCAGTCGTAAAATTAGAAGATGCTTGCTCCTTGGAAGAAAAGCTATGACAAACCTGGACAATGTATTAAAAAGCAGAGACATCACTCTTCCAGCAAAGGTCCATCTAGTCAAAGCTATGGTTTTTCCAGTAGTCATGTATGGATGTGAGAGTTGGACGTAAAGAAGACTGAGCACTGAAGAATTGATGCTTTTGAATTGTGATGTTGGGGAAGACTCTTAAGAATCCTTGGACTGCAAGGAGATGAAACCAGTCAATTCTTAAGGAAATCAACCCTGAATATTCACTGGAAGGACTGATGTTGAAGCTGAAGCTCCGATACTTTGGCCACCTAATACGAAGAACTGATTCATTTGAAAAGACCCTAATGCTGGGAAAGATTGAAGGCAGGAGGAGATGGGGGCGACAGAGGATGATATGGTTAGTTAGTATCACTGACTCAAGGGACATGAATTTGAGCAAACTTTGGGAGACAGTGGAGGACAGAGAAGCCTGGTGTGCTATAGTCCATGGAGTTGCAAAGAGTTGGATATGACTTAGTAACTAAACAACAATAACAACAAATGATAATTAAAAACTTAGAGATTAAAACCCTTTAAAATTATAGTGGGAATGTAAAATAGTGTAGCCAGTTTGGAAAACAGTCAGGCAATTCCTCAAAAAGTTAAGTACAAAGTTCAGTTCAGTTCAGTTCAGTCGCTCAGTTGTATCTGACTCTTTGCGACCCCATGAATTGCAGCACGCCAGGCCTCCCTGTACATCACCAACTCCTGGAGTTCACTCAAACTCACATCCATCGAGTCGGTGATGCCATCCAGCCATGTCATCCTCTGTCGTCCCCTTCTCCTCCTGCCCCCAATCTCTCCCAGCATCAGAGTCTTTTCCAATGACTCAACTCTTCGCATGAGGTGGACAAAGTACTGGAGTTTCAGCTTTAGCATCATTCCTTCCAAAGAACACCCAGGACTGATCTCCTTTAGAATGGACTGGTTGGATCTCCTTGACGTCCAAGGGACTCTCAAGAGTCTTCTCCAACACCACAGTTCAAAAGCATCAATTCTTCGGTGCTTAGCTTTCTTCACAGTCTAACTCTCACATCCATACATGACCACTGGAAAAACCATAGCCTGGACTAGACGGACCTTTGTTGGCAAAGTAATGTCTCTGCTCTTAAAGTTATCATATAGCTAATAATTTCACCCCTATGTGTATGTGTGTATACATCCATGTATGTACATAAGCAACAGAATCAAAAACATATGTCTGTAAAAAACTTGTACATGAATGCTCATAGCCACATTATTCATAACAACCATAAAGTAGAAATTACCTAAATGTCAGTCAGCTGATAAATAAAATATGGTCTGTCCAATAATGGAATATTATTTAGCTATATAAAGGAATGAAGATGAAGTCCTGATACCTACTACCGCATAGATAAACCTTGAAAATGTAAGTGAAAGAAGCCAGATGCAAAAAGTCACATGTTATATGATTTCATTTATATGAAATGTCCAGAATGTGTAATCCATGGAGAAAGAAAGCAGATTATTGGTCACCAAAGGCTGGAGACAAGGAGAGGGTAATGAGAGTGTTTTTTGGGAGTGATGAAAATATTCTGGAGCTTGATGGTAGTAATGGGTGAATAACCTTGTGAATACGCTAAAAAATAGTAAATCATATACCTTAAAAAATAAAATTTATGTACATGGTTTACAAATCAAAATATTGAAAAAGTGACATTTAAAAAAATTGTCAAAAGAATCAAATACTGTCAACAACATTTGACCTGGAAAATTTGACGTTGGTAAAATTAATAGTCATAGCAGGGATTTTATAACAGGCTATAATTGATAAAATTTTATATTGACAAAACACTGACCAATGAATCTTTGTTGGGAAATACATGCCGATAAAAATGATTCAGTGAAAATGATTTCAGCTGAACAAAGGTTAAAATAGAACAAAACTGGGTATAATTTAACTGATTGCCATAGAAAATTGACAATGAAATTAAGTTGGCTTAATGGTATTCACCCCCAAATTATTTCTTATTGAAAAATCAGTAAATACTGGTACTATTTAAATTAAAATACTTGTTTTATTTTTTTATTTTATTTTTAAAATTTTATTTTTTAACTTTACAATATTGTATTGGTTTTGCCATATATCAAAATGAATCCGCCACAGGTATACATGTGTTCCCTATCCTGAACCCTCCTCCCTCCTCCCTCCCCATACCATCCCCCCGGGTCGTCCCAGTGCACCAGCCCCAAGCATCCAGTATTGTACATCGAACCTGGACTGGTGACTCGTTTCATATATGGTATTATACATGTTTCAATGCCATTGTCCCAAATCATCCCACCCTCTCCCTCTCCCACAGAGTCCAAAAGACTGTTCTATACGTCAGTGTCTCTTCTGCTATCTCGTATACAGGGTTATTGTTACCATCTTTCTAAATTCCATATATATGCGTTAGTATACTGTATTGGTGTTTTTCTTTTTTTTCTTTAATAGAAAATTATTTAATTAGTATACATGTGTTCCCCATCCTGAACCGTCCTCCCTCCTCCCTCCCCACACCATCCCTCTGGGTCGTCCCAGTGCACCAACCCCAAGCATCCAGCATCGTGCATTGAACCTGGACTGGCATCTCGTTTCATACATGACGTTTCACATGTTTCAATGCCATTCTCCCAAATCTTCCCACCCTCTCCCTCTCCCACAGAGTCCATAAGACTGTTCTATACATCAGTGTCTCTTTTGCTGTCTCGTATACAGGGTTATCGTTACCATCTTTCTAAATTCCATATATATGCGTTAGTATACTGTATTGGTGTTTTTCTTTCTGGCTTACTTCACTCTATAATAGGCTCCAGTTTCATCCACCTCATTAGAACTGATTCAAATGTATTCTTTTTAATGGCTGAGTAATACTCCATTGTGTATATGGACCACAGCTTGCTTATCCATTCATCTGCTGATGGACATCTAGGTTGCTTCCATGTCCTGGCTATTATAAACAGTGCTGCGATGAACATTGGGGTACACGTGTCTCTTTCAATTCTGGTTTCCTCAGTGTGTATGCCCAGCAGTGGGATTGCTGGATCATAAGGCAGTTCTATTTCCAGTTTTTTAAGGAATCTCCACATTGTTCTCCATAGTAGCTGTACTAGTTTGCATTCCCACCAACAGTGTAAGAGGATTCCCTTTCTCCACACCCTCTCCAGCATTTATTGCTTGTAGACTTTTGGATCACAGCCATTCTGACTGGCGTGAAATGGCACCTCATAGTGGTTTTGATTTGCATTTCTCTGATAATGAGTGATGTTGAGCATCTTTTCATGTGTTTGTTAGCCATCTGTATGTCTTCTTTGGAGAAATGTCTATTTAGTTCTTTGACCCGTTTTTTGATTGGGTCATTTATTTTTCTGGAATTGAACTGCAGGAGTTGCTTGTATATTTTTGAGATTAGTTGTTTGTCAGTTGCTTCATTTGCTATTATTTTCTCCCATTCTGAAGGCTGTCTTTTCACCTTGCTTATAGTTTCCTTTGTTGTGCAGAAGCTTTTAAGTTTAATTAGGTCCCATTTGTTTATTTTTGCTTTTATTTCCAATATTCTGGGAGGTGGGTCATAGAGGAAAAATACTTGTTTTAAAAATGCAGAATAAAGCATGCTTAATCAAGAATGGCAGATATATACATGCACTAGGCTTCTAGTATTGCTTTAATGTTTGTTAATCATTTATTGTATTAGTTTGCTAGGGCTGCCATAACAAAATGCCACAAACTGGGCTGAAACAACAGAAATTTATTTTCTCACAGTTCTGGAACACGGAAGCTCAAGGTCAAAGTGTGGTCAGAGTTGGTTTCTTCTGAGACCCCTCTCCCCGGCTTGTAGTTGGCCGCCTTGTCCCTGTGTTGTCATGTGCATTTTCTCTTCTTACAAGGACCAGTTAGATTGAATTAGGACCCACCCTCAAGGCCTTCTTTTCACAGCTATTTGTAAGGCCTCCCCAGACAGCCATTTTGCTTTTTTGCATTTCTTTCTCTTGGGGATGGTCTTGATCCTTGTCTCCTGTACAATGTCACGAACCTCAGTCCATAGTTCATCAGGCACTCTATCTATCAGATCTAGTCCCTTAAATCTATTTCTCGCTTCCACTGTATAATCATAAGAGATTTGATTTAGGTCATATCTGAATGGTCTAGTGGTTTTCCCTCCTTTCTTCAATTTAAGTCTGAATTTGGCAATAAGGGGTTCATGACCTGAGCCACAGTCAGCTCCCAGTCTTGTTTTTGCTGACTGTATAGAGCTTCTCCATCTTTGGTTGCAAAGAATATAATCAATCTGATTTTGGTGTTGACCATTTGGTGATGTCCATGTGTAGTCTCCTCTTGTGTTGTTGGACGAGGGTGTTTGCTATGACTCGTGTGTTCTCTTGGCAAAACTCTATTAGCCTTTGCCCTACTTCATTCCGTACACCAAGGCCATATTTGCCTGTTACTCCAGGTGTTTCTTGACTTCCTACTTTTGCATTCCAGTTCCCTTTAATGAAAATGACATCTTTTTTGAGTGTTAGTTCTAAAAGGTCTTGGAGGTCTTCATAGAACAGTTCAACTTTAGCTTTTTCAGCATTACTGGTTGGGGCTTCTCCAGAATTACTGGAACAAAGCTAGTGGAGATGATGGAATTCCAGTGGAGCTATTTCAAATCCTGAAAGTTGATGCTGTCAAAAAGTGCTGCACTCAATAGGCCAGCAAATTTGAAAACTCAGCAGTGGCCACAGGACTGGAAAAGGTCAATTTTCATTCCAGTCCCAAAGAAAGGCAATGCCAAAGAATGCTCAAACTACCGCACAATTGCACTCATTCACACGCTAGTAAAGTAATGCTCAAAATTCTCCAAGCCAGGCTTCAGCAATACGTAAACCACGAACTTCCAGATGTTCAAGCTGGATTTAGAAAAGGCAGAGGAACCAGAGATCAAATTGCCAACATCCGCTGGATCATGGAAAAAGCAAGAGAGTTCCAGAAAAACATCTGCTGCTTCTGCTAAGTCGCTTCAGTCGTGTCCGACTCTTTGTGACCCCATAGATGGCAGCCCACCAGGCTTCCCCGTCCCTGGGATTCTCCAGGCAAGAACACTGGAGTGGGTTGCCATTTCCTTCTCCAATGCATAAAAGTGAAAAGGGAAAGTGAAATCGCTCAGTCATGTCCGACTCTTCGCGACCCCATGGACTGTGGCCTACCAGGCTCCTCTGTCCATGGGATTTTCCAGGCAAGAGTACCGGAGGGGGGTGCCATTGCCTTCTCCCAGAAAAACATCTATTTCTGCTTTATTAACTATTTCAAAGCCTTTGACTGTGTGGATCACAATAAATTGTGGAAAATTCTGAAAGAGATGGGAATACCAGACTACCTGACCTGCCTCTTGAGAAATCTGCATGCAGGTCAGGAAGCAACAGTTAGAACTGGACATGAAACAACAGACTGGTTCCAAATAGGAAAAGGAATACGTCAAGGCTGTATGTTGTCACCTTGCTTATTTAACTTATATGCAGAGTACATCATGAGAAACACTGGGCTGGAGGAAGCACAAGCTGGAATCAAGATTGCTGGGAGAAATATCAATAACCTCAGAGATGCAGATGACACCACCCTCATGGCAGAAAGTGAAGAACTAAAAAGTCTCTTGATGAAAGCGAAAGAGGAGAGTGAAAAAGTTGGCTTAAAGCTCAACATTCAGAAAACGAAGATCATGGCATCTGGTCCCATTACTTCATGGGAAATAAATGGGGAAACAGTGGAAACAGTGGCAGATTTTATTTTTCTGGGCTCCAAAATCACTGCAGATGGTGATTGCAGCCATGAAATTAAAAGATGCTTACTCCTTGGAAGGAAAGTTATGACCAACATAGACAGCACATTAAAAAGCAGAGATATTACTTTGCCAACAAAGGTTTGTCTAATCAAGGCTATGGTTTTTCCAGTGGTCATGTATGGATGTGAGAGTTGGACTGTGAAGAAAGCTGAGCGCCGAAGAATTGATGCTTTTGAAGTGTAATGTTGAAAGACTCTTGAGAGTCCCTTGGACTGCAAGGAGATCCAACCAGCCCATCCTAAAGGAGACCAGTCCTGGGTGTTCATTGGAAAGACTGATGCTGAGGCTGAGAATCCAATACTTTGGCCACCTCATGCGAAGAGTTGACTCATTGGAAAAGACTCTGATGCTGGGAGGGATTGGGGGCAGGAGGAGAGGGGGACGACAGAGGATGAGATGGCTGGATGGCATCACCAACTAAATGGACATGAGTTTGGGTGGACTCCGGGTGTTGGTGATGGACATGAAGGCCTGGCGTGCTGCGATTCATGGGGTCCCAAAGAGTTGGACATGACTGAGCAACTGAACTGAACTGAACTCAAGGCCTTATCTTATCTTTAATCACTGCTTCAAAGGCCCTATCTCTATCTCTCTAGATATAATTGCATTCTGAGGAACTAGGGGTTATGCTTCAACATATGAATCTCGAAGACACAATTTGGCTTACAACATCCATTTAGTAACAGCACATACTTTATGACTTGACAGGCTCAAAGTGTAAAAAATCGGAACACTCAGCTGTCATCTAATGTAGTTCTTACCTTCTCTCTTTCAGAAAGAGGAATCAACTTAACATTACTCAGGCACATTTCTCTGACTTTCAACTTTCTATCCTATGACAGAGAGGAGTCTATGTTCAAGATGTACACAGTTCCCTCAATATTTGTTATCAGGAGTGACATATCGTGCTGTAATTGAGGGAGTGCTCTTGAGGAATCATGAAAAGCTTGTTTGCAGAGTTTATCGATGACAGAGGATTACTTGTGAAAATATAATGAAACAGACAACATATTTACACCCACAAAGCTGGACCACACCCAGATACTGTTTTGTTTTCTTGACGATTTTATTCACCTTAGAGGAGTATCAAGAGGCTTCATTTGGCTTCAAAAGTCTCCTGGGTACCATCTAACAACAGATATTTGGGTTCAGAGATAGAAAGAGGAGAAGGAAAGCCTCACATATCATTCATGCTTAATCCTTGGAATCCCTTCTCTCAAATATGGAAGTCTAGGGGTTTCTTAGGTTGTTAGAGGGAGATGTCAGTAAGGCATCGGTTTTTTATGAAATCTTAGAGATTCTTTAGGGAGTGTCTTAAAAGTGTCCTGTCTAGAAGTGATGCTGTTTTACTGTTTAGTTGCTAAGTTGCATCTGACTCTTTTGTGACGCTGCGGACTGGAGCCCGCCAGACTCTTCTGTCCATGGGATTTCCCAGGCAAGAATATTGGAGTGGGTTGCCATTTCCTTCTCCAAGGGATCTTCCCAGGAATCCAACCCAGGGTTCGAACCTACATCTCCTGCTTGTCAGGTGGCAATGAGCCACCACAGAAGCTTGGTCTAGAATTGATAAACAGCATTTATTCAATTCATTCATTTTTATATTTCTCCTTCCCTCAAAGATTATTAAGTGTCTACCATAGTCGAATACGTGCAAGGTATTTGATTATGATTACATGTAGACCACAGTTAAGAGACAGGCCATGAAAACATGTAATTGCCATTTAGTCTGATAAGGTCTGTGATAGAGAAAATTAGAATTGTAGCTGCATAAGGGAGAAGAGCACTCAACTCAGGCAGGGTGGTCAGGAGAGCTCTCTCTAGAGAAAGTGAGGGCAAAGTTGACACCTGAGAAGGACCAGGAGTCGGTCAGGTGAAGAGAAGGAAGGGGAGAAAAGTCTTAGTGGAGGAAATGCTAAGTATGTGCCTGCAGTCAAGAGATGCTGATGGAACCAAGACACTTTGGTTGAAGTGCAGACTGCAGATGGTGAGAGCATAAAGCTTGGAAGTGTGGGTGAGGAGGGAATGATAGATGGGGTATGGGGATGCAGGTCCTAAGGAACCTTGTGAAATATGGTAGAAAGAGGAGAGTATTCTGAAAGCTCCCTTACTTACTCCTGATCTGCTCCTGTGATTCTAAGGTGTTCTGATGGAGCTATATTGTGCCCTAGCCCTGGGCTTGGAGAAGGAAATGGCAACCCACTCCAGTGTTCTTGCCTGGAGAATCCCAGGGACGGGGGAGCCTGGTGGGCTGCCATCTATGGGGTTGCTGGGCTTTAGAGCCAGACTGTCTAGTTTTGAAGCTCCACGGAGCTGCTCCCTAACCTCATCACATCATGTCTGTGTTTCAGCGCCCCGCCTCATCTGTAAAATGTGGTCATAATAGTACCCACTCAGAGAGCTATTGTAAGAATGGAATAAGATAGACACATAAACTGCTCTAGAATAAGGCCTACATTGTAATAAATTCTCACAGCGTTGCAGCTATTAGCAAAATCCTTAGTGTGAAGTCCATCTCACCAAATACTATCCCCTCTTTGTTCTAGAATGAAATTACATTGTTTGGCTATTGAAGAGTTCTTGCCCTTCACACCTTGAATCCTTGGTTTCAAAGTAATGGCAGGAATTTGTTCTAATTGCTCTATGACACATGCTTGGAATTATGGTCTTTCGACTGTCATTATGCCACAAACGCTTTGAGCCAGAAGCCTGGTACATTTATGAACATATGACTCATGGAGCAGTATACAAGTCCAGACTGCTGTAGGGAACTTCCTGTCGGTCAGTGGTTGCAGGAGCTGGGATGATCATAGCTAGAGTCATCTGCATGGCCGTTCATCTGTTGCCCAGGGAAGCTTAAGGAAGTCCGGCCATCTTTTGTGCCTTGTTAATCAAGAGACAAAGGTTTTAAATGAACTTTGGGATTTGTGACCTCTCAGCAGGAAATTGGGCTAATGACTTCTTTGTGTTCTGTTTAAATTTTTCTTTCCTGGGAGGCTAACAATAATTCCCTGATCTGGTGATTATTGTAAGGATTGGGCTTGTGCGATATTGTCTTAACAACGTAAGAACAGTAAATGAATTCACTTAGTCATTGATTTGATTAAGTATTTACTGTGCTTCATTAAGAATGGAAGATGAATATGGTGAGTACCCATGAGAGGGGAGTTTGATGTGTCAGCTGATAATTGAAGCAATATAGTAAATGCTAAAATAGAGTTTTATGTGCGGTGTTACAGGATCACAGAAGGAAAAATCCTAATCTTCCTCATGATTGTGATGGTTAATTTTATATGTCAACTTGGCCATGCCATGGTGACTAGACACGTGGTCAAACATTATTCTGGGTCTTTCTGTGAGGGTATTTTTGGATGAGATTAATGTATAAATCAGTGGACTTTGAGTAAATGGGTTACCCTCCATAGTGTGAATGGGTCTCATCCAGTCAGTTTAAGGCCTGAGTAGACAAAAGTCTGACTTCCTCCAAACAAAAGGGAATTCTGCAGCAGGTGACCTTCATGCTTGAATTGTAACATTTGCTCTTCCCTGAATCTCCAGCCTGCTGGCCTTCTCTGCAGATTTTAGGCTTGCCAGCTTTTATAACTGCATAAGCCAGTTCCTTAAAATAAATCTCTTTCTATCTATATACATCTTACTGGTTCTGTTTCTCTGAAGAATCCTAAATAATATAATGGTAAACAGGAAATGCTTTAGAGAATAGATGATATTTAAGCTGAGTCCTAAAGGATGAATCAGAGGAGTCCATTTAGGGTAAAGACAATCTAGGCAGAGTTAACTGCAAGTACAAAGGCATAGAGACTTTCAACAGCATGGGGCTTTGGGAGAATTATATACAACTCGGTTTTCTTGAACTTTGAATTTGAGAGGCATGAAGGGAGATATGGTGGAACTTAAAAATTGGAATCAGAGAAGGGGTGAAAAAGGGCTGAATAAGGTGGTGGTGGTGAGGAAGGAGCATAAAGATGGATTTGAGAGTTATTTGAGAGGTAGATTTGATAGGACTTCATTCATTAGACCCAGGTGGGGGTAATGAAAATAAAAAGGTGGAGTAAAGACATCTAGTTTCTGATTCAGGCTATTGGTTGGGTGGTGGCACTCTGACTCATATATTACAGACTTTATAATATGAGGCTAGATTATCCTGGACAACTTCCAAATGGTTTAATTAGCAAAGTGCTAAAAAGGTACTAAACCACCGCAACAAGAATAGCAAGCTAGTGAGCTTCCACGGAATGAGAGAATTAGAACATGCCTTCCAGATTCACAGTTCTCATCAGTTTCACTATAAACTGAATGTAGGACATTCCCCACTCAAGGTGGAGCCTATGAATTCAAGGGAACAACATGAGCCTAAGGTAAAGACATTTCAATGCCAGCTTCTGTATTCTATGTATGAAATTGTCCCTCTTGCCTGTATAAAAAGTAGAGTATGGACTTAGTTCAGTTCAGTTCAGTTGCTCAGTCGTGTCCGACTCTTTGTGACCCCATGAACCACAGCATGCCAGGCCTCCCTATCCATCACCAACTCCCGAAGTCCACCCAAACCCATTTCTACTGAGTCGGTGATGCCATCCAACCATCTCATCCTCTGTTGTCCCCTTCTCCTCCCGCCCTCAATCTTTCCCAGCATCAGGGTCTTTTCAAATGAGTCAGCTCTTTGCATCAGGTGGCCAAAGTATTGGAGTTTCAGCTCCAACATCAGTCCTTCCAATGAACACTCAGGACTGATCTCCTTTAGGATGGACTGGTTGGATCTCCTTGCAGTCCAAGGGACTCTCAAGAGTCTTCTCCAACACCACAGTTCAAAAGCATCAATTCTTCGGTGCTCAGCTTTCTTTATAGTCCAACTCTTACATCCATACATGACCACTGGAAAAACCATAGCCTTGACTAGACAGACCTTTGTTGACAAAGTAATGTCTCTGCTTTTTAATATGCTGTCTGGGTTAGTCATAACTTTCCTTCCAAGGAGTAAGCATCCTTTAATTTCATGACTGCAATCACCATCTGCAGTGATTTTGGAGCCCAGAAAAATAAAGTCTGACACTGTTTCCACTGTTTCCCCATCTGTTTGCCATGAAGTGATGGGACCAGATGCCATGATCTTAGTTTTCTGAATGTTGAGCTTTAAGCCAACCTTTTCACTCTCCTCTTTCACTTTCATCAAGAGGCTTTTTAGTTCCTCTTCACTTTCTGCCATAAGAGTGGTGTCATCTGCATCTCTGAGGTTATTGATATTTCTCCCAGCAATCTTTATTCCAGCTTGTGCTTCTTGCAGCCCAGCGTTTCTCATGATGTACTCTGCATAGAAGTTAAGAAAGTAGGGTGACAGTATACAGCCTTGACGTACTCCTTTTCCTATTTGGAACCAGTCTGTTGTTCCATGTCCAGTTCTAACTGTTGCTTCCTGACCTGCATACAGGTGTCTCAAGAGGCAGGTCAGGTGGTCTGGTATTCCCATCTCTTTCAGAATTTTCCACAGTTTATTGTGATCCACACAGTCAAAGGCTTTGGCATAGTTAATAAAACAGAAATAGATGTTTTTCTGGAACTCTCTTGCTTTTTAGATGATCCAGCGGATGTTGGCAATTTGATCTCTGGTTCCTCTGCCTTTTCTAAAACCAGCTTGAACATCTGGAAGTTCATGGTTCACATACTGTTCAAGCCTGGCTTGGAGAATTTTGAGCATTACTTTACTAGCGTGTGAGATGAGGGCAATTGTGTGGTAGTTAAGTGGCCTAGAAATAGCTGTGGTAATTCCATCAGGATAACATGATAAGACTGATTTCCCTGTGATGCCCTTCCTTTCCTGTTCATTCCACTTAATAAATTCCTGTGTGTGACTCAAGGTCCAGCTTACACTAGCTCATACCTTCAGGAAATTGTCCCATGTGGTGTCAGTCTGCAGTTAGCTCCCTTGCCCCCACATTCTTTTGCAGCACTTTGGAGTGGATTATAGACTGCCTTGAATATCTCACTTTCATATTCTGTGAATCCCCAGACCTCATCTTATTTACCTGCTGCATTATTCTTTCAGTTTCAAAATTCTAGTCTTGAATTTTATTTGCTGATCACTGTGCTTTTAAACAAGACAGCAAGAATTATATGCTACCCGCCCTTCTGACTATTTATTGAGTATTAACTATGTGGCAAGTATGTGATCCATCCCAATCACCATCCTTGGCTCCCTCTTGCCCTCAACTCACTCAGTTCCAACTATAGGGACTTATTCCCATCTCAGAGCCTTTCCATTTGTCTTCTGGCTACCCGGAGTGCCCTCCCCCAGAACCTCCCACTGTTCAGTTTCCTTAATGTCATGTCCTCAGAGAGACTTCTTCTGACCCAGCTCTCATGCATTTGCTCTCTATCTTGTTATCCTTCACTTTGCATAGAGCACACATGATTATCTAAACGCAACTTGTAACTTGCACACATGGCACAGTGCTTGGTTTTTCAGTAGGTGCTCTGCCTTTTGAATCAGTGAATCAGCTGTCAGGCAAATAGGCACCTGCCCTACTTAGTCTTTGCAGTGAAGACTAATAGTGAGCACCTACTTGTGGCCTATTTTAAGGAACATACCGAGTGAAACAGTGCATGTAAAAGTATAGTAACTTATAATGGGGAGTTAATTGAGACTGTGGATTCAGAGAAAGACCTCCCTGAACCCAGTGAAGTTTAAGTTGAGACTGAAAGGGTTTCACAACCTCTTTTATACACTACTGAATATGTCCCAATTTTCTTCTTCTTTTTTTTTTTTCTTTCTGGCCATACCATGTGAATCTTAGTTCCCTGACCAAGAATTGAACCTGTGATCCCTGGAAGCATGGAGTTTTAACCACTGGACCACCAGGGAAGTCTCTGTCTCTATTGTCTTGTTCTTTATGCTGCTCAGAGCTCCTTCAGTTTTGACTTGCAGGACAAGACCTTGATTACTGATGGGGTAAAGAAGTAATTGACCTTTCTAGCTATTTTAAGATGGGCTTCCCAGCTGGCTCAGTGGTAAAGAATCCACCTGCCAATGCAGGAGATATGGGTTCAATCTCTGGATAGGGAAGATCCCCTGAAGAAGCAAGTGGCAACCTACTCCAGTATTCTTGCCTGGGAAATCCCATGAACAGAGGAGCCTGCTGCTGCCGCTGCCGCTGCTAAGTTGCTTCAGTCGTGTTCGACTCTGTGCGACCCCATAGACAGCAGCCCATCAGGCTCTGCTGTCCCTGGGATTCTCCAGGCAAGAACACTGGAGTGGGTTGCCATTTCCTTCTCCATTGCGTGAAAGTGAAAAGTGAAAGTGAAGTTGCTCAGTCGCGTCCGACTCGTAGCAACCCCATGGACTGCATCCTACCAGGCTCCTCCATCCATGGGATTTTCTAGGCAAGAGTACTGGAGTGGCTTGCCATTGCCTTCTCCAACAGAGGAGCCTAGTGGGCTACAATCCATGGGGTCAAAAAAGAGTAGGACATGACTTAGCGACTAAAATAAGAACCAAAAACTTTAAGATAGATCATAAACAGTTCATTTTAGTACACAATGAATAATAATACTCCATTCCAGTCTATGTCATCATCATATTTATTAATGGAATTCAGCATTACAACTGTTCATGCATTTATTTAACTACCATAAACATTAAGCTGATGCCACCATTTACTTGATAAATCTCTTTATTCCATCTTTTCTTTTACACAGATGTAGTTAACCTTCACTCTGTCTGCAGTTGTTTATTCCATCACTAAAGCACTGGTGTGTTAGGACTTAATTGAAGAGGGTTTTTGTCCCCTACCTACTGCAACATTGCTAGTGAGGCACTCTCTGGTATGCATTTCTGGGTTGCTACACTGATGATATGTTTTGATAAAAAGAGTGCCTTTGGATATTATTACCTTGATATTATTGGATATTATTGGATATGAATATATTGGATATTATTACCTATCAAAATTGTCACTGCTACATGGCTGATGGGAAAATGTTCCACTGCTGGGAGCACAGCCACAAAACACTTAATCACAGCTTTCCCTTTCCCTGTTCTATAACCCACCACAACTAACTCTCTCCCTATATATTTATTTCGTTGCTGCACAAATGGATGTTTGTTGATTCAGTGGCTAGTTAGGGCTTATTTCTACAGTCAACTACAAAGGTCTTTGTGTTTGGGAAATCGAAGTATAATTTCAGTTGGTTTCTTCATCTCTTTAGTAGGAAAATGGGTGTGTGATCAGAATGTCCAATATGTAATTAGACTGGAAGATGAGACTCCGTTATTCCAAAGCTTCAACCAGGCGCCAGAGGATGAGAACTGGAGAAGGAATGGGTATTGTTGGAACCCGGTCTTCTTTATATCTGTGTGACCGTGGACAAACCCTGCCTCTCTACACTGTAATCTTTTTTCCTATGAAACCACAAGATTGAGTCTTGGGCTCCTTTTGGAAGGAAGCCGGAGGACTTATTGACAAGATGTTGAAATGTCTTGCTATGGAAAACTTCTATTTGGTAAGGTTGCTGGGGACTCATCAAGGGGAGGGTGAGTTAGTGGCCTCTGGTTGTCTCTTCTAGGTTTTGATGTCTTTGAAAGCAGCTGAAGAGAGAGAGAGAGAATAGAAAATTGTGCTTACTGTGTAAACAGTTAATAATACTATCAATTTCTACCTCATTGCCGTATACTGGAGATAGGAATCTCATTATTCAGACACATGCAAATGTAACAATTCTAGTCTTTATATGCAGCCTCTTAATCACCATGCCACTCACCCTGTGTAATTTGTTCTGAGAACTTGGGCACGTAAAACACATCACCCTAATCACCGCCGGTCATGGCACCACTGAAGACAGAACCAGCCTAATAGGTGTTTGAAAGGAGACGTGCTGAGGACTGCACTGCTGCAAGGCGAAAACAGGCTGCCAAACACAATGGCTCGGATTGGCTTTGGAGAGCAACTGGCTGGAAACTGATACAGCTGTTCCCCAAATGGTGGCAGGGTTTAAAGGTGGCCCCCAAAGACCTATCTTGAGATTGAATTAGTAGAATGGGAAATAAGGTCTCTCTGTGGTTTTAAAGAATGCTGTCAGATCTGGCCTTCAAGTACATCACTCACTTCCACTACACCAGAAATACAGACTCTTAGGAGTTTGTTTGGCTCAGGTATGTGCTGTCTATTATGGCAGCCGCTAGCCACATGTGACTGCTGAGCATTTGAAATGTGGCTAGAGCAAAGGAGATGAGCTGTATGGGTAAAATACATATGGAATTTCAAATACTTTGCAATAAAAAAAATGAATGCAAAGTAGCTCATTGATAATTTTATATTGATTACATGTTGAAATGATGCTATTTTGGATATATTGATTTAAATTAAATGTAGTATTCAAATTAATTCCTCTTGCTTCTTTTTACTTTTTAAATGTGAGTCCTTAGAAAACATAAAGTTACATGTGTGGCTCACATTTTAATTCTATTGGACAACACTTGCCTAGAGGAATCAGATGCTTGTTTACTCCAGCTGCTGTGATTCTGCCTTCTTTTTCTTTCTCCTTTTACAAACTCATATCCCTTTAAAGACTTTTCACATTGGCACGAGGAGCCTGCTTCCTCACTCCTACTGGGGAGCAGAGTTCCTTTCACCATTCTGCCTGGCGTCTCTCTACCTAACTCCTGGTGCAGACAGCTTGAATAAAACATGTTCCTCTGGCTGTGAAGAAAGCCCTGTTTTCAGGGACATCTGGGTCAGAATTTTAGACAGACATGGGAGTTTAAACCTGACATAGGTCTAGCCTTCTGATGAGGTTTAGGTTTTGTCCCAGAGGACCTAAGCGGGTGAAAAACAACAGCACATCAAGGACAGTATGCAGTGTAAAGAGAAGCAGGGGTCCTGGACTGATGTTAGAAGACATGGATTAAAATCTCTGGTTAGCCACTGGCTAGCTAGCTTTGATTTGGACAAATCATGGTATTTGAGCCTCCGTTTCTTGCTCTGTCAGCTGCCTATAAGGTGAACTCAACTACGCTTACTTCAGAGAAATGTTGTGTTGTGTTCGTTGCTCAGTCATGTCTGACTCTTTGCAACCCCATGTAATGTAGTCCACCAGGCTCCTCTCTCCATGGGATTTCCTGGGCAAGGATACTGGAGTTGGTAGCCATTCTCTTCTCCAGGGGATTGCTGAATATCAAATGAGATCATGTATAAGAAAATATGTATGACTTGGGAAGCTCTGTTTATGGTGGCAAATTTATGGCCAGAGGTGCAGGTCCTGGGGACAGATGGTTTTGTTTGGAAAAAAAGAAAAATGCATTTTCTTTACCAGAATTGGAGTATCTGCAGTGGAGGGGACACTCTTCTGTTTCTCATAGACTTTACCATTCTTGTTATCTTAATTCAGTTGATTTGTGGCACCTGCCTGTCTGCTTAAGGTGGATGTGTTCAGGTACCTTGCAAGATGGGATGGGGCACACTTAGTAACACAACCATGCCTGTTGCTGGCTGGCACAGTTCCTGTCCCCAGCAGCTCACAACAAGTACGTAAGTTATAGCATAACTAAGTCTGGATGCATGGATGTTTACCAAGCAGCTGATCACTGCTCTAAGATCTAGGGATGAAAATTGAGAGGAACAAATAGCTGTGGGTATAACAAAAAGTCCAGGTGACTAACTGAAGGACATTTAAGAGGAGGTGGGGTATAGGAGGGGGGTATAGGAGGAAGACGGAGAAGGCAATGGCACCCCACTCCAGTACTCTTGCCTGGAAAATCCCATGGGTGGAGGAGCCTGGTAGGCTGCAGTCCATGGGGTCTCTAAGTGTCGGATACGACTGAGAGACTTCACTTTCACTTTTCACTTTCATGCATTGGAGAAGGAAATGGCAACCCACTCCAGTGTTCTTGCCTGGAGAATCCCAGGGACAGGGGAGCCTGGTGGGCTGCCGTCTATGGGGTTGCACAGAGTCGGACACGACTGAAGTGACTTAGCAGCAGTAGCAGTATAGGAGGAAGAAGGGTAACATTTTTGAGCCAAGACTGGGCCATACATAAGACTGAGCAATTCTCATCACTAACCATCTCATCTACGCAAAGCAACCATCAGAGCTAGATATTGTTATCTTTGTTTGCAGATAAGGACAGGAAGTTCATGAAATCCTCCCAAGGTCACACACAATAGATAGAGCTAGGATTTGAATCCAGGTCTTTCTGAGTGGATTAAAACCCAGAAACACAGGGCTTAAGGCCATGGCGTGTCCACTGTGTTCCCCTCAACCCCTCCAGAATTAATGAAAGGATGATGCATAGCCAGGAGAAACATCAACAACCTCAGGTATATCTGAGGTTGTCATGCTGTCACGTTGTCAGATGACAACACCCTTATGGTAGAAAGTGAAGAAGCACTAAAGAACCTCTTGATGAAAGTGAAAGAGGAGAGTGAAAAAGTTGGCTTAAAGTTCAACATTCAGAAAACTAAGATCATGGCATCCGGTCCCATCACTTCATGGCAAATAGATGGGGAAACAGTGGAGACAGTGTCAGACTTTATTTTTCTGGGCTCCAAAATCACTGCAGATGGTGACTGCAGTCATGAAATTAAAAGACACTTACTCCTTGGAAGGAAAGTTATGACTAACCCAGACAGCATATTAAAAAGCAGACATTACTTTGTTACATTACAAAGAGTTGACATTACTTTGTCAACAAAGGTCTGTCTAGTCAAGGCTATGGTTTTTCCAGTGGTCATGTATGGATGTGAGAGTTGGACTATAAAGAAAGCTGAGTGCCAAAGAATTGATGCTTTTGAACTGTGGTGTTGGAGAAGACTCTTGAGAGTCCCTTGGACTGCAAGGAGATCCAACCAGTCCATCCTAAAGGAGATCAGTCCTGGGTGTTCATTGGAAGGACTGATGTTGAAACTGAAACTCCAATACTTTGGCCACCTGATGCGAAGAGCTGACTCATTTGAAAAGACCCTGATGCTGGGAAAGATTGAGGGCAGGAGGAGAACGGGACGATGGAGGATGAGATGGTTGGATGGCATCACCGACTCGATGGACATGGGTTTGGGTGGACTCCAGGAGTTGGTGATGGACATGGAGGCCTGGCGTGCTGCAGTCCATGGGGTCACAAAGAGTCGGACACGACTGAGTGACTGAACTGAATGGATGCATAGCAATTATTTTCTTAATGTTTGTTGGGCCTCTTTCTTACCCACTACCCACCCCTTTCCAAGAGATTTGTATTTTTAAAGCCAAAATGATTTATTTATTGAAGTTACTATAGTATACTTTTGAAAGCATGTTGTTATTTAGTCACTAAGTTGTGTCTGACTGTAGCCTACCAGATTCCTTTCTCCTTGGGATTTCTCAGGAAAGAATACTGGAATGAACTGCCATTTCCTTAGGGGATCTTCCCAACCCAGGGATAGAATCTGTGTCTCCTTCATTGGCTGTCAGATTCTTTACCCCTGAGCCACCAGAGAAGCCCTTTGAAAGCATACGAAACTGCATAATAATGCATGATTTTTCAACAAAGACACTAGATATATTTAATGACAAGATAAAGGTATGTCTAATGACTTTTGTTCTGTTCTAAAGTGAAGTCAATCAGTCATGACCGACTCTTTGTGACCACATGGACTGTAGCCCACCAGGCTCCTCCATTCATGGGATTCTCCAGGCAAGAAGACTGGAGTGGGTTGCCATTTCCTTCTCCAGTGGATCTTCCTGACCCAGGGATTGAACATAGGTCTCCTGCATTGCAGGCAGGCTCTTTACCATCTGAGCTACAAGGGAAGCTCAAGTTCTAAAGTCATCATGAATTCAAAAGTTGCACATCTAGGAAATGTACTAAGGGAGCTCTCTTCCATGGTCTGTATATTTTAATACATCTCATGTGAGTATCTCTTCTGTTTTGGTGATTGGCTAGGATCCAGGGATGTTTGGAAGATGGCACTAGGAGCCCATCAGCATCATTAACTCTTCTAAGAGGAGAGGGAGCACAGATGTCAAAAGAGGCATCCTGAGCTTGTTCACCTCCTAAGTGAAAGTGAAGTCGCTCAGTCATGTCCGACTCTTTGCGACCCCGTGGACTATAGCCCACCAGGCTCCTCTGTCCATGGGATTCTCCAGGCAAGAATACTGGAGTGGGTTGTCATTTCCTTCTCCAGGAGATCTTCCCAACCCAAGGATTGAACCCAGGTCTCCTGCACTGCAGGCAGATGCTTTAATCTCTGAGCCACCAGGGAAGTTCACCTCCTAAAGTGAATTCACTCAGTCATGTCCGACTCTTTGCGACCCAGTGGACTGTAGCCTGCCAGGCTCCTCTGTCCATGGGATTTTCTAGGGAAGAGTACTGGAGTGGGTTGCCATTTCCTTCTCCAGAGGATCTTCCTGACCCAGGGATGGAACCCAGGTCTCCCGCATTGAAAGCAAGACGCTTTACCGTCTGAGCCACCAGGGAAGTTCACCTCCCGTACAGTTCAGTTCAGTTCAGTCACTCAGTCGTGTCCAACTCTTTGCGACCCCGTGAATTGCAGCATGCCAGGCCTCCCTGTCCATCACCAACTCCTGGAGTTCACCCAGACTCACGTCCATCGAGTCAGTGATGCCATCCAGCCATCTCATCCTCAGTCGTTCCCTTCTCCTCCGGCCCCCAATCCCTCCCAGCATCAGAGTCTTTTCCAGTGAGTCAACTCTTCGCATGAGGTGGCCAAAGTACTGGAGTTTCAGCTTTAGCATCATTCCTTCTAAAGAAATCCCAGGGCTGATCTCCTTCAGAATGGACTGGTTGGATCTCCTTGCAGTCCAAGGGACTCTCAAGAGTCTTCTCCAACACCACAGTTCAAAAGCATCAATTCTTCAGCACTCAGCCTTCTTCACGGTCCAACTCTCACATCCATACATGACCACTGGAAAAACCATAGCCTTGAATAGATGAGCCTTTGTTGGCAAAGTAATGTCTCTGCTTTTGAATATGCTATCTAGGTTGGTCATAACTTTCCTTCCAAGGAGTAAGCGTCTTTTAATTTCATGACTGCAGTCACCATCTGCAGTGATTTTGGAGCCCAAAAAAATAAGGTCTGACACTGTTTCCACTGTATTCCCATCTATTTCCCATGAAGTGATGGGACCGGATGCCATGATCTTCGTTTTCTGAATGTTGAGCTTTAAGCCAACTTTTTCACTCTCCTCTTTCACTTTCATCAAGAGGCTTTTTAGTTCCTCTTCACTTTCTGCCATAAGGGTGGTGTCATCTGCATATCTAAGTTTATTGATATTTATCCTGGCAATCTTGATTCCAGCTTGCGTTTCTTCCAGCCCAGCATTTCTCATGATGTACTCTGCATATAAGTTGAATAAGCAGGGTGACAATATACAGTCTTGACGTACTCCTTTTCCTATTTGGAACCAGTCTGTTGTTCCATGTCCAGTTCTAACTGTTGCTTCCTGACCTGCATACAAATTTCTCAAGAGGCAGGTTAGGTGGTCTGGTATTCCCATCTCTTTCAGAATTTCCCACAGTTTATTGTGATCCACACAGTCAAAGGCTTTGGCATAGTCAATAAAGCGGAAATAGATGTTTTTCTGGAACTCTCTTGCTTTTTCCATGATCCAGCAGATGTTGGCAATTTGATCTCTGGTTCCTCTGCCTTTTCTAAAACCAGCTTGAACATCAGGAAGTTCACGGTTCACATATTGCTGAAGCCTGGCTTGGAGAATTTTGAGCATTACTTTACTAGCGTGTGAGATGAGTGCAATTGTGTGGTAGTTTGAACATTCTTTGGCATTGCCTTTCTTTGGGATTGGAATGAAAACTGACCTTTTCCAGTCCTGTGGCCACTGCTGAGTTTTCCAAATTTGCTGGCATATTGAGTGCAGCACTTTTACAGCGTCATCTTTCAGGATTTGAAAGAGCTCAACTGGAATTCCATCACCTCCAATAGCTTTGTTTGTAGTGATGCTTTCTAAGGCCCGCTTGACTTCACATTCCAGGATGTCTGGCTCTAGGTCAGTGATCACACCATCATGATTATCTGGGTCGTGAAGATCTTTTTTGTACAGTTCTTCTGTGTATTCTTGCCATCTCTTCTTAATATCTTCTGCTTCTGTTAAGTCCATACCATTTCTGTCCTTTATCAAGCCCATCTTTGCATGAAATGTTCCCTTGGTATCTCTACTTTTCTTGAAGAGATCTCGAGTCTTTCCCATTCTGTTGTTTTCCTCTATTTCTTTGCATTGATCGCTGAAGAAGGCTTTCTTATCTCTTCTTGCTATTCTTTGGAACTCTGCATTCAGATGTTTATATCTTTCCTTTTCTCCTTTGCTTTTCACTTCTCTTCTTTTCACAGCTATTTGTAAGGCCTCCCCAGACAGCCATTTTGCTTTTTTGCATTTCTTTTCCATGGGGATGGTCTTGATCCCTGTCTCCTGTACAGTGTCACAAACCTCATTCCATAGTTCATCAGGCACTCTATCTATCAGATCTAGGCCCTTAAATCTATTTCTCACTTCCACTGTATAATCATAAGGGATTTGATTTAGGTCATACCTGAATGGTCTAGTGGTTTTCCCTCCTTTCTTCAATTTAAGTCTGAATTTGGCAATAAGGAGTTCATGGTCTGAGCCACAGTCAGCTCCTGGTCTTGTTTTTGCTGACTGTATAGAGCTTCTCCATCTTTGGCTGCAAAGAATATAATCAATCTGATTTCGGTGTTGACCATCTGATGATGTGCATGTATAGAGTCTTCTCTTGTGTTGTTGGAAGAGGGTGTTTGCTATGACCAGTGCATTCTCTTGGCAAAACTCTATTAGTCTTTGCCCTGCTTCATTCTGTATTCCAAGGCCAAATTTGCCTGTTACTCCAGGTGTTTCTTGACTTCCTACTTTTGCATTCCAGTCCCCTATAATGAAAAGGACATCTTTTTTGGGTGTTAGTTCTAAAAGGTCTTGTAGGTCTTCATAGAACCGTTCAACTTCAGCTTCTTCAGCATTGCTGGTTGGGGCATAGACTTGGATTACTGTGATATTGAATGGTTTGCCTTGGAAACGAACAGAGATCATTCTGTTGTTTTTGAGATTGCATCCAGGTACTGCATTTTGGACTCTTTTGTTGACCATAATGGCTACTCCATTTCTTCTGAGGGATTCCTGCCCGCAGTAGTAGATATAATGGTCATCTGAGTTAAATTCACCCATTCCAGGAGACTCTAAAGGAAATGTCTATCCCTAGCATCCTGTCTTCTCTTTCCTTCCTCCTGGAGGGTGTATTTATGGACAGTCAAGTTTGTTGTCTGGGGAATCTGACCAGCCTGCAGGGCACTCTGGTCCCAGCAGTGACTAGGGCTGTTTGATTATAAAACCTCTGGTTCTTGTCTGTAGTAGTGTTTAGCATTGATTCCTTAGTGATAAGGAACTGCGCCCCACCTCAAACTGTGAGGCTTTCTGTGGCTATCCCAACCAAAAGGTCTCCTCCCCACCCCTTTGCTCCAAACTCCCTTGGGATTGGCTCTTCAAGTGGGCAGAGGTCAAAGAGAGTTGCAAGTGAGCAAGCCAAGGGCGATGGCCTTGGTTATGGGCCTTGTGTGCATCATGAGACAGTGGCCTTCATCAGCTTGTGTTTGACTTCCCTCTGCTACAAGTTGGGGTAAAGGTCACCATGGGCTCGTTCAGAGCCCAGGCTCTGGAATCTGACACACCCAAGTTTCATTCTTTACACTGCTATTTTCTGGCTGGATCACCTGGCAGAGATTGACTTAAAATGTAAATCATCTACACGAAAATGTATAATAACAACGAGGATGTTATGATATTTTAATAATAACAGCAAGCACATCTATTGCTTTTACTAAGTGTTATGCACTACTCTGTCTTGTATATATTAACTTAATTGATCCTACAGCAACCCTATGAGGTATGTACAATTATTATCCCCATTTTACTGATTAGGAAACTGAGACAGTGAGAAGTGAAGAAATGTCTCAACATTCTATAGGTGGTAATTACATACCTGAGATATCCAAGTAGTGCGAGTCCAGAGTCCATTCCTAAGCACTGGGTTATGCACAAATATTAAACACATGCAAATTTGGAACACAGTAGATGTTCCATAAATTCTGTCTATTAATCCAATTATTATTATCTTTAATGGTCCTGGTTTGCACAGCTTCCATGAGGCACCTTAGAAGTGGAGTGAGACGAGGCATTTTTGTAAAATGATGACTTCTTTTTTTTTCATCATTTTGAGCTTTGGTGAGGGTATTGGGTCTGAATTCCGTTCCTCTGCTTTTTTTTTTTTGGATCAAACAATTTTGGTGAGGGGCTTCAGGGGAGGGTCGATGGCCTGGGAGGACAATAAGATCTGATGTCCTAGCCTGACTGGGATCTCCCCAGTTTCACAGTGGCCAAAAAGCAGAAGCAAATATTTCAGAGAGGTGAGGTGACAGGCTTGATTATTCCTTTTGAATCTTTTTTTTTTGGTGGCGCAGCATGACATTTAGGATCTTAGTTTCCCAACCAGGGATTGAACCTGTGTCCGCTGCAGTGGAAGCATGGAGTCTTAACCACGGGACCACCAGGGAAGTCCCAGTTCCTCTGTCTTTTAACTTATTATATGTTAATATTTTTATCACATTTTGCAGTTTACATATTACATTGTACTCTGATGAACACTAACATCTTTTCATGGGCATAAGCTAAAGTGAGTTAATATGTGTAAAGTATTTAGACAAGGGCTTGGTACTGAGTATGTGCTATATAAGGAGAGGGTATATAGAGGGTCATTTCAAAGACCTGAATATGATTTCACCCGAAGCTCTGCTTTGATCTATCTTTCCTTGTGGGGATGCTTCTGTCCCCAGATCCTATTAGGACAGATAGAGACCATGTGCCATAGTTGTCTATTGTGTTGCCAGCTGCCAGTACAGGAGCTCCTTGAGGACAGAGATCTAGCTGGATTTACCCCTCATGGCCAAGGCCCACCACATGGACTGGTGCACAAAAACAAATATGAGCTTGGCAAGAAACCTTTCTTTGTACCGAACTCCAGTAAGGAACAAGGCAAAAAGAAATAAGAGGAACACATCTTCATTTCCCAAACTTGCCATTCTACCTTTTAGGGTCTATATTTAAATGATTATTTCATGACACAAGGAGTTAATAACTCCCTTCAGGTGACCCAGCAGTGAAGCCAACATCACTTTATGCAAATTGTCAGACATGGGAATTATGTCACAGAAGACAGGGGCTGCAGGTACAGAAAGAAGACTGGCTTTTTGCTCATACTGTTTCTGTAACCATGAAGTTTCTCTGTACACAACTTCTTTGTATGCATATATATTTCTGTATTGTATAATATTTACTGAGATTCAACTAGGGGTCAGGTGTTTTAAAAGCCTTATATATATTAACTCATTTAATTCTCATGATAGCCCCATGAGCTCGATACATTTATGATCCTCATTTTAAGGACTCTGGGGCATAGAGAGGCTCGGCTCGGCTCCCAAGGACACACAGCTGGTATGTGGTGGAGGTAGGATTTGAACCCCAAAATCTGGTTCGGTATCTTACTCATCACATGTAACATCTGATTCCTTATTTTGATCCAGTCCTTCCATCTAATATGTAACTAATATAGAAAATGCTATGTTAGTTATGTCAAATTAACACATTACAGAGATTTTAGAAGGGTTATCAATGGCCCTACCCACCCCAGAGAGAGCTCCCCAAGGGTTACCTCTCCTGGTGGTCAGCAACTGCTTTGCCCCTGTAAAAACTCTTTAATGACAAAGGGCTGACGGACACGTGAGTTCCTAACAGAAAGTGACAAACTCTGCTACTTTAGTTGTGTCATTTACTATAGAGGTAACACACTTCCAAATGGTCCATCAGAACCCCCTTCATCTGCTGCTCCCATATCTGCCCCAAGGACCTGGCCTGGGAAGTGAATCACTTGTAAGCCTAACATTTCCAGTCCCCCATGGACTTGGTCTGGGCTTCCCTGGTGGTTCAGATGGTAAAGAATTCACCTGCAATACAGGAGACCTGGGTTTGATCCCCAGGTTGGGAAGATCCCCTGGAGAAGGGCATGGCAACCCACTCCAGTATTCTTGTCTAGAGAATCTCCATGGACAGAGGACCCCTACAGTCCATGGGGTCACAAAGAGTCAGACATGACTGAGTGACTAAGCACATGGTCTTAGTCAAGGGATGCTATAGCAAAATACTATAGACTGGGTGACTTAATGAACTAACATTTCTCATGGTTCAAGAAGTTGGGAAATTCAAAATGAGGGTACCAGCAGATGTAATCTTGGTGAGGGCTCCTCTCCTGGCTTGGAGATGGCTGCCTGCTCACTGGGTGCTCACAGAACCTCTTTTTTGTACTCTCAAAAATACAGAGAGCTCCTCTTCTTATGAAGGCACTAATCCCGTCATGACCTCATCTAAACATAAGACTATTTCTTCAAATACCATCACATCACATCTCTGGGGGTTATAGCTTCAACATATGAATTTTGGGGCAACATACGCACATAATGCTTTTCCTCTTTCCTGCAGACAATAGGTCCCAGAGCTACTGATTTCAGTGCAAAGTGAGGCACCAGGTAAATACTTATAATAAATACTTGTTGAACTGAAAGAAGATGAATGATGCCCTGGTATTTAAAAGTTTCTAAGGACTAAGACTCTCCTTTTTGCCTGGAAGAGGGACTGCAGCATATACTAAAACTGCCAAAGCACCCAGAAGTTGAAAGAGTGATGGGAGCTGGAGTCACTTAGGCAAGTGTCTGATAAAACAACTTCGCTCTAGGATAAAGAGAGAAAAAGAATGGGTGTCAGAGTGGGGAAGCCCCTCGTTTGTGTCTTGGTGCTGCCATGGAGAGGCTGTGCAACCTGGGCAGGTCAGGTGGCCCTCTTCCTCACTCTTCTGTAAAGGAGGATGATACTGACTTCATGGAAGTGCTGGGAGGAGGTGCTGGAGCAGCGTTTATAAGTCAGCAACACACCTCCTGGCTTGGAGAGGTGCCAGAAAAGGTTTCCCCTTCTTAAATTAATGCTTTGTCTGTGCCAAGTGAAGCCTTTGATGGGACGTGGGTAATCTAGAGAGCAGATATGGGAGAGCTATGTGTACATGAATCACAGGCTCGTAGAAGCTAATGTTAGTACATGACCTAAAAGAGATATGTCATGGGAACCAAATAAACTGTTTGTATCTCGGAGGCCACCCATGACATCTGAGGTTACCTATTAGCCTTACCATGAGCTCTTGGGTATCACAGGTAGGGAGGGAGAGAGGGAAATGGAGAACATTACAGGTGAAATTTACATGTAGCTCTTTTGTAGCCCTTAAAACCCCTATCCCCCAGAAACTTTAAAAGGACTGGAGTGGTAGATTAAAAAAAAAAATAGCTTACTGAAAAGGGCAGACTAGATACTCTATATGCAAGGAATGGGGCTGGTAATATTAAGCAAGCACCTGGAAGCAAAGGGACCTTGCTTCACTAAATTGGAGCTAAACGTACCCACCTGGTTAGCTTTGTGTGTAATAAGTAAGCTTTCAGGTCCTCTGTGTCCCCAGGTGCCCACTGGTCATCTACCTGTGAGGTCAGGCTGCCTTTCTCTGCCACCAGCTTTCTTTCCTTGGCCCACCCCAATTCTCATCACAAAGCCCAGGTTTTGAGCCAGGTTACTGAGACCTACAGGGTGACAGAAGTTTAGAGAAGGCTGCTGATTCCCCTTCTTCAAGAGCTTTAGCATCAGAATCATCCAGGTTTGTGTCCAGGCTCCATTGCTTGTTGGTTGTATGACCTTGGGTACATTTCTTAACCTCTGCATCTGTGAGATGGGCATAATCATACCTATTTCACATGGTTGAGTGAATTAAGTGCTATAAATGAAACACCTACAACCATGCCTGGAAAATGAACACTCAGCAGAGAATAGCTATTATCATTCTTAGTAGTGGCATTTTTACAGACTGGGAAAAACCCATTGTCCTTCATTCTATTTCCTCTCTGATCCTGATGGTTGTGGACTAGTGGAGAGAACAAGACCAACAGAGGCCTCTGCTGCCAGCTGACATGCAACCTTGAGCAAGCCCGTCTCCACTCTGAGCCAGACTTCCCTCCTCTCTTAAATAAGGACAACAGTGCACCCCCTCACTGGACTACCTGAATGCTGGGAGGCACGCAAGGGACACCGCCACCAAAGTTCAGCGAGTCTACACGGAGACGGGAGAGGTAGGATGATGCCATCTATGATGCCCTGAAGCCCCACACACTCCTCCATGTGTGGCCCACAGCACACCCTGTTAAAAACATAAAATTTCAGGTCCCAACACAGATCTTGTAAAACCAGAAACTCTGGGGGTGGAGTGTGTGATCTCCATCCAGCCAGCATTCCAGGTGATCCTGTTGCACCTTCATGTGTGGGAAGCACTGTGTTAAGGTCATCCGGAGAAGGGCAGAGATGAATTACCCACAGGAAACTGTTTAACTTTGGAAGATATTTAGAAATAGTAAAACGATCTCCACCCCCCACCCACCTTCTTATGTAGAAGGATATTCAGATATATTTGAAGTTTAGCCACTGTTATGGGCTGAATTGTGTCCCACTAGAATTCATATGTTGAAGTTCTAACCTCAGGACCTCAGGATGTGACTGTATTTAAAGAGGTAATTAAGGTAAAAGGAGGTCACATGCATGCGTGTGTGCTCACTTGTGTCTGATTCTTTGTGACCTCAAGAACAGTAGCCCACCAGGCTTTCTGTCCATGGGATTTCCCAGGCAAGAATACTGGAGTGGGTTGCCAGTTCCTCCTCCAGGGAAACTTTCCGAACTAGAGACTGAACCTGCGTCTCCTGCCACTGAGCCACCTGGGAAGCCTCCTACTCTGAGGTCATGTGGCTGGGTCCTAATTCAATATGACTGGTGTCCTTGTAAGAAGATGAACTTTGGCTGTAGACAGGTAGAGAGGGAAGACCATGTGAAGACATATGGGAACGCAGCTATCTATAAACCAGAGAGGCTTCAGAAGAAACCAGTTCTGCCCACACCTTGATCTTGGAATGTCTAGACTCCAGAATTGTGAGATAACACATTTCTGTAGGTAAAGCCACCCAGTCTGTGGTATCTGTTATGGCAGCCCATAGCCAAGGTGGAGCCCTGAGCAGAGTGAGTTCTGCATAGTTGAGGCTGGAAGCTGCGGGCAAGGAGGTAAGTACAGGTTTGAGAGCTTGATACCCCCAAGGGGAAAGCCATTTTTAGATGCCTCTGTTGATGGAAGCAAAATAGATGAGATGCTTGCTCTCTTTAGAAAGAATTTTTCACTTTGTAAGTGACATACTTGTCACAAGAGATAGATGAGAAGTGATAAAGAAAAACCACTAGAATCAGAGTGAAAGTCAGCAGAAAAGTACTAAGTTTTTCACAAACAACCCCGTCACAGAATGCATTTACCTCAGGAAGGCAGACACCCTGGGCTATGTGCAAGGGATTAGGTAGAGCCTCTGGAAGAAGTTAGTTGGAAGGGCCAGGAGAGCCTGGCCATTTTCAGCCCAGACGAGAGGGCAAGAACACTGCACTTGTATTTAAGGGACAAAGGTGTGCAGGACCTTGATGCCTTGTTTATTTGCTAAGTGGGTTTACTTCCCCTATCTTTTGAGTTTCACCTGCATTAAATTAAAAAAAAAAATCCCCCCCTGCCCCGCCCCGAATATTTAGACCTAGAAGCGTGGCCAGATTCTACAGGGGTTCGATAACCCTGGAGGGGTGAAGCCAAGGGTTTCGAGAGAACATCTAAAACAGGTTTGTCCATCTAGCGACCTTCTCTAGGGTGTGAGCACAGGTGTCACATGAGACAGGAGTACACACAAAACTTGTTTTCACAGGGCTTTCTCTGAGGTCACTATTCCAGGGTTGACATTTTATCTGCCAACATTTGAAAACTGCTTCGAAGAAACAAGCTTTTCCTCTGAAACCCCCACCCTCTAAGCTCATACTATATGTTTTTTAAAAACTTTATTTTAAATGATCACACTGTCATGGGGCAGAAGGCTGACTTTCCTTATTTAAATGAAGGATCACTTTTTTTTTTTTTTAATATTCAATAGGAGAAGCAGAAATTCTTTCAGGTCGTAATGATTCCTTTCTTTTCTTCCACTAAATAAACCTTTCAGGGGGTTTCCAGCATATGCAAACCACGATGACTACACAATCAAAATAACAATTTGACCTTTGAGCTCTGCTCCAGGGACATCCCCACTGATAGACCATAGCTTCTCATAAAGATTTCCATGTAAAACTTCCCTTTCTCTGTCCATTCTGTTTCTTAGCATTCATGAGAAAACCAATATGCCGAAGTCGCATGGAGTAAATCTAGTAGGCTTGCTTTCATGAAATGCATTTCCTTTTGCTTCATTTGGTGTTTGGGAAGGTACTGTCCATGCTGGGCATGGGCAGAGAGAAGAGTGGGTAACCGGCATGAGCTTTACTGCTGGGTTGCTGTACATTTGTTGCCAAGAAACTGGGATCAGTCTTGTACTGAGTGTAGGATGCTGCATTGTCTTGGCAGTGACATGAAGGCTTGGCTCTGGGTAAAAATTCCATGGTGCATCAATTTTTCTCTTTCTTCTTAAAAGCACAATCTTTCTTTAGGAAGTGGTCTTTCTTTAAAAAATATAGAGCCGTCTGCTGGGTCCACAGTGACTTTTCCCAGTCAGAGTTGAATGAGTATGCGATTTACACTTGTAGAAGGCACTGCAGTGCACTGCTCAGACACCCCACTTCAGGACCCCAGCTGGCAGTTGTGCTTGACTGACAGCTAGCACCTGTGTCCTTCTGGTCTCCAAACCCTCGTGAAGAGAAGCACCTCGTTTAAGGTTAGGCCCCTTTCCTGGGAGCAGCCAGAATCCAGGATGGGCTGATGTGGGGGTTAGGAAGGTCCAGTCCCCGTTCTTTATTTGGGGACGTCTCTGCAGGGTGATTCCAGCTCCAGAGTTCCCTGTGAAATTAACAGACACCTCTGGTGTGACTGCACTGCAGCTCAGCTTCTCTCTCCACCTCAGTCTGCAGCCTTTGCTTCCACACAGGTGTCGATGCCAAGATCATTCCCTAATGAACCACCTGCAGGCAAGTCTCCATCTCTGAATTGGTTTCCCAGGGAACCCACACTGCAGCAAAAGCTTTTCCCTTCAACAGGATTGGTGTTTTATTTCTCATGTAGTTTATTGTTAAGGGATAAATTTATATTTTCATTCTAAAAATTAGTAGGTATTGCTTTTCAAAGACTTCATTTAGAAATTTTTCTGTGCATGCAGTATACAAAAGAATTGAAAATGTTTTGAACTCTGTTGGAACAAAACAGCAGTGCTGAGAGCTCTATTGGTTAACCCTGAAATTTTGGTCATCAGGTTTAAACTGATTGTTAACCACAGAGCATGGCCATGTGGTGGAGGAAAAAGTCTGAGGCCAGGGGTCTGCATGAAAAAGGTCAAAGGGTCAATCTCTGTATTTGTGGGTTTGTTTTCCATTTTTCCCTTGTCTCAACCTGTACTCTAACCTGACCAGTCCTACCAAAAGTGTTGTCTTGACCTGTCCTTGGAATGGATGAGAGAGTGTAGATAACCACTGCAAATCTGTCACCATGTTGGAAAGACAGTCCCTGGCACCTGCCCTGCCATGTATGGAGAGCAGAATATATATCAAGAAGAAGCCAACTTGGGATTTTTCCCCAAAAGGAAAGAGTAGGTAGGTTTCCACAATTTGTTTTTCTCAAATTTAGAATAAACACAATTTTCCTATATTGAGTAGCTTGTTTTACCAACAAGGAGAACCAATGAGTAAGGTAGAAGGGAAATAGGATAAAAATGTTTTTAGCTTAAATATCTTGTTAGGTTGAGCTTGATGACTGTAAATTTATCAGAAACATTGCAGTTTTGGAAATGAGCGGGATGGGGAATTAGTGAAAATTCAATGTAAGTACTGAAAAGTAATGGAAATTTGTATCTATTTCATTATTATATTATAAAACATATGCACACATAATACATATATGTTTTATAATATAACATAATAATATATATACATACATATGTAAATGTGTACATTCACATACATGTGTATGTTTGTATATATTTTTATACCTGTTTATATGACTTATACATACTGACAAAGTTTGGAAGCAATGTTGTGCTAAAAGTAAAAAAATTTATTAGAATGGTGGAATTTGAATAATTAGAACATTTTTATTAGTATTTTTATCGTTTGACCAAATTAGTGTTTAAAAATAAGTTTCATGGAAAGAATGAAACAGAATTTAGTAAGATAAAAATGGAAAATTATAAAACAGGCAGATCTTGACATTCGAAATAAGAACCTGGTCCAGAGAAATACTTGGGTGGAATGAAAACTGATGACAAATTCTATTATTGTGCCTGTAATTCTATTTTGTCTGTGTTGGGCATTAGCCTGGATTCAAATGCTTTGGGCAGGTATGGTGAGCTGGTGGCCTGGTAACCTGCAGACATCTATTTGCATGAACTGATTTGCTTGGGTTGAAAGGTTCTGCTCAGTGAAGGAGGAAGGAAAAAGAAGGATAATTTTGTGCCAGTCTCTGATAATGACCCCAGCTTGGCCCCAGGGACTCCTGGAACAGATGGGGCTCTTTAAATGAGGGGTGGATAGTGTATATGTGTGGCTCTGTGTGGGGTGTGTTGGGGGCCAGCAAAGATGGAAGGAAAGACACTGTGGCATGAAAAGGTTGAGGCAGGTGAGCTAAATTGTGAACACCTGTGAGCCGCCCTGTCCCTGATGCTCAGCCAGTCCTCGAGGAGAATTTAACCAGGGTCAGAAAGCCTGAAAGAGCAGATGCCAGTTGAGACAATGAAATTTGAACAACTGCTGTTCTAAGTTAACATTTACCAGCGCAGTAGACTGTGCCCAGGGGTCTTCCCTGGTGGCTCAGTGGTAAAGAATCTGCCTGCAATACGGGAGACTTGGGTTCCATCCTTGGGTTGGGAAGATCCCCTGGAGAAGGGAATAGTAATTCACTCCAGTATTCTTGCCTGGAGAATTCCATGGACAGAGGTCACAGTCCATGGGGTTGGACATGACTAAACAAGAAACACAACAAACAACTGTGCCCAGGACTACACTCTTCACAGTCTTGCTAAGTCGCTTCAGTCGTGTCTGACTCTGTGCGACCCCACTGACGGCAGCCCACCAGGCTCCCCTGACTCTGGGATTCTCCAGGCAAGAACACTGGAGTGGGTTGCCATTTCCTCTCCAATGCATGAAAGTGAAAAGTGAAAGTGAAGATGCTCAGTCGTGTCCGACTCTTTGCAACCCCATGGACTGCAGCCCACCAGGCTCCTCCATCCATGGGATTTTCCAGGCAAGAGTACTGGAGTGGGGTGCCATTGCCTTCACAGTCTTAGCTCCATTAATATCTCCAGCAATCCCATAACAGACATACTTCTACCTTTTTCTAACAAATGGTAGAAACTGGGACTTGAAGAGGTTAAATAACTTGCTCAAAAAGTGGCTGAGCTACAAATTGTTTCTCAATTTTGGGTAACTCTATTGGCTTTGATTTCTTAATGGCAAGCATTCAAGTTGGTAAAAACTTGAGATCTGAAGAAAAATTTGGGTTTCTGTCATGGCTTTGCTGTTACCTGTCTGTGTAGTCTTGGACATGTTACACAACACCTTTGAACCTGCCAGAGTTGGAAGGATCAGAGATTATAGACACAAAGAAAAATACTTAGTTAATGATACTATTATCTTTCAAGGTGAAAACTTAATGACTATTAATTCATTGATGAATTTGCTGCTGTATGCTTTTCAGCCAAAAGATAAAAGTAAATGCTGACCATAGGCTATTATATTTAATAGATTATACAACCAAATCTTTTTTCTATATTCATTTATTGTTAATATGATGGTTAATTTTATGTGTCAACCTGATTGGGCCAGTGAGATCCAAGATAGTTGGTCAAATATTATTCTGTGTGTTTCTGTGAGAGTGTTTCTGGATGAGATTAACTTTGAAATTGGTAGATTGAGTAAAACAGTTTGTCCTTTTTAGCCTAGGTGGGCCTCATCCAGTCAGGTGAAGGTGTAATTAGTACAAAAGTCTGGCCCTCCTCTAGGTAAGAGAAAATTTTTCTCTTGCCTGCCCACCTTAGTTCTGGGACACTGGATTTTTCATGCCTTCAGACTTGAACTGAACCATCAGCTCTTCATGGGTCTTGAGCCTGCCAGTCTTCAGACCTGGACTGGAATTATACCATCAGCTTCTGGTCTCAGTTTGCCAACTTAGCCTATGCTGCTAAGTCGCTTCAGTCATGTCTGACTCTGTGCAACCCTATAGACGGCAGCCCACGAGGCTCCCCCATCCCTGGGATTCTCCAGGCAAGAACACTGGAGTGGGTTGCCATTTCCTTCTCCAATGCATGAAAGGGAAAAGTGAAAGTGAAGTTGCTCAGTCGTGTCCAACTCTTCGCGACCCCATGGACTGCAGCCTACCAGGCTCCTCCATCCATGGGATTTTCCAGGCAAGAGTACTGGAGTGGGGTGCCATTGCCTTCTCCGAATTTAGCCTATAGATCTTGGAAATTGCCTGAGCCAGTTCCTTATAACGACTCTCCTTCTCTACATGTACACACACACACACACACACACACACACACACACACACTCACACTCACACTCACACACACACACACACTCACACACCTTATAGATTCTGTTTCTCTGCAGCGCCCTGAGTGTATATTCACTCACTGTTGATCTAATGGTGTCTGGATCTCAGGTACTGGGCTCCAAGCCAAAGACAGAGAGAGAATAAGAAAGTCTGATTTCCTACCCTCATATAGTTTACAGTTTTCTAGACTAGACTAGAGGGAAAGGCAGACCTTAGACATTATTGTAAATGATGAATTAAAATGCAGTAAGTGCCACAGAGAAAATATACCAGGGGCTATAAGTTCATAAGGCAGAGCCCTCCTCTACTTTGGGCTGCTTTGAGGCAGTAACATGTGTGCTGAATAAACTGAGATTTGAGTAGGGAGTGGGCTTGATTGGAAAGTGTCCTGGGCAGGGGACTCAGTGTGGGGACTTCATTCTTTCCCAGTATGTCCCAGAGCTGAAAGAATACAGCTGTGGTGGAGCGAAGAGACCAAGTTAAGCTAGTAAATAACCTATATATTCTCTCTTCTGTTTTTTTTAAGAGATTGTATAGAATTGGTGTTAATTCTTCTCTAAATGTTAGGTTGAGTTCTCCAGTGAAACCATTTGGGCAAGAAGATTAAAATTATGAATTCAATTTTATCAGTAGTTACAGTGCTACTCAAATTATTGATTTTATATTGATTAAGTTGTGGTAGTTTGTACTTTTTGTAGAATTGGTCTGTTTTGCTTAGGTTGTCAAATTTATGTGTGTAGAGGTGGTTGTAACCCTTATTAACCTTTTGACATCTGTAGTGTCTATAGTAATTGTAGTAATGTCCAAGTAAAAATCCTGTTTTATTCCTGATATTTGTAACTGTTTTCTTTTTTTTTCAGTCTTGCTAGAGGTTTGTCAGTTGATCTTTTAAGAGAACCACATTTTTGTTCCAGGGATTTTTTTTTTCTATTTTCTGTTTTCAATGTCATTGATTTCTGTTCTCTTAAAAATTATTTTCTTCTTTCTGCTTTCTTTGTGTTTATTTTGCTTTTACTTTTATTAATTTCTTGAGGTGAGAGTTTATATCATTGATTTGAGACTTTTCCTTTTTCCTAATGTTAGTATTAGTGTTACAGAATCTCCCCTAGACACTGAATTAGCTGTATGGTATGTTGTGTTTTTATTTGCATTCAATTCAATGTTTTTGTTTTTAAATTTCCTTTGAAAGTGGAGGAATCAATCTGCCAGACTTCAGACTATACTACAAAGCTACAGTTATCAAGACAGTATGGTATTGGCACAAAGACAGAAATATAGGTCAATGGAACAAAATAGAAAGTCCAGAGATAAATCAATGCACCTATGGATACCTTGTCTTTGACAAAGGAGGCAAAAATATACAATAGAGAAAAGACAATCTCTTTTAACAAGTGGTTCTGGGAAAACTGGTCAATCATCTGTAAAAGAATCAAACTAGAACACTTTCATGCATTGGAGAAGGAAATGGCAACCCACTCCAGTGTTCTTGCCTGGAGAATCCCAGGGACGGGGGAGCCTGATGGGCTGCCGTTTATGGGGGTGCACAGAGTCAGACATGACTCAAGCAACTTGGCAGCAGCAGAACACTTTCTAACACCATACACAAAAATAAACTCAAAATGGATTAAAGATCTAAATGTAAGACCAGAAACTGTAAAACTTTTAGAAGAAAATATAGGCAGAACATTCTCTGACATAAATCACAGCAAGATCCTCTATGACCCACCTCCCAGAATAATGGAAATAAAAACAAAAATTAAAAAATGGACCTAGTTAAACTTGAAAGCTTTTGCACAATGAAGGAAGCTATACACAAGCTGAAAAGGTAGCCTTCAGAATGGGAGAAAATAATAGCAAATGAAACAACTGACAAAGAATTAATCTCCAAATATACAAGCAGCTCATGCAACTCAATACCAGAAAAATAAAAAATACAATCAAAAAGTGGGCCAAAGAACTAAACAGACATTTTTCCAAAGACATACAGATGGCTAACAAACACATGAAAAGATGTTCAACATCATTCATTATCAAAGAAATGCAAATCAAAATCACAATGAGGTATCATCTCACACTGGTCAGAATGGCTTCCATCAAAAAGTCTACAGACGATAAATGCTGGAGAGGGTGTGGAGAAAAGAGAACCCTCATACACTGTTGGTGGGAATGCAAACTAGTAAAGCCACTATGGCAAACAGTGTGGAGATTCCTTAAAAAACTGGAAATAGATAGAACTGCCACATGACCCAGCAATCCCACTGTTGGGCATGCACAGCAAGGAAATAAGAATTGAAAGAGACACGTGTATCCCAATGTTCACTGCAGCACTGTTTACAGTAGCTAGGACATGGAACCAACCTAGATGTCCATCGGCAGATGAACGGACAAGGAAGTTGTGGTATGTATACACAATGGAATATTACTCAGCTATAAAATAGAACACATTTGAGTCAGATCTAATGTGGTAGATGAAACTGAAGCCTATTATACAGAGTGAAGTAAATCAGAGAAACACCAATACAATAAATTAGTGCATATATATGGAATTTAGAAAGATGATAATGACAGCCCTATATGCAAGATAGCAAAAGAGACACAGATGTAAAGAACAGACTTTTGGACTATGTGGGAGAAGGTGAGGATGGGATGATTTGAGAGAATAACATTGAAGCATGTGTATTCAGTTCAGTTCAGTTCAGTCGCTCAGTCGTGTCCAACTCTTTGCGACCCCATGAATTGCAGCACGCCAGGCCTCCCTGTCTATCACCAACTCCCGGAGTTCACTCAGACTCACATCCATCGAGTCGGTGATGCCATCCAGCCGTCTCATCCTCTGTCATCCCCTTTTCCTCCTGCCCCCAATCCCTCCCAGCATCAGGGTCTTTTCCAATGAGTCAACTTTCCACATAAGATGGCAAAAGTACTGGAGTTTCAGCTTTAGCATCAGTCCTTCTGAAGAAATCCCAGGGCTCATCTCCTTTAGAATGGACTGGTTGGATCTCCTTGCAGTCCAAGGGACTCTCAAGAGTCTTCTCCAACACCACAGTTCAAAAGCATCAATTCTTCGGCGCTCAGCTTTCTTCACAGTCCAACTCTCACATCCATACATGACCACTGGAAAAACCATAGCCTTGACTAGACGGACCTTTATTGGCAAAGTAATGTCTCTGCTTTTGAATATGCTATCTAGGTTGGTCATAACTTTCCTTCCAAGGAGTAAGCGTCTTTTAATTTCATGACTGCAGTCACCATCTGCAGTGATTTTGGAGCCCCCCAAAATAAAGTCTGACACTGTTTCCACTGTATTCCCATCTATTTCCCATGAAGTGGTGGGACCAGATGTCATGATCTTCGTTTTTTGAATGTTGAGCTTTAAGCCAACCTTTCACTCTCCTCTTTCACTTTCATCAAGAGGCTTTTAGTTCCTCTTCACTTTCTGCCATAAGGGTGGTGTCATCTGCATATCTGAGGTTATTGATGTTTCTCCCAGCAATCTTGATTCCAGCTTGTGCTTCTTCCAGCCCAGCGTTTCTCATGATGTACTCTGCATATAAGTTAAATAAGCAGGGTGACAGTATACAGCCTTGACATACTCCTTTTCCTATTTGGAACCAGTCTGTTGTTCCATGTCCAGTTCTAACTGTTGCTTCCTGACCTGCATATAGGTTTCTGAAGAGGCAGGTCAGGTGGTCTGGTATTCCCATCTCTTTCAGAATTTCCCACAGTTTATTGTGATCCACACAGTCAAAGGCTTTGGCATAGTCAATAAAGCAGAAATAAATGTTTTTCTGGAACTCTCTTGCTTTTTCCATGATCCAGCGGATGCTGGCAATTTGGTCTCTGGTTCCTCTGCCTTTTCTAAAACCAGCTTGAACATCTGGAAGTTCATGGTTCACGTATTGCTGAAGCCTGGCTTGGAGAATTTTGAGCATTACTTTAGTAGCGTGTGAGATGAGTGCAATTGTGTGGTAGTTTGAGCATTCTTTGGCATTGCCTTTCTTTGGGATTGGAATGAAAACGGACCTTTTCCAGTCCTGTGGCCACTGCTGAGTTTTCCAAATTTGCTGGCATATTGAGTGCAGCACTTTTACAGCATCATCTTTCGGGATTTGAAATAGCTCAACTGGAATTCCATCACCTCCACTAGCTTTGTTCATAGTGATGCTTTCTAAGGCCCACTTGACTTCACATTCCAGGATGTCTGGCTCTAGGTGAGTGATCATACCGTCGTGTTTATCTTGGTCATGAAGGTCTTTTTTGTACAGTTCTTCTGTGTATTCTTGCCATCTCTTCTTAATATCTTATTCTTTTGTTAGGTCCATACCATTTCTGTCCTTTATCGAGCTCATCTTTGCATGAAATGTTCCCTTGGTGTCTTGAATTTTCTTGAAGAGATCTCTAGTCTTTCCCATTCTGTTGTTTTCCTCTATTTCTTTGTGTTGATCACTGAGGAAGGCTTTCTTATCTCTCCTTGTTATTCTTTGGAACTCTGCATTCAGATGCTTATATCTTTCCTTTTCTCCTTTGCTTTTTGCTTCTCTTCTTTTCACAGCTATTTGTAAGGCCTCCCCAGACAGCCATATTGCTTTTTTGCATTTCTTTTCCATGGGGATGATCTTGGTCCCTGTCTCCTGTACAATGTCACGAACAGGTGACCAGCAAATATGCCAGCAAATTTGGAAAACTCAGCAGTGGCCATAGGACTGGAAAAAGTCAGTTTTCATTCCAATCCCCAAGAAAGGCAATGCCAAAGAATGCTCAAACTACCGCACAATTGCACTCATCTCACACACTAGCAAAATAATGCTCAAAATCCTCCAAGCCAGACTTCAACAGTATGTGACCCATGAACTTCTGGATGTTCAAGCTGGATTTAGAAAAGGCAGAGGAACCAGAGATCAAATTGCCAACATCTGCTGGATCATCAAAAAAGCAAGAGAGTTCCAGAAAAACATCAGCTTCTGCTTTATTGCCTAAGCCAAAGCCTTTGACTGTGTGGACCACAACAAACTGTGGAAAATCCTTAAAGAGATAGGAATACCAGACCACCTTACCTGCCTCCTGTGAAAACTATATGCAGGTCAAGAAGCAACAGTTAGAAGTGGACATGAAACAACAGACTGGTTCCAAATAGGCAAAGGAGTACGTCAAGGCTATATATTTTCACACTGCTTATTTAACTTATATGCAGGGTACATCATGTGAAATGCTGGGCTGTATGAAGCACAAGCTGGGATCAAGATTGCCAGGAGAAATATCAATAACCTCAGATATGCAGATGACACCACCCTTATGGCAGAAAGCAAAGAAGAACTAAAGAGCCTCTTTTTGCTGAGGGTGAGAAAGAGGAGAGTGAAAAATTTGGCTTAAAACTCAACATTCAGAAAACTAAGATCATGGCATCTGGTCTTATCACTTCATGGAAAATAGATGGGGAAACAGTGGAAACAGTGAGAGACTTTATTTTCTTAGGCTCCAAAATCACTGCAGATGATGACTGCAACCATGAAATTAAAAGACACTTGCTCCTTGGAAGAAAAGCTATGACCATCCTAGGCAGCATATTAAAAAGCAGAGACATTACTTTGCTGACAAAGGTCAATCTAGTCAAAGCTATGATTTCTCCAGTAGTCATGTATGGATGTGAGATTTGGACAATAAAGAAAGCTGAGCACCGAAGAATTGATGCTTTTGAACTGTGGTGTTGGAGAAGACTCTTGAGAGTCTCTTGGACTGCAAGAAGATCCAACCAGTCCATCCTAATGGAGATCAGTCCTGAATGTTCATCGGAAGGACTGATATTGAAGCTGAAACTCCAATACTTTGGCTACCTGATGAGAACTGATTCATTGGAAAAGACCCTGATGCTGAGCAAGATTGAAGGCAGGAGAAGGGGACAACAGAGGATGAATTGGTTGAATGGCGTCAGAGACTCGATGGACATGAGTTTGAGTATGTGATGGGAGTTGGTGATGAACAGGTAACCCTGGCGTGCTGTGGTCCATGGGGTCGCAAAGAATTATATATGACTGAGTGACTGAACTGAACTGAGCTGAAAATAGGTGACCAGTTCAAGTTCGATGCATGAAGCAGGGAACTCAAAGTCAGTACTCCGGGACAACACAGAGGGATAGGGTGGGGAAGGAAGAAGGAGGGGGGTTTGGGGTGGGGGGACATATGTACACCTGATTCTGATTCATGTCAATGTATGGCAAAAACCACCACAATGTTGTAAAATAACTAGCCTTCAATTAAAATAAATAAATTAATGTAAAATTTAAAAAAAGAAAAAATAGCAAAGGAAATTGATATTAATAATTCTTTTTAAAAATACATTTACGTAGACTTCTACAGAAAAGATCCTTGATTTTCAGTGTTTTAAAACATGAAAGAAGAACTTTGCAATGCAGGTTTTTATAGATGTTGAAGGATTTCTAGAGGCTTATTGGTTTTGGTCATGATTTCACACCGTGATTGCTCATCATCATGGCTGTCTATACCTGCCTTACTTTGGACATTTCACTCTGAAAAGTAAGCATGTTAGTTTGGCAGTTAAAAAAATTTTTTTTTTCCTTTGAGACTTTCTTATTACTAAGTATTTAGAAATGTGTTGTTTAGTTTCCAAGTGTTTAGAGATATTCCTGTTATCTTTCTGTTGTTGGTTTCTAGGTTGATTGAATTGTGGTTAGAAAACACACTCTGCATAATTTTATTTATTTAAAAAAATTTGAGGTTGATTTTATTGCCCAGAACATGGTCTATTTTTGTTTATGTTCCATGGGTGACTGAAAATAATGTGAGAACTTCCTTTATTCTTTTAAAGTATATCTGATGGTGACAAATTCTCTTAGCTTTCCTTAATTCTGTTGTTCAGTCATTCAGTCATGTCTGACTCTTTCAGACCCCATGGACCGCAGCATGCCAGGCTTTTCTGTCCTTCACCATCTCCTAGAGCCTGCTCAAACTAATGTCCATTGAGTTGGTGATGCCATCCAACTGTCTCGTCCTCTGTCTTTCCCTTCTCCTCCTGCCTTCAATCTTTCCCAGCAGCAGGGTCTTTTCCAGAGTCAGCTCTTCTCATCAGGTGGCCAAAGTATTGGAGCTTCAGCTTCAACATCAGTCCTTCCAGTGAATATTTAGGACTGATTTCTTTTAGGAGGGACTGGTTTGATCTCCTTGCAGTCCAAGAGACTCTCAAGAGCCTTGTCCAACTCCACAGTTAAAAAGTATCAATTCTTTGGCACTCAGCCTTCTGTATGGTCCAACTCTCACATCCATACATGACTACTGGAAAAACCATAGCTTTGACTATGCAGACCTTTGTTGGCAAAGTAATGTCTCTGCTTTTTAATATGCTGTCTAGGTTTGTCATAGTTTTTTTCTTCCCCCAAGGAGCCAGTGTCTTTTAATTTCATGACTGCAGTCACCATCTGCAGTGATTTTGGAGCCCAAGAAAATAAAGTTTGAGAATGGCTAAATTTTTTTATTTCTGAAGGATATTTTCATTGCGTACAGAATTCTGGCTTGACAGTTAATTCCCTTCAGTATTTGAAAAACACTGGACCACTTCCTTTTAACCTCCATGATTTCTAATAAGAAATCTACTGTCATTAGAATTCTTTACCCCCTATGGTTAAGGTGGTGTTTTTTCCTTTCATTTTTTAGTATATATATATATTTTTTTGTCTTTCAGAAGTTCGACTCTGATGTATCTTGGCACAGATTTCTTTGGGTTTATCCTGTTGGGTTCACTGAGTTTCTTGAATCTGTAGGTTTATATTTATTGCCAAATTCGAGAAATTCAGCCATTATTTATTTAATTCTTTCTCAGTTTCACCCCTTTTTTTTCTTGTGAGACTCCAATGGCATGAATGTTATATATTTTTTTTTAATAGTCCACAGGTCTCTGTTGCTCCATTCATTTTTTTTTTTCCAGTGTATTTTCTTTCTGTTTTTCAGATTGAGTAGTTTCTGTTATTCTATCCTAAGTTCACTGTTTCTTTCCTTTGGCCCCTCTATTCTGTTGTTGAGCCCATTCACTGAGTTTTTCGTTTCACTTATTGTATTTTTCAATTTAATATTTCCATTTCATTCTTCCTTAAATTTTCTATTTCTTTGATGAAGGTTTCTATTTTTTTCATTTATTTCAAATACATTCATAATTGCTCACTGAAGCATTTTTAAAATCAGGCCTGTTTAAAAATATTTGTCAGATTAAGTCTATTATCTGTCATTTTGGTATTAGCATCTGTTGATTGTCTTTTAAAATTCAAATTGAGATTTTCCTGGACTTTACTTTGATAAATGATTTTTGACTAAAACCTAGACATTTTGGGTATTACAATATTCTGGGTCTTATTTAAACCTTCTGATTTAGGTGACATACTCTAACACCACTTTGATTGGAGGAAGGGGGTCATCTCTTTATTAAGCCCTGGTGAAGTTAGAAGTAGAGGTTTCCCACTCACCTTCCACTGACACTTAAGGACAAGAGGGGTTCTTACTGCTGGATGTGGGTGGGAATTCCAGCTCTCCGTGTGACTTCTACTGATGCCACAGGGGTTGGAGTGGCCTTGTTACTGCTTGACAGTGGTCAAAGCCTTGCCTCTCCACTAGGCCTCCTCCAATACCATCCTAGTAGGGGGAAGTGGTGCCCCATTACTACAGGTGGAAGTCCGGACTCCCTGCTTTATCTTTACCAGCATGAATGGATACGTTCAAAGCTTTTTCTGTGGTGTTGGCTGGAGCAGAGTTGCTATTGTTGAAAGTTTTCTTTCTTGCTAGACTTCTCCTTTCCTGGTCCTTTGGCTAGAGACAGCAGGACTTGTTTGTTTGTTTTTGTGTTATTGTTGCTTAGAAGTTTTCTCTGTGCCCTTTGGCATTCTGTGTGTCCAGCTCTAAGTCTGGGATATAGAAAATAATAAGGAAAGCCAGAGAATTTGCCATCATGTTGTTTCTTGGGTCCCAGCGCCCTTAGTGGTTTGCCTTCTTTCCACCTTTCAGAGTCTTATGTTTGATTTATTTATAAGAGCTAGGGTTTTAGTTGTGCTTATGAGTAGGAATAGGGAAAAGTAATTCTCCACTTTTTTGGAAGCCAAAGTCCTTAATAGTCAGACTATAGTCTTTATAGTCCTTATAGTCAGACTATTTAGTCTTTTTAATCCTGTCCCTCCAAAAGTGGGTATAAATAGCCATCAAAATTGAATCTGAATGAAGATTGCTGATTTTGAGTTCTTTGAGACACCGTGTGGCAGTATTTTTTAGGAGTAAACCTCATGCCCTGGATTTTCCAGAAAAGTCTGGGTTTCAAGTAATTTCATTGTTTTAAAATAAAAGCATTTCATCAACTGCAGATATGATTTTTTATGAAAATAAATTCACAAATACGAGGAAAACCTCCTGTATCTGACTTCAGGTCCCATTTGTATATTGAACATGAGATTATCTTGTCATGAGATAATAGTTAAGCCACCGGTGACCAATATTTATTTTGATGTACTCTTTGATTTTGCTAGTGGTAAAGAACCTGCCTGTCAATGCAGGAGACATAAGAGACTCAGGTTCAGTCCTTAGGTTGGGAAGAGCCCCTGGAGGAGGAAATGGAAACCCACTCCAGTTTTCTTGCCTAGAGAATCCCATGGACAGAAGAGCCTGGAGGGCTACAGTCCATGGGGTTGCAAAGTGTTGGATACAACTGAAGCAACTTAGGAGAAGGCAATGGCACACCACTCCAGTACTCTTGCCTGGAAAATCCCACGGATGGAGGAACCTGGGAGGCTGCAGTCCATGGGGTTGCTAGGAGTCAGACACGACTGAGCGACTTCACTTTTTCTTTTCCCTTTCATGATTGGAGAAGGAAATGGCAACCCACTCCAGTGTTCTTGCCTAGAGAATCCCAGGGATGGGGGAGCCTGGTGGGCTGCCGTCTATGGGGTCACACAGAGTCAGACACGACTGAAGTGACTTAGCAGCAGTAGAAGCAACTTAGCACAGCACAGCACTCTTTTGCTAAGTATTTGGATGATAGTTAGAGAGTAATGACAATGACAACAATAATAAAAGTGAACATTTACAGAATATTTTACTATAAGCCAGGCACTGTGATAAGCTTTTTGTTCATTGTCTCATATAAAACCCACTACTGGCCTATTCAGAAGATAATAATACTTCTTCCAGTTTGCAGATGAGTAAACAGAGGCTTAATGAGGTCAAGTATCTTACTTAAGGTCATACATCCAGCAAATGGAGGGAGCTAATTCTGTCTGACATCCTTGCTCTTGCTGTAGACCAGCACAGATAGAAACAATGAGAGGCATACATATAATTTAAGATGCTCTAGTAGCTACACTGAAAAAGTGAAAAGAAACATGTAAAATTATTTTTAATAATATATTCATTTCAACCCACTATAGCCAAAATATTATCCTTTCAACATACAATTGATTATTAATGAGACATTTTACTTTCTTTTTTATATTGTCTTGAAAATTCAGTGTATATCTAGCACTTACAGACATCAGTTTGGAGACCAAATTTACATTGAAAATATCTGATATACATTTAGATTTCAGAAAATTTATAGTTGGAAAAAGTAGATTCATATAATGAAGTTGTTCCAGACATACTCAGGGGACTTCCCTGGTGATCCAGTGGTTAAGACTCTATACTCCCAATGCAGGGGGCCTGGTTTAATCCTTGGTCAGGGAACAAGATCCTACATGCCTCAACTAAGACCTGATGCCGCCAAATAAATAAAAAAATATTAAAACAGAAACAAGCATACTCAGAAATTCATCAATAACTAATTTTGTATAAATATTAAAGTTAATATTTAAATAAGTTAAGATCAAATGCAATTAAAAACTGAGTTTCTTAGTCAGTGTAGCCATACTTCAAGCGCTTAACAGTCATGAGTGAGCTTTATAATCACTCTATTACCCTGCCTGAATTCAGTTTTCTATTGAAGGCTGAATCTCAAGGAGAACAAAACCTAAGCCATAGCCAGAAAGAGGGAGAAAATTCATGGAAGTAAAGGAAAGGATCAGCCAAGGGTCAAGAGAAAAAACTTTCCTTTTGGCTGCTGTTGAAATTACAGTAAGTTCTAAAGTCTTTGGTAACCAGGAGAGGAAGTAAAAGTGTTTCCTCCATTTCTGAGAACGTGTCACATGTGCATTCTATTAAACCTGACTTTTCAAAGAGAGCTGCTGTGTCTTGCCCTGTGAAGGATTAAAACCAAATGAAAATGGCGTTCAGCTCCAACACAGTAGTTCTCAGTCGAACACATCCACAAAGTCCTGAGCTGTGTCCCTATAGTGGTTAGTCACACAGTAACGTATACCAGTCAAATTTGAATGCTCCACCACAAATACCAGAATGGAAAAATTCTCAGACTTTTTCTTATTATAGTTGTTCATGGAGGTTTCGTGGTTATGAAACTTGTCTAAATGGCAGAAATATCTTGGTGCCAAGCAGTAGTTTCTGACCTATTTAAAGTTAAACTCATTTCACAATAATATATATTTTCACAAAACTTCTTAGGAATTAAAAAAAAATGTATTATTTTTGCAAAGTAACTAGAAAGCAAAGAAGTTATCTTTTTAAAAAAAATCAATATGAGTGGTATATTACTAAAGATTATATAAAATGAAATATATTTTAATATGTCCTGTAATAGTACTATAATACATATAGGGAACAGTTTAACTATTCACTATTTAGCAAATAGACATATGCTGTTTAATTTACTCTTAGTAAATAATAAAAAACCATGGCTTGACAAATGAATATAAAAATATCATTATGTCTTGCTCGCTTTGGAGACTGGATGTGTATTAAAATGCAGATTGAAATTTAACTGTATTAAATCACCAAGAATAACGACATTCACAATCTCATGGTTGAAATTCTTGCATTTTGTGTGTAAAATTATCACTTTCATGTGATTATTTTTTGAGTTCTGTTTCTATAAGAAGAGATGGGGGAGGAATCCTTCACTGTATGGCAAATACATGTCTACATATTTGCAGAGATTGAGAGAGGGGAATTTAGAGCTAGATGGTCTGGGTTTGAGTATGACTCTGACACTTACCAGTTTGGGAACTTTGGGAACTTATTTAAATTCTCTATGCCTTATTTTTGTTCTCTAAAAAATGGCCTTAATCATTATACAGACCTCACAGGGGCTGTTGTGAAGATTAAATGAGTACATGTGTATAGGGGGCTTAGAACAATCATGGCCCACAGGAAGATCTCAGTAAATGTTCAGTTCAGTTCAGTTCAGTCGCTCAGTCATGTCCAACTCTTTGTGACCCAATGAATTGAAGCACACCAGGCCTCCCTGTCCATTACCAACTCCCGGAGTTCACTCAGACTCACGTCCATTGAGTCAGTGATGCCATCCAGCCATCTCATCCGCTGTCGTCCCCTTCTCCTCCTGCCCCCAATCCCTCCCAGCATCAGAGTCTTTTCCAATGAGTCAACTCTTCGCATATTAGCTATCATTTATTTCCCCCTGGGTGTTTCACTCAATGTGTCCGAAGCCAAACTTATTAGTTTCCATTCTACACTTGTTCTTCATGCACTTTCCATATAAATTGGCCAAGTACTTTGTCACCCTAAAAGTCTATGATTTAGTTTTTCTTCTGCTTAGACTCCTTATCTAATCACTAGCCAAGTGCTGTCTGTTTAAATTCTGATTTCTCCAAGTCATTTGCTCTCTTCTCCTCCCTAGGACCATAGACTCTAACTGTTTGTGTGTGTGTGTCATTTCTTGTCTCCCTAAATTAATTTTCCATATAGCAGAGCATCTATTAATAACTATAACCTAAGTCTGAGTAAAGTCCTTTCTCATCGGTGAGTCTCCATTGCTTACAAGCATGGAAGAAATCCAAGTTCCTTAGCATGGAATGAATTTAAGGTCCTATGTGATCTGTTCCTGCCTACTTCTCATTCGTTTATTCAACAATATTTATTGAGTACTTGCTACATATTAGCCTAAATCTTGCCTCTCTGCTGCTGCTGCTCCTGATACTTTTATTGAATATCATGCTGCTTACTGTTTCTTGAACTTATATGCTGTTTCTTGTCTCTCTGGGATGGCTTACATATTATTCTCTGCCTGGAATGCCCTTCCCTAGAGTTACTGAATGTCAGTGCCAGGGTTCAGACTCATGCTTCCCAGCTCTTCACCCAGTTCTCCCTGTCTGCCACACTACAGTTCAGGACCACGCAGCTGTCCTATATTAACTGGGAGGTGGATAGTAGACTCTCAACAGATGCTTCCTGAAACAGTGAGTGTCGTCCACAATGGTAACCAGATGAGTGAATAACCAGGGTACTTTTACCAGTTCTAATGGAAGCTATTGCATATCATGTTCTCACTTCTCTTTCTGTTAGTGAGTTTTAGCTTAAATCTCAGAAAGCCCTAAAACTTATGTGGTCTTTATTGTGAAAGACAGGAGGAGAGATGCCATGTCTGATATTGATCTAATACACAGGTCTGGACCATGGGGCTAAGATCCCTGATGTAAACTCTAACTTTCGATCCATATTTGATTGAAATTGGAAAGGATAAGAACAAACTTCTGGATGGTCAACTCCCTATCTTCTCTTTCCCTGAGGCTGCTTAGCTTACGCACACTTTAGCTTAGGCTGCTGCTGCTAAATCGCTTCAGTCGTGTCCGACTCTGTGTGACCCCATAGACAGCAGCCCACCAGGCTCCCCCGTCCCTGGGATTCTCCAGGCAAGAACACTGAAGTGGGTTGCCATTTCCTCCTCCAATGCATGAAAGTGAAAAGTGAAAGTGAAGTCACTCAGTCGTGTGACTGAGTGTGAGTGAAGTCACTCACTCAGACTCTTTGCGACCCCATGGACTGCAGCCTACCAGGCTTCTCTGTCCATGGGATTTTCCAGGCAAGAGTACTGGAATGGGGTGCCATTGCCGTCTTAGGCTAGTTCATATGTTTATGAACATAGTGTTTGTATGTTTGATCCAATCAGCAAGCCTTCATTCAGTGTCCTGTTTTGAACCAAGATTTTTCTAGAAGTACCTATAGGCCCCAAGTTTATAATCTTTTTCTTTATCCCCTAAAGATTTCACCCATAGGATGTGGTTTGTTTCTTTTTTCTCTTGGGTCCCATCTTTGTATTGCACTGAATTCTGGCCACTTATTGTCTTATCCCTACTCCTGCCCTTCCATCCTTCAGGCTGATTTACAAGTCTAAAGAGGCATCTAACTCTCTCCCTCCTCCTCCCTTCATAGCTGAGTATAGGAACTATCTCTAGAGAACCCAGGCACAGACGGTGTATGTTTGGGGGGTGATGGTTGTAAGAGTATTGGAATAGAATTTAGAGGCTTTATTTAGAAGTTAATTTGACCAAATCTTAAGATGGAGCATGCTGGGACCACAGAGAGAAACAGGAATGAACAGGGCATAGAATAAATTCCGTAAGCATTTTTAAAATCCCCTAAGGATTAGTTTGGATATGAGACTAGGGAAAAAAATCAGACCAGTCCTGGCTTATAAGAAGAATATATCATGTATGCCATCCAGCTGCTTTGCAAAGATTTTGCTTGGGAAACAATGCTGGATGTAAGAGGCAGTGAATTGCAATTTGCAGGGTATCACTGTCTTTTCTAGAACAATTACTCTATTGTCTCTTGCCTCATCCTCAAAAGCCACCTGTGACACTGACAGAGCGAAGTTGAAAGTACAAAAAGTTTCATTATTTTAATTCTTTTGTTTCTGAAAATGATTATTTTACATCTGGATTCTTCCTAGTTTATAGAGGAAAAGGAGATTCTAAGAAAAGCTTTGAGCTGTTTTGGCTTTTCCCCCAAAGCTGTCTTAGTTGAAGTGGAAAGATAATAGCGCTGGTGCCGAGTGGCGTTGAGAGACTCTGGATTATCATTAGCTCCAACTCCTTCCCTGTCTCCTCCCACTCCCCTCTCCCTGTGTTCCTCTCTCTTCCGCATCTTGATTCCTTCTCCAGGGCCTGAGTTTTGACCCTAGGTGTCTTGAAGCCACTCGTGGGAATAGGGACACAAGCATAAAAACTCTCTTCCTGGGCTGTCTAAGAAGAGGTGGCAAGAATACACAGAAGAACTATACAAAAAAGATCTTAATGACCCAGATAACCATGATGGTGTGATTACTCACTGAGAGCCAGACATCTTGGAATGTGAACTCAACATAGCCTTAGAAAGCATCACTATGAACAAAGCAACTAGTGGAACTGATGAAATGCCAACTGAATTATTTCAAATGCTAAAAGATGATGCTTTTAAAGTCCTGCACAAAATATGCCAGCAAATTTGGAAAAGTCAGCAGTGGCCATAGGACTGGAAAACGTGTTTTCATTCCAGTCCCAAAGAAGTCAATGCCAAAGAATGTTCAAACTACCACACAATTGCACTCATTTCACAAGCTAGCAAAGTAATGCTAAAAATTCTCCAAGCTAGGCTTCAACAGTACATGAACTGAGAATTTCCAGATGTTCAACCTGGATTTAGAAAAGGCAGAGGCATCAGAAATCAAATGCCAACATCCATTGGATCATAGAAAAAGCAAGAGAGTTCCATAAAAACATCTACATCTGCTACATTGACTATGCTAAAGCCTTTGACTGTGTGGATCACAACAAACTGTGGAAAATTCTGAAAGAGATGGGAATACCAGACCACCATACCTGCCTCCTGTGAAACCTGTATGCAGATCAAGAAGCAACAATTAGAACCAGACATAGAACAGCTGTTGCTGCTGCCGCTAAGTCGCTTCAGTTGTGTCGACTCTGTGCGACTCTATAGACGGCAGCCCACCAGGCTTCCCCGTTCCCTGGGATTCTCCAGGCAAGAACACCAGAGTGGGTTGCCATTTCCCTCTCCAATGCATGAAAATGAAAAGTGAAAGTGAAGTCACTCAGTCGTGTCTGACCCTTAGCGACCCCATGGACTGCAGCCTACCAGGCTCCTCCATCCATGGGATTTTCCAGGCAAGAGTACTGGAGTGGGGTGCCATTGCCTTCTCCGACATAGAACAGCGGACTGATCCAAATTGGGAAAGGAGTACGTCAAGGCTATATATTGTCACACTGCTTATTTAACTGATATGCAGACAACATCATGTGAAATGCCAGGCTGGAGAAGCACAGGCTGGAATCAAGAATGCTGGGAGAAATGTCAATAATCTCAGACATGCAGATGACATCACTTTTATGGCAGAAAGTGAGAAGGAACTAAAGAGCCTCTTAATGAAGGTGAAAGGGGAGAGTGAAAAAACTGTCTTAAAACTCAACATTCAAAAAATGAAGATTGTGGCATCTGGTCCCATCACTTCATTGCCAATAGATGGGGAAATAATGGAAGCAGTGACAGACTTTATTTTCTCAGGCTCCAAAATCACTGCAGATGGTGACTGCAGCCATGAAATTAAAAGACACTTGCTCCTTGGAAGAAAAGCTATGACAAACCTAGACAAGGTATTAAAAAGCAAAGACATTACTTTGCTGACAAAGGTCTGTATAGTCAAAGCTGTGGTTTTTCTACTAATCACATATGGATGTGAGAGTTGGACCATAAAGAAGGCTGAGTGCTGAAAATTGATGCTTTCGAACTGTGGTGTTGGAGAATACTCATGAGAGTCCCTCGAACTGCAAGGAGATCAAACCAGTCAATCCCAAAGGAAATCAGTCCTGAATATTCATTGGCAGGACTGATGCTGAAGCTGAAGCTCCAAAACTTTGGCCACCTGATGCGAAGAAGTGACTCATTTGAAAAGCCCCTGAAACTGGGAAAGATTGAGGGCAGGAGGAGAAGGGGATGACAGAGGATGAGATGCTTGGATGGCATCACTGACTCAATGGACATGGGTTTGAGTTGACTCTGGGAGTTGGTGATGGACAGAGAAGCCTGGCATGCTGTAGTCCATGGGGTTACAAAGAATTGGACACAACTGAGTGACTGAACAACAGCAGGCTGTCTAAGGTTGTTAAAGCCCCAGCCTGAATCCCTACTGGATCCCTAGACCACCTTCCTGGCATCTTGGGACCTTAGTAGTTCTCTGCTTAGGCTGGCCCAGCCTTTCTCAAGCTTCAGTCATTTCAAATCCTCTTCACAATTTTGATATATCCAAATTTGGAAAACTCAGCAGTGGCCACAAGACTGGAAAAGGTCAGTTTTCATTCCAGTCCCAAAGAAAGGCAATGCCAAAGAATGCTCACACTACCACACAATTGCACTCATCTCACACGCTAGTAAAGTAATGCTCAAAATTCTCCAAGCCAGGCTTCAACAGTATGTGAACCGTGAACTTCCAGATGTTCAAGCTGGATTTAGAAAAGGCAGAGGAACCAGAGATCAAATTGCCAACATCCGCTGGATCATCAAAAAAGCAAGAGAGTTCCAGAAAAACATCTATTTCTGCTTTATTGACTATGCCAAAGCCTTTGACAGTGTGGATCACAAAAAACTGTGGAAAATCCTGAAAGATATGGGAATACCAGACCACCTGACCTGCCCCTTGAGAAACCTGTATGCAGGTCAGGAAGCAACAGTTAGAACTGGACATGGAACAACAGACTGGTTCCAAATAGGAAAAGGAGTTTGTCAAGGCTGTATATTGTCACCCTGCTTATTTAACTTATATGCAGAGTACATCATGAGAAATGCTGGGCTGGAAGAAGCACAAGCTGGAATCAAGATTGCTGAGAGAAATATCAATAACCTCAGATATGCAGATGCTGCTGCTGCTGCTGCTAAGTCGCTTCAGTCATGTCAACTCTGTGCGACCCCATAGACGGCAGCCCACCAGGCCCCCCAATGCATGGGATTCTCCAGGCAAGAACTGTGGAGTGGGTTGCCATTTCCTTCTCCAATGCATGAAAGTGAAAAGTGAAAGTGAAGTCGCTCAGTCATGTCTGACTCTTCGTGACCACATGGACTGCAGCTTACCAGGCTCCTCCATCCATGGGATTTTCCAGGCAAGAGTACTGGAGTGGGGTGCCATTGCCTTCTCTGATAAAGAAAACTGAACACTGAAGAATTAATGCTTTTGAATTGTAGTGGAGAAGACTCTTGAGAGTCCCTTGGACTGCAAGGAGATCCAACCATCCATCCTAAAGGAGATCAGTCCTGGGTGTTCATTGGAAGGCCTGATGTTGAAGCTGAAACTCCAATACTTTGGCCACCTGATGTGAAGAACTGACTCATTTGAAAAGACCCTGATGCTGGGAAAGATTGAGGGCAGGAGGAGAACGGGACGACGGAGGATGAGATGGTTTGATGGCATGAGTTTGAGTAAACTCCGGGAGTTGGTGATGGACAGAGAAGCCTGGTGTGCTGCCGTCCATGGGGTCACAAAGAGTCAGACACGATTGAGCGACTGAACCGAACTGAACTGAAGTAGTATTCATACTATCAATTCCTTCATAGTTTAAATTTGACTCATTTTAAAAAGTTTAAATAAACTTATGTCTAAAAGAAATATAATTCATCACTATAGTGGAAAACCACTATCATTAACATAAGTGGAAGATAACTACTAGAGTTGACTGTTTGTGTCCCGCCACAAATTCATAGGTTGAAATCCTAAAGCCGAATGGGTTGGTATTATGAGGTGCAGCTTTGGGGAGGTGATCAGGTCATGAGGGTGGCGCTATCACGATTGGGATTAATGTCTGAGTGCTCTCGTGTCCCTTGCCACCATGTGAGGGTTCAGTGAGCACCCTGCAACTCAGAAGAAGGCCCTCACTTGACCATGCTGGTGCCTTGATCTCAGACTCCAGCCTCCAGAAAGTTTGTTAGAAATAAATTTCTGTCATTTATAAGTTAACTAGTCCATCATATTTTGTAATAACAGCCTGAAAGGACTAAGACGGTAACCTTACCAATGAATGCAATCAGAGCATGGTAACTAATGTCTAGTCATATGGCGTCTAGTATTATTTCTCAGGTTACCTGTGTTTAAGTGCTGCATTTTGGAAAATCCCATGTGGGGACTCTCCAGTTTGCTCTCTGATCACTGAGATGGATCTAAGGTGACTTTCTCTCACCACTACAAGGACCTTGGCTCCCTGTCCATTCTGTGGAGGACCTTCACCAATACTATTTCCTGGACAATGTCTACATTTCTAACATCCATCTCTTAAGAGTTTTCCTTAGAATCAGTGAGACAATGTCCGTAAAGGGCCTTGCACATGTCTAATAATAGGATACCCTCAGGAAATGTTCATTCCTTGATCTAGTGCTCCCACTGGGTCAAGGAATAAAATTTGAATGACAGGCCTTCTTGCCTTTGCGTTTAGCAATCTGCTAAACTGGGTTATTTGATCCTAAGAATGGCCACCCTCCCTTCCCATTTTTTTGACTTTCCTAGAGTGTCCCACGGAGAGGGCAATGGCACCCCACTCCAGTACTCTTGCCTGGAAAATCCCATGGACGGAGGAGCCTGGTGGGCTACAGTCCATGGGGTTGCTAAGAGTTGGACACAACTGAGCGACGTCACTTTCACTTTTCACTTTCATGCATTGGAGAAGGAAATGGCAACCCACTCCAGTGTTCTTGCCTGGAGAATCCCAGGGACGGTGGAGCCTGGTGGGCTGCCATCTATGGGGTCACACAGAGCCGGACACAACTGAAATGATGCAGCAGCAGCAGCAGAGTACCCCAATCACCAATAGTAGAACTAGAGTTCAAACCTATGTCTGCACAGTACCAGAGTCTGTACATTTAATAATTACGTTGCACTGATTAAAAAAAAAATCAACCCTATCGAGATCTGTTTTACATATGATAGAGTGTAACCACTCAAACGTACACTTTAATACATTTTGACCACTTTATATGCCTGTATAATCACCAAGCATAATTTAGGTTTCAACCCCCAAAGTTCCCGTGAGCCTCTTCCTGTAAATTACCCTTTTCAGCATCCCCAAGTTTCTGTGTTGTTATTATTGTCCATTCCTTTTCATTGCTGAGTAGTGTGTCCATACAGAGGGACAGTTTTTTCTTACCCATTGCCTGCTAATGGAACATTTATCTTCACAGTATCTCAGTCCTGTCCTTTTCTCTTCATCTCTGCTAATCAATATAGCCTAAAGAACCAGGATCTCTGGTCAGGACGACTATTATCACCTCTTAAGTTCATTTCCCAGCCTCCTCCTTACCCACCTCCAACTTATTCTTCGGTCTGTGGGCAGAGTGATCTTTAGAGGTGCCATTCTGATCAAGAATCATCAACTTACCCTAAAACTCTTCATCCCAGCATAAAGATCAAAATCTGCACTTTTGTGTGGCAAGGTCTGCTATGGCCAGCTCCTTCCTACTCGTCCTACGTGTCTCATGACTGTTTCGCCAGTGCTTGTCCCCTAGCATCTCTGATCTTCTGTAGATCCCTCCCATGTGTGAGCAGCTCACCGTCTGAAAGCCTCAAGGCTTTTGGAATGCAGTTTCCCTCATCTGAAATGCACCCCCCGCTCCCCCACATCCTCTCGGTCACTCTCTGCTCTGCCAGTTGTTGCAGGCTAGTCTCCACCCAACTTTCACTCAAATCTCATTTAGGGAATACTTTTTAACCCTCCTTGTCAGCTCATTAGTTTTCTCAAAGAATTGTTTGCTTTTTCCCTTCAGGGCATGTTTCTCTGTTTGCAATTTTACCTTCTCTGCTGGGATTGCAGTATGATTAGTTTTTGTTTCACTGTACTCAGAGATCTGGCTGGGCAGAGTCCATGTCTTTTACATCCTATTGGCCCACAGCACATTGCTCAGTGCTTGGCACATAATAGACACCCAGTAAATACTGTGTGGATCACAATAAACTGTGGAAAATTCTGAAAGAGAGGGAATACCAGACCACCTGATCTGCCTCTTCAGAAATCTGTACGCAGGTCAGGAAGCAACAGTTAGAACTGGACATGGAACAACAGACTGGTTCCAAATAGGAAAAGGAGTACATCAAGGCTGTATATTGTCACCCTGCTTATTCAACTTATATGCAGAGTACATCATGAGAAATACTGGGCTGGAAGAAGCACAAGCTGGAATCAAGATTGCCGGGAGAAACATCAATAACCTCAGATATGCAGATGACACCACCCTTATGGCAGAAAGTGAAGAGAAACTAAAAAGCCTCTTGATGAAAGTGAAAGTGGAGAGTGAAAAAGTTGGCTTAAAGCTCAACATTCAGAAAATGAAGATCATGGCATCCGGTCCCATCACTTCATGGGAAATAGATGGGGAAACAGTGGAAACAGTGTCAGACCTTATTTTTTGGGCTCCCAAATCACTGCAGATGGTGACTGCAGCCATGGAATTAAAAGATGCTTACTCCTTGGAAGGTAAGTTATGACCAACCTAGATAGCATATTCAAAAGTAGAGACATTACTTTGCCAACAAAGGTTCGTCTAGTCAAGGCTATGGTTTTTCCAGTGGTCATGTATGGATGTGAGAGTTGGACTGTGAAGAAGGCTGAGTGCCAAAGAATTGATGCTTTTGAACTGTGGTGTTGGAGAAGACTCTTGAGAGTCCCTTGGACTGCAAGGAGATCCAACCAGTCCATTCTGAAGGAGATCAGCCCTGGGACTTCTTTGGAAGGAATGATGCTGAAGCTGAAACTCCAGTACTTTGGCCACCTCATGCGAAGAGTTGACTCATTGGAAAAGACTCTGATGCTTGGGGGGATTGGGGGCAGGAGGAGAAAGGGACGACAGAGGATGAGATCTGACTCAATGGACGTGAGTCTGAGTGAACTCTGGGAGTTGGTGATGGACAGGGAGGCCTGGCGTGCTGCGGTTCATGGGGTCGAAAAGAGTCGGACATGACTGAGCGACTGAACTGAACTGAACTGAACTGAAATAGAAGTTAAAAGAGTGAATGAATGAATTGACCCTTCGTGTTCTCCAGGAACACTTCTTATTGCTATAAGGAGACAAACTTGTTGCCTCAGAAAGGGGATTACATTATTGGAGAATTATTTTATGTTAGACGGGTGATTATCTTACTGTTGGTATTTAGGAAAAATAAGGATGTATCTACCTATGAGCTTTGAATTTTGAAAAGGAGATTTTCTTCTAAGAGAGCTAAAGTGTGAAACAAACATCAAAGAAATCAGATTACACATCTAGGTAAATTACCTGAAAGGATGGGATGGCTTCTAGGCCCTTAAAACTTGTAACAGCATTGTTGTTATTCACAGAGCTGAAGAGTCCTTCAGAAATGGGTTAATTAGCCTCAGACAAAGGGGAACCCTGTCAGGGAAAGGTTATCTCCAGAGGCACGGACTGGCCCCACCTGACCTCAGTAGGAACTCTTCAATTCATATTCCTCTGGAGCTGGCTGGGTCTGCCTTCTTTCTGGTTTTATACTCAGTGAGCAGCCTTCTAGTTACAACCTGGTTTCCCATGCAAATTGGTTCACAGGAAGTGAGCATTGCCATCAACTAGTCTAGTCTCTGGAGAAGGCAATGGCACCCCACTCCAGTACTCTTGCCTGGAAAATTCCACGGATGGAGGAGCCTGGAGGGCTACAGTCCATGGGGTTGCTAAGAGTCAGACACGACTGAGCGACTTCCCTTTCACTTTTCACTTTCATGCATTGGAGAAGGAAATGGCAACCCACTCCAGTGTTCTTGCCTGGAGAATCCCAGGGATGGGGGAGCCTTGTGGGCTGCCATCTATGGGGTCGCACAGAGTTGGACACGACTGAAGCGACTTAGCAGTAGCAGCAGCAGGAGCAGTCTAGTCTCTGGCCTGCTTGGTGTGCTGTATCTCTTTGACCGTTTGAGATTCTGGTTTTGTACAAGGATCTTGGCCACGAGCTTGGTTAGGGGAGTCTGTCCCTAAGAGTTGGCTGTGTTCTATGCTCAGTGTTCAGTTTTGAGATGCCTGGCTGGTAGGCCAGAGCCTGGACAGTGAAGAATTCACCGTGAAAATGTCCTGCTGTGTGTGTGTTGGGGGACAGTTTGGGTTTCCCATTTTACAGATCTGTAAGCTGATTGTTACTGTAGAATATAGGTCTTCATTCAATGTGTATAAATTATTGATGTGGCCTGGATTTGTGACCAAGTATGCAAGAGAAAGGAAAAGATAGTAACTGACAGCTATTTCAATGTTTTCTATTGGAAATCTATAGTTGGAGCTCTGTGTTAAGTTTGGGCAAATCATACTTTTGAATACTAAAGGAAGAATTCACAGTGACCTCTCTGTCTATTATAGAAGGAGAAGTGACTGTCATGTATGAAATATTTATAAGTAACAGATATCACAGATTCATTCACTAGACTTGAACTGCTACGTCTTTAGCAAATAGACTTTTTGTGTCTGTTTCCTAAATGTATAAAATGGCAGTTGAGTATCTACTTTGTACCAAAATTGTTCTACATGCCTCATATTAGATCATTGATTTTCATAAGCAGCCTATGAGGAAGACACCATTGTATGGTGATCAGACAGAAGAGGAATTTGCCCAGCTAACAAATGGGAGAGACAGTTTCTAAAACCAAGCAGTGTGGTTCCAGAACCTATTCTTCTAAACACTTGACCACCCCTTATAATTAAGTGAGTTAATACACATAAAGCACTTTGACTAGTATCTGACTCACTTTAAGCTTCAATAACTGTTAGCTATGACTGTTTTCAATTTGTTTTTGTTGCCCAGTTTCTAGTCTAGGAAGAACTGGAATTGAAACTTTCTGTATCCAATTCCCACCCCCATTTCCATTATCCTTTGCGGGTGTTATCCCCTAAGGAGAACCAAAGTCAAAAACCTACTTTGGCTTGAATTACTCAATTTGAAACTGCCTGCATAACAAGATCACATGTTTTAAAACCTCCCATTCTTTCTTGATGATTTTACCTTACTTGTATGATTCGAAGTCTTTCCTCTCTGTACACTCTGGGAATTGCTCTACTGCTTTTAACCACATGAAAAGGTACCTGTTGCTAGCCTGTAGGGACTGTGTATTTTGAATTCTTGTGACAGCTTTGCCCAAATTTTAAGAATATTTACACACAATACATTTATTATCAACACCTAAGAAAATGGAAAAATTAAATGTGTTAGGAAAGGCAAGGTTTATAAGACTATTTACAGTCCTGGGAATCATATTCACTGCTAGTTGGAAGTCAGAAGTTTATAAGAGCACGGGAGATTCTTTTTTAAAATTATGTCCATGTTCTAAAAGCCAAAGAGAGGAATACGATTCTTCAGCTTAGAGCCGACAACTAAGATAGTTGTATCTATAACAATAAGCCAGGCACAGAATTAAATTTCCTCCAAAGGAATTATTGTCCTGAGCTCTTTAAAGTACAAACCATTTCCCATGGAAAGTAGGATTAGCACTTACAACCAGATTGAAAACCAGCTTTCAATTTTGTTGACCAGATATGTGAGGGTTTTCTGTGTATCATGCAAAATGATTTTCAGAGCATTGGTAGCACTGGAAATATAGAAATCTGCTTATCAATAATGATTTTTTTCTTCATCAATTAGTTGATTATCTAGGAACATTAGCAGCTACCCACCTTGTTTCAGTCTTGTTACCTGAACAATATCATTCTTTTTCATAGAAGTTTTATGTTTTACCAGGAAAAGTGAATTATTTTGACATTACTCTAATAAGGCATTTCTGTAAAATATTACTCTGTGTGCCTGAGGGTCACTTGAATTTTTTTGGTATTTTTTGGTGGGTTCTTAGGGATTTCTAACAAATCAGAATTAAAAAACCTTGGCTTTGGCATAGACTTGAATATCTAGAAATTTACTGTTAAAAATCACTAATGGAATGAAAAATTCAATACGAAATTCTATCCTAAGGTCCATGCCTAAAAAGAGCAGCCAATGGTTTTAGATGGTAAAGCTCATTTCTCTCTTCCCTCTGCTAATTGCTTTTGGCTTTTTATATTTGAAAATGCAATCAAGGTATCTGCTACCCTTCTAAAGATGTTAACAACACTTCAGTGTGAAGAATAATGGAGAATTTTATTTTAACACCTAAACAAAGTGAAGGAAACATTCCCTTTGCCCTCAGCCAACAAATGTTTTGCAGCTTCCTTTATTTACTTTCAGTAGATTATTCCAGTCCCTAGATTCCAAAGCAAACATTGGTTTGAGAACGAGAGCCAGGCTGGAAGTATCAGGCAATGATTTAAAACTTTCCATGGACTCTAGAGCCCTTTAGAAAAGCTTCCATTTGTTTATCTTAAAATCTCAGAGGAAGAACTGCTTTCACAGATTCATGATAAAAGAAGGAAAAGATCTATGAATTGTGATTCAAGTGTGTGTGTGTGTGTGTGTTCATTGGGAAACACACAGAAAAAAGAAAGTGTGGGCTTGGGACCTGGATTTGAGTCCCAGTGATATCACTCATTAGCCTATCTGAACCTTAATTCTCATCTGTTAAATATTTGCACTGTACATTTCTAAAACGTGAAATTTAAATCAACTATAAAAAGTCAGAATGGTGCCAGCATGTGTGCTAAGTCTCTTTAGTTGTGTCCGACTCTGTGTAATGCTATGGACTGTAAGCTGCCAGGCTCCTCTGTCCATGGGATTCTCCAGCCAAGAATACTGGAGCCAAGCACTTGTATAAATTACAAGTTGGGATAGCATTTGCCCGTTCTGAATACCTTTGTAGAATGATAAGAGGGTGCTGTGCAGAGATGTGGGTGACACCTGTTTTATGCTTTTACTGGAATCATAGGTTGTTTAAAGCCTTTGGTTTCTGAAAAATGGTCCTAGCAATGAAAACACAATGCATAAAAGATAGATCATGCTTTGATATTCCTGGCCAAGATAGAAGTACACGTATTAAAATGAGATGTATTTTAAATACAAGAAAATGCACAGATCTTGAATGAACAATTCCGTGAATTTTGACAAATGAATATGCTCATTTGGCAATATATCATTGCCAAATCAAGATATAGAACATTTCTCTTACCAGAAAGTTTTTTTGTGTCCTTTCTGGTTCATACTCTTTGCAGAGGCAACTATTCTTCTGATTTCTAACACTACAGATTAGCTCTGCCTTTTCTGAACTTTCTATACATGTAATAATAGAACATGTACTTTCTGTTTCAGTTTCTTTCACTCAGCTGAAAATTTCGAGATGTGTTCATGTTGTTTTGTATATCAGAAATCTGCTCTTTTTTATTGCTCAGTATTTCATGCATGTGTGGTCAGTTGCTTCAATCGTGTCCAACTCTTTGTGACCCTTTGGACTGTAGCCTGCCAGGCTCCTCTGTCCCTGGAATTTCCCAGGCAAGAATACTGGAGTGGTCTGCCATGCCCTCCTCTAGGGGATCTTCCCAACCCAGGGATCAAACCCGAGTCTCCTGCTTGGCAGGCAGATTCTTCACCCACTGAGCCACCTGGGAAGACTCGACAAGTATTATCCCATTATATATCATGCTTTTTTTGTCCTTTAAGAGAAAGGACATTTGGGCCTGCCACTTCCAGTTTGGATCTATTATGAATACATCTGCTGTGAACATTCTTGTATAACTCTATATGGTGACAAGTGTTTTCATTTCTCTTGGGTAAACACCAGTTTCCCATCGGCAACATATGAATGTTCTGATTGCTCCATATCTTCACCAACACTTGATAGTGTCAGTCTTTCTAAATTTAATCATACTGGATATGAAAATCTTTACCACTTGATTTAGGTGAAATGATTTGCAGCAGTTGTTTTAAACCTGAGTGTCTTGACACAGTGTTATTTCTGGATGGTTTATAAGGGATCATGAAGAATTTATTTTTTAGAAAACAGTTGTAATAGTTTAAGCACCTAAGCTTATAAATAGTTTTGCTTATACACTGAAGAAGATTCCAGGTCAAGGAGATATGTGTGTGTTCTGAAAGGGATAAATGAGATATAATTAATGCTATAGAAATTATATGTTACAGACTCTTAACTATGCTTTAAATCTAGCAATGGAAAGTTCTATATGTACCCTTAATACATGTAACAATTATAAATTACTGTAAGATGGATAAGAAATGTATAAAAACTCAATGGCTAGGAAGTAAAAAAATTGCGTAACCTAAAAACGCAGTGGATATTCTGTATTCAAGTAGCTCTGTCTACCTGTCCATTCATGCATCTGTCTATTCATTCAACAAATATTTATGGAGCGCCAACATATGCCAGTAATTGCTAAGTTCTGGGAATAAAAATGTGCCAAAAATGCAAGGAATTTTCTAGTCTAGTGGGGCTGACACACACATGGGTGATTATACAATGGTGGTCAGCACCTAAAGAGATCAAATTTAAGGTTATGATTCTTATAGCTATCACAGAGAACCCAAGGATAAACTAGTGACACTCTTTATTAATTTGTTCAACCACATTTGTTAAGCTCCCACTAGATGTTGGAGAATTTGTTGGTCACTGAAGAAGAACAAAAATGAGAAACAATTTCTGTCCAGTGGTTTTCAAGTGTTAGCATACACAAGAAAAAAAAAAAGAGAGGAAGCTTGTTAAAGTGCAGAATTTTCTGATTTAGTAGATTGGGTGACTAGGAATCTGAAGTTCTAAAAGAAAATATTGCTGTCTGTGATGTGTGGGCAGTGCCTTTGAAAAACATCCTATGGTTTATTGGAGAAGAATGGCATAAATCATTATATAATATTGTGAATAAGCAATACTGGAGATATGCACAAGGAGGGTAAATCCACTTCTACCTCCACGAAAACAAATCTCTTGTCATTGTGTATGTCTGGAGGTGACTGAGTAACCTTAATGCTACATGTACATGGTATCTGTAAGCAAGTGATGGCTGCCCTGCTGAATTCAGACTCAAGATGGCAACATCAACTATTACCTGAATTTCCGTGCTGCCCCATAAATTTTGGACTGGGCAGTCCCCATAACTGTGTGAGCCAATTCCTCAAAATAAAGCTTTCTAAATATATATTAAAAAAAATTGATCCAACGACACTGACTCTGCTTCTCGCTTCTCTATGGTAACAGTTGACTGGGGCTGATCCGCAGCTGCTCCACTTCCGCAGGGTATTCGTGTTTCTTGTCCCTCAGCTGGCACAGTTGCTCATGTATTTAATCTGCTTGACCTCTGAAAGCACTTGTGTTTTTGACCCCCAATCTAGAGAGACATAAAATTAAATCTTGTTGGTATTTCAAGGGCCAGGACAGATAAGGAGCTTTGGAGGTTCTAGCATTGGAAAGAATAGGGTGCCTATCTTCCATTCCCTATTTTCTCCTTTCCTCTATGTGATTAAAAATAAAAAAAAAATTTCAAGCTGCACCAAAGTGTAGGCCAGTCCAATAACTAAAGTTCAGATTTTTTTTACCCCCCTCAAGGTGATTTCCTGGGTGCCTTTTGTATAATAGTGAATTTTTTCCAAAGAAATGTTTTGGATGTTAGTGTGTTGTTGATGTCAGGCTGTGGACTTGGGCTGTCTCTAGAGACACTGGGCTGCCTCCAACCTGCAGCATTTCCTTTTGCCCAAGTTTCTCTGCACTCACACTACATCCCCATGTGTGCTCAGTCGTGTCCGATTCTTTGCGTCCCCATGGACTGAGCCCACCAGGCTCCTCTGTCCATGGGATTTTCCAGGCAAGAATACTGGAGTGGGTTGCCATTTCCTCCTCCAGGGGATCTTCCCGACTCAGGGATCGAACTCATGTCTCCTGTGTCTTCTGCACTGGCAAATGAATTCCTTACCACTGAGCCACCAGGGCTTTCCCTATGTCTCCAGTCTGGAGTGTAACCCCAACCCCAGCCTCTATGATGGCAGCTGGGACAATCCCTAACTAACTGTTTGGAGGTCTTCTCTTCTTGGGTCCCAGAGGCCAGCCTGCCCCTCTGCAGCACTGGAGTCCAGGTTTATGGCTGTAGAAATCAGTACATTTCCCTTGGGCAGAGGGGGCCAGGGCTCTGGATATTGTCTATTAGCTCAGGAGCTGAGATGGATAGGGGTGCAGTTGGGAGACAGAGTAACTCTGGTTGTGAGAGTGTCTCAAGGAGGCTTTCAATTTGGGTCATGCTTTGGGCTAGAGCCTTTGCACATATTATCTTATTGAATCTTCTTTATAATCCCACTCTCCAGATGAGGAAGCTGGTGCTGATGACCTCTCAGCAAATGGCCGAGTCTAGCTTTGAACCCAGATCTGTGTGACTTTGCTTTGGTCTCCGTGCTTTGTTTAGGGCACAGAACACAGGCAGTCACTCTTGCCCTGTGGAGACTGAATAGATCACAAGGAAGACTGCATGTGAGTAGGTTGTTCTTTCTAGCTTAGCACAATAGCTTTAGGGACCTGAGTCCTTTGGACTGTGATAAGGAAGAGGACATTTAAGGGCACCAGATAAGATTTCTGGGCTCTTCTTTCCTGCTCTGTCCTCTGAATTCTATGTGAGAAGCATTATCAGACTAAGTCTCCTTTCTGTTTTCATTTCAACCTGGATTCTTGTGGAAGGAAGCAAAAATACACAGTACTCTTTTTCTTGTTTCACTGTGAAAGGACATTTATAAAATTGTAAGCTGTAGGAGAGCAGACCCCAAGAACCAATCTGATAGTTGTTAGCATGGAAGTATGTTTGGGTACCTTTACTATCTGAAAGAATCCTCATGGAGTTGATTTTACAGTTGTGATAGACACAGGGCCCCAAATGAAGACTTCCTGAGCAGAGGAAAAAAGACAAAAGAGGTATACATGTGGATTGGGTGGCACTCTCCTAGGCTCGTGTTGGGAACTCCTTGGATATGGGTTGTCTGTTTACCTGTGTGTATTCTCTCTGAACTATAAATTCTCAAAGTTGAGGACTACTGTCTGCTTAATCTCTGTATCCCCTTCACTCAGCACAATGTCTGGTATTTACTAGGTGGCCATGGATGATTGCTGCACAAATGGATGTGTGAACAGAGGGATAAAAAGCAGAAAAAAAGGTGATAAACCACACAGTATTTAGCGGGTGTCTAGGTAGGCAGCTCTGGTGACAGTGGGCTCTGCAGTCAGACTACTATGGTTTCTACCCCGGCCTCACCTTCCTGCACTGCACAGCCTTGAACAACGTGCTCCGCCTCTGCAGTGTCCTGTTCTCATCTGTGAGATGCTGATAAGATGGATTGTGATGGTATTTATCTTACAAGATTATTATGAGGGTTAATGAATTATATGTGTCCTGGATTGGGCATGGCACTCTACCCCTATGATATTCAATCTAGATTTTTAAATAAAACTGTGAGGCTTGTATTGAGCTAAAGATCTTTTTCCTCTGGTTTTATTGAGATATAATTGATGTTCAGCACTGTATAGATTTAAGGTGTACAGCATAATGATTTAGCTTCACACATAATGAAATGATGACCACAATACATTTAGAGACCGTCCATCATTTCACATAGATACGAAGTAAAATAAATACTAAAAAAACTTTTCCCTTTGTGAGAACTTAAAATTTACTCTGACAAATTTCATATAAAACATAAATCAGTATTAGTTATACTAATCGTGTTATACATTACATCCTTAATTGTTTTATAACCAGAAGTTTGTACCTTTTGACCACCTTTATCTGATCCTTGCTTATTCAGGCATCACAGTTTCTTTTCCCAGTTCTCTAAAGAAGAGCTTTTGAACTGCTGTTATAATGCTTGTACATACCCCAATTTTATGTTTGCAGGTGTATCTGTTGCAGGAAGGGGGACCCCTTCCAGGGCCCGAAACTGGGCTCTTGTCTAACACTCGGAAATGAATTGTCCGAGGAGACACATCTGCTGACAAAGCAAGAGATTTTATTGGGAAACGGCACCCGGGTGGAGAGCAGTAGGGTAAGAGAACCCAGGAGAACTGCTCTGCCACGTGGCTCACAGTCTCGGGTTTTATGGTGATAGGATTACTTTCCGGGTTGTCTTTGGCCAATCATTCTAATTCAGAGTCTTTCCTGGTGGCGCACACATCGCTCAGCCAAGATGGATGCTAGCGAGAGGGATTCTGGGAAGTGGACGGACACGCAGTGCCTCCTTTCAACCTTTCCGGAACTCTTCCGGTTGGTGGTGGCTTATTAGTTCCGTATTCCTTATCAGGATCTCCTGTCATAAAACAACTCATGCAAATGGTTACTATGGTGCCTGGCCAGGGTGGGCGGTTTCTGTGTGCTTCCCCTAACATATCCATGAGACAACCTACAGATCCCCTGGGAATGGGATGCTGGACCAAAGGTAGACATATTCATAATTTTGTTAGACACTGCCTAACCTACATGTTATGTCTGTTGAACTCTTGCAAGTGGCTATGAGCCTGTTTGTGTCCCCACAGCCTCTCAACACAATATCTTGTCATACTTTTGCCTGTCTGTGAGATGAAATACTTTCTCAGTGGAGCTTTAATTTGAGCTTTAATTTAATTCCTCTTCTTATAAGAAGAGCAACTTTCTGTGAGATTAGGACTTGTTTGTTTTTCTTTATTTTGTCAATCATGTGTTAATGTCATTTGCCTGTTTTATTCTGGTGGCTCAGACGGTCAGGAATCTGCCTGCAATGCGGGAGACTCAGGTTCAATCCCTGGGTCTAGAAGATCTCCTGGAGAAGGGAATGGCTGCCCACTCCAGTATTCTTGCCTGGAGAATTCCATGGACTGTAGAGTCCATGGGGTCGCAAAGAGTTGGACTGAGTGACTTTCACTTTCACTTTCTACCTGGGAAGCCCTCTGGGTATCTCTATCTCTGTTTGTATCTATGGAGAAGGCAATGGCACCCCACTCCAGTACTCCTGCCTGGAAAATCCCATGGATGGAGGAGCCTGGAAGGCTGCAGTCCATGGGGTCGCTGAGGGTCGGACACGACTGAGTGACTTCACTTTGACTTTTCACTTTCATGCATTGGAGAAGGAAATGGCAACCCACTCCAGTGTTCTTGCCTGGAGAATTCCAGGGATGGGGGAGCCTGGTGGGCTGCCGTCTATGGGGTCACACAAAGTCGGACACGACTGAAGTGACTTAGTAGCAGCAGCAGCAGCAGTTATCTATGTATCTGTCTCTCTCTTTCTCCCTATCTTTCTGTATGTAGATATAAATAAGAAAGAAGCACAGGATAAAGCCCAAGCATTATGCTAAAAGGGTGTGGAAGATGTCAAGGATTCAGTGAGGTGGGTAAATCCCTCATCCAAGTATCCATAGATTAGAGGTCTGGGTATACACTTTCTAGGCTGCCGTGGAGATGGAGAGAAATCGAGGCTACAGAAACCCAGAGACTTCTGTTACTTAGTGCTGCTCTCTGGCCCTCATCTTCTGTGCCCTTCAGCACCAGTGACTTTGTAAGTGCTAAATGCATGTTCCCTGAGTGCAGTAACTGAAGAAGAGTCTGACGTAAGAGCCCTGTTTAGGTGTGAGAAGGCTGGGCAAAGGTGTGGGGCAAGGTTATCCTCACCCAGTGGACCATGGCAGCATACTGTTCTTTCTCAATTCCTTCCCTCGCTGGCAGGGAGTGTTAGAACATTCTTTGACTCTTCTTTGACAGCTTTCAAGGAGCTGACCCATCAGACTTGGTTCCAGTTCTCTTTCTTTCCTTCTCACCCTTGTTCCAGTAACAATTTCTGTCTCTCTCTTCTGTGGCCAACGTCCTTGCCTCATTTCCCAGGCCAGTATGCTAGAGATAATCTTTCTATATTATTTGTTTGAGATTTGTCCTGCCTTCTTCCTCCCTGCCTGCATGTGCGTGTGCGCGCGCGCGCGCACACACACACACACACACACACACACATACACACACACACACTTTCTCTCTCTCTCTCTGTCTTTTTCTTCTTCTTCTCCCCAAACTTACAAAGACAGATACTATATTAGTTCCCTACTGCTACTGGTAGCTCAGCTGGTAAAGTATCCGCCACAATGCAGGAGACCTTGTTTTGATTCCTGGGTTGGGAAGATCCCCTGGAGAAGGGATAGGCTACTCACTCTAGTATTCTTGGGCTTCTCTGGTGGCTCACATGGTAAAGAATCTGTCTACAATGTGGGAGACCTGGGTTTGATCCCAGGGTGGGGGAGATCCCCTGGAGAAGGGAACTGCTACTCACTCCAGTATTCTTGCCTAGAGAATCCCTATGGACAAAGGAGTCTGGCAGGCTACAGTCCATGGGGTCACAAAGAGTTGGACATGACTGAGCAACTAAGCACAGTGCTGCTGTAACAAAATATCACAAACTTGGTGGTTTGAAGCAATAGGAATTTTTCTCTCACATTCTGGAGGCCAGAAGTCTCAAATCAAGATGTTGGCAAGACCATGTTCTCTCGAAGGCTCTAGGGGAGGACGTTTCCTTGCCCCTTACTCGCTTCCAGTGATTATTGACAATTTTTGGTGTTCCTTAGCTTGTGGCAGGAATTTCAAGCCTCTAATTTCAGCTTCCATCTTCACATGGCCGTCTTCCCTCTGTGTGTGTCTATATCCAAATTCTCCCTATTCTTCTTTTTAAAATATTTATTTATTTTGTTGCTCTGGGTCTTATTTGCAGCATGTGAGATCTAGTTCCCTGACTAGGGATCAGACCCAGGCCCCCTGTGCTGGGAGCTCAGTCTTAGCCATTGGACCACCAGTGAAGTCTCCACATTTCCCTCTTCTTATCAGGACACTAGCTGTTGGATTAGGGCCCATCCTAATCCAGTATGTCCACATTTTAACTTGATTCCATCTGCAGACCCTCATTTTTGGATAAGACCACATTCATTGGTACTGGGGGTTAGAACTTCAGCATACGTTTTTTGGAGATACAACTCAATGGAGAACAGATCTGGCTTGACATTTTTCAAAGTACAATTCCCATTGAAAGCAGTTTGTTACCCTTGGTTAAGAACACACTTTGATGCAGACTTGAGTTTAAGTCCTGCCTCTGCCCCTTAGGGCATGACCTTGACTTGAGTTCTATAAGCTTCAGCTTCCATTACTATAAAATGGGGAAAATGGACCCACCTACTCTATGGTTGCTACATGTTGAATACTGATACACATCCATCTTGGAAAACAATTGTTCTAATTGTCATGAGGCAGACTATACCCATTGCTCCTTCACTTGCCCTTGGCTGGCTGTCACATGGACTGAGAGCAGAGCCAGACGTCGGACTTGTGTGTCCCAATGGAGTGCTCCATATACTTGAGGCTACTCACTGTCAGCACGCTAAGCCCTCTGGACCAGAAGATGTCAAGACAACTCAAATTTATCCATGAGACAAGTTGAGTTTTCCATGTCCTTCCCTGTCCCGTCCTGTCTGGTTGTCAAGCTTAAAGTGGCATAGCATAAATGTTAAGAAAGCAAACTTTGGGGAATGAGTTGGGGGGAGGGGTGTGAGCTTAGATCACTCCTGTGGGGTGCTCTTCATACACAGCTCTCCTCCCCCTCTACCTTTTGTGTGTCCTGGAGGCAGGTGAATTCCCTGCAGGGGAGCATAGAACTCCCCTGCCTTGGCTTTCTGTTCATTCCTTGTTCTTTGATGCTGGTGTGGTTCTGAAGGAGCGGCTAGTAAGACAAACCACCATTTGTTGTTGAAAAAAAATGAAAAGAAGGGGAAAAAATCCAGTCTTTTATTTCTGTGTCCCTCTAAATTGCCAAAGGTCTTATTGCTGAGAGAGGGAACAAGTGGGGTTTTATCTGCCAGGCAGCCACATGAACATCAAAGGTCTCAGGGGACTGGGGGGTGGGTGGGTGGGGGGATAATGTGAGTAGAGACAAAACCAGGCTGGGCTCCAGCAAGGAAAGCCGGGTGCTTCCAGGGATTGGGCTCTTTTGATGGTGGCTGTCTCAGCAGGAGGAGGAGGAGTTCACAGCTTTAGCATGAAAAGATGCTATGGAAAAACCCCGACCGACTTTTTTGGCCAAGCCAATATTATCCTGCTCTCTGCCTTCCCCTTTGCTTGATGTTCTCTCTATGTGTGTCTCTGTCTCTTTGTTCAAATTTATTGTTTTTTATGGGAACACAGTCATGTTGAGCTTATCCTAACTATCTCATCTTAGCTCAATTTCATCTGTGAAGACCCTCCCTATTTCCAAATAAGGTCACATTCACAGGTACTGGGGGTTAAGACGTCAACATATGTTTATGGGGAGGATATGATTCAACAGGTCAACAGCTGTTTCCAAGGAAAAGTCAAAACAGCTAAAGGAATGTGGAGATGAACTGCAAATGGAGACAACATTTTTTTCCACGGGCCTTGTTGGTGGTGGGGGAGGGGGAGTGGCTATCAATTACATACCTATGAGTTACCTACAACTATACAATGTTATACAGTTATGCAGCTTATACAATTACAGTACAGTGAACAGGAGTAGGATCTCTTAACCTGCTATAGATGGTGCATAGTACTGAAATATATAATATTTTCCCACACTGCTATTAGTCGATTTTTTTATTCCATGGATCAAGCAGTCCTGATCTTGTGTGTATGATTCCCTTTCTTGGCAACCTTGCAGCCACCTCCATCTCCTAGTCCTGTTTCCTGGTGGTGCTAATGGCTGCTTGAGAATGGCAGCACCCTCTAAGGAGTATGGAGTCACAGTTGTCCTCTACTCATTTCCTGCTTGGCCACTTCAGGAAGGCGGGAGACCAGGCCACTCAGGTACACCACTGCAACCACATGGGCCGCAACATCCAGGAGAACACGAGCCATTTTCTGCGTTGTATTTACAATCTCCATTCCTCAAAAGTGCATAGGGCATAATATCCTGGTGTATTTGCTGGGCCGGTTGAAATTCTTCCCATGGCTGCATGGGTGTGAGAGAAAAGAGCTGACAGAGACAGAAACAGGTATTCAGAGTGACTCCACATTAGAAAATGAAACACATACGAGAACTTCTTCAGCAAGTAATTTACGGAATTGTAGATATAGGCGCTTAAGAGAGGAATCTCTTTCTTCTTGATAAAAATAACGTTGGGAAAAGATAAATTCAGGAATTCTCTGTCCCATGATTCATACACTCAGACATTCTTTGGCATTCTTACTATATAGTTTCCTTCTTTTTACTGTATTGCCTTTTTTTTTTTTCAGAAAGAGAAAAATCTTACTGGAGAAAACCAGGCCAAGCTCAACAAGGCCAAGCAGCTTTCCCAAAAGAAATGATTCCATCTGTAATGAGGCCAGTTTCATGGGCTTCAGCTCACAGTCTGTAGGAAAGCTGTAAATCTCCTCTCATCTTTTTTGCCCCGCTTTCTAATTTTCTCCCACTTATTTAAGCTCTCACTGGTTTCCTAAGCATCACTCTTCCCAGAAGTTCCTCAGGCAGATGTCCTGCCCTGGTCAAAAGTCTGAATTTTGAATTCCATGTCAGCACCTCTTCAGGCTTCTTCAGGCAGTGTGGGTGGCCCTTGTCATTCTTCTGTTTTGTTGGTGAACTCACCTCACGCATCTGAAGAGGAAACATGAGAGGGACAGGGCTCTTCACATTTTGTCTCTAAGTGCAAGGCCAACTTTCTGTCAGGCCTCTCAATTTCTTTTGAGACCTAGTGTGTGTGCCTGTTGGCCTGGCCAACTCATCACCTGAAGCCCAGGGCACTCCTGTCTCTCTGAGGAGCTAGACACTCTTTCTAGACTTTGCCAACTCCCCTCACCTACCCCTTCTTTTTCAGATTTCTCCCATTTATTAAATGGTGGTAGCATAACAGGCAGTTCGCTAAGCACTTTAGTCTATTATTTTATCTCATCCTCAAAGAAGCTACTGTACAGTAGAAGCACAGTAATGATTACCAACTTACATCCGGAAAGCAGATTGAGGGTGGTTAGAAGACCAGCCTGTGATCATAAGGCTAAGTTAGAGTCAGGATTTGAATGTAGGCCTAACCCATAGGAAAGCCAGAATAACACAATTTACTCACTTGATTTTGTGCCATAGGGGAGAAATCTTTATTATGAGATTCTAGGGAAAAAGGGCTGAAATCAGTTTATTTTGTCAGCTACAAAACTGTGAAGGATACTTGAGTCACTGAAAGTGATGAAGGAGGGGGACTCAGGTTAAGTTAGGACGAGTTATCGGCATTCTCACAGTGTGGTCCTTCACTCCTTTCTTTGGATTGCTTCTTTCATGGACTTCTCTCAAAAGCTGAGACTATCCTGGGGCCACGTTAATCTCTGAAAGCAAAAAATTACATGACTTTCTGGGGGATCAGACTGTTACTGAACTCTGGTAGGGATGGTGTTGTGTTCAGACAAATATGAGATTTAGAAAATGTAAAAAAGTGTGAAGTTTTATCTTTGCGGTTCCCCATCTTCCATTTTTGTATCCTTTTCCTCTTTAAAATAAACCCACTGACAAAGATTCTTTGCTTGACCAAACTTTGGTTAGGCTCCTTAACCTTCTCCTAAGCCTATCTGTGTGTTTCCTTGTAAAATCTAGTTTTAGCAAGAATCCTGATAAGTCAGTTTAACCAAACCCCACACCCTCAAATATCTGATCACCCTTGATATTTGATCAGGTTCCTCATCCTCCAGCATCCCCCAGGTGAGGTCTGATCACCTTGGCCTGTCTTCAGCAAGAATCCTGTTAGGTGGGTTTAGCCAGAACCTCTCTTACTTCTGATATTTCCTCCTAATAATTTTCCATTTGAAACCCCCCACCCTGCTTCCTGGCTATAAATTCCCACTTGCCCACTGTGTTCAAAGTTGAGCCCAATCTCTCTCACGCATTGCAAAATCCTATTGCAATGGTCCTTATACCTATTATGATGGTCCTGAATCAAGTCTGCCTTATCGTTCACAAGTATCATTGAATTGTTTTTCTTTAACTGTTATGGTGGACTTGGGAACAGATTCATCATTTGACCCCAGACCTCCCATCTAGGACCCTAAGAGCGGATCTCTGTTGCTTCGTCTTCAGTCCTGATGGATTGATCAGAAATCCTTTAATGAGTCTGACTCCTGAACCAATGCTCCAGACAGATGTCTGTTGGCGCTGGTAAAGACAGATTTTGATTCTTAAGATTAGGAAGATACTCCTGAAGTTGAGTTAGAGGCCATACAGAAGTGCTGGGTTGGAGTCTGAGGTGTCTGTTTATAAGAAGCTGAGTTAGAGCCCCAGGCTTCCTTGTTTGGAAGGTGCCTGCTGAACTGGCAGTCTCTTCTGGCTGGCTTTATTTCCCTGATACCCTGGACTGGACGTCTTTCTTCTTGGCTCTCTGTGAGACCTCTCTGTTCTCTCTACTGGGTTCTGGACAAGGCAATGGCAACCCACTCCAGTACTCTTGCCTGGAGAATCCCATGGACGCAGGAGCCTGATAGGGTGCAGTCCGTGGGGTCGCTAAGAGTCGGACACGACTGAGCGACTTCATTTTCACTTTCTCCCATGAGTATGTCTCAGTCAATTGAAACCCCAGTCTTGAACCTCTGCTGACCACATGCTCCACCAACTCTGTTTGCTTCTTTTCTCGTTGGCATGATTCTGCTGAAGAGAACCTGGAACTTGATAGGTTTCTTTGGAAAACTTGAGATCTGCCCAGACTGGCTCCTCTAAGACCTGTGCCCTTCCATTGTGTCTGCTGCTTTTACTATGTTCATTGTTCCCTCCCATTCCTTTAAATCTTTTTTTAAGTCCTTTCAAGCCCGACTCCTCCATCCCTCTGTCCATCCACCCTGCCAAACTTTGCCTTTTCCACTTCAGCCCCTCAGCTCCCTTGAATTTAGGTTCCCTATACTCCATCAGGGACTTTCAGGAGACTCAGGGACCTCCCAAAGCACCCGAGGCTAAAAAGAGAAAAGAAGTTCATTTAGAAACAGACCTGATTCAAATGTATTCTTTGAATACATTTCATACGATTCTTTGAATCAGTTCTAATGAGGTGGATGAAACTGGAGCCTATTATACAGAGTGAAGTAAGCCAGAAGGAAAAACACCATTACAGTATACTAACGCATATATATGGAATTTATTTATTTATTTTTTTCTAATTTTATTTTATTTTTAAACTTTACATAATTGTATTAGTTTTGCCAAATATCAAAATGAATCCGCTACAGGTATACATGTGTTCCCCATCCCGAACCCTCCTCCGTCCTCCCTCCCCATACCATCCCTCTGGGCCGTCCCAGTGCTAATGCATATATATGGAATTTAGAAAGATGGTAACAATAACCCTTTGTACGAGACAGCAAAAGAGACACTGATGTATAGAACAGTCTTATGGACTCTGTGGGAGAGGGAGAGGGTGGGAAGATTTGGGAGAATGGCATTGAAACATGTAAAATATCATGTATGAAACGAGATGCCAGTCCAGGTTCGATGCACGATACTGGATGCTTGGGGCTAGACCACTGGGACGACCCAGAGGGATGGTATGGGGAGGGAGGAGGGAGGAGGGTTCAGGATGGGGAACACATGTATACCTGTGGTGGATTCATTTTGATATTTGGCAAAACTAATACAATTATGTAAAGTTTAAAAATAAAATAAAATTAAAAAAAAAAAAAAAAGAAACAGACCTGGATGTTTTGTACACTCAGACGTGCATTGGAGACATCAGATAGCAACTAGTTATCTTCTTGATCACTGGCCTAAAATTTAGTACTTAGTCTCCGACAGATTACATATCAGGGCAAGAGAAAATCTAAAAGTTTCCTTCACAGATACTGGTAGACCCGTAACTTTAACTTGTCCCATTTTCTGGAAATATAATTCAGACAAAAATATAAAGTGGAGATAAACCAGTGAGTTTGTAATATTATGTTTTACTGACTCAACTAAAATTTAGAACGAAAGTTATAAGATCTCAGCACCTGTCTGAATATTCATATATATTTGTATATGTGTACATGTGATATTTGTTATTTCTGGATATTGTTACCAAATTAATTTATAAAGTATTTCAAATGAATTTCTTTGAATTGACTTAGAGACAAATTTATATAAATTAAGTTTTCCTAAAATTCTCAGAAATATAGAAAGTAGTCCAATTTTTTTTTTAAGTTTAGATGATCTGGGATATTTTTTTGGTAAATAAAAATAGTCTTAAAATTGTTGGAAGAACAAAACATATATGTCTTCCGAAGTTTCAGCCTTAAATATAGTGGGGTTATATAATTTTTTCCTACCTAGGTTTATGAGTCAAACAAGCTTATATTATCTCTACTAGATATTCAAGATTATAAAACTATAAATCCAACCTCAGAACAAAATGTGCAGTAAAAAGGAATTGCTTGATGCATGTCAAGAGTGACAATAAAATAGAAAAAAAAGGAAAGAGTCATGTTTAACTTTAAGTTTTCTACTTCTGTGATTTTTTTTTTTTTGATACTTTCCTGAATTGTCAACAAGAAAAAAAAGATGATGGTTAGCTTTGCTTGCTGTCTCGTGAAATTTTCATAATCAAGTCAAGCATAAGTATATTATGCTTTAACAAGTATATTAAATAAATATAAATGGCATAAAAGTTTATAAGTAAACTTTTCAACAATAATTATGCCTTATAATATATCTGCTTAAAAATAGTTGCAAAAATATTTTTGATGACTTGAAACCTTAAAGCTATAAGTTAAATGATGGAATTCATTGAATATCTAGATCATTTCCAAATAAGATAAAATATTGAGACATTAATTGCTAAACATGAGTTTAAATCTATCAACTTTTAGCTTCTTGTTTTTATACAGTATAAAGAAGCTAACTATGCTTGCCTCTGTTAATAAACATCAGATATTGTGATATGAAAAGACATCCTTCTAGAAAATTGTGAATTTATAGATTCTTGAATTTGCTACAGAATGATAATATATGGCAGACAATTCACAATTGCCTGCTTCCTAGTATTCACTGAAAATTAGGGTTGCTAATGGTTAAAAATTGTACATTTGTAAATAATGTACAAATGAATCTATTAGAAATAATAAGGGGAAAAAATTTCTATGTGCTATAAAGTAAGATGTGTTTTTGATGAGGGAAGATATGAAGCATGTGTTTCTTCCCTGGTGGCTTAGATAGTAAAGCGTCTGCCTGCAATGCAGGAGACCCAGGTTCGATCCCTGGGTCGGGATTATCCCCTGGAGAAGGAAATGGCAACCCACTCCAGTATTCTTGCCTGGAAAATCCCATGGTCGGAGGAGCCTGATAGGTTACGATCCATGGGGTTGCAAAGAGCCAGACACAACTAAGCCACTTCACTTTTTTTAAGGGAGAAAAGGAGTAACTGTCCTAAAGTAGAATGGATGATTTTTCAGAATTAGAAATAAGAAAGAGTAGGACAAAAACTGAATAAATATTTAAGATTTTATTTTAGAATATTTATGGAAAAGGAATCTTATAAAATGAATTTTTTCTCATGTGGCCAAAGCTGGCCAAGATTGGTGGTGGTTTAGTCACCAGGTCGTGTCCAACCCTTGCAACTCCTTGGACTGTACCCTACCAGGCTCCTCTGTCCATAGGATTCTCCAGGCAAGAATGCTACAGTGGGTTGCCATTTCCTTCTCCAGGGTATCTTCCTGACCCAGGGATCAAACCTGGGTCTCCTGCATGGCAGGAAGACTCTTTATCGACTGAGCTACAAGAGAAGCCCAAGACTGGATGGATTTATTTACATAGGTTTTTAAAATAAACCTTAGACTTAGTATTAATAGTACATTAATGCAAAACTAGAACTTGATTTTCTCTCTCTCTGCTGCACTGACAAAGTTTTCTTAGATTATTGATCTGTTCTTAACACTAAACTGTAAAATAAAGATTTTTGTTACATTTAAAGTAATCTGCCTGGGAAATCAAGATTTTGTATCTTAAAATAATTTCCTGTGCTTCATGTTGTCTGCATCAGGTCTTTGATGAAAAGAAAACCAAGAAAACCTAAGAAAACCAAATCTTCTCAATAGTAAAAGAGTTAAGTTTTTTTTTCTTTTTTACAATTATGTAACTTTCTATATTTGCCTTTGAAATCTTTTAATTGTCACTTTGGCTAAATGGATAACTAAGTATTGTTTCACAGTGACCTGTGATCCTATTTAGTCAAATGTCCACACCTGTTGTCATTTTTGACAACTTCTTAATATCAACTTCTAAACAGAGACTTTTTGATGTCAAACTAACTGAGATTTCCCGGCAGCATTCCTAGAAAATCTCAAAGGATTGTCTCTCACCTTGTAAAAGAAAGATGTAATGCTAATTAGGTTTATTTGATACTTTAAATTACATGGGAAACACCATCAGAGAAGAAGTCATGATAAATCATCCTAGGTTGTATGTGTCTATATATTACTTGATCCTGGAGGAAGGCATGGCAACTGGCTCCCGTATTCTTGCCTGGAGAATACCATGGACAGAGGAGCCTGGCAGGCTACAGTCCATAGGGTTGCATAGAGCTGGACACAACTGAAGAGACAACATGCATGCTCTCACATTACTTGATATAAAAATTCCAGAGGTCATGTGAAGTTCTTAAAAATTTGCAGAACTCTTGTTTCCGGTTATTATGTTAAAATGTATGCCACAGGAGTAACTGTTTCCCTTATCAAATGAACTCTCATAAGAATTTTAACCCTGGCCATTTTAAGTTTTTTGTCATTGCTGGGCTGTTACTGTTTTGTTGTTGTTTATTTGCTAAGTCATATCTGACTCTTTTGCAAACCCATGGACTGCAGTCTGCCAGACTCCTCTGTTCATGGGATTTCCCAGGCAAGAATACTGGAGTAGATTGCCATTCCCTTCTCCAGGTATCTTCCTGACCCAGGGATCTAACCCCAGTTTCCTGCGTTGAGACGGTCTCCCGCATTGCAGGTGGTCTCCTGTGTTGCAGTTGGATTCTTCACTGACTAAGCCACTAGGGCCTTGAGAAACTTTTGAAAGTCCAATCTGGGATTCCTTTCGAAAAGTTTCAGCAAAGCAAACTCAGAAAAAGGATCTATGCAAGTTTGTGCTGCACTTGTGCAAATAGTCAGGTGAAGTTTAATGACACCAGATGTTCTTTGCAAATAAATTAGTTTCACTTTGAGTATCTTTGATAGAAATGGGCATTACTATAGGAAAATTTTTGTTTTGGTGGAAAACTATAGTGCACTCTTGTGGGTTCTGTCTTGCACAGTTTGCTGCTGCTGCTGCTAAGTCGCTTCAGTCGTGCCCGACTCTGTGGGACCCCAGAGACGGCAGCCCACCAGGCTCTGCCATCCCTGGGATTCTCCAGGCAAGAGCACTGGAGTGGGTTGCCATTTCCTTCTCCAATGCATGAGAGTGAAAAGTGAAAGTGAAGTCGCTCAGTCACGTTTGACTCTTAGCGACCCCAGTCCTTACTAAATCCTGAATTCTTCTAGTTTCTTCCAATATCTGGCTACGATTCTCCAAACAAATGTTTCCAAATTTTCTCCCTTCTGATTTGAAACTAAAACTGCCCTTTTCCTGAAAGCCTGTGAGCTGAAGCTGGATGACTTGATGTAAACTTAAAAAAAAAAAAAAATGAAAGGGTCTTCCCTGGCACAAGTCCAGTGGTTAAGACTCTGTGCTTTCACTGCAGGGGGAATGGGTTCAATGCCTGTTCAGTCAACTAGGATCTCACATGCTGCAAAGCCAAAGAGAAAAGAAAGTGCACTGGAACACTTGGTGCCATTACCCAAGGCATTCAAACTGCAAACCAGAAAAATTCATCAGAGGGCCATTGCCATCTTCACTACATCTGATAAAGATGCTTCAAGCTCAAGCCTGAAAATCTTGAAAATTTCTGATTGGCTATCATCAGAAATTAATTTTTTAGCTGCTAATTTTTTATTTTCTTTTATTTTCACAAAGCTCCCTTTATTAAATGTCTGATTGCTAGCAGCATCCAGCAAATACTTTCTACTACAAAGTACCAAGAGGTGATTCAGCTGGTCCCTAATGAGCAAAAGGCAACTGAAAGAGAAAATGGACTTATATTATTCAGAGGAAAGAAGAAAGTCTCTTCTTTCTTTGAACAAAAGGGATATTGACAAAGATTGCTTACTTGAACAAACTTTAATCAGTCTCCTGAAACTTCCCCAGGCTTATCTGTGAAATTCCTTGTAAAATCTAGTTTTATCAAGAACCCTGATAAGTCAGTTCAGCCATAGCCCCACACCTTTGATATCTGATCACCTTTGATACTTGTGAAGTTGTCACAGCTTCAGTTTTTCATGTATTCATATATTCATGCAGTTATTTGATTGTTGATTGACTCCTTGACTCAATACCAAGTTCCATGAGGGCAGCAGTGGTATCAGCTCTTTGTATCTGCAGCACATGGCACCTTACCTCGTGTATGGTGGGCAGCCCATACATGATTGTTGAATGAATGGACTAAGGGCCTTTGATGACTTTAGGCATTCCCTTTCCACTCCCTTCATCCCCATGCCATTCTTTATCCTTCCACAGAAACCTATAAATGTAAAATCTGTTAGAGCAAACAAAAAACGTTCAATAGTCTTTTCTTTCCTATTGCCTCAACATATTCCCTTCTCAGTGTTCTGTATCAACACTGTTTCAATGAAGCACATACGTGTGCCTCTCTGGTGGGGAGCCCTTACCAAGTTTATCATAACATTCCCTGGAACTCACTTTGAATAACACAAGCATAATCACACAGTGACCAAACTTGTGGAACCAAGGATGCTATTCAAGGTTCACAGCAGTAGAACACTGTCCTCCTCAAAAGCTGATTAGCATGACTTGGACCATTGAATTAGGACTCCCTGGCTCCTAAGCAAAGATTAAGTTGGACTGTTTCTGTTTTTGCTTTGGAAAAAGAGGTTTCCAGCTTTTTCAGATAAGATCTTCGTCATTTACATGGGCTATTACCTCTTTTCCTCCACCCTGCAGGCTACGATGGTAACATATGGTCATTGCTGGGTCCACCTACCCTGGGAGGTCTTTCTAAAAGCTGAAAGACAACACTCTTGGCCTCAGACCAAATGTGAAGTGGAAATGGCCCAGCTTCTTGGCAGCTTCTCTGTCCCACTGACAGCAGCCCAGTTTGTGGAGGCATCTGGTATCAGGAATATCTTGAGTTCAGGTCCTGGGAAAATTTTTCTCTGCTGTTTTTGTGGGGAAAAAAAGCTTTAAAGCCTGTGTGTGTGTTATATGTCAAATATTTTAAAAACCTTAGAACTAAACAAAATGGGCTTCAGGTCATTTATGATTGAGACTTTTTGTAACTCTTAAGGTTGAGGAACAGAGATTAAGTTACATCAAGTTTTTTATAACTGCAGTTATTTTGGAGGTGTGAGGGTGGGAAAGCAGATTGTAATTTAAATTGTGTGCTAGACATTTTCCATCCAGCTTAATGCTAAGATTTAGGAGTCAGTGTTTGGTATTTTTAGCTCAAATTGACTTCAGGCTTCTTCCAAGGAACATGCAAAAGAAAAGAACAGTGAGAGTAACAGCGATTAAGTGTGTTGGCTCAGGTGTTGGTCAAAATCTCAAGTCATTAGCTGCATGACTTCTGGGCAATGACTTCTCTGAGCCTAGCTGCAAACTAGAAAGAGTAATTCTTATTTTTCAACTTGTAGGGAGTATTTGCAATAATACATATAAAGTACTTAGTGCAGTTTTAGACACACATTCAGTTCAGTTCAGTTCAGTCGCTCAGTCGTGTCCGACTCTTGTGACCCCATGAATCGCAGCACGCCAGGCCTCCCTGTCCATCACCAACTCCCGGAGTTCACCAGACTCACGTCCATCGAGTCAGTGATGCCATCCAGCCATCTCATCCTCTGTCATCCCCTTCTCCTCCTGCCCCCAATCCCTCCCAGCATCAGAGTCTTTTCCAATGAGTCAACTCTTTGCATGAGGTGGCCAAAGTACTGGAGTTTCAGCTTTAGCATCAGTCCTTCCAAAGAAATCCCAGGGCTGATCTCCTTCAGAATGGACTGGTTGGATCTCCTTGCAGTCCAAGGGACTCTCAAGAGTCTTCTCCAACACCACAGTTCAAAAGCATCAGTTCTTCGGCACTCAGCTTTCTTCACAGTCCAACTGTCATAGCCATACATGACCACTGGAAAAACCATAGCCTTGACTAGATGGACCTTTGTTGGCAAAGTAATGTCTCTGCTTTTGAATATGCTATCTAGGTTGGTCATAACTTCTCTTCCAAGGAGTAAGCGTCTTTTAATTTCATGGCTGCAATCACTATCTGCAGTGATTTTGGAGCCCCCAAAAATAAAGTCTGACACTGTTTCCACTGTTTCACCATCTATTTCCCATGAAGTGATGGGACCAGATGCCATGATCTTCGTTTTCTGAATGTTGAGCTTTAAGCCAACTTTTTCACTCTCCTCTTTCACCTTCATCAAGAGGCTTTTGAGTTCCTCTTCACTTTCTGCCATAAGGGTGGTGTCATCTGCATATCTGAGGTTATTGATATTTCTCCCGGCAATCTTGATTCCAGCTTGTGCTTCTTCCAGCCCAGCGTTTCTCATGATGTACACTGCATGTAAGTTAAATAAGCAGGGTGACAATATACGGCCTTGACATACTTCTTTTCCTATTTGGAACCAGTCTGTTGTTCCATGTCCAGTTCTAACTGTTGCTTTCTGACTTGCATATAGGTTTCTGAAGAGGCAGGTCAGGTGGTCTGGTATTCCCATCTCTTTCAGAATTTTCCACAGTTCATTGTGATCCACACAGTCAAAAGCTTTGGCATAGTCAATAAAGTGGAAATGGATGTTTTTCTGGAACTCTCTTGCTTTTTCCATGATCCAGTGGATGTTGGCAATTTGATCTCTGGTTCCTCTGCCTCTTCTAAAACCAGCTTGAACATCAGGAAGTTCACGGTTCACGTATTGCTGAAGCCTGGCTTGGAGAATTTTGAGCATTACTTTACTAGCGTGTGAGATGAGTGCAATTGTACGGTAGTGTGAGCATTCTTTGGCATTGCCTTTCTTTGGGATTGGAATGAAAACGGACATTTTCCAGTCCTGTGGCCACAGCTGACTTTTCCAAACTTGCTGGCATATTGAGTGCAGCACTTTCACAGCATCATCTTTTAGGATTGAAATAGCTCAACTGGAATTCCATCACCTCCACTAGCTTTGTTCGTAGTGATGCTTTCTAAGGCCCACTTGACTTCACATTCCAGGATATCTGGCCCTTAAGTGCCCAATAATTGGTGGCTTTATTAAAATTATATCTGTAATACATCCAAACTGAGCTTGACTCTTTTAGGCAGCTCCCTTAAGATGGCAAGAGGAAACTAAGTTGTAGCTTCTAGATGGTCTTCAGGGTACAGGGACTCAAGAAGCAGAAGGAGCCCATTCTGGGGCAGCTATCTCTAATCTCTCATTATTAATAGTCATCATATTTGGATGACACTTACAGTTCACAACATGTGATATCCTTCCCTTCTTTCCAATATCTTACATTTTTGTTGCAAAAACATGTGGGGTAGATAATGTTAGCCAGTTCTTCAGTAAGAAAACTAAAGGCCAGGGAGATTAAGTGACTAGCCTAAAGTTGCTCACCTAATAAATGACAGAATTGCAGAATCAGGATCTAAATTCAGGTCTTCTAATTCCTAATTCAAGGGTTCTTTCTATTATACAATAGCAGTCAAAGTTTAACTAATATAGAATCAGAAGTTTAAAAGTATTTATTTTACTTATATAACAAATGATGATACTACATTAAAATTTTTTTTTTATTTACAATGCTGTTACTTTCTGCTGCACAGCAAAATGATTCAGATTTGTATATATATATATATATTCTTTTCCAGTATGGTTTATTACAGGATGTTGAATATTGTTCCCCATGCTATATAGTGGGGCCTTGTTGTTTATCCATTCTACATATAATAGCTTGCATTTGCAAATCCCAAACTTCCAATCCACGCCCCTTTCACCTTGGCAACCACAAGTCAGCTCTCTGCGTCTATGAATGTGTTTCTTTTTCATGGATAAGTTCACTTGTGTCATATTTTAGATTCTACATATAAGTGATATCTTTCTCTTTCTGATTTATTTCACTTAGTTTATAATCTCTAGGTCCATCCACATTGTTGCGAATGGCATTATTCATTCTTTTTTGTGACTGAGTAATGCGTGCATGCATGCTCAGTCACACCAGTCATGTCCAACTCTTTGTGATCACATGGACGGTAGCCCTCCAGGCTCCTCTGTCCATGGGACTTTCTAGGCAAGAATACTGGAGTGGATTACCATGCCCTCTTCCAGGGGATCTTCCTGACTCAGGGACTGAACCGGAGACTCCTGTGTCTCCTACATTACAGGTGGATTTTTTTTTACTGCTGAGCCACCAGGGAAACTCATGACTGAGCAATATTCCATAGTATGTACGTATGCCGTCTTCTTTATCCATTCCTCTGTTGATGGACGTTTAGGTTGTTTCCGTGTCTTGGCTATTGCGAATAGTGCTGCTATGAACATAGGAATGCATGTATATTTTTGAATCACAGTTTTGTCTAGATATACGCCCAGGAGTGGGATTGCTGGATCATATGGCAATCCTACTTTTAGCTTTTTGAGGAAACTCAATCCTCTTTTCCATAGTGGCTGCACCAGACATCAGTTTACTTCCCTACCCAAAATGTAGGAGTGTTCCCTTTTCTTCACACCCTCTCCAGCATTTATTTGTAGACTTTTTAATGCTGGCCATTTTGACTGGTATGAGGTGGTACATCATTGTAGTTTCAATTTGCATTTTTCTAATAATTAACATCTTTTCATGTGCCTCTTGGCCAACTGTATATCTTCTTTGGAGAACTGTCTAAGGGTCTTCTGCTCATTTTTCAAATGGGTTGCTTATTTTTCTTTTGTTGTTGTGTTGTATAAGCTGTTTGTATATTTTGGAAATTAAGCCCTTGTCAGTCACATCATTTGGAAATATTTTCTCCCAGTTTGTAGGTTTTTTTTTTCATTTAGTTTATGATTTCCTTTGCTGTATAAAAGCTTGTAAATTTGATTACTTTCCATTTGTTTATTTTTGCTTTTATTTCTATTGCCTTGGGAGACTGAGCTAAGAAAACATTAGCCTGATGTGTTTCAGAGAATGTCTTGTCTATGTTCTCTTCTAGGAGTTTTATAGTGTCATGTCTTATGTTTATGTCATGTGACATGTCTTTAAGCCATTTCAAGTTCATTTTTGTACATGGTGTGAGGGTGTATTTCACTTCATTGATTTACATGCAGCTATCCAGCTTTCCCAATACCATTTGCTGATGAGACATTTTTTCCATTTTATATTCTTGCTTCCTTTGTCAAAGATTAATTGACTATAGTTCTGCAGGTTTATTTCTGAGCTCTCTATTCTGTTTCATTGATTCACATGTCTATTTTTGTGCCAATACCATGCTGTCTTTTTAATATATAAGTTTCCTTATGTTTAATTGATTATTGCTTTACCATATTGTTTTGATTTCTGCCAAACATCAACATAAATCAGCCATATGTATACATATGTCCCCTCCCTCTTGAACCTCCCACCTGCCTCCCTCTCCATAATACTATGCTGTTTGGGTTACTGTAGCTTTATAGTATTGCCTGAAGGCTGGGAGGGTTATGCCTCTTGCTTTGTTCTTTTTCTTTAGGGTTGATTTGTCAATTCTGGGCCTCTTATGGTTCCATATAAATTTTAGGATTATTTGTTCTGTAATATTCTATGGAAAAGTCATGGATGAATTGATAGGAATTGCCTTAAATCTGCAGATTGCTCTGGGTGGTATGGCCATTTTAACCATATTAATTCTTCCAATCCAAGAGCATGGGATGATGACACTATCTTTTCTTAGCCTTGCATAACAGTTTGAAAATTTTAGGTGATCTTATTCTCTTGCTCCCCATAAAGTGCCTGGAAGATGTATATTTCTTCAGATGAGAAGATTCAGGTCTTAAGTTCAGAAGTTTAGTATCTTAAGGAGTTTATTTAATTTACTGGGGCTAGTGATGGTACAAACCAGACCTATTCCCCAAAGAGAGCCCCTCTGTGACTCCATAGGACCTTATCTGCACAGGGGCAAGCACCTGCTAAACTTCGTTTGTGTGAATTGAATGGTAATAGCTAATTGTCAGGTAATTATATGTGTTTTCTCATCTATTCCTCAAGACATCCCATCAGAGTCAGACATGGTAAGCTGGGGAATGCTCTGCCTGTGTCTCACTGAATCGATGCTCAAATACCACACATACTCCTCTTTGATAAATCAGGCCAGGCTTGCTGATGCTTAATGTAGGACCCCTTTTGGTATTAACTAATTCAATAAAATCCAAAATTCCAAATCAAGCACAAAAACTAGCAAACCTATCCAGAGGCAAGAACAGAGATGAATGAGATCTGAGGAGCTCTCTGCAGCTCTCCTCCTAGCAACTGCAGTCAATGTACATTATGTTCCCAACAGGAGGTCCCCACCCTCAGCTTTGAAAGTTAAGTTAAAACAGTCCACATTCCTGATGCTCTGTTGGGATGAACAGCCTCCAGAAACTGAACGATCTCAAGTTATTTTTGCTTAAAAAAGGACAATAGGTTTTAAAATATAATGTGCTTTTGATCCTGGACTGTAAGTGAGCACCTCAGAGCCAGCTTAGCTTCTTCCTCTCTTTTCTGTAACTCTCTCTCTTTACCCTTGTTGTACAGCGATCAGCCGCAAATTCAGGACTGTGTAATCCTTTGTCTGGTGTCAAAGGTTTTTCAAGCTCCCATTCTGAACCATCAAAGATTCCTTAACTTCCTTTCAGCCTCTATAAATATCAATTTATTGTTCTTTCTTTCTATTTCTTGTACTGACACTGAATCTTGAGAACAGCTTGATTCAGGGGAAAGCTGAGATCTTAAACATTTCAGAGAAGCAGTAGGTGATAAGAGGGTGAGTGTAGCTACTGAACTGATCCACGGAGCAAAAAAGGGAAAAATAAATTTTGTTTCAGAATTGTAAGAATTTTTTAATTGCACAGTGTACCAACCAGGAGGGCAGCACATTAGCTGATCATATTGCCACAAAAGTGTTTCCTCCAAAAGAGGAAGGAGCTGAAGACAAGAAGGGTTACAGGTAGGCAGAGAATGAGCTTCCAGGAAAAGGTGGCAAAATATTGAACTGAAATGCATTGAGAATCTTTGTACCTGAGAAGCCAGCTGTAGGATCAAGGATGGACACAGAGAAAATCAAGTCTTCTTAATGTGTTTTTTTATTTTACAAATTCAAATTAAGAAGTGGTTTTGTTTGGCTAGAATAAAACATCAGGCTAAAGGAATAGTCGCTAGAAAGCATAGAAATGGTGCTATATTACATACTTTTCATTGTAAAAATTAAAAAAAGATGTGTTTAAGATATTGGATAGTTTAAACTTAATGTTAACTTTAATAACCAAGTACTACCTGAAAGAAAGCAGACCTTATTGTTTAGATAGCTAGAACAACCTGAATTCATGAAAAGTAAATATGGTCTATACTTTGAAGAAAAAAGACGTAGAGTTAAGTGGAGACTGTGTAGTCCAATAGCATACACTTATTGAAATTCTTACCAGTTACAGTATTATTTAAACCCTGGGAATCTAAAAGTCAAGGACAGTACCAGTGTTTGTTCTTGAGCTCATTTTCTAGAAATGAGCTCATTTCACTGAGGTGAAAACATGAGAGTCAAAATATAGCAAGGGATATGGTTGAAGGGTTACAAAAATCTGGGGGCCAGTAGAAGGTTTCAGGAAGAGATAATGTACTGGTTATGAATAGCTGTATAATAATAACTCCAAATACATTGCTTTTGAACAATAAGCACATAGTTCCTGAGAGTCAAGAAACCTGGAGTGGCTTAGCTGGTGGTTCTGGCTCCTGGTCTCTCACAAGGTTGCAGTCATCATGTGGGCCAGGTCTGCCATTATCTGAGGGCTTGACTGGGGAAGGATCCACTTTCAAGGTGGTTCACTCACACGGTTCTTAGCAGGAGGCCTCAGTTCTCTGCTATGGAGGTATCACTCGAGAAAAGACCCTGATGCTGGGAAAGATTGAAGGCAGGAGGAGAAGGGGATGGCAGAGGATGAGATGGTTGGATGGCATCACTGACTCAATGGACATGAGTTTGAGCAAGCTCCGGGAGATGGTGAGGGATAGGGAAGACTGGCGTGCTGCAGTCCATGGGGTTGCAGAGTCGGACGCGACTGAATGACTGAACAACACTCATAACATGGCAGCTAAATCGATCCCAGAGTGAGGGATCTAAGAGAGAGAAAGGCAAAAGTCACAATGTCTTTTATAACCTAGCCTCAGGAGTGATATTCTATCACTCTCCAAAGTTTATTGATCATGCAGATCAACCCTGATTGGGAGAGTGTGACCTCCAGGATTCTGGGCTCACTGGGGGCCATCCCAAAGAATGGCTACAATGGATACTATCTAACTCTAGTAGAAGTTCCTAGGGAATACTTTGATAAACTGTTATTCGAAATCATTTTTAGTTAACTGATAATTATTAACTGGAATATGAATGTCTGATTATAAAAGGAAAATAGTAATAATAGCCAATATAGTGAATACTTACTAAGGAGAAGGTACTGTCGAAGTACTTTCCTTGTGTCATCTCATTGAGAATCAGTACAGTATAATGTTTAAACATTTGAGTTATAGAGACACATAGGCTTTTTCATGGTGGGGCATATGACTTAACCAATCCGCACCTTCAGCTCAGTTTAGTTCAGTCGCTCAGTCGTGGCTGACTCTTTGCGACCCCATGAATCGCAGCACGCCAGGCCTCCCTGTCCATCACCAACTTCACCAACTCCGGGAGTTTACACAGACTCACGTCCATCGAATCAGTGATGCCATCCAGCCATCTCATCCTCTGTCATCCCCTTCTCCTCCTGCCCCCAATCCCTCCCAGCACCAGAGTCTTTTCCAATGAGTCAACTCTTCGCATGAGGTGGCCAAAGTACTGGAGTTTCAGCTTTAGCATCAGTCCTTCCAAAGAAATCCCAGGACGGATCTCCTTTAGAATGGACTGGTTGGATCTCCTTGCAGTCCAAGGGACTCTCAAGAGTCTTCTCCAACACCACAGTTTAAAAGCATCAATTCTTCGGCGCTCAGCCTTCTTCACAGTCCAACTCTCACATCCATACATGACCACAGGAAAAACCATAGCCCTGACTAGATGAACCTTTGTTGGCAAAGTAATGTCTCTGCTTTTGAATATGCTATCTAGGTTGGTCATAACTTTTCTTCCAAGGAGTAAGTGTCTTTTAATTTCATGACTGCAGTCACCATCTGCAGTGATTTTGGAGCCCAAGAAAATAAAGTGTCACTGTTTCCACTGTTTCCCCATCTATTTCCCATGAAGTGATGGGACCAGATGCCATGATCTTCATTTTCTGAATGTTGAGCTTTAAGCCAACTTTTTCACTCTCCACTTTCACTTGCATCAAGAGGCTTTTGAGTTCCTCTTCACTTTCTGCCATAAGGGTGGTATCATCTGCATATCTGAAGTTATTGATATTTCTCCCAGCAATCTTAATTCCAGCTTGTGCTTCTTCCAGCCCAGTGTTTCTCATGATGTATTCTGCATATAAGTTAAATAAGCAGGGTGACAATATACAGCCTTGACGTACTCCTTTTCCTATTTGGAACCAGTCTGTTGTTCCATGTCCAGTTCTAACTGTTGCTTCCTGACCTGCATACAAATTTCTCAAGAGGCAGGTCAGGTGGTCTGGCATTCCCATCTCTTTCAGAATTTCCCACAGTTTATTGTGATCCACACAGTCAAAGGCTTTGGCATAGTCAATAAAGCAGAAATAGATGTTTTTCTGGAACTGTCTTGCTTTTTCCATGATCCAGCGAGTGTTGGCAATTTGATCTCTGGTTCCTCTGCCTTTTCTAAAACCAGCTTGAACATCGGGAAGTTCACGGTTCACATATTGCTGAAGCCTGGCTTGGAGAATTTTGAGCATTACTTTACTAGCGTGTGAGATGAGTGCAATTGTGCGGTAGTTTGAGCATTCTTTGGCATTGCCTTTCTTTGGGATTGCAATGAAAACGGACCTTTTCCAGTCCTGTGGCCACTGCTGAGTTTTCCAAATTTGCTGGCATATTGAGTGCAGCACTTTCACAGCATCATCTTTCAGGATTTGAAATAGTTCCACTGGAATTCCATCACTTCCACTAGCTTTGTTTGTAGTGATGCTTTTTAAGGCCCACTTGACTTCACATTCCAGGATGTCTGGCTCTAGGTCAGTGATCACACCATCATGATTATCTGGGTCGTGAAGATCTTTTTTGTACAGTTCTTCTGTGTATTCTTGCCATCTCTTCTTAATGTCTTCTGCTTCTGTTAGGTCCATACCATTTCTGTCCTTTATCGAGCCCATCTTTGCATGAAATGTTCCCTTGGTATCTCTACTTTTCTTGAAGAGATCTCTAGTCTTTCCCATTCTGTTGTTTTCCTCTATTTCTTTGCATTGATAGCTGAAGAAGGCTTTCTTATCTCTTCTTGCTATTCTTTGGAACTCTGCATTCAGATGCTTGTATCTTTCCTTTTTTCCTTTGCTTTTTGCTTCTCTTCCTTTCACAGCTATTTGTAAGGCCTCCCCAGACAGCCATTTTGCTTTTTTGCATTTCTTTTCCATGGGGATGGTCTTGATCCCTGTCTCCTGTACAATGTGACGAACCTCAGTCCATAGTTCATCAAACACTCTATCTATCAGATCTAGGCCCTTAAATCTATTTCTCACTTCCACTGTATAATCATAAGGGATTTGATTTAGGTCATACCTGAATGGTCTAGTGGTTTTCCCTCCTTTCTTCAATTTAAGTCTGAATTTGGCAATAAGGAGTTCATGGTCTGAGCCACAGTCAGCTCCTGGTCTTGTTTTTGCTGACTGTATAGAGCTTCTCCATCTTTGGCTGCAAAGAATATAATCAATCTGATTTTGGTGTTGACCATCTGGTGATGTCCATGTATAGAGTCTTATCTTGAGTTGTTGGAAGAGGGTATTTGTTATGACCAGTACATTTTCTTGGCAAAACTCTATTAGCCTTTGCCCTGCTTCATTGCATATTCCAAGGCCAAATTTGCCTGTTACTCCAGGTGTTTCTTGACTTCCTACTTTTGCATTCCAGTCCCCTATAATGAAAAAGACATCTTTTTTGGGTGTTAGTTCTAAAAGGTCTTGTAGGTCTTCATAGAACCATTCAACTTCAGCTTCTTCAGCATTACTGGTTGGGGCATAGACTTGGATTACTGTGATATTGAATGGTTTGCCTTGGAAACGAACAGAGATCATTCTGTTGTTTTTGAGATTGCATCCAAGTACTGCATTTTGGACTCTTTTGTTGACCATGATGGCCACTCCATTTCTTCTGAGGGATTCCTGCCCGTAGTAGTAGATATAATGGTCATCTGAGTTACATTCACCCATTCCAGTCCATTTCAGTTCACTGATTCCTAGAATGTCGACATTCACTCTTGCCATCTCTTGTTTGACCACTTCCAATTTGCCTTGATTCATGGACCTGACATTCCAGGTTCCTATGCAATATTGCTCTTTACAGCATCGGACCTTGCTTCTATCACCAGTCACATCCACAGCTGGGTATTCTTTTTGCTTTGGCTCCATCCCTTCATTCTTTCTGGAGTTATTTCTCCACTGATCTCCAGTAGCATATTGGGCACCTACTGACCTGGGGAGTTCCTCTTTCAGTATCCTATCATTTTGCCTTTTCATACTGTTCATGGGGTTCTCAAGGCAAGAATACTGAAGTGGTTTGCCATTCCCTTCTCCAGTGGACCACATTCTGTCAGATCTCTCCACCATGGCCCACCCATCTTGGGTTGCCCCACGGGCATGGCTTAGTTTCATTGAGTTAGACAAGGCTGTGGTCCTAGTGTGATTAGATTGACTAGTTTTCTGTGACTATGGTTTCATTGTGTCTGCCCTCTGATGCCGTCTCGCAACATCAACCGTCTTACTTGGGTTTCTCTTACCTTGGGCGTGGGGTATCTCCTCACCGCCGCTCCAGCAAAGCACAGCCGCAGTGCCTTACCTTGGACGAGGGGTATCTCCTCACCGCCGCCATTCCTGACCTTCAATGTGGGATAGCTCCTCTAGGTCCTCCTGCACCCGCACAGCCACGGCTCTGTGGACATGGGGTTGGTCCTCCTGGCTGCCGCCCCTGGCCTCTGGCGTTGGGGCGTGGGGTAGCTCCTCCCGGCCGCCGCCCCTGACCTGGGATGCAGGGTAACTCCTCTCATCACCGCCCCTGACGTTGGAGGACCTTAGTTTTTTTTAATCTGTAGGCAAACAAAATAGTACATCTCTCATAGGATTGTCTTGAGAATAAAATAAGTCACCAGTCACCATGCTCTCCCCTAATTGTTAGAACACTTACTCCCCAAAACCCATCTCCCGCCCTCACCCCGGCATTTTCTTCATTTTTTTACCCATGGGAAATTGCAGGGTGTGGGTACTACATTGGACTGACCCAGTGGGAAGCAAGGAAGGCTCAATTAAGAGTTGGATGTCCTCTGCAGAATAGTCTGATGGGCTCCATAATGCCCGTCAAGTCAACCAGGCTGAGTTTCAAGTTGTCAGTCTACTGTTATGTTTGCTAGAAGGCAATGGCACCCCACTCCAGTACTCTTGCTGGAAAATCCCATGGATGGAGGAGCCTGGTAGGCTGTAGTCCATGGGGTCTCGAAGAGTCGGACATAACTGAGCGACTTCACTTTTACTTTTCACTTTCCTGCATCAGGGAAGGAAATGGCAACCCACTCCAGTGTTCTTGACTGGAGAATCCCAGGGATAGGGGAGCCTGGTGGGCTGCCGTCTATGGGGTCGCACAGAGTTGAACATGACTGAAACGACTTAGCAGCAGCAGCAGCAGCAGAAAAATGGGGAAAAAACGGGGGGGGGGGTCATGGACTATTGGGCAAGTATCTGACTACTCCCTAGGGAAGGTAGTTCTGCTCAGTGGCTTGTAACAACCCACACCTTTTCCACGGGACATTGAAAGCTGGCTAGAGAGCCACGCTGGGTGTCCCTCTGACCTCATGCCCTGTGACTGAGGACATTCTCTCTTCCTGGTCCTGGCACCCCTTGAAGTTCCACTTTCTATTCTCATCTGGTTCAGTTTGGTTTAATTAGGCTCTTGTCCTTTTTATCTCTCTAGCATTGGCCAAAATGTCCCTACAGGACCCCCTCCTCCACCCCAACTATTTTTATATTTAGAAAATAGAAACCTTGGATACAAGTGCTGGCTCCCCCTCAGCTAGGTCATCTGCCCAAGCCTTCCCAGGTTACTGCAGTCATGCCACTGCATTTGGGTACCACTCTGGATTGTAAAAACAACTTTCCCCAAGTTAAACAGTCAAAAGTTCCAGACAAGTTTATCTGAGTTTACCAAGTTCTCTAAGGATATTTCATTTCCTTTTCTTGCACCCAGTTATTTAAAAATAAATGGTAAGAACTTACAATGGCAATGAGGAAGAATCCATGTTTAGAATGATTCCCCCTACCTCCCGTGTTCTACCCCCACTCTCCTTTGGAAATGACACTAAGACCCTTTAAAATGTACATGAGCAACACCAGGGATTAAGCTTCAAATGAGAACAGGATAGGAAGTGCATTCGTCAAGTAAACCCTCATTAGCTGATGGTTGTCTATTGCTGATGGTTCCTGTATTTACCTTTTTATTAAGAATGCCAAGATTTACCATCACCAAGATAAAGGGCTTCTCTGAAGTTTGAGCAGCCTCCATCTTTACTGGGGTGGTTGCCACCCCTGGCCTCTGTTCCCACCTGCTGGCAGCACAGCATCTGTAGTCACCTGTCCACACTGGGGTGGGACTGGGGCCAGGAGACCTGAGCAAGCTCCTGTTTCACGTCTGCTAAGCCCTCTCCTTCTCTTTGTTGAAACTTGTCTCAAATTGTCTCCTTAGAGCAATCTGCTTGAAATCATTTCCCTGTCCCTACAGTCAGTCATCCATCCAGTCTAGCTACTCCCTATGGACTTTTTTTCATAAATGAATGAGAGCGTCTTTCTTCACAAAAGGACACCAGTGTGTGTGTATGCCTGTCCATTTTATTGCCTTCAAAACCACATAGTTTGAGGGAATGACTCCATTCTGAGACTTTTCACTATTGTGAGTTACGGGTTTTCTCAAGATCATGGGCTTTGCACTGGGACATTTTGGTTCCAGTTCTGCCACTTAGTAGAAGTGCTATCCAACCATCTGAAGTCCTATTTTCTTTACCAGTAAAATATAAATAATGATGGTGTTTACCTCACGGAGTTATTGTGAAGCTTATGGAACCATATAAAGCATCTTGGAAGTACTTGGCATATACAAACACTCAATATTTCACTTATTATCATAATTAATGAATTTAAAAAGTCTGTCTACACTCAAGGTTTCTTCCTGAGGCTTTGTGGGAAAGTTTGACTGAAGTTGTCTCACTGTATCTCTATTGCAGTCCTCAATAAAGCAGCCACCATTTTATCCATTATTATTAACAACTCATATTTTAGATGTGAAAATTGATAAAGAGATCAAATGGCCTAAAGAGGTCAACAGTCAAAGTTGTCTCATGGCAGAGCTGAGACTCAAACTGAGTTCCTCAAATTCCACCAAGCACTAAGTTCAAGATTTAACAATAAATCACAATCATCTTTAACAAGGTAGCTGGATATGTAGAAAAACAAACAACAACAGCAACAAAATTATCATAAGATGTAATGAGCACTATGGCAAAGATACACACAAATTGTGTTAGTAACTCAGATCAGAAAACAATTAATTTGGGGGTGAGTGAGGGGTGAAGGTTAGAATGGGGTGAAGTCATGAGGGCTCTGAAGGATAGTTATTGTTGTCTTATCTAGCAGACTTCCGGAAGAAGAGGTCACAAACTGGGCTGCTTGCAGACACATTTTATTTTTCCTTCAAAGTTTTAGAATTATTTTGAATTAATTGCCAACATTTAATAACAGATTTCTCATAAAAATAGAAATGTCTAGCTTTTCTTGGAAAGCCAGATCTGTTGATGTGTTTGTCCATAGTTCCTCTTGCTGTCAATTGGCTGTCCACTTCATCCTGGACTGACCTCCAACACCATCCCCACTGGGCCTCTTCTTGACTCTTGAGCAGGATCAAGAAATTGAGAAGATAAGATTTTCATAGGCACATCAACAATTAAGCATGAACATTTAAAGTGCTAGAGAGGTGCACTGGGATGACCCTACGGAATGGGATGGGGAGACAGGTGGGAGGGGGGTTCAGGATGGGGAACATATGTACACCCATGGCTGATTCATGTCACTATATGGCAAAAACCACTACAATATTGTAAAGTAATTAGCCTCCAATTAAAATAAATTAATTAAAAAAAATAAAGTGCTAGAGAGACAAGAAAAATCTTTGTTTACTTAAGTAGATTAAAATAGTAAAGAAATCTACTATTTGTTGACTGAACATATACTTTCCTACCTAGATTTCAAGGATACTTAGGTCTAGTGTATATCTACATGTGATTAAAACAAAGGAAAGAGAGTTGGAAATCCTATGGAGACTGTGGAGGTATTGGAGTGAATTTGGAAAGAAATATGCTTCTGAAAAGGCCCATAATAAAGTAGGAGCTCTAAGACTTGCGTGCCACATGTTTTCTGGCTTTGCTGATTGCTATTAGACATATATTAATACAAATTAATTAATTATTCTATTTTTTAAAACCTCCATAAATGAACATACAATTTAACACAAGGGTTTTGAATATTTTTGATCATGACCCACACAGTATGAAATACAGTTTTCATCACTCACATGCTTGTACATTCATCAGTGGGTAAGCACTTGGATTTCTTCTACTGTTTATCATGAATAATGCTACTATGAACATGAATGTAGAAATATCTATTCTAGTCCCTGCTTTCAATTACTTTGAATACATACCCAGAAATGAAATTGCTGGATCACAATTCTATTTTTAATTTTTTGAGAACACAATCATTTTTACAAAGATCACAGCTACTGTGAAATAATGTTCTGCATTAGAGTGTGTATCTATCTGTGTTTCCATTGCTTTCTAGCACCCTGCCAAGTTTGCAAATAGGAATTCTCAAAGAATTTTTGCTACCATGGCTGTGAGGAGCACAGGCTTCTGTAGAGGTGTTACTAGAATAAAACCAATCTCTAGGAACTATCTGCCACTCAGTGATGAATAAATGAACATTCATTAAGAAACTCAATATGGTGATTGAGAAATTGCCTCTACCTTCTGTGTTAAAACATAAACATTTATTAGTCTAGTCTATTTCATGTCATGACTATAAAATCTTAACAAATAATACTTTTTTCCAAGCAGTCTCAAATGAGATGGCAAAGAGTGAGGAAAAGTCCTAAATCTCAGTCAGAGCCATTGATATTTACAGTAAACAAAATAGAAACCCCCAATAAGACCAAAAACTCCAACTCTTATTTATAAAATTACATTTGTAATACAGGTTCATTGTGGGATAATTTAAAAATCATAGATCTAAAAGTGAGAAAATTAAAACTATCTGTAATCCCATCCCTTTTTGTTGATTCTTCTAGGTTATTTTCTAGGTATAAATGCATTTTGTGTAATTTTGAACAAGAAAATAGTGTCACATTATAATTTATATTTTTGTAACTTGTTTTTTTCCAATAGTAAATTGTATTGAGACATGCATTTGCATGTCATATCTTTTCTCATGAAATAATGTTTATGATCACAAAATATCCACATTTGGATGTCATTTAACTATTTTTTTTTTCTATGTTATTATTGGACTTTTTTCTTTGAAATTTTATTTTCCTAATATGACAATGAATATTTTCACAGCTAAATTTTTAATTTCATCTGTACTTTTTTGTGGTGGGTTAGTCAGTAAGTTGTGTCCAACTCTAGCCCGCCAGGACTGTAGCCAGCCAGACTTCTCTGTCCATGGGATTTCCCATGCAAGAAGACTGGAGTAGGTTGCCATTTTCTTCTTCAGGGAATTTCTTCTCAAGTATTTGTTTAGGATAAGTTTAAAAGATAATATAGCTTCTACAAATGGAATATTTAGATTCTTACTTTTGCAAAAAGAAAATACTTGAATGTTTTTCAATATAGAAAGGAATATAGGGACTTCCCTGGCAGTCCAGAGGTTAAGATTCCACACTTCCCCTGCAGGCAACATGGCTTTGATCCTTGGTCAGAAAACTAAAGTTCCACATGCCACATGGTTCAATCCAAAAAAAAAATTTATTACTTTTAAAATTAATAAATTTATATTACTTTTTTTTTTTGGACTGAACCATGTGGCATACAGGTTTACATGTTTGAATATTACAAAATGGAATGAAAAGAAAAGTTAAAATTGCTCCTAGACCTCAAGGTAATAGTTGTTAATTTAATGAACATCTTTTAGACTTTCAAGTCATGTGTGTGTGTGCTAAGTCCTTTCAGCCATGTCCAGGTTGTGACCCTATGGACTGTAGCCCGCCAGGCTCCTCTGTTTATGGGATCCTCCAGGGAAGAACACTGGGGTGGGCTGCCATGCCCTCCTCCAGGGGACCTTCCCAACTCAGGGATTGAAGCTGCATCTCCTGTGTCTCCTGCATTGGCAGGTGGGTTCTTTATGGCTGAGCCACCACGGAATCCCAATGCATGTATACAAACCTATATCTTTACAAAAATAAGATCTGACTCTTCATTTGTCTTAGTAACCTTATTTTCTAACTTGACAGAGAGTGGTCTCTTCTCATGTCTTTAAATACTCTTTCACAGTACAATTTTTGATGGTTTTGAAACCAGGCAACCCAGACTGGGACTTGAACCCATTGTCTTTTAACTGAGATCACAAACCTGGCCTCAGGACTCAATGCTCAGTTCTTGATATTTCATCAAAGAAAGAGTTCAGTGAGAGACACAGTGATAGGTAAGAAGTGGATTTATTTAGGGAAAAACACACTCCACAGAGTGCGAACCATCTTAGAAGGCCAGAGTGGTACCAGGATGTGGGATTGTCAGTTTTTATAGAAGTGGGTAATTTCATAGGCTAATGAGTAGAGGAGTATTCCAGCTATTTGGGGGAAGAAGTGGGGATTTCTAGAAATGAGGCCACTGCCCACTTTTTGACCTTTATGGTCAGCCTTGGAACTGTCATGGTGCCTGTGGGTATGTCATTTATAGCATGCTGATATGTTACAATGAGCATAAACTGAAGCTCAGTGTCTAGTGGAAGTCAACTTTTCTAAGTCATCTTGGACCCATTTGATCCTAATCAGTTTATGTCATGTCCTCAGGCTATGTCATTCTTTCAAAAGTTGCCCTGCCCTCTTCCCCTGTTTCAGTTTCAAATTATTTCTTTGTGGAGGAAGAAAATCATTTCCCTCTACCTTCTTAGTTTCTATCTTTGAGGGTCCTAAGAATTTAACTGTCAAAAGATGGAGAAAAAAAGATCTTTTACTCATGTTATGTACATGGGAATTCACAGGAAAATGTAACTCAAGGAGTGACTAGAATCCGGGGCTTGTATATTGTCATAATGGGTGTCCCAGGTGGTGCAGTGATAAAGAATCCCCCTGCCAATGCAGGAAATGCAAGAGACTCGGGTTCAACCCCTGGGTCAGAAAGATCTCCTGGAGTAGGAAATGGCAACCTGCTCCAGTATTCTTGCCTGGAAAATCCCATGGATAGAGAAGCCTGGGGGGCTATAATCCATGAAGTCACAGAGTTGGACATGACTGAACAACTGTGCACAAGCATGAATACCAACATAACGGGAAGAGAAGGGGGAAAGGGGCACTTATGGGAAGACCAAATGACTCGGGGGGAAGATAAATGAACCTGTATGAGGTTAGGTAGGAGATACAATAGTTTAATGACAATATCTATTTAGGTGGCTTCTTATTCTAGTGCTATCTCCAGTGATAGAAGTCAATCCTTCTTGGATTCCTGGAGGGCATTTATGACAGTATAATTCTTTTGGGAGTCTCTGCTTTTAGTCAGATAAGGAAAATTTAGGAAAGAAAATTCTTCACAGTGATATATTCAGAATTCCTTCACCATGTTTGTATTACTCATCCCAATACCAGTTTCTGTAGCCTCTGCCAAGGGGAACTGACCCACTCATGGTTCCAAATAACTGGGTGGGGCTCCCCTCCTCTTCTGCCCTCTCCCTACCAGCCAGCAGCTAATTGGAACAAGACCAGCTACGTGACCATGGACAAGCACTGTGTTCGTTTTAAGGGTGCTTGCAGCACTGTCTTTACTCAGAAAAGGAAAAGCTGAACCAATCATGATCTCATTATTGTATAGATTTGAGATGAGAAATAAGCAGAAATGCGAACTGTTCACAGTGAATGCACAGCTTAAAGATGCATGAAGGAGAGATGAGACAGAGTAGTTACCTTGAAAGATCATAAAGAGGTCAATCGAGACTATAGAGAAGCAGGATATAGTAGTACGATAAGCTATGAGGTTGATACAAATATGTAGAATAAAGAGTAGTGTTTTAGAGTAAAGGCTTTGAAGTCTGATAGAATTTGAATTTCATAGTTCTACTTAAATGGTATTTGACTTGCACTAACTAATCTTCTGAGCCATATTTTCCTTATCAGTGACATGTGGATAATATTTCTCTTATGGAGCTGTTGACAGAATTAATTGAACTATTACAGGCAGGGTAAGACCATCTTCCAGAAGATATTAAGAAGAGGTGGCAAGAATACACAGAAGAACTGTACAAAAAAGATCTTCACGACCAAGATAATCACAATGGTGTGATCACTCACCTAGAGCCAGACATCCTGGAATGTGAAGTCAAGTGGGCTTTAGGAATCATCACTATGAACAAAGCTAGTGGAGGTGATGGAATTCCAGTTGAGCTATTTCCAATCCTGAAAGATGATGCTGTGAAAGTGCTGCACTCAATATGCCAGCAAATTTGGAAAACTCAGCAGTGGCCACAGGACTGGAAAAGGTCCATTTTCATTCCAATCCCAACGAAAGGCAATGCCAAAGAATGCTCAAACTACCGCACAATTGCACTCATCTCACACACCAGTAAAGTAATGCTCAAAATCCTCCAAGCCAGGCTTCAGCAATATGTGAACCATGAACTTCCAGATGTTCAAGCTGGTTTTAGAAAAGGCAGAGGAACCAGAGATCAAATTACCAACATCCGCTGGATCATGGAAAAAGCAAAAGAGTTCCAGAAAAACGTCTATTTCTGCATTATTGACTATGCCAAACCCTTTGACTGTATGGATCACAATAAACTGTGGAAAATTCTGAAAGAGATTAGAATACCAGACCACCTGACCTGCCTCTTGAGAAACCTATATGCAGGTCAGGAAGCAACAGTTAGAACTGGATATGGAACAACAGACTGGTTCCAAATAGGAAAAGGAGTACGTCAAGGCTGTGTATTGTCACCCTGCTTATTTAACTTATATGCAGAATACATCATGAGAAACACTGGGCTGCAAGAAGCACAATCTGGAATTAAGATTGCCGGGAGAAATATCAATAACCTCAGATATGCAGATGACACCACCCTTATGGCAGAAAGTTGAAAAGGAACTAAAAGCCTCTTGATAAAAGTGAAAGAGGAGAGTGAAAAAGTTGGCTTAAAACTCAACATTCAGAAAACTAAGATTATGGCATCTGGTCCCATCACTTCATGGCAAATAGATGGGGAAACAGTGTCAGACTTTATTTTTCTGGGCTCCAAAATCACTGCGGATGGTGATTGTAGCCATGAAATTAAAAGATGCTTACTCCTTGGAAGGAAAGTTATGACCAACCTAGATATCATATTGAAAAGCAGAGATATTACTTTGCCAACAAATGTCCATCTAGTCAAGGCTATGGTTTTTCCAGTGGTCATGTATGGATGTGAGAGTTGGATTGTGAAGAAAGCTGAACGTCGAAGAATTGATGCTTTTGGACTATGGTGTTGGAGAAGACTCTTGAGATTCCCCTGGATTGCAAGGAGATCCAACCAGTCCGTTCTAAAGGAGATCAGCCCTGGGATTTCTTTGGAAGGACTGATGCTAAAGCTAAAACTCAAATACTTTGGCCACCTTATGCGAAGAGTTGACTCATTGGAAAAGACTCTGATGCTAGGAGGGATTGGGGGCAGGAGGAAAAGGGGACGACAGAGGATGAGAAGGCTGGATGGCATTACCGGCTCAATGGACATGAGTCTGAGTGAACTCCAGAAGTTGGTGATGGACAGGGAGGCCTGGCATGCTGCGATTCATGGGGTCACAAAGAGTCAGACATGACTGAGTGACTGAACTAACTAAGACCACCTTAACTGCCTCCTGAGAAATCTGTATGCAGGTCAAGAAGCAACAGTTAGAACCAGACATACAACAACAGACTGGTTCCAAATTGGGAAAGGAGTATGTCAAGGCTATATACTGTCACCTTGCTTATTTAACTCATATACAGAGTACATCATGCAAAATGCCAGACTGGATGAAACACAAGCTGGAATCAGGACTGCAGGGAGAAATATTAATAACCTCAGATATACAGATGACACCACCCTTATGGCAGAAAACGAAGAGGAACTAAAGACTTTCTCGATGAAAGTGAAAGAGAGTGAAAAAGCTGGCTTAAAACTCAGCATTCAAAAAATGATCATGGCATCCAGTCCCATCACTTCATGGCAAATAGATGAGGAAACAATGGAAACAGTGACAGACTTTATTTTCTTGGCTCCAAAATCACTGCAGATGATGACTGCAGCCATGAAATTAAAAGACATTTGCTCCTTGAAAGAAAAGCTATGACAAACCTAGACAGGTTAAAAAGCAGTGAAGTGAAAGTCACTCAGTCATGTCCGACTGTGACACCATGGACTATACAATTCATGGAATTCTTCAGGCCAGAATACTGGAGTTGGTAGGCTTTCCCTTCTTCAGGTGATCTTTCCAACCCAGGTCTCCTGCACTGCAGGCTGATTCTTTACCAGTTGAGCCACCAGGGAAGCCCAAGAATACTGGAATGGGTAGCCTATCCGTTCTCCAGGGCAACTTCCTGACCCAGGAATTGGATCAAGGTCTCCTGCATTGCAGGTGGATTCTTTACCAGCTGAGCTACCATGGAAGCCATTAAAAAGCAGAGACATTACTTTACCAATAAAGGTCCATCTGGTCAAAGCTATGGTTTTTCCATAGCTTTTTTCCAGTAGTCATGTATAGTTGTGAGAGTTGGACCATAAAAAAAGCTGAGTGCCGAAAAATTGATGCTTTTGAACTGTGGTGTTGGAGAAGACTAATGAGAGTCCCTTGGACTGTAAGGAGATCCAACCAGTCAGTCCTAAAGGAAATCAGTCCTGAATATTCATTGGACGGACAACTCCAATCGTCCACCTGATGCGAAGAACTGACTCATTTGAAAAGACCCTGATGCTGGTAGAGATTGAAGGCAGAAGGAGAATTCCCATTCTCTACAGGGAATGAGATGATTGGATGGCATCACCGACTCAATGGACATGAGTTTGAGCCAGCTCCGAGAGTAGGTAACGGATAGGGAAGCCTGGCGTGCTACAGTCCATGGGGTCGCAAAGAGCCAAACATGACTGAACGACTGAACAGAACTGAACTGAACAGGTAGGATTCTTAGCACACAGTGTCTGATACATAAGAAGCACTAAATATGTAAAATCACTATTATAACTATTTCTCATCAAATATAACATATATTTGATATCCTTCCTGTACTATATTTTGAATCTTTGGTATTTAATATATCAGTTAATGAATATGTGATTAATGTTTGTAATTATGTTCTAGAAAGTTTTTGTATTAAAGTTTGGATTTTTTTATTGACCAAAATTCTGAAATAACCAAATCAGTTTTCTTATCTACAACTTTATTCTACTTTTAAGGAAAAAAGGTGATTCTACCAAGACTGCTTATTTAATTTGGGCCATATGTTAATAACTTGAATTTTCTTTCTCACAGTCTGTTAAAGTTTTGAACTCACACAGTAAACAGGGTTATTAGCTGTGAAATGCCAGTTGACAACTGGGTAGACTGTATTCTAACAAGATTTTTGAAGTTTCTTACCTTTTTCTCTTAGAAAGGAAGTGCCTAGAATTTTCACTCTTGCTGGAATGGTACAAAAAGTGGGGAGGGGATTCAGTTTTTAGTCATGTCAACTTTCTGTCTCTTCTCATCCCCTCCCTACCAGATAATTAAGGACCACATGTCACGTATAAATAGCTTCAGCTGAGAACATCCTCATATCTTTGCCCCTCTCATCATTGAGCTGAGCCCATAACTGATGTTGCAATTAGAGTACTGATTTAGCTCTGAGAGACACATTGCAAATGATCCTCTGAGGAGGATGGTATTTATATCAGTACTGACTGATGAAGACTTTGTCAACTGTACTTTTGGCAGGTCATTTCATGGCATGCCCCTGGGTTAATCTACTTATTATAACCAATGATCCATGATGATGTATTTTCAGAACCACTCATCTTACACAGGGTACCATGATGTGGAATAGAACTATGGAAATGCAGACAATTAAGAAAATTCTCAATCAAAATGTAGGGGTCAACAGAAGAGCTGTAGAGGTCAGGCATTTCATGATTTATTGGAATATGTTTGGTATCATTTGTGCCACAGGAATTCACACTTCTGTACTTCAGGCTTAACTGTCTATTTTTTAAAATTTTGATTAATTTATTTTAGTTGGAGGCTAATTACTTTACAATATTGTGGTGGTTTTTGCCATACATTGACATGAGTCAGCCACAGGTGTACATGTATCCCCACGTCCCAAACCACCTCCCCCCTCCCTCCCCATCCTATCCCTCTGGGTTGTCCCAGTGCACTGGCTTTGAGTGCCCTGTTTCATGGATCAAACTTGGACCAGTCATCTATTTCACATATGTTAATATACTTGTTTCAATGCTATTCTCTCAAATCACCCCACCCTCACCTTCTCCCACAGAGTCCAAAAGTCTGTTCTTTACATCTGTGTCTCTTGCTATCTTGCATATAGGGTTATCATTGCCATCTTTCTGAATTCCATTTATATGCATTAATATACTGTATTGGTGTTTTTCTTTATGACTTACTTCACTCTGTGTAATAGGCTCCAGTTTCATCCACCTCATTAGAACTGACTCAAATGCATTCTTTTAATAGCTGAGTAATATTCGATTGTGTATATGTACCACCACTTTCTTATCCATTCATCTGCCGATGGACATCTAGGTTGCTTCCATGTCCTAGCTATTGTAAACAGTGCTGCAGTGAATACTGGGGCAGGTACACATGACTCTTTCAGTTCTGGTTTCCTCAGTGTATATGCCCAGCAGTGGGATTGCTGGATCATATGGCAGTTCTATTTCCAGTTTTTAAAGGAATATCCAAACTAAGCTATACTAGTTTGCATTCCCACCAACAGTGTAAGAGGGTTCCCTTTTCTCCACACCCTCTCCAGCATTTATTGTTTGTAGACTTTTTGATGGCAGCTATTCTGACTAGTGTGAGATGGTACCTTGTATTTTTGATTGCATTTCTCTGATAATGATGTTGAGCATCTTTTCATGTGTTTGTTAGCCATCTGTATGTCTTCTTTGGAGAAATGTCTATTTAGTTCTTTGGCCCATTTTATGACTGGGTCGTTTATTTTTCTGGTGTTGAACTGCATGAGCTGCTTGTATATTTGGGGGGGATTAATTCTTTGTCAGTTGTTTCATTTGCTACTATTTTCTTCCATTCTGAACGCTGTCTTTTCACCTTGCTTATAGCTTCCTTTGTTGTGCAAAAGTTTTTAAGTATAATTAGGTCCCAATTGTTTATTTGTGCTTTTATTTCCATTACTCTGGGAGGTGGGTCATAGAGGATCTTGCTGTGATTTATGTCAGAGAGTGTTCTGCCTATGTTTTCCTCTAAGAGTTTTATAGTTTTTGGTTTTACATTTAGATCTTTAATCTATTTTGAGTTTATTTTGTGTATGGTGTTAGAAAGTGTTCTAGTTTCCTTCTTTTACAGGTGGTTGCCCAGTTTTCCCAGCACCACTTGTTAAAGAGATTGTCTTTTCTCCATTGTATATTTTTGCCTCCTTTGTTAAAGATAAGGTGTCCATAGGTGTGTGGATTCATCTCTGGGCTTTCTACTTTGTTCCCTTGATCTATATTTCTGTCTTTTTGCCAGTACTATACTGTCTTGATAACTGTAGCTTTGTAGTATAGTCTGAAGTCAGGCAGGTTGATTCCTCCAGTTAACTGTCTACTGTGACATAAGAGAAAGAAAATGTAAATAGATTGACTAGTGAAGTTTACCATAGAAAAGTCAGGCAATTTGAAGTCTTTTCATTTCTTAGATGCTATGAGTGCTTCAGAATCATAACATATTCTCAGAGTCAAGTAAGTGATACCAGAATCAGAAATTCTAGGATTATTCAGTTCAGTTCAGTTCAGTTCATTCGCTCAGTCATGTCTGACTCTTTGTGACCCCAAGGACCGCAGCACACCAGGCTTCCCTATCCATCACCAACTCCTGGAGCTTTCTCAAACTCACGTCCATCGAGTCAGTGATGCCATCCAACTATTTCATCCTCTGTCATCCCCTTTTTCTCCTGCATTCAATCTTTCCCAGCATCAGGGTCTTTTCCAATGAATCAGTTCTTTGCATCAGGTGGCCAAAGTATCGGAGCTTCAGCTTCATCATCAGTTCTTCCAATGAGTATTCAGGACTGATTTTCTTTAGGATGGACTGGTTGGATCTCCTTGCAGTCCAAGAGACTCTCAAGAGTCTTCTCTAACACCGCAGTTCAAAAGCATCAATTTTTTGGTGCTCAGCTTTCTTTATGGTCCAACTCTCACATTTGTACATGACTACTGGTGATGGACAGGGAGGCCTGGCGTGCTTCGATCCATGGTGTCACAAAGAGTCGGACATGACTGAGCAACTGAACTGACTGACTGGAAAAACCATAGCTTTGGCTAGATAGACTTCTGTTGGCAAAGTAATGGCTCTGCTTTTTAACCTGTCTAGGTTTGTCACAGCTTTTCTTCCAAGGAGCAAGTGTCTTTTAATTTCATGGCTGCAGTCACCATCTGCAGTGATTTTGGAGCCCCCCAAAATAAAGTCTGTCACTGTTTCCATTGTTTCCCCATCTATTTGTCATGAAGTGATGGGACCAGATTCCATGATTATTTGGTTAGAGTTAAAAGCCAATGATTATTTGTCTATTTATTATCTATCTATCTTTCCTTAGAGAAAGATGAGTAGTGGAAACACAGATAGGGAGGTGGACTCACTCTTTCTAACTCTGTTCTGGCTAGGAGGTGGGATCTTATAGTCCTTTAGTAGAGAGCTTCATCTTTACTCTCTTCTTTCATATGGAGAATTGGTATTTGCAAACATAGCTTCACACTGTTCCTGATTTTCAGCAGTCCCAAGTAGATTACCACCTCTCAGCCTTCCCTCCTAGAAAGACTTCTATTGGTTAAACATGCTGCAGGAGTCTAGATGGTGTTTCAGTACGGAAAGCCACTGCTTAGTACACACTGAATCCCCCTGAGGCACCAGGGCACTCCTCTTCCTCTCCTTCTTCTATGGTTCCCTTCTCTCAGGACCAATCTCTTCACCTTCTCTGATTCTGGCTCAAGTGCTCAGCCAGTTAGATGGGTCCTTTGGAGCTGGAGATGCAGGAAGTTAGGGGGAATTCTTACTTTTAAGAGAAAGGGAAGAATGAAAATGGCAACTCCTAGTCCAGTCTCAAAGTGAAACTACTACCAAACTAATTCTTGTTTCACTGGCTTTGACCCACTTTTGGAAAACTTGTGTTATTTTGTCTTTCTTCTCTTTGACCATAGACCCTCCATATTGTTCTAAATTGTATACAATAAGATGACGAAAACATTACTATATAATCAAGGCCTTTCCTGTCTTCTTCTATAAACATCTGCTTCCCTTGTGACTACTGGCTGTGGGCTAAGGACCATCTCTATGCTCATTTCTGAAATATCTGATATTGCCCCTTGGGAGGATAAAAAAATAAGCAGGAAATCAACATCTGATTTAGGACTTATATAAGAATTTTCAAAACTTAGAACTAAGGAAAAAACTTAATATAAAAAATGGACAAATAACCTGAAAAGAAACTTTAAAAAAATATAAATACCCAATAAACATATGAGAGGATGCTCACCATTGTTCAGTTCAGCTCAGTTCACTCGCTCGGTCGTGTCTGACTCTTTGCGACCCCATGAGTTTCAGCACGCCAGGCCTCCCTGTCCATCACCAACTCCCAGAGTTCACCCAAACCCACGTCCATCGAGTGTGATGCCATCCAGCCATCTCATCCTCTGTCGTCCCCTTCTCCTGCCCCCAATCCCTCCTAGCATCAGAGTCTTTTCCAATGAGTCAACTCTTCACATGGGGTGGCCAAAGTATTGGAGTTTCAGCTTTAGCATCATTCCTTCCAAAGAACACCCAGGACTGATCTCCTTCAGAATGGACTGGTTGGATCTCCTTGCAGTCCAAGGGACTCTCAAGAGTCTTCTCCAACCCCACAGTTCAAAAGCATCAATTCTTCGGCACTCAGCTTTCTTCACAGTCCAACTCTCACATCCATACATGACCACTGGAAAAACCATAGCCTTGACTAGACGGACCTTTATTGGCAAAGTAATGTCTCTGCTTTTGAATATGCTATCTAGGTTGGTCATAACTTTCCTTCCAAGGAGTAAGCGTTTTTTAATTTCTTGGCTGCAATCACCATCTGCAGTGATTTACAAAGTCTGACACTGTTTCCACTGTTTCCTCATCTATTTGCCATTAAGTGATGGGACCAGATGCCATGATCTTCATTTTCTGAATGTTGAGTTTTTGTTTTTTTTTTCATTTTTCTTTTTTTTTTTAAATTTTATTTTATTTAAAAATTTTACAATATTGTATTAGTTTTGCCAAACATCGAAATGAATCCGCCACAGGTACAACGTTTTCACTCTCCTCTTTCACTTTCATCAAGAGGCTCTTTAGTTTCTCTTCACTTTCTACCGTAAGGGTGGTGTCATCTGCATATCTGAGACCAGCTTGTGCTTCTTCCCGCCCAGCGTTTCTCATGATGTACTCTGCGTGTAAGTTAAATAAGCAGGGTGACAATACACAGCCTTGACGTACTCCTTTTCCTATTTGGAACCAGTCTGTTGTTCCATATCCAGTTCTAACTGTTGCTTCCTGACCTGCATACAAATTTCTCAAGAGGCAGGTCAGGTGGTGTGGTATTCCCATCTCTTTCAGAATTTTCCACAGTTTATTGTGATCCACACAGTCAAAGGCTTTGGCATAGTCAATAATGCAGAAATAGATGTTTTTCTGGAACTCTCTTCCTTTTTCCATGATCCAGCATTGTTAGAGAAATGCAAATTAAAACCACAATGGGAAGCTGCACATATAAAAGAGTGGCTAAAATAATAAAATAAAATAAAACTTGACAATAGCAAGTACTGATGAGAATGCATAGTAATTCGAACCTTTGTCCATTCTTGGTGAGAATTGCAAAAGGATATAGCCATTTTAGAAAATAGTTTGGCAATTTCTTATAAAATTTAAATACACTTACCATATGACTCAGTAATCCCACTTTTAGGTGCTACCCTAAATGAACCGAAAACTTATGTTCATACAAAAGCCTGTATACAATGTTTACAGCAGCATTATTCATAAGCACCAAAAACTAGAAACAATCCTATCCTTCTACTGGTGAATGGATAAGCAAACTATAGTCCACCCAAATAATGGAACCCCACTGAGTGAAAAAAAGGAAGTAACTTGTAATACATGCAAGGATATGGATGGATCTCAAATGCATTATGCTAAGTGAAACAGTCCAGACTCAAAATGCTCAAAAGCATACCAGCTGATTCCATTTTTATGACATTCAATAAAAGGCAAAACTACAGAGACAGAAAAGAGATAGTAGTTGCCAGGGGCTGAAGGGGAAAACAAAGAACCGTAAGGGAACTTTTTGAGATGGTTGAGATGTTCTGTATCTTCATGGTCATCATTATATCATTGTATGCATTTGTTAAGACTCATAGGATTATACCCTAAAAGGAGTGAAGTTTACTATATGTAAATTACACTACAATAATTTTTTAAAAGGGATGGCCATCGATAAAATAGACAAAATTAAATGGGATCAACAATGGCAAGAAAGCTTTAAAAAAGATAAGAAAATTAGACAAATCTCATGATATTAACCAGGGTTGCCAAAAAGAGCCAGGAAGAGAGGTGGAGCATGTAAGGTAACAGGCCCATCCAAGGCAGTCTCTCTTATGTCCCTCTGAGGTTAGGACTGCAGAGGAAAGGGACAATGACTAAGCACTAGGAAAATAACACCTATGAGGAAAGGTTAAAGGAATTGAGATTACTTTCCCTGGCAACAAGGGGCCAGAGGGATGATTTAATAGCAGTCTTTGGGTTTCCAAGCCTCCTTGACAGCTTGATTACAGTGCCATTTAGCAGAGTGAGCAGCTTCAATGATCTTTAGCACATTATAATGGAATTGTGTCCGTGGGATTAATGGTTTCAGTAAACAGGGAGGTCCTCTCTGAAAGGGAAAGTAGTTGTATTGTCCTATAGAATGAGAATGTACCTGATGAGCACAGAATAGCCATAAGGCTTGCAGCCTCTGTCTCCATCTACAAATCGGACACAGCGTTACCTGTTTATTGTTTTGAAAAGAGAATTCAAACAGACGGCTTATGAAAAGTGCCTGGTTATCCTTCTGCTTTCCAAAATCATCCTTTCCTAATTGGAAGCTCAAGCATTAAGATTTTGAAGACAATAATATTAAAAAACTAATAGTTTATTGTGCTTTCTATATGCCAAATGGGCTTCTTGGTGGCTCCATGGTAAAGAATCTGCCTGCAATTCAGGAGACACAGGAGATGGGTATTTGATCCCTGGGTCGTGAAGATCCCCTGGAGGAGGGTACGGCAACCCACTCTGGAGTTCTTGCCAGGAAAATCCATGGGGTTGCAAAGAGGCTGACATGACTGAAGCAACTGAGCACAAATGCCGGATAGTCTTCTCTTCTCTTCATGTTTATTAACTCGTTTAATCATCTCAGCAATCTTATGGGAGGAGGTAGTATTATTTCCGTTTTATAGATTTGGACATTGAGGAACAAGAGAGGGAGTTGCAGTTCTATCTCTGGTACTTTTAGAAAGCCCTCAAGTGACTCTAAATGTAAACTGGAGCTAAGAAACACTGAAGACAATTGCTGAATAATGCCGAGGGGTTCATGCCCATCCTGCCTAAGTGAAATTTTCATTATTATTTACTCTCACATTCATTCACTTGTTAATTTGAAAATGTTTACTGAGTACTTGCTATGTGTCGGTTGCTTTACTAAACAATGAAAAAGTCTTATTTCATTGATTATTTCCCTCTCATTTTAACAATCGTATAGTGGATTAAATCCTTTTCAAAAATGTAACAGGAGTCAAGATACTTGAACACTTACTATGTATTACTGAAATTTTACCATGTCTGCTTGTGGTAGCCCTGTCCTTATTATGTCCCACGTTTGACAGATGAGGGAGATGAGGCACAGAGAAGTGAAGTAACTTGCCTAAGGCCACACAGCTAGGAGCTGGCAGGGCTCAGCGGCTCAGAACGGTGTCCTTAACTGCTCTGCATGCTGAGCCCAAAGATAGTGCTATACAAACATGTCTTGACAACTCAGAAATACTGAAAGCACAGTTAGCCAGAGAGCTTTAAAATGATGGAGGAGATCTTGTTTCAAATGAATGCATTTCACTGGCCACTGGCCAGTATAGAGTCATGCGGCCGCATCTTGTTGCAGGTGAGGCTGAGAAAAGCATTCTGGCTGTGTGTAGACAAGGAAAGGGCAAAAGGATGAGGGAACAAGGCGCCAATCTTTGCTACAGTCTCCTCTGAGAGGTAGCATAGTCAAAGTGTCACTTTTTGTAAGTTATGAACTTGTTGTCTTGTTTTAAATTAATTTTTATTGGAGTGTAATTGCTTTACAATATTACTTTCTACTGTATGGCAAAGTGAATCAGCTACACATATACATATATCCTCTCTTTTTTTGGATTTCCTTCCCATTTACTGTATAGCACAGACAACTCTACTCGATGGTCTGTGGTGCCCTAAATCGTGTCTTATTTTAAAAATACTTCTCTGTTATAAGGACATGAAGATTTTATGTTGTATTCTTGTCTAAAAGATTTCACTTTTGACTTATACATATAAGTCTCTAATCCACCTGGCATCATTTTTGGTGTATGTTGTGAGGTATGGATTACATTTATTCTCTTTATGTCTGACATTCTAGAATTTCATGTTGCTGCTTTTTGGTATAACTTTTTTCTTTTGTGCTAAAGTCTCTCAACCTGAAGGTTAATGTTCTTTAAACTCTGAAGAAATTTCCTGAGTTCTTTATTTGATAGTTTAATGCCCTTTGTTTTCTCTTTCTGGAATTTCCTATCAATATTTGACCTGGATTGATCTTTTATACATTCTATTTTCCTCTCATATTATGCATCTTTATCTTCTGTTTCACATTTGTGTGTGTGTTTTATTTAATTATCATTATTGATTTAATACTAATAACTATCATTTCACATACAGCATGGTCTCAACCAACATTGACGAAGGCCATTCAAAAAAACTGATGTCACCATTTTGACTGATGGTGACACAGGAGTGCAAGCCAATAGATGTTCTATTAGATGTTCTAATAGAGGCAGACATGACCCTTGCCTCTCTGCAAACTTCATAGCAGAGCCTGGAGGTCTGTGTAATTTCAAGTCCAGTGTTCACATACAAAACTTTGCCAGGTCTCTTTTTTTTGTGAAAAGCAGGGGAGAGAATACTCAGGAAGAGGCAGCGTGAACTGAGCCAAGAAGCCTGGCAAAGCTGTGGTATCGGAGCTTCACTGCCGCTGTCAACCATTCATTCTTTGCCTCACTCCTTAGACATTTGCTAGCCTTGTGTGCGTGGGATTTAAGATTACAGACATTTCTAGTGGCCAAGAGCCCTCCAGTGTAGCCCAGGGCAGGGGACATGGAAGAAAAATGGGTTAGGGAAGACAAGATAGACTCTATAATCCTGCTGTTGGGGAAGGGGGAGAGGACTGACTGATAATTAAGTGTATTTATGTGTATATATAGATATATTGGAGAAGGCAATGGCACCCCACTCCAGTACTCTTGCCTGGAATATACTTTATTTTCCAACCATTTTATCAGATTTTCCATTTTAGAAGAATGGAAATTTTTAAAAGTAGCACATTTTCCTATTTTTAAGTTTCCCAGAATTCTTTCTTATTCTCTGTTCTTTTTTAAAAATAGCATTTTAGTGCTTTTTTTTTTTTTTTTACAAATGAAATATCTTTTTTAACCTTTCAGAAGATACAAGTTCTCTTTGGCTTTCTATGTTTTCTTTGTTTATTCTGAGACGCTATTATCTGTTTGTTTTTCCTGGTGTCTCCCAACTATAAAGGTCTGGTCACCTGCAGCATTTTGTTCATAATTAAGCATGAGCTGCAGAAAGCGGAGTGGGGATACTTCTCACCTGGGTGGGGCTTCCTATCCAATGACAGCAGGATTAGATGATTGGCAGGGAGTTGGCTCAGTGCTGGGAAACTTCCAAATGCCATTCTTTGGAGGTCTTTTCTCTGGAGCCATTCAGCTTTTCCAGATAAGAAATCTCATAATTCTCGTCTAGAGAGAAAAAAGGGCCTGGCTACCAAGAAACTGGATTCAGGCATCTGTGGGTGTATAATGTATTGATAAAGTGTTCCAAATACAGGCCTCTTCAATCAGTCCTGTTCTTTGCTGTATTAATAATACAAATGGCAAACTCTTATCTATAGCTTTCTTTTGTCAGGCACTGATCTAACTGCTTTACACCAGTATTTACTTTATTCATTGCTTTACTCATTGAATCCTCTAAACAAACTGACAGTGTTACAAAAGAGGAAACTGAGGCACAGGGAAATCAAGGAACTAGCCTGAGATCACAGAGCTACTAATTGTAAAGCCAGGATTTGAACCCAGGTCTTCTGTCTGAATGCTGCCTCCTTGAAAGAAAAATGATACAGGCTGGCATTCAGACAGTGTTATTTCAGAGGGCACCCCAGGACTGTAAGCTCCATGATGGAAGGGATTTTGTCTATTTTACTCACCACTGTTCACCCAAACTCTCACACAGATCAGGGCAATAAGCATGCTTTATATGCTTAAATGAAAAAAAATTGGGTCTTAATGTTAAGGATTTATTGCTCTTTTGACAGTGTACTTATACCAGCCACTGAAAGCTTTTTGTAAAAAATGGGCCCATGCATAGTCAGCATCTGAAGTTTTATTGCCAATGTCACTAACATTTATTGTAGTGGGGGAGTAGAAATGATTGCCTTTTAATTTGGACTGCTTGTTTGCAGTTCCAGACTTCTCAATGGGTTATGGTTAAGGAAAATACTTTTGGTGGATTTTTTTGTTTGTTTGTTTGTTTTAGGAGGACAGCTATCTTTGTCTGTTCAGGCTGTCATAATAGAATACCAAAGACTAGGTGGCTTATAACAGCAGAAATTTGTTTCTCACAGTTCTAGAGGCAGAAGTCCAAGACCAAGTCATGGGCAGATTCGGTATCTGGGGAGAGTCCACTTCCTGATTTATAGATTACTGTCTTTTCACTATCCTCACATCACAGGAGGAACAAGACTGCTCTCTGGGATCCATTTTATTTTTTGATTGTATTTATTTTTTATTGGGATCCATTTTATTTTTTGATTGTATTTATTTTTTATTGGAGTATAGTTGATTTACAGTGTTTTGTTAGTTTCAGATACATAGCAAAGTGATTCAGTTATACATTCGTATATATTTATTTTTCTTTCCAGATTCTTTTCCCATATAGGTAATTAAAAAATACTGAGGAGAGTTCCCTGTGCTATACAGTATTTCTTGTTGGCTGGGATTCATTTTGTATGGACACTAATTCCACTCATGAAGATTCTGTCCTTATGACCTAAGTACCTCCTAAAAGCCATCCTGATGCCATCACACTGGGGGTAAGCATTTCAGCATATGAATTTAGAGGAAGGATACAAATATTCAGTACATAACAGTGGCTGTGCTGATAGGACTTTTGTTTGTTTGCTTCGTTTTGTTTAATTAAAGAATGCAGTTCACTGGAAGAAAAGGTGTGATATGAATGGGAAAATGAAAAATTACTTACAAGCAATTAGCAGCTATCAGAAATTGCTTAATTAAAAATCACAGAAACCCATTTGGTCTATGTTAAACAAAATAGAAATATTTATAGAAAATTATGGAAGCCTAATATAGGTGAGTACAAAAGGACTGAAAAGTCAGAGCCTTAGATCTCCCCCTTCCCTGTTTCCCTCCCTCTCTCTCTTCTTCCTTTCCTCCCTCCATTCCTTCCTTCCACATCCCCCATCTGCCAAGCACTGTGGATACAGTGGAGAACCAGTCAAACGAGAGCTCTCTTGTCCGTGTGTATTCTCACAGAAGAAGATTGACAATAAGTAACCCAAAGTCAAACAAAAATAAGAGTCTTATCAATAGGATGACCATAGATTCTTTGGCCACACTCGAGAGCAAACAAAGTCCTATTAATAGCCATGCTTGACAATAAGTGTAAACCTGTCCAGGGCACACACACACCGGAAATGTCATGGGCAAAGGGCTATGGAGAGGATTAGAACAGAGCAGTGTGGCAACTCCTGGGAGGCTACTTAAGAGAGGTGATAAGAGGTGCTCTCATGTAATCTATAACCTGAATGACAAGAAGGAGCTGAGCACTGGAAGATGGCAGGGTCGAGCCCTCCAGGCACAGAGATCAACGAGGGCTCTCAGGGAGGCGAGGGCGTGGAGCAGCCAGTGTGGCTGGTGTGCAGTGGGAGAGACTGGTCAGGAATAGGGTCAGGGATGCAGATGGGGCCATGTGAGCCTGGGCCTTCTAATCCTTAATAAGGGAGTTGGCTTTATTCAAAGCATGATGGGAAGCCAATGGAAAGTTCTCAGCACAGAAATGACATGATGTGCTTCACCTTTTAAAAAGAACACCCTATAATGTTATGCAGTTAGGGTCTTTAAAAAATTGGTTGCACTTTTTGCTAATCTTTCCTTTGGTAAGATGTTCCCATAGATGATAGAATATTACTCAGCCATAAAAGGAACAAATCTGAGTCAGCTCTAATGACGTGGATGATCCCAGAGCCTCTTATATAGAGTGAAGTAAGTCAGAAAGAGAAAAACAAATATTCTATATTAACACATATATATGATTTTCTTTGACAGTTCTTATCTTTAAGAGATGCAAACTGATGCAAAGTCATATTGCTTATAGAACGAATGACGAGGCATCTGGAATTTATCTCAAAATTAGAAATGAAACAGAATTGGCCGTGATTGAATGCTTGTTGAAGGTGGGCTCATGATTTGATTCACTTTTGTTTCTTCTGTTGGGCTTCCCTTGAGGCTCAACTGGTAAAGAATCCGCCTGCAATGCAGGAGACCTGGGTTAGATCCCTGGGTTGGAAAGATCCCCTGGAGAAGGGAAAGGCTACCTGCTAAAGTATTCTGGCCTGGAGAATTCCATGGACTGTATAGTCCATGGGGTCACAAAGTCGGACACAACTGAGCAGCTTTCACCTTCTTTTGTTACTATTATCACTATTGTTAATATAGTTACTAGTGTTTCAACTTTTGTATATGCTTGCAATTTTTTTATGGTGAAATGTAAAAAATTAAAATAAAAAAGCTCACTCTTACTGCAACTGTGAGAAGATTGTAGGGCCAGTTAGGTCCAGAAGGGTCCACCTGAGATATGGTAATGGGTGGGGTTAGGTTGGTTCTAGGCAGACAGAGAGAACTGGGTGGGTTTGGGATAGATTCTGTAGCCAGAGCCAGCAGGACCCACCGGTAGATGAATTGGGGAGAGGGAGTGCAATGAGTGAAACCAATGATAGCGCTACAGTTTTTAGCTTAGCAACTGGTTGGATTAAGATGTTATTGACTAACATCTTAATTGGGGGAGGGTGGGAGGAAATGTTCTCTTTTGACCACGTTTTTTAGACACTGATGTGGGAATGTCAGTAGGTAAGGATGGCGCTGGGAGGAGAGGACAGGGATGTTGGATAAGACACCTCTGATGAGTTACTTCAGGTGCTCTCTGACTCACCTGACCCTTTGCATTTTTGTTCTGCCTCTGTTGCTGGCTCTGTGCGGGCTCCCACTGACTTTTTGTGAGTGCATTCTGACAAAGCCCCGCTGCCCAGGTGCCTATCAGCTTCCTTCCTGGGGCTCCCCTGTTGATGCAGACCTGCTCAGTGCCCATGTGGAAGCAACTGGGGAATGAGGAGGAGTCAGTGCTCCCTGGAGTAAACCTTTGGTCACTGGGGAATGGGATCGAGCAAATAAATTCTTCCCTCTTCCTCTCTTTGGACAGCCAGTTCTAAGATGTTCATTGTTTTTGTGGCCCCTTGGAAGATAGTTCTGGGAGATGAAGCAATCAATCATGCTTGATCCCAAGAGGAAGGCAGCTCTGTAATGCATACTGTATTTGCTTTTCTACCTTTCGTGACCCACTCTCCTTTCCTTCAACATTTGGAGAACAAAGAAGGCAATTTCAGTAAAGCCGATGGAGAAGGAAGAAGCAAAATAGAAGGAAAGTCAGGAGAAAATTGTGTCATGGAAACCTGTGGGGCAGGTAGTACTCGTCTTTGCTGAATGCTGTAGGCAGCCAGGCAAGACAGAACTAGAAGAGGGGTCCTTAGAGCTGGCAAACACAGACATCATTAGAGACCTTGACGAGCTCAGTCTTCATGGTATAAGAGGGCAGGAAGTGGACTGTAGGGAGAATATAAGATTAAACATTTAAAAAGTGGAGGCAGGAACAGAGAAAACTCTTTGCTTTGAAGAGGAGCAGAAAATGAAGTGGTGGCTGGAAGAGGATGTGTGGGAAAGGGAGGATCTTTCTTTTTTAAAAATTTGGGCAATAATTACTGTATATTCATGGGAATAATCCAGGAGAGGAGCCATAATCATGAGAGTGAGAAGTCTGTGGAAAGAAAATAGGGGGGTATAACTGAAGACTCAAATGAGAGGGCAGGTGGGCATGGGAGGGCTGGAGTTTGAAGAAGGTGAATGTGTATTTTGGAAATGAGGAGAGATGTGTGGAGGGGCCACTGGATGGTACTGAGGGCAAAGTGAGATTTGCGGCTGCAACAAGTCCACTTGCACTGATGTCTGTCTCTCTCAGTGAACCTGCTTCGTTCTGTTTTTCCTCCCCTTGAAGACTGGCTTTTCATTTCTTCTCAGTTTAGGATAGGGAATGGGGAGTTCTGGAATCCCAGACTCTAGGAGAGGTGCCCTAACCAGGATCTACTCCTATACTCCTGGTTCCATCAGCTGTGGTGGGGAGCTGGGGTCATGAGTGAGGCACAGGTTATCAAAGAGCAGGGCATAGATAGGGCAGGCACTCCAGGAGGTGTTTACCCCAACCCTCCTCACCTTCTGGATGTCCTGCTCGCTAGAAGAGCCTAGAGAACAGGTTGGATGCATTTAGCTAAGTTGATTTTTTGGTTTATCTGTTTCTTGGGGATATCCTTGTCATAGACAGAGTGATCATAGTCAGTCTGTGTTCTGATTTTTAGTCTGGAACAATTGCTGCAGGGAAACATCTTTTGTTAAACTCAATCATTTCAAAGATTTGTGTAGGATGGGTAACAAAGAGAGAGAGATTATGTGTGTGTTCTTCCTGTGAGTGGTGTCTTGGTTCTTTCTAGACACATGAATCTACAAATCTTCTTGGTGAGAGAGGAGTCTTATGCAGTGATTTGCTCACAGGAGCTGCTGAGTTAAGGGACCTTTAGGGGAATGTTTTTGGAGTCTCTTTTTAGTTGTCCTTCTGGCAGCACGGGGGCAGAGGAGTTCAGAGCTTAATGAATCAATGTTTTGCTCTTTGTTACTACTGGTAAGTCTCTGGGTCACTGCATTGTCCAAGGTTGCCATGATATTCCTTTATCCAGGGTGAAAGTTTTGGAACTCAGACCTGTAGTCAGAGCCGGTTCAGGTCCCTACTCTGCCATTTCTTAGCTGAGTGACCACAGGACATTATTAATATACATCTTCTTTATGTGGTTTTTGGGAAAAGCAAATGAGATGTGTTGTGTAGAGCATTCAGCAAGGTACCTGGCACAAAGCAGACACATAATATTAACCATAATTTCTAGAAGAACTTATTGGCATAAAATGCTGCTATTGGATACCCAGTGTAGTGTATGGTCTAGAGGAAAAAAGAGAAAGCTATTTGGTGAATGAGACGGGATTGGGGAATAGAAGAGCATGATGAAACATGGAATTACAGAACTTCAGTTAATGATGCAGATTTTGAGGCAAATTCTAAGCATGCTGCTTGGGCCCTTGGGGGTAGTTACATCTCTGAGTCTCAGTTTCCCATCTCTAACATGAGACTAATGAGGTTTACTTCATGAGGTTGTTGTAAGAAATAGATCAACAAAACATCAAGCACAAGGCCTGACATGTAGCAGCTAATTCATCAAAGCACTTTGATGGTTAATAATAGAAGATGGAACTTGTTGCTCACATAATAGAGGCAGTGTAGCTGAGTGGGAAAGAGTGGCCTTCTGCATTCCTGAAATTGCACCAAATTAGTAATTATCCACTTTGCAAGGGCAGAGACTGACCCTGCCCAAATCTCAGTTCTGACGATTCAACAAATGTTGTTGGATTTGACATGACAAGAGTCCCTTTCAAACACAGATAAGTTATTAAGAATCTTGAACATGAATCTTGGATACCCCATCTTTCATTTTGCTGTGGATATTTTGCTTTCTGCTAAAAGTAGTAAATATTGAATCTCATTTTTAAAAATGACTTTTATTTTTTACTTTATTGAATTCAATCACTGGGACCTTGGTAAAATCCTTGTTCTGGAGTTTGTTCAAAGTTCATGGGAACAGCATTACAATGTACTGTTCTTGCCAAAATTGCTTAAGCGGAATTGAATCACAAGGAAGCAATCAGATTAACTCAGAACATGGCACATTCTAGAAAACTGCCCCAGAGTCTCCAAAACACTTGAAAAACAAAACAACATACAAAAGAACAGAACTGAAGATAGGTAAAACTAGATTTTAAAAGACCAAGCACACATGATAACTGAATGCAAAGCAAGAATCTTGAATAAACATGGTCCTCTCCCTGACCAAAAATCCGACTATAAAACATGTTATGGGACAACTGGGAACATTGATTATGGGTTGTATATTAGATAATATTGAGTCAGTGGTAATTGTCTCTGGATGACTATGGTATTGTGACTATGTAGGAGAATATCCTTGTTTTTGTGAGTGATATAAGCGTGACTATTCAGGAGTGATGTATCACGATCTCTGCAATTTGTTTTCAAAAGGTTCAGTAAGAAAATACATAAACATTTATAAGTATATAGATAAGCATAGAGAAGGAAAAATATTCGTTGGACCATTGGAACAGGAAAATGCTAACATCCAGTTAACCTATATGAAATGTTTATAGGTGTTCATTAAACTGTTCTTTCAACTTTTCTGTAGGTTTGAACATTTTCAAAGTAAAATATTGAGGAAAAATTTCGTGGAAATTTTTCTGCCTGTCTTCTTCCAGTGAATGTTCAGTGAAGACCCTTCCCTGGAGGCTCACACGCTCAGGGCTCCCACCACAAATCAAAGGCAGGGAGTTGTTCTAACCCTTGGTCAAGCCTCACCTGGGAAATCCACAGTCCTTTAGCATCCTGCACTTGAAAATCTGGACTAGGAGATAGGTGTGGAGAGAGGGCTTGCTCGGGAAAAGGAAACAATGAAACAAACATGCATTTGAGAGAGCAACCATTTTTTAAAAAATGACAGACCCTAAGTAAGTAAAAGTCCCTTTAATTTTCACAAAGCATTTGACCCCTTTAAGCATGTGTATAAACTTGGTAGGACTCACGTCTTCCTAAGTAATGAAGAATCAGAATTCCAAGGTGAAAAGAATCCTGAAATCTCTGAGGAAAAATGAATATAATCATGTAATATTAATTATGTATTTCAGGGGAAAGGAATTTCTTTTCAAGAATGGCTATATTAAGGACAGATGGGTCCTGGGTCATTCTCCTTGAAGCCTAATTACCTTTCTCTGAAGTAGTTTGAGATCTTAATGACTTGACTCCTTCATATCCACTGGTGTCAAATTTAAAACCGACCACACAAAATGTTGGGGGCAAAAAGTAGTTCGGTAAACAAACTTATTAATAGAAATGAAATCCCACAGGGAACACAGACACACTCAAGTCGGTGAGATATTAAATTCCTGTGATAAGTTAACATGGATTAAGCAAAACTTTTTATAGTGCAAGTTCTTAGTATCAAATTTTGAAGCACAGCAACATCTAATAATATAATTATTTATATTAACCATTTCTTAGTAGTTTGCAAATAATGATAAAGGAATATGTTGAAGGAAAATATTGGTTTATTCAATAAATAGTTATTGGACACCCATTCTGTTCCTAATTTGGGAATAAAACCAGGGACATCTCTTCCTGGAATTCACTCTGTATGGATGAGGTAGACTTAAATTATTACAAGCTGAATTACAATAGGAGGAAACACTATTTAAGAGTAGTTTGTAGGTGTGACAACTGTAGTAGCTTAGATCTTGTGATCATTAAATTAACTGGAAGCTCAGCTATGTGCCCTGTGATGACCTTGATGGGTGAGATGTGGGTGGAGTGGGAGGGAGGTCCAAGAGGGAGGAATATATGTGCACATATAGCTGATTCGCTTCATTGTACAGCAGAAAGTAACACACATTATAAAGAATTATCCTTAAATACAAAATAATTGTAGAAAAAATAATCAAATGTAGGGCTATTTTTAATATATTTAAAGTATTTTTTTAAACTTTCTTCATTGTCCAAAGGTTTTGAAAAGGCTTTAAAGATCATTTCTTAAATGCTGAAGGTTGAAACCTTAATTCCCTTGCTTAGTTCTCCTCTCCCCGTACTTCCAGATAGGGTGATTTACAGGATCAGTATCTGTACACGTGATGGTGGGCAGACACCTGGGAATTTACTCATAGTCCTCCACTTGATCAGCATGCTGTTGTTGTTGAGTCTCTCAGTCATGTCCGACTCTTTGCCACCTCATAGACTGCAGCACCCCAGGCTTCCCTGTTTCTTCACCATCTCCCAGAGCTTGCTCAAACTCATGTCCATTGAGTCGAGGATGCCATCCAACCATCTCATCCTCTGTCATCTCCTTCCCCTCCTGCCTTCAATTTTTCCCAGCAACAGGGTCTTTTCCGAGTTGGCTCTTCACATCAGGTGGCCAAAGTATTGGAGCTGTAGTATGGTGGTATGGTTCAGTGGTTAAAGGTACCAATAATAGTATTAGATTCTTGCGTTGAAGACCAGGCTTTGCTACTGGGTAGCTGCACGATCTTGGCAAGTCAGTTGGCTCTCCTGAATCTAGTTTCCTCAGCTGAAAATGGGGATAGTCGTAGTACTACATCCTCATGGATCCATATCTGTATTTCTATATTTATATTTACTTCTATTCTGTATTCTAAATAAGAGGATGCAGGTGAAGCACTTGACAGAAGGCAATTACTTGATAGGCTTGAACCATTCTGTGGTTACTTTATTATGACTATTAAGTTGTCTGATCATTCATAATCTGTCCTATTCTTGGCACACTCACGGCTTTTTACTCTTATTTCTGAAGTTGAGTGCACGCAGATGCCTGATTTCACACTGAATGCATTTGTCTTCTAATCTTGTATCCATAGTAATCAGAGTAAGTGGGCTTTTATTCCAACAGAGGTATAAAAACATAAAACTTTAGCTATAGTATGAACACCCAAATTTAGTATAGGAAAGGAGGTTTAAAGGTATCAGAGATTAATATGTGAAAGCTGTTAAAAGGGCAAACACACAAAGTTTAGAACAGTCTTTTCCCTAAATGAACATCTAGGTTGTATGCATGGTGATTAGTACACTCATGAGACCAGTTAGTGCCAGTTCCTTCTGAGTTCACTGAGGACTTTCCTAGTGACTCTGGGAAGTCCATATGTTTTTGCTTTTATTTTTTTATGCTGGGCAGTGTGGCAGATATAGCTAGTTGTCCCAATATTTTTTTCTGCTTTCTTTTTGTTAGAGACTGCTGATTTTCAGTTGGACCTACGGCTAGCCAGAAATATAGACTACCTTTCCCAGGCTCCCTTGCAGTTCGTTGTGGTCATGTGACTAAGTTCTAGAAGGGCTGTGGATAGAAGAGATGTGTTCTGGAAAGATGTGCTCTTTTGCCCTTTCTCCGTCTACTAGCCGGGATGCGGATGTTGTGGTGAGCTAACTGGACCATGCAGTTGAGGGTAACACCCCAAGAAAAGTGGAAGGAACTTGTGCTTGTGACACTATGGAGCAGTCATGTTGTATGAGGGAGAGAAATAAATTTCTATTTTGTTTTTCTATGGGTACTTTATCTCTAGTACTGTAGTCATGTCTATATCATAAATAATACATGCAGGAATGAGTATGATAGCAGAACTGTCTCTCCAATCCCTCCCTGTCTTCTTTCTGGCTTGAATACTGGGGAAAATGCTAGTGTGTGAGTATGTGTGTTTTGTTTTACTTCATGTGTAAGAACTCATTTATCTGACACTTATAGCATTTATATTGAGAGTGCCAAGCATTTTACCAGGCATATACATATATATATATAAAATACTTGATATATATATATAAATCAAGTATAATTTTTATGTTTAATGAACATACAGTCTAGAATTGGGAAAATCTATATAGTATGAGAAGACCTATGTAGCCAAAAGAAGATAATGGGCATTAGAAAGTTGCAGGAAGCCTGGGCCACCGTTTTTACTTTGAACCCAATGAGTTACCCATAAAAGTAGAAGGAGTCTCCAGAATGACAAGGGATGGGAATCAGCTTCATTTAGTCTTCTCCACTGTTTACAGAACAGCCAGCACAGCCTATTGCAGAACTGAGAGTCGTGTGTCAGGTTGCCCTTCCGTGGTCTTTGGCTCTTTCTTGGCACCTGTCCCCCTCCCACTCTTGTAAGGCCCCTGCTCCAGAAGCCTCTGTTACCTCACAAGCCTGGCCTTCCTTCATCCCTTTGTGCAAGGCAGGCAGCCAGCATCACTGTTCCAGTTTCACAGACAGAGCAACTGAGTCATTTTTCTATTGTTACTAGACCAAAGTTAACCAGTGAGTCATTCTAAAGTCTTAGAACCGGATCCTAATTCTTGTTCCTGGCATCATTCACAGAGCTGAGTTACACCGAAGGTTCAAGAGGATGTTGGCCTTTGAATAGTTCAGAAAGGAACACATGTCATGTGACTGAGTCAAAAACAAGGATTAACTCTCTCTTGAAAGCTGCAAAGCTGAAGAATAAAAAGAGGGAGAAATGTATCTGTGTAACATCACCATCATACCAAAAGGATTCTTAAACCCTTTCTAAATGTTCCACAAATTCTCTGGTTCATGGCTTCCTTAGTGCTCGGTTTTTAAATAGAAAATATCTTACTTGCAGTTGAGGCAATCAATTTTCTTCATCTTACCACAGTCACTTATGTGAATTTAGATCTGAGAGGATGCTAAATTTATTTCCTTCTTTTCACAAGAGAATCTTTAAAGTATATGGCAGAAAAGAAATGAGCTCGCTCATGAAATAAAATTAGTAACACAAACCATTCTAAACACACACTGTTCATATTTAGTAGAGAGATGCTTTTTATGTAGCATTTTCTGCATAGCTTAGAGTCTCCAAAATTTTTTCCTTTCCTTGGGTTTTTCTTTGCATCACATGTCACCTATTTATTCATCTTGTCATGTCCCCCCCTCCCCCCCATGCCAGCCAAGCTGATGAGAGGCACAAGGTGTGACTGCAGTAGTAGCTCTGGTTTAAAAGTATTAATAGCTGCAGGATCAGTTTGAAGGCAAGTTATAGCTTTTGTACATTGAACTTGGTGATTTTATCCTTTATTCATAGCTATGGGAGAAGGGAAAATTTTGGAAAGCAGAAATAGTATTTCTTACTGGAAATACAAGAATCCTGAAAGCTGTCTTTTCAAAAATTATCATCTTCAACAACCTTTCAGACTCTTCCCCAGATGTCTTGAGTCGGGATCCTTGAAGGTGGGGTCTTGAGAATGTGCATTTTCACAAGCTTCCCGGGTAGTTCTTATACCCACTGAAATCTCCAGGGTCCCTGCTTTGAGGGTGTCCATGGCTGGTCTTCAAGGGCTCATGAAGCCCCTCAATGTGGTGTGTATGCATATGTGCATTTTTCTGAGGGAGAGTCTCAAAGGGATCTGTGACCTTGGAAAAGCTTAAGGACCTAGCTGAACAATAATTGTTAAAAAAACAAAAAAAACCCAAACCCCAATCTCACTTATTAGTGAACAGGAAAATGCAAGTTAAAACAAAGATTATCACTTTGCACCTACAAAGTTTTGACAAATCTGACATTGTAGTTGGCAAAGATAAAGAAAAGTAGGAATTCTTATACATTGCTTATGGTTGCAGACCTTTTGGGAAACAATTTGATAATAGCTAGTAAAACTCAAAATATATTCTCTTTAAAACCCAGAAAATCTACTTTTAAGTAGAAACAAACTCTTGAAAATAATGAATGTGACTTGTTCAATGATATTCTATAGGATATTGTTTAGAATTGACAAAATTGGAAATAAACTAAATATCCACCAATAGGCGAATAGATAAGTAAAATGTAGTATAATTAGTGATAGATAACTAACTATAAAGTAATTGCAAGGAATGGTCTAAGTCTATATATTAATAATAATGAAAATAATAATAGTAGTTACATGATTGTTAGCAGCTTTAGCTTTACAAAAATCTTTGCATATACTGTATTAACAAAAGAGGCTGAATCTCAAAGCATAATATTGAGTGAAAAAAGTACACTGGAAAATGATAAAACATTGTGATACTACTTGTATTTCAAAGTACAAAATAGTATTCATATGGCTTATCATTACATACGTAAATAGTGAAAATGTTAAAACATGGATTTCACAAATATACACAAAGTTCTCTAAAATGGTGGTCTGGGATGGCTAGGGAAGATTTATAAGACTAGGGCAATTTAAGTCTACTTCAGCTTTATCAGATACATGTTATTTTCAAAAGACCCAAAATTAATGAACACTTACATGATACAAGACCAGTTAATAAGATGTGATGGTTAATTTTATGTGTCAGCTCGACTGGGCTAAGGGACACCCAGAGAGATGTTTAAGCATTATTTCTGAGCGTGTCTCTGAGGGTGTTTCTGGAAGAGATTAGCTCTTGAATCAGAAGACTGAGTAAAGATCACCCTTACCAGTGCTGGGTGGATATTGTTCAATTTCTTGAAGGCGTGAGTAAAACAAAAAGGCAGAAGAAGGCCAAATTTGCTCTCTGCCTGAGCTCAGACCTGCATCTTCTTCTGCCCTCAGACACTGGCACTCTGATTCTTGGGTTTCTTGTGCCCCTTCCATATTGAAAAAAGAGAGAAGAATAAAGGGTTAGAAAAAAAAAATTATTTATGGCTACTCAGGGAATTCTCATTTCAACCAGATTTCAAATTTAGAGCTCTTTACCTCCCGCTTCTCTGTCCCCTTTGTCTACAAGATTAAGTGGACCTACAATAATCTCCAGGTTTGGTCCCAGCATCCTCCTGCTTCTCCCTTCCTGCCACCCTCGTGGATTCCTCCCCCTTCATTTTTGATCGGCCAACCTTTGCCCATGCCCTGACCCTGCCTGCCTGGGAAAGCCCAGTCATCCTTCAAGAACCTGCTCAAAGGTCACACCCTCAGTTAAGGCTCCCCTGAAGGAGGAGCGGCACAGTCGCTCTTTATACACTCAGTTATTCACCTCACATATGCTTACCTAGTGCTGTTAATGTCCTTTAGCCAAAGACCACCAGGACCATCTGACAATGAAGCAAGATAGGCTTGTTACCCACTGTTGGAGGGAGAACATGCTCCTTGGGGAACCATGGAGTGTCTCAGTAACAGAGTAATAGGCAAAGTTATGCAGTGGCCTTATTTTGTTTCATTCTATTATGGTTCAGAGTAAGCTTGTCTGAGGTTGGTGTTCTGTGAGCTTGTTTATGTCCAACTGGGGAATAGAATTGCCAAGCTATGAGTATCAGACCAGCTTGCAGTGCTGTTGGGGTCCAGCTGTGATTATTTCCAGATGTCAGGGGCTGCTTTCTTTCTCTCTCAGCACCTAGAATGCACCAATCATTGGACTGTGATATTTTACATTTGTCTTTTACGTCACTCAGCATGTTGTATTGTGTAGTAGATATGGTGGTTATCTCTCAAGATCTGTTCTAACCCTTCCCCAAAGTGGAGCAACCATGGGATGTCAATGAGACAAACACCACTTACAGCTTCAATGATCAGTTCTGATTTGTCTAGAACCACCTCAGTGACTGGTTCAAGGATGGGTTTTTCAGGTGGGGCTCCCTGGAAATAGACACTGCAGATTTGCATGCAGGAGATTTGATGGGGAGGTGCTCACAGGAATGATGTAATGGAGCAAGGGAAGCCCTCTAGGGCAGAGGGAAATGTGGTTGCCGAAAGTCTCACTTGGTACCCCATGTGAGCTCCAGAGCTGGGATCTCCCTCCAGATGTCTGAACTGAGGTGGGGCTTTTGTGCCAACCCATTGACCAGTCCTTCAAGGCAATTTCTTCTGAAGATAAGCAAGCAGCTCCTTTTGGTGAGGGCAGTGCCTGGGGAGGAACTTAGCTGTGAACAAACAGCAGTAATCCCTTCCAGTAGTAGGGGGACTAGGGGGTGGAGGAGAGGAAATGAGAATTTCAATCCTAAAAAACATCTGGTTAGCCTAGTCATTACAATGGGCAAATATTATAAACAAGCTATTTTCTCACCTTGCTGATAATTTCACCTTCTAGAGGACAGGTTTTGGGTGCTATTAATAATTCTCTCCAACAAGGAGCACTTGTTAGGTAAAATGAAGAGCCTTATTTAAACACATTGCCCAAGGCTAAGTCAGTGGGGAGTACCATTCCTTGGGTAGAGTGATTATTTCAGAGGCATTTAGAATATATTTTTTTTTTTAATAATTAAGGGAAGAGAAGCTTGTTCATTCACTGGACACTACCAAGAAAACATACAGTCCCTGTTTTTGACTGCATCGTCAGGATAAAATCAGCACACCAAGGATGGAAGAACCATGAGACTTGCAGAGAATTGAGGGTGGCAGTGGTGTGCCTGAGTTGGCCTGCATCAGGCCAGAGGTGGATGTGTACATCTTGTCCCAATTCTGTGTTCAGTAACTTCCTGTTGGTAGCTTGAAAGAAACAGACCACGTGAGGAGTATTTACAGCATGGAAATTGGCAAACACTATGAATCAAAGCTTTGTTCTCTAGAGTCAGTTAGTTGTTAGATGTGCTCCAGCACGTCACTGAAGGAGCCCAAATCAAACCATACCTGACGCCTACCCTCCTCTGGGCCTTTAAATTACGTGAGTCAACACACTCTCTTTATTACATAAACTATTTCGATTCCTAATTATCACATACAATTTATCTGTTTGCACATTTGTTTTCTCCAAAAAGCTGAAAGCTTCCTAAAAGTCATGGAACATACTAATCTTTGAATTATCAGTGCCTAGGACATACTTAGTGTCTGATGTAGATTGAGTAAACGAAGCAGAATGATCCTTGAACTGAAAACGATTGAGCAAGAATTGATAAAAGAGAAATAAAGGGTTTAAGATGAGTGAATGTACAAGTGTTCAAACAGTCCATTCTTCCAGCCTAAACAAATTAAATTCCACAGTCGAGGGAACTTTGAGAAGTTATGGATATGGGAGAGAAGGTGAAAGGTAGGTTAAGATAGGTAGGCTCATCTGATTTTTCAGAAAGGCAGAATGTGAATTCTTCAAGTCATATAGCTTCTTGATTATCACATATCAGGGTCTCAAAGAGATTATTGAAATGTTGGCTAGTGAAGGAAAGGGAACAATGTTCCCCAATGATCAGGCCACGCTCATTAGTAGTGAAAGAAATGTAAAAGTAGAATGGTCGTGGCCTTGCATGATGAACCGTGGTCATAGAATTAAATTTAGTAGGGATAATTGAAAGACATGTGTATTTGGGTCCAAAACTAATAGCACACTTTAAGGATGTGACATGGCTTAGCGCTGATATGTATGACAAAGGCTGAGAGATGTTCTTTGACAATAAATCTAATATGAGTCACCGATAGGATGTGGCCACCAGAGAAGCTGCTGCCATCCTGCTCTGCATTAGATGAAGCTTGGTTTGGTCTTGCTGCTTACTGACTTGTGTCTGGGTCTCATCTAATGACTTGAATAGAAACAGATCCTGCTTGAACACCATTTTGAATAATTTGTTCTCCTTCCTTCCTCAAACCCAGCAGTCTTATTGAGAAAGCAGTGTGTGTGGTTCAGTCGTGATATTACCTGCTTATGAATCACATTTATGGTTGCATGGAGAGTCCACCCAAATCCAGGTCATCTGACTAACTATACATGTGCCATTACTGTGCAGTAAGAATTACAGACACTTTGTAGTATGTTACTGTCTGATAGAGCTGGTTTCCCGACATAGCTATTCCCTTTCAGTATTTTTGAGATTTTTTGATGATGTTGATGATCTGTAGTCTCCTATTCACTCTGGCACCTGTGTCTCTATTTCACACCAATGGGACATGAGCATGGACGGGGAAAAAGGAAACGGCAGCTCTAGACATTCATTGCTCTCTGTCTTTCTCTATTTTCATGCACACGTGCACACACAAACACACACACACATGCACGCATGCACACACCTCTCTCTTAAGGAGACACAGTGAACATGGGCTCTAGCGTCTGACAGCCACAGCTCTAACTTCCGTTTTTGGCTCAATTACTCATTAGCTTTGATCCTTGACAGGTTCTCTAAAACCCCTAAGCCTCAGTTTCATCATCTATAAAGTGGGAAGAGGATGCCTTCCTCAGACTGAGAGCGAAGGGAAATGATACATGGAAAAAGTACATAGCCCAGGGAAGAGTCTTCCTCAATGGAGGTTTGCTGTTTCGCTTGTAGCAGACATTGCTTTGTTATTATATTCAACAGTTCTGTTTTTATTGTACTTATTACTATCTGCAAACCACTTCCCTTTATTTCCTTTGTTCCTGTTCCTGAATTTGAATGTGAAAACACTGCATCTCTACTGTATCAAACCTTTCCCTGAAAACTAGCTTTTCCTTCTAGGAAGAATGCAGGCAACAAGCTGCAGTGATAACGTATGAGCACTGTGACTTTGTCACCATGGAAATCACAGACTTTTTCATAGCATCTGATAGTTGTTGCAGGCATCTCGAAACATTGTTTTATTCCATTGCTTTTTTGAAATAACAATAGTCATTTGACCCTTCATCAGATCTTATTATTTAAAGCCTTGATGAAGGAGTATAAATATCACTATATCACATTATTTAAATATTTGATAACCATAACCGTGTAATTGTTTTCCTTTCCTTTACAGTTTTACAAATTGAAAACATTATTCTGAGAAGGGATCTGTAGGCTTTGGAAACCATGGTATGCTAAAGGTTAAGAACCCCTGCCCTGGGGCTGTGTTGCTGCTTCAGGTTGTCATCCTGGTTGACTAAAGGGCAATGAAGGTCATCCAAGTCCCCCTGAAGAGTCAGTTTACTTCATTTCATTCTATTCATTGGTCCTATGTCCAGAGCATGTTATGGCCTGCATGCCCAGAGATCCAGTAGGGGCTGAGTAAGACCCGCCCCAGCAAGCCCATATATTCAATAGGAAGTTGAGTGTTCTATAGATGGTGGATCTGTCTTGGTGTTGCTTTATGGACATGGAATTTGTTAGCTGGCCAAACACAATAAAGGCAGAAATGAATCACCTGTAACTGATGGAGCGGCCCGTGGTGTATCAGCAGTTCCTCCTTCTGCTGTCTTTCCCTCTCAGTCCAGGCTTTGCAGTCTGTATCCAGTAAGGACCCCCAGTTCCTAGTCCTTCTTCTCCATCTCCACTTTTCTATTTCTCTCCATCTTTGTTTCTGCTTCTCTTTTTCTCTCTCATCCCCACCACCTTTTCTTTCTCTCTAATTCCCTTTTCTCCACTTCTTCATGGAGGAAGCAGTAGATAATTCTGAATTTAACCATTGGGCATTATGTATACCTGGTTTTGCATTCTTGATCAATGCTTGCATTGAGCCTTCTTGGTTCTGGGCCTGTGCTTTCCCCCCTCTCTGTCATCTCACACACACACACACACACACACATACACACTCATTCCATTTCTGTCTCTTCCTGACACACTCACACCTCAGAAAGATTATATTTATAATACCCTAAGGCATATCTAAATACCAGCATTCATTTTGGGAGCACACTTGTTTCTCTTGCTTGGAACAGACTGAATTTTTCCCTGACTCAGAATTTTGAACTTCCTCTGGCTGAGAGGGGAGAGTCTCTAAGGGACCAGCCATATGTCAGAGTGCTATCAGCTTTCTGTGCCAAGGGGTGCGTGCACTTATGAGTACAGAACATTTGTTGAAGGACTCATGGCCGCATTTGGCCCAGGCAGCTCATGTTGTGCCTTTTCAGATAAAGCCTGGGTGGAGAAAGGGCATTTGGATTGGAGAGACCGGATGTTGAGTAAGAATGAATCTGAATCCTACAGGACTGATACTTGTAGGCCATCAAAATAGATCTGTTTCCTAGAGGAAGAGGAGGGTGTTAAAACCAGTCACTCCCCGAAGGGCAAATTATAACTTTCATTCAACTCTTGTGAATTCATTTGAGTGGCAGCTGACGGCTCTCATTTCTCAGAACTGGACCCAAAGCTATCTTTCTGCATAGGCAGACTTGGGCAGTTTTCCTCCTTTTCCTTGTATTTAGCTGTTCCATGAAATATCCTTAAAAGGGCTCAGAGGTAGCCATTCCACAATTAGAGCTATGCCTTTAAATCCTCATTCCTGTGAGAGTTGACTCACTGACTTTAATTCACACTAAAGTGTGAATGACTAATGTAAGTTTCTTTCCTTTCTTGGAAACAAGTGTATTAAATAAGAAATATGAGAGAGTATGGGAGAGAAAGAGGAGGAGGAGGGAAAGAGAGAGACTGAAGTCTGAGAGGGAACTGAGTGGAAGGACGAAGGAATGGAATTCTAGAGACTTTATAGCTTTATAACAATGGTCAGCTGTGCTGTGCTGCGCTGTGCTAAGTTGGTCCCAGTTAATTTTCTGGAGGCAATTCCTTAGTTTAATTCTAGATTTCTCCCCATAAGTTTCTAGCACTCAGTTTCAACTAGACTTTCTATTGGTTGGTTTCCTTAGCCTCTCATATGAGAAGCTCTTCTGTGGGTAAGATGGGAAAGTGGCAAGAGAGAGGGGGAAGTGCTAAAATGGATCAAACATTGTTCAGAGGATGATGTTTTGTCACCTTCCATGTAATTTCATCAGATGGCATCTCAAACCAGAGCTAACATGCTCTTTTCTACCTCGCAGCAAACAAATCTTGGGAGAAATTCTTCTGGCTGAGCGCTTCTCCAAGGCATCCTTCTTTAAGGGGAGAATGTGTAAACAATTTGATGTTGATTTTCAGTCTGGCTGCCATTTGGTAACTGTCTGGGTCACCAAGCGAAGAAACATAATGTGTCACCTGTTCCGAATATAAATATCACCTGATTGTAACTGCTCAGTGAGCTCCGAAGTCAAAGGAGAGGTTAGCACCAGTGGAAAAGTATCACTTTCAACACAGGATGTGCTGTGCATATTAGCAACATGTACCGCATTAAGCAATTTATGCAGGTTTCCATGGACTTGCCAGCCTGGTCTATGTAAACTTCAAAATGATATCCACTTTGTTGTCAGCCCAACTTTCTAGCTCCCTGTGCAAGGAAGGAAAAGACATAAATGAGAAGGAGGAGGAGATGGGTCCCATAGCACCGCCGCCACGGATGGAAAGGAAGAGAGTGTTGTGCTGTGCTTAGTTGCTCAATCTTGCCAACTCTTTGAGACTAAGCACAGGCAAGAATACTAGAGAGAGTAGCCATGCCCTCCTCCAGGGGATCTTCCCAACCCAGGGATCGAACCCAGGTCTCCTGCATTGCAGGTGGATTCTTTACTGTCTGAGCCACCAGGGAAGCCCAAGAACACTGGAGTGGGCAGCCTATCCCTTCTCTAGGGGATCTTCCTGACCCAGGAATCAAACTGGAGTCTTCTGCATTGTAGGCAGATTTTTTTTACCAGCTGAGCTACCAGGGAAACCCAGGGAAGAAGTGTGGTTGAGTTCACTGTTCTCAGAAGTGTGGTTGAAGTCACTGTTAGACACAGAGAAATGAGAGGAGGGTTTTCCTTGGGCCCCTCTTCCTTTGGGGGGAGATTGAGGCTCCAGTGCCAGATTGTGTAGAAGCATAGAAAAATGCTTCACTATTGGCAAAAAGTTCTTTTCAGTGTTTGTAAATTGGGAATAATAATACCTTTGGCACAGAGTTAAGAAGTAATGAGATAAACTGTGGAAAGTACCTAATGTAACACTTGGTCTTAGATGTCACTTACTTGTTTCTTTATGCCCTGGTATGGCTGGAGGCAGCACCCAGTTCATGGCTGATGTTTCTCACCAGTATTCCAGCTATCAGACTAGTAGAATAATATATTGTATCTTTCAGTTTAAATTTTCTCCCTCCCTCCTTTCCATGAGGTTAATTAAGGGTGTCCTATGTACCAGGCATTTGGTTGGTGCTAGGTACCTGAGGATGAATCAAACACAGGAGCACCCACGTATGGAGAAGGCAAACCTGAGCAGTGTTAAGTACAGGAGCACCTACTGAGCATGATTGGAACCATGGGCAGGGCCAATGAGAAAGACAGGGTTCCTGCTCACACAGAGCTTACTCTTGAAAATAGATAATTATAATAGAGAACAATGAGAGCATCAGAGTTCTTGTGATGAGCCCAAAAGGGAGGAAGTTCAGCCAGGTGTGTTGGGTCAGGCTTCCCAGGAGACGTGCCCTTTCTCTGGACGCTCGGGAGCACGCCGGATGCTGGAACATGCATGACTGGCAGTGACTGTGGGTTGCCCTACCAGGAATGAGTCATGCTGAAGAACAGCAACTGCTGGTGGCCGGGCCCGGGTACCCAGAGCTCAGAGGGACAGTGGGAGGTCGTCCGTTAGGGTTGCAGTTAGGAAGTTAGATTTTTTTTTGGCGGCTGTTGGAAAACTGAGCAACATAGATAGTAGCCTTTAACCATTCATTCATTTAGTTGACAAACGTTTTTCTGAGCACTTACTATGTGCTAGAGACTCTGCTGGCTGCTAGGAATACAGAGGAGAGTCAGGTCCTCAATTTCTGTCCAGTGGGCTCCGAGTTTGGGGGCAAATTTCCCCAGGGCAGCATTTCGAGGGCAGCAGTTCTTCAAGTGTGTTACAGATGTTCCTGGGCACTCAAGGAGGTGTGAAGTGGTACAGACATGAACACTTTTGATTTTATGAGTTGGCTCTGTTTAGAACAAACCTAAATAAAAGTTGAGTCTCTTTAAAGAAAATATCCAGTAAAAACAGTATAAACGATAGGCAGGCAGCAAAATTTGTAAAGATAGGATGTTAAGGGCTGAAGTTTTGGAAATACTCTATTAGGAAAATCTGAATGATTAAGGGACATGATGCCTTTTCCTTTGAGTCCTCCCCAAAGCCTCCCTTTGTAGGTTGGTGAATGGGTGTTGTGTGCTCAGGCCAGCCAGGGAGATCATAGAGTCTCCCCCGGTGACAGTGTCTGTGGCCTCAGGTCTGTCCACTTGCCCTTCCTCTTTGCTACCTGTCTTGGGCTCTCTTTGGCCTTGGCAGCATCTGTGAGAGGTAACAGGAGGATGTGGGAACTTGCAGGTTGTCCCAGGGGAGCACACACGAGAGAGAGAGAGAGAGAGAGAGAGAGAGAGAGAGCAGTACGATGGAAAGGATCCAGAGACTGGAATCAGGAAATCAAATGTTCAAATCCTAGTTTGCAACAGATTTCGTGGGAATATCAGTGTATCAGTTTTTTTCATTTCAAATAGGAAGGGAATCATATCTACTCTACTATATAGTTGAACTGAAATAATATATGGAAAAGCTTTTGTAAAAAAAGACTTTATTTTTGTTTTTTAGAACATTTTTAGGTTTACAGGGAAATTGCTCAGAATGTACAGAGAGTTCCCAAATACCACCCACTCCCCAGCCTTGCCTACGGTTTCCTGGGTCAGGAAGATCCTCAGGAGAAGGAAATGGCAACCCACTCTGGTATTCTTGCCTGGGAAATCCCACAGACAGAGGAGACTGGCAGGTTATAGTCCACGGGGTTGCAAAGAGTCGGACATGACTTAGCAACTAAACAACATAAAGTAGTATGGAACGTTTGGTACAATTGATGATCCAATATTGATATATTGCTATTAGCTAATCCATGCTTTATATTAGGATTCACTGTTTGCATTGGAGTGGATTCTGACAAATGCATAGTGTTGGGTATCTACCATTACTGTGTCATATAGAATAATTTAACTGACCTTAAAATGCCCTGAGCTTCACCTATTCATCCCTTCCCTCTCTTCTTGAATTTTTGGCAACCACTGAACTTTTTACTGTCTCTATAGTTTTGCCTTTTCCAAAATGTCATATAATTGGAATTTGTAGCCTATTGAATTCATATACTGTGTAGCCTTTTCAGACTGGTTTCTTTTACCTTACAATATGCTTTTAAGTGGAAAATTCTTCAAGAGATGGGAATACCAGACCACCTGACCTGCCTCCTCAGAAACCTATATGCAGGTCAGGAAGCAACAGTTAGAACTGGACATGGAACAACAGACTGGTTCCAAATAGGAAAGGAGTACATCAAGGCTGTATATTGTCACCCTGTTTATTTAACTTATATGCAGAGTACATCATGAGAAACACTGGGCTGGAAGAAGCACAAGCTGGAATCAAGAATGCTGGGAGAAATATCAATAACCTCAAATATGCAGATGACACCACCCTTATGGCAGAGAGTGAAGAGCAACTAAAGAGCCTCTTGATGAAAGTGAAAGAGAAGAGTGAAAAAGTTGGCTTAAAACTCAACATTCAGAAAACTAAGATCATGGCATCTGGTCCCATCACTTCATGGGAAATAGATGGGGAAACAATGGAAACAGTGTCAGACTTTATTTTTTGGGCTCCAAAATCACTGCAGTTGATGATTGCAGCCATGAAATTAAAAGATGCTTACTCCTTGGAAGGAAAGTTATGACCAACGTAGACAGCATATTAGAAAGCAGAGACATTACTTTGCCAACAAAGGTCCATCTACTCAAGGCTATGATTTTTCCAGTGGTTGTGTATGGATGTGAGAGTTGGACTGTGAAGAAGGCTGAGTGCCAAAGAATTGATGCTTTTGAACTGTGGTGTTGGAGAAGACTCTTGAGAGTCCCTTGGACTGCAAGGAGATCCAACCAGTCCATTCTAAAGGAGATCAGTCCTGGATGTTCTTTGGAAGAAATGATGATAAAGCTGAAACTCCAATACTTTGGCCACCTCATGCAAAGAGTTGACTCATTGGAAAAGACTCTGATACTGGGAGGGATTGGGGGCAGGAGGAGAAGGGGACAACAGAGGATGAGATGGCTAGATGGCATCACCAACTCGATGGACATGAGTTTGAGTGAACTCTGGGAGTTGGTGATGGACAGGGAGGCCTGGTGTGCTGTGACTCATGGGGTCGCAAAGAGTCAGACAGGACTGAGTGACTGAACTGAACTGAACTGATGCTTTTAAGATTTCCCCATGTTTTACTATGGCTTGTAATCTCATTAATATTTTTTTAAATCACTGGTTAATATTCCATTGCCTGAATTTATCACCATGTTTAGGCATTCACCTGTTAAAAAGATCTATTGGTTGTTTCCAAGTTTTGGTAACTTTGCTACTTTGTCAAAGATCATTTCAGTTGACTATATTTATTTATGCTGTGCTGTGCTTAGTTGCTCAGTCGTGTCGACTGTTTTTGACCCCATGGAATGTAGCCCACCAGGCTACTCTGTCCATGGGGATTCTCCAGGCAGGAATACTAGAGTGGGTTGCCATGCCCTCCTCCAGGGGATCTTCCCAACCCAGGGCAGTTTGTTTACCATCTGAGTCACCAAGGAAGCTCTGACTATATTTATATGGGCCTATATATTTATTCTGGGCTGTCTATTCTGTTCCATTGATCTAGTTGTCTTGATCACTGGAAAGGCTTTTTTTTTTTTCTTAGATTTATTGACCCACACCCTGTGTCTTGCAGGATCCCCAAGCAGGGATTAAACCCATGCCTTCAACAGTGAAAGTGTGAAGTCTTAACCACTGGACCAACAGGGAATTCCCTGGCTTTTTAAAACCATAAAGTCTTAAAGCCAAGGGTGGCACTATTACTAGAGGCAGTGATCAGACAGGGCCTAGTGGACGTCTCCCTCAGTTCTTATCCTCTCTGCTTTTTGTGAATTAAGGAATGTGATCGCTCATCTGTGAGGAGAGAAAGCAGAGGCTACAAAGCCCCAAGGGTCATGGTGTACTTGGTCTCCTCCTTTCTTAAGTTGGAGGACAGGGGTTGTTCAGAATGTTTGTTTGAGGTACTTCCCTGATGATCCAGTGGCTAAGACTCCATGCTGGCAATGCAGGGGGGCCAGGTTCCATCCCAGGTCAGGGAATTAGATCCCACATGCTGCAATTAAGAGATCACACTTTGCAGCAAAGATTAAAGATCCCGTGTGCTGCAATTAAGACTTGACACAGCCAAATAAATAAATAAATATTTAAAACAAACAAACAAAAATGTTTTATTAATTCCTGCCCTTTTTTGACTTTAAAGATCAGATCACAACATTTTGCTTCTGATAAGTCAGGCATTAGATCTTCTATTATTTGCATATGTTTTATTATTTTCTTCCTTATTCTGGACAAAAACGTTTCTTTTTACTGCTCAATCTGGACATGCTTCATGATCATCCATTATAGCTGGCATTCTTCCTGTGCTTTCACAGTGGTTCTCAAAGTGGTCCTTGGCCAGCTGAGTCAGCCTTCCCTGACTGGGAAGTTGTTAGAAGTGCATGTTCTCAGGCCTGACCCTGATCTGATGAATGAAACCTCTGTAGGAGAAGCCAAGTAATCTGTTTTTGAACAAGCTCTCCAGAAGATGCACATTGGAGCTGGAGAACCAGGAACTTTGAGTCAGCTTTTTATTCTGCCCGTAGCCACATTCTTACATGCATTCTCTTGGATAGACGGTCACACTGCCCACTTCCCATCTTGAGCTGGAGGAATGGAGGTTTAGATATGCCATGAGGAGGAGGGTCCAGAGCCAGGCTCATCTCGGAGTGACTATAGTTCTCCTTTCCCTTTGGGCATCAGAGCTCATCACAGATGTCCTTGCCTCTGCTGGTTCACCTTAAGGAAGTTATCCTAGAATACAACTCAAAGCACTTCCCGCATGGCCTCAGGAAGGAGAGCATCACTGGTCAGGCTGTTGAGTGACAGCTGATTGACAGCCTGCCTCATCTGCTACTTTGAGTCCTGTCTCAGAGGAGCTCCCTCTCCCGTCTCGATATTTCTTTCCATCTCTGTAGTCACATCTGCCCAGATCAGCTGAGCCACAGCCACTGCCTGTCTCTGGAGGAGACTGTGTGGCCAGAGAACAGCTGGGAAGATGGAATGGCCTCTCCTTAGAAACACTCTCTGCAGGTCAAGGTCTCGGAAGATTGCCTGTTAGGGCACGGGGCAAGGGCTTGTCTGTTTATTGAGGGTGTGGACTGGGAGTCAAGGCAGGCTTTTTATGAATAGAGAAGAAGTTTTGTAGACTTTGTGACCTTGTGCTGATTCTTTTGGGAAAGCTGACTGGCATGAATAGAGAAATCTATGATGGGGGATGGGAATCAATTTTAGTGAAGTAAATGTAGGTAGATTCACTTTTATTTGTCAATTTCTTTCTTCCATTTGTTGGTACTTCATCCATAAATTGCATACATATACCCATAGATTCAGAATCCTTTTTATTAACCATCTAGTTTGCTTTTTCTCAAGCTTAGTATCTGCCAGTGTGGTAGTAGATTCTGGCTGCTGTAGGTGGTGGCCCTTCTGTTAGTTGATAAGCAGTGATGGGCAGCATGTGCCCTTAGTTCTGTGGCATGCAAACATACACACACACATATATACAGGGGTGCACATTCTATGTCTATTTAACTTCCAAGAGTCTGTTAGATATATAACATTTGCCTTAGCCTAAAGTATAAAGTTAAAAACTCTGAAATAATGGATGAAAGCCATTCAGGCACTTGGTGGTTTAAAGTAAAGCTGAATTTCCTGCTATTTGGAAAGCTTATTTCCATAAATAAAGCTAAGTGGGCAGAGGAAGACCTATTCCTCCCTACTGAACGGGAAGCAAAACTACACATATTAAAGAATGTCTCAAAGGTGCTCATACTGCTTGGGAAAAATGCCCTAGACACTCAGCCTATTTGTGTTAAGATTGAACACATGATCTAAATGTGAATTAAGTAAGGCCATGGTAAAGTTGATTGAAAATGAGTCAGCAGAACTTTGGGAGCCATTCATTCTCCTATTAAAACATCTTCCTCCTTAGAAAAATTCCTCTCTTTTTTGAACTTGGGCAGTCTTTAAAAGACAAAATTCATTTGTGATGATCTAATCTCTTTTAAAAACGCTTTGCCCTCATCTATTGCTTGTGGGGATTTAAAATAGTATAGCTGCTATGAAAATGTTTGATTCCTCAGTAAGTTAAACACAAAGTTATTATGTATGCTTATGACCCAGAATATTCCACTCCTACGTATATATCCAAGGTAATCAGACCATAGGTTCATATAAACACTTGTATATGAATGTTCAAGCAACATTACTCATAACAGCCCCAAAGTAGAAACAACATAAAAGTCCATTAACTGAAGATGAGATAAACAAATGTTATATTCATACAACGGAATATTATTCAACCATCAGAAGGAATGAAGTGTTTTGCATGCTACATGGATGAACCTTGGAAACATTATGCTAAGGGAAAGAAGACAGAAACAGAGGCCTGCATGCTTCTATTTATATGAAAAGTCCAGAATAGGCAAATCCATGGAGACAGGGGGTAGATTAATGGTTTCCAGGGCCTGGTGGGAGAGGAGAAATGAAGAATGACTACGAATGGTTATGAGGTTTCTCTTAGGGGTGATGAAGATATTCTGGAGTTAGATAGTGATGATGGTTGCAGATCCTAGTGATGATATTAAAAACCACTAAAATGTATACTAAAAGGATGAATTTAGTGGTATGTGAGTTATATCTCAACTAAAAAAATAAAAGGCCTCAACAAGGCTCTACTACTTCTTCATTTTTCTTCTTTTAGATTAAATCAGGTAAGTAGAATGCTTCGTTACTTGGGCCCCTGGTCAAGTCTTCATTGAGCTGAGTGCTCTCCTTTGCCTTCTTAATATGCTGTAAGGTATCAAGTCTTAGATCTGAAAGAGCAGATAATAACTAAGAGGAGCTCAGAAAGGAGTAAAGAGTTGGACAGGTTATCTGAGATTCTTAGGGAAGAGTTAAACTCTACATATTTATGTAGTCAAGTATTTATGGAACCCTTTCATGGACTAAATATCATGTGATTACTAACACAAGTAGGACCAAGTCTCTACCTTCATGAAGCTCAAGTTAAGATGTGCTAAGCAAAAAATTTTAATTCGGAGTAATCCACCTACCACAGGAATGTAAAAGAGATTCTGGATTTTGCAGGAGAACTTGCAGAAGAGATGGGGGCAGAAGATAATGTCCTCCAAGCATTGTCAGCAAGAACAAAGGGGCAGAAGTAAGAAATGGTGGTGTATTTAGGGAAGATGGGGAAATGGTCAGAGTTTCATCCACATCCTCAAGGCAAGAATGCACAATTCTTTGCTTTGTCATTTGTAAAAATTCTTTCTAAATGTTAGCTGCATTGGCAAAAGTTTTGAACAGTACAAAAAGGAAATACACTGGATGGTAATCTCCCTGATACCCTTTCTCCTAATTGTCCTCTCCAGATGAAACTTATCTCCAGAAAGGCTTCTAATAGACCCTATGCATCCCCCTTTGCTTTATTTTTTGAGAAATAGGGCCTTCTTCATCAAGACTAGATCACAGACAGAATAAAATTTTAAAATTGAATTCTATAAATTGTTTTCCATTTGCCTAATTCAGTTGAGTTCAGTCTAATCTGCTTCATTCAACCAAATCTAATTATCTTTACCTTGTGGCAGTCATTTCATAGTAATTAATTGATTATAAAATTTTAAATTTAAAATGTTTTTCAATTGATATTCATTCATTCAAACATTTGTCATTCAATAAATACTTCCTGCATCTCCTACCAACTGTGGGCTCTGTTCTAAGACTTGGGATACATAGTGAACAAGATAAACATCTTGTATCTGTCCTCAGAGAGCTCACTGGGGGATAAGAAAGTATGTAAGTTAACAAGAAAAGCAGGTGGTAATAAGTTCTATGATGGCAATTTTTTAAAGGGTAAAGACATAGAAAATGGGGAACAGGGGACCTAGTCTAGATTATCTAGTTTTTGAGGATGTGATATTTAGTTTAAGACCTCAAACCAAGAAGGACCAGCCATGCAAAGATCCGGTGACAGGCACAGCTAGTGCCAAGAACCTACAGTGGGAACCAGCCAGGCAATTTAAAGAAACAGGGAGAAGGCAAGGATGGCTGAATTTCAGAGTGACTGAGTGGACTTGTATTAGTATGTTAGGGCTTCTGTAGCAAAGAACCACAGCCTGGGTGGCTTAAACAACTGAAATTTGTTTTCTCATGTTTCTGGAAGTTAGAAGTCCAAGATCAATGTGTCAGCATTGTTGATTTCTTCACAGGCCCCTCTCAGTGCTTTCTAGATGACCAGCTTTCCCTGTCTTCACATGGTCTTTCCTTTGTGCATATCTGTATTTTAATTGCTTCTTATTTTAAAGACAACTATCACATTGGATTAGGGCCCACTCATATCATCCCCATTTTACCTTAATTACTTCTTTCAATACCCTATCTCCAAATACAGTCACATTTTGAGGTATTGAAGTTAGGATGTCAATATGTAAATTTTGGAGGGACATAATTCTGCCCCTAAGAGGACTGTTAAGGTCTGAGCAGGAGCCAGACTCTATAGGGTTTTCTTGGCCAAGGTAAGAAGTTTTATTTAATAATAAGAGCCACTGGAGTGTTTTAAGCAGGTGGGTCTGCAAATCTGACCAATATTTGGGAGTTAGAACTTCTCTGCAGATTCCCATAAGGAGAACCAAAGCACTCCTGGCCCTAGCCCAGAGATGATTTTCCCTATCAACCCAGGGCCTGGATTAAACTTTTTTCATCCTGTTCACAGTCCCTGTTTTTCATTAGAGTTTCATCAGAGTACAAAAACAAACCAATACACTCAAGATAGCATTCCTCAATACTCCAAACAAATTCTGAAAAATGTAAAGGGTCAAAGATAAATACACATTTTGCAAGACTCTCTGATCTATTTATTTCACAAAAACCTCCTAGGTAGAGGAATTGCATTGACTGCAAATAGCCATTGTTGACTTTCTATGACTACATGATTAGCATGTGGGTTGTACACCACAGGATTGTTGAAAAGAGAGATTTCTGCATGGTGGTAAATTTCTGTACTCATCAGTAGATTTTGCTTTTTTCACTTGGATCAAGATTTCCAACCATAAACAAAGGGGAAATTTTGGCTTGAGAAATATCTATTTTGTTAATAAGCAAATCTGAAACTGGAAAAAAATACTTTTGTTTTGTAAACACAGACTCGTTGTTCAGTTAGTGCAAAACATAGCTCTTATAAAACGCTACAGGGACATGGTCCCATGAGGCTAGTAGTTAAAATGGAGGGATAGAAACAGCAGGTCTGTTTATTGTGCAAATGCAGGGAATGTCAAAGCCAGATAAAAATTATTTTAAATAACTGAATGCCACTTACCAGCTGTGAGCTACCTGCCTCAACCAGCCTCTTTCAAGCTTAAAAGGAGAAAAATCTGTCTTTTCTCTCCATGCATTTGAAGACAGCATCAGAATTAACATCTGACTCATAAATAGTCCATGAAACAGATAACTCTTCACATCCTATGACTTGATGTTTTCAGATAAAATCTCTTTCTCTTTTGCATTTTTAAAAGCTAGTTTCCTTCTCTGCTTGGTCCTCTGGTTAATGTGTGGAGGAAGGCTCTTGGCAGCCAGATGGGATATAATCTATATTTAGGCTTCCATTAGCTCTTATGTTTGAATGTGCTACCATTTCCTAATTTTAATACAAATATTTTATGAGAGTGGATTGCCATCTATGTTATTGCTACATAAAACAGCCATTATGCTAATACATCTTGTTTTTCATGGAGATTAATTTAAAAACATGTGTGCCCCCTTTTCATTGGTCACATGTTGACAAGTGGGATCACATTTGATATCCAACTGCTGCTGCTGTTGCTAAGTTGCTTCAGTCGTGTCTGACTCTGTGTGACCCCATAGACGGCAGCCCACCAGGCTCCGCTGCCCCTGGGATTCTCCAGGCAAGAACACTGGAGTGGGTTGCCATTTCCTTCTCCAATACATGAAAGTGAAAAGTGAAAGTGAAGTCGCTCAGTCGTGTCCAACTCTTTGCAACCCCATGGGCTGCAGCCCACCAGGCTCCTCCGCCCATGAGATTTTCCAGGCAAGAGTACTGGAGTGGGTTGCCATTGGACTGGTCAACCTCAATTCTCGTTTTACTCCATGTCCCTTCCAGGCTGGTCTGGACTCCAGTGCTTTCTTTTTAGTTTGTGGGAGTTTAGTAACCCAATTAACCTTGAGAATGGAGGAATGAGAAATGGAACCAGTTCATCTTAAGCTATAAGGTTCATGTTGCCAGAGTAACTTTTTTCCTAGAGTAAGAGATTATTGTGTCATTCCAAATGCATAGGCAACTACTGTATGAAAGTGCTACAGCGAGCTTAGCGCTAAACTTTGCTCCAATTAGTGTTAATGCAAGTTTGGGGGTAGTCAAACTCAAGAGAGAGATATTCTGCTTTTCTTACCACTTCCCAAACCTGTGTAGTAGAAGGCTCTAATGATGATTATAATAATAACAGCTCCTCCTTGCTTGTGCTAGACAGAATATAAAGCAGTTTCACAACATTTTGTCTTTGAATCAGAGTAATCCTCCCTGTGTCCTCTAGCAAAGACTTTCCTTGGGCCAACAGAATGCTGGCATTGCCATCAGAATCCTGGGAGTCAAGTCTTGGGTGGGTCTTGGGATTCTAATAAATACAGCACATGGAACAACCTTATTGAATCATACTCTTTAACAGAAAAGAAAAATCTGAGATCACAATTACTCAAAAGGTTTTTTGGACCTTAGAAAGGAAATGAGGAACCTACAAATGGCCTTCTATGCAAAAGAAGGTAGATAATCAGACTCATGTAAGTTCTCAATTATAGCAGCTGTTTGAAGTCCAGAAGGAATACCCACTATCTAGTTTGTCACCTGATGGAAAAGATCAGAAATTGGGCTTGGTCATTTCCAGTCACCAAGGTGAGTTCCAGCTGCTTCTGGATCAGCACAGAAGATCAGACATGGATTCTGATGTTTGCTCTTTTACATGTCAATTCAGACAAGCTTCTTGCTGCCATGTCACAAGGCCCCTGGCTGGAGAGGATGATGAGGGGAGAGCTGAAGTCACATCAATAACTCAATCCAGCTCCTGCTATTCTTACAGTCTTTGTTCTCCCCTCACAATGAGCCACTTCAGGCTCCCTTCTGACTTTTCTGACTGCTTTTCTCTGCTTTCTTCCTTAGCCTCTCTTCCCAAAACTGGCAACTTAAATGTTGACATCCCTTGGGTTTACCGTATCTTTTATCTGTTCTCAGTCTTTACCTACAGTCTTTGGACAACCTTGTCCATTCTCATGGCTCCAGTTGTCATGTTGTGATGGGTCTAAAATTAAATATACGTCTCTAGCCCAGGCCTCTTTCTCTGCTTCCTTAGATGTCTCAAACTCAACATATTTGATCTGAGTTCACAGTGCTCCCACCCCATCTGTGTTTTCCTCCAAGATCCTTGTCTCTGGGACAAGGTTGACTCTGCTCACGGTATTCCAGGCTCGGTTGGTTCCAAGCATTTAATGCACTTTACCTCATTTCACCTTTGAAGAGCCTGATACAGAAGGTACAGCTATTGTTGCCATTTCACATATCAGAAGTAAAAAGTAATCCAGTGCTTTGCCCCAGGTTCAAGAGTTCATCATGAGTAGAGCTGGGGTTTGAATGTAGACTGGGTAGACAGGGCCACACTTTTTGTTTGCTTTGTGTTGGCTGAGTGGCCTGCAGGATCTTAGCTCATCAACCAGGGATTGAACTCGTGCCCCCTGCAGTGGCAACACGGAGTCTTGATCACTGGACTACCAGGGAAGTCCCCGGAGCCTACACTTTGAATGACTCTGCCTTCTGCTTGCTGTGGAACATTTACCCAGGTCAGAAACCTGTGCAGCATTTTTTTTCCTGTATTAAAAAAAAAAAATTCTTTATTGAATTTGTTATAATATTGGTGGTTTTATGTTTTGTCTTTCTGGTCCCCAGGTATGTGGGATCTTAGCAACCTCATCAGGGATCAGACCCACACGCCCTGCACGGGAAGGTGAAGTCTCAACCACTGGACTACCAGGGAAGGCCCCCAGGCAATCATTTCTGAAGCCTCGTTCTTGCTGGCCTCCCATATGTAGTCCAGTGCCACACCTATCATTTTTGCCTCCAGAATAAATTTCTGTTTCTCTTCGTCCTTACTGTCACCACCTTAGTCCAAGATATTGCCACTTTCCTGGACATATGCAATGGCCTAATGGCCCTTTCTGCCTTTCTTTCTTTTCTCCTTCCCACCCCATATACGTCCCATGTTGCAACAAAAGAAATCTCTGAAACATAAATTAAGTGTTGCCACTCTGCTAAATAAAATGCTTGAATTGTATCCTACCGTCCTAGGTCAAAGCCTAAACTCCTGTTAAAGGATAAAGTGAGGCATATTAAAGAGTTTTAGAGTTTATTTGAGAAAAAAATCAATTTGAATTGGGCCATTCCAAACCAGAAGTGGTTAGGAGTGCTCTGCGGACAGGAGCCAGGGGAAAGACCTATTGTGAAAGTGTGGAAGCAAGGAAAGGAGATTCTGTCATTGACCACAGCTTAAAGTCTTACTGGCTGTTTGTGAGTAGTCCTCCTTAGGTTTGGATTTCTTAACCTTGAGAAATTTTCAAACTTAGATTTTTGGTTTGCTTGTGTAGATCAACCAACTTTAGAGCTACCTCAGTCTAACAGACTCTTGAGTTTAACTAATTTAACACTTTTCAACATATCTTATGGAGAAAGAAATGGCAACCCACTCCAGTATTCTTGCCTGGAAAATCCCATGGATGGAGGAGCCTGCTGGGCTACAGTCCATGGGGTCGTAAAGAGTTGGACACAACTGAGCGACTTCACTTTTACTTTTCACTTTCATGCATTGGAGAAGGAAATGGCAACCCACTCCAGTGTTCTTGCCTGGAGAATCCCAGGGACAGGGGAGCCTGGTGGGCTGCCATCTATGGGGTCACACAGAGTTGGACATGACTGAAGCGACTTAGTGGCAGCAACATGTCTTAGGGTTTCCCTGATGGCTCAGCAGGTAAAGAATCTGCCTGCATTACAGGTGATGCAGGTTTGACCCCTGGGTCAGGAAGATCCCCTGGAGAAGGAAATGACAACTGACTCCTGTAATCTTACTTGAAAATCCCATGTAAAGAGGAAACTGGTGGGCTAGAGTCCATGGGATTACAAAGAATTGGACATGACATAATCATGATGGTGTGATCACTCACTTAGAGCCAGGCATCCTAGAATGTAAAGTCAAGTAGGACTTAGAAAGCATCACTATGAACAAAGCTAGTGGAGGTGATGGAATTCCAGTTGAGCTATTTCAAATCCTGAAAGATGATGCTATAAAAGTGCTGCACTCCATATGCCAGCAAATTTGGAAAACTCAGCAGTGGCCGCAGGACTGGAAAAGGTCAGTTTTCATTCCAATCCCAAAGAAAGGCAATGCCAAAGAATGCTCAGACTACCTCACAATTGCACTCATTTCAGTTCAGTTCAGTCATGTCTGACTCTTTGTGACCCCATGAATCACAGCAAGCCAGGCGTTCCTGTCCATCACCGACTCCTGGAGTTCACTCAAACTCATGTCCATCGAGTCGGTGATGCCATCCAGCCATCTCATCCTCTGTCGTCCCCTTTTCCTCCTTCCCCCAATCCCTCCCAGCATCAGAGTCTTTTCCAATGAGTCAACTCTTCACATGAGGTGGCCAAAGTACTGGAGTTTCAGCTTTAGCATCAGTCCTTCCAATGAACAGCCAGCACTCATCTCACACGTTAGTGAAGTAATGCTCAAAATTCTCCAAGCCAGGTTTCAGCAATACATGAACCGTGAACTTCCAGATGTTCAAGCTGGATTTAGAAAAGGCAGAGGAACCAGAGATCAAATTGCCAACATCCACTGGATCATCGAAAAAGCAAGAGAGTTCCAGAAAAACATCTATTTCTGCTTTATTGACTATGCCAAAGCCTTTGACTTTGTGGATCACAGTAAGCTGTGGAAAATTCTGAAAGAGATGGGAATACCAGACCACCTGACCTGCCTCTTCAGAAACCTATATGCAGGTCAGGAAGCAACAGTTAGAACTGGATATGGAACAACAGACTGGTTCCAAATAGGAAACGGAGTACGTCAAGGCTGTATATTGTCACCCTGCTTATTTAACTTCTATGCAGAGTACATCATGAGAAACGCTGGGCTGGAAGAAGCACAAGCTGGAATCAAGATTGCCGGGAGAAACATCAATAACCTCAGATATGCAAATGATACCACCCTTATGGCAGAAAGTGAAGAGGAACTAAAAAGCCTCTTGATGAAAGCGAAAGAGGAGAGTGAAAAAGTTGGCTGAAGCTCAACATTCAGAAAATGAAGATCATGGCATCTGGTCCCATCACTTCATGGGAAATAGATGGGGAAACAGTGGAAACAGTGTCAGACTTTATTTTTCTGGGCTCCAAAATCACTGCAGATGGTGATTGCAGCCATGAAATTAAAAGGCACTTACTCCTTGGAAGGAAAGTTATGACCAACCTAGATAGCATATTGAAAAGCAGAGACATTACTTTGCCAACAAAGGTCCATCTAGTCAAGACTATGGTTTTTCCTGTGGTCATGTATGGATGTGAGAGTTGGACTGTGAAGAAAGCTGAGCGCCGAAGAATTGATGCTTTTGAACTGTGGTGTTGGAGAAGACTCTTGAGAGTCCCTTGGACTGCAAGGAGATCTAACCAGTCCATTCTAAAGGAGATCAGTCCTGGGTGTTCACTGGAAGGACTGATGCTAAAGCTGAAACTCCAATACTTTGGCCACCTCATGTGAAGAGTTGACTCATTGGAAAAGACTCTGATGCTGGGAGGGATTGGGGGCAGGAGGAGAAGGGAATGGATGAGATGGCTGGATGGCATCACCGACTCGATGGACATGAGTTTGAGTGAACTCCAGGAATTGGTGATGGACAGGGAGGCCTGGCGTGCTGCGATTCATGAGGTTGCAAAGAGTCAGACACAACTGAGTGACTGAACTGAACTGACTGAGAGACTAAGCTCGCACGCAGCATGTCTTTAAAGCCCCACCCTGGGCTCTGTTCTCTCCAGCCTCATCCTTCTCCCCATACTCCCTCTCCTCCCCTTGTGTTGTCCACATGATCTAGTCTTTCTGAACATCTTCCCTTTTCTGGCTTTTGGAAAGACATCTGCTCTCTTTCACCTCTCAGCCTCTGAGCTGCCTGATCCCTTTGCCTGGAGCACTCTCCCCCTTCTCTCTAGCTGGTTTACACCTGCTCAATCTTTAAAGCCTTGGGGTCTCTTCCCTGAGGTCCTTGAAAGGGATTTTGGCACCTTGGCTGTGTGTTCCAGAGCAGCTGACACTTACCATGTGCCAGGCTCTGTTCTGAGCATTTTAAATACATTCACTCATTTAGTTTCACAACAACCCCCTGAGGTGCAATTATAATTTCCTTCTAGCAGACCAAGAAGTTGAAGCACAAAGTGTATCAGTCACAGTCCAGTCAAACAGTTTAGCTGTATTCATTCATTTAATTTCACAATTATAATTTCCGTATGGCACACGAGGAAGTGCTATATGAGTACTCCGAGTGACCAAAGCTGAGTTAGGGTGGAGAAGACCACAGTGGGAGGATGTAAGAGAAAGTGAACTGGGTAAAAGCTCACCATTGGAAACTCTTGAGGCCATTTAGAGAAAATGAACAGGGTAAAAGTTCATTAGGAAATTCTTGAGGCCATTTACAGATCAAAATCTGAGAACTGCCCATCTGAAAGTAAGGTGGGACTGAGAGTTTCACCTCTCTAGGACAAATTATTTCTGTTTTTAATTCAGTAATTGAGTTGGTATGCACTGGGAGCAAACTGCTCTGCCTGTTTCCCTACATAGAGAAGACGGCAAAGATAATTCACACTAAGTGTTGGGCTTCCCTGGTGGCTCAGATGGTAAAGAATCCACTTGCAATGCAGGAGACCTGGGTTCGATCCCTGGGCTGGGAAGATCCTCTGGAGGAGGGCATGGCAACCCACTCTAGTATTCTTGCCTGGAGAAACCCATGGACAGAGGAGCCAGGCTACAGTCCATGGGGGCACAAAGAGTCAGACATTACTAAGTGTTGGAAAGGCTGTGACAAATTAATTACCGATGAATTTTGGCCCGAGGACATGGACTAAAACTAACTTTTTTATTTATTTGCAACAAGTATGCTTTGGGGATGTTGCCCTTTCTTGAAGCTGGTCATCTCACCAGTTGAAAGAGTTGGGCTTCTTGTGAGAAACCCTTGTGTTTTTATCAAACAAATAATATAAATTATGTGCTTACTGATGGTTTCCTTTTTCCTTTGGCTGCTTACAAAGGGCAGAGCCTGGACTGGCCTTTCAGCTCTTGGAGGCCTGTAGGATTTCACAGCCCACCTTTCAAGTCCTAATCTCACCACCGCAACTCATTTTCTATCCCATTTTCTTTGTCTTCTTTTCTTCAACTTATGTTTGATGGCTTGTATATTGCTGAATGTATCTTTCTTCTTTGTAATTGCATAATTGCATCTTTGTAAGCCACCCCTAGTCCTTCAGGAACAACATAAATAAATAGTCACCAACTCAAATGTTTTTTATCATAGACTTGATTCCTCTCTTCAGTTTTAGCTGAGAACTTTAAATTACTGACATGCATCAATGTCCCATTAATTTCTAGAATGAATGAATTTAGCAGAAGCCTGGGCTTCTCTTGTGGCTCAGATGGGAAAGAATCTGACTGGAATGCGGGAGACCTGGGTTAGATCCCTGGGTTGGAAAGATCCCCTGGAGAAGGGAAAGGCTACCCACTCCAGTATCCTGGCCTAGAGAATTCCATGGACTGTATAGTCCATGGGGTTGCAAAGAGTTGGACACAACTGAGTGACTTTCACTTTTACTTTTTAAAGGCAAAAAGCTAAATATTAAAAATGTGTGGCTTCTAGCTGAGAGATTTGTAATTTTAGAATTAACTGATTAAGAAATATATGTTGAGTGGTTGCCTGAGGCCGAGGATGAGAGGTGAGTAAAATGGGTGAAAAGGGTCAAAGGTAAAAAACTTCCAGTCATAAGATAAATAATTCCTAGGGATGTGGAGTATAGCATGGTGACTATGGTTAACAGTCAACCCATATGGTTAACTTTCAAATTGTATATGTGAAAGTTGCTACTGCTACTGCTAAGTCACTTCAGTTGTTTCCGACTCTGTGCGACCCCATAGACAAGAGAGAGTAAATCTTAAAAGTCTCATCGCTAGAAAAAATATTTGTAATGATGTGTGGGGATGGCTGTTAACTAGATTTATTGTGGTAATCATTTTGTAATATATACAAATATCATTATGTACACCTAAAATGAACATAATGTTATATATCAGTTATGTCTCAAAAACACATACAAATAAAATCAGATACTCATTTAAAAAAATAATTGAGTCATCAGAAATGATAGTAAGTGACTGAAGAAATAGTGTTTGCCAGAATGAGAGGTACCAGAGACAAGGCAGTCTGGATGTCTTAATATTGGCTTGTTAAACTCATTCCTAGCTATTACATTTGTTGTATTTTGGCTTTTGCTCTTGTAAAATATAGGCACGGTATACAAAAGAGAGGGGCTTCCCTGGTAGCTCAGCTGGTAAAGAAGCCACCTGCAATGCAGGAGACCCGGTTCGACTCCTGGGTCAGGAAGATCCCCTGGAGAAGGGATAGGCTACCCACTCCAGTATTCTTGGGCTTCCCTTGTGGCTCAGACAGTAAAGAATCTGCCTGCAATGCAAGAGACCTGGGTTTGATCCCTGGGTTGGGCAGATCCCCCGGCAGAGGGCATGGCAACCCACTCTAGTATTCTTGCCTGGAGAATTCCATCGACAGAGGAGCCTGGCAGTCTACAGTCCATGGGGTCACGAAGAGTCGGACACAATTGAATGACAAAGCACAGCACAACACAGCACAGCATATAGTAGAGAGATCAAGGAAAAGGGACTAATTCAAGCAAGTAGATGAATACAAATAACTCTGTGATGGTCAGTGCTAAAAAAAAGACAAAGAATTATATATTAAAAATCAGACTGATTTTGAATTTGTTTAAAAATGAATTTATATTTTATTAATGCATATATAAAAATAAAATTAATACATTTGGCTACCTGATGCGAAGAACTGACTCATTGGAAAAGACCCTGATGCTGAGAAAGATTGAAGGCAAGAGGAGAAGGGGACAACAGAGGATGAGATGGTTGGATGGCATCAGTGACTTGATGGACATGAGTTTGAGCAGGCTCTGAGAGTTGGTGATGGACAGGGAAGCCTGGCGTGCTGCAGTCCATGGGGTGGCAAGGAGTCAGACGTGACTGAACGACTGAACTGAACTGAATTGTATTTGACTAATCACAACCAGTCTATATATATTTGAAGAAAAGGTGCATAGACATCCCGTGAAAACAAAGTCTTTGTTGGTTCTTAGACCAGTCTTGAGCACATGGAGAGAAGACCCTTCCCAAGAGCCTGTAGTGCCCTAGAGGCTGAGGACCCTGGCCTTGCCCTGTTTTCAAGGCATGCGTGGTTACTGCTAGCGCCCCAGGTATGCTGTTGCACTAGAGTGCTTTCCTTTTGTGAAAAATGGACAACAATGGCTCAAACGCCACCTTCATTGATGAAATTTCCCTTCTAACTTTCCAGACATACATCAAAATCACTTCATTAAATTTGAACAATGTTTGCAGAAGGGTATCTTTGTACTGGGATTTTTAGACTTTAAATTTTCTAATATAATATTTTTCATTTTTTAATTTTTTCTTTCGGTTTTATTGAGATATAATTGACATATAGAATTGTATAAATTTAAGATGTTCAGTGAAATAACTTACGCACATCATAAAATGATTACCATAGTAAACTTAGTGAACATTCATCATCTCATGTAGATTCAAAATAAAAGAAAGAAAAAAAATTTTTTCCTTGTGATGAGAGATCTTAGGATTTACTCTCTAACAACTTTCATATATAACATACAGCAGTGTTAATTACATTAATCATGTTGTACATTACATCCTTAGTACATATTTTATTTGTATCAATTATAGGTAATTTAACAGTTGTATGTTTCTATTAAAGAATAGATCTAAGAAGGCGGGGATCTCATTTTGTGAAAAGGAAGTTGCAGAGAGGCTTTTGAGGCAACCCTTCAGGTTGGAGACTGAGCTGAGACTCTAACATTATTTCCTAAAATGAATTCTGTTGCTTTTCCCATGACTATGGGCTGTCTTTTTTTTTTTTCCCCCTAAATCTTTTTTAGTTAAACAAGTTTGCAGCGATCCCTTCATCTGTCAGCCTCCCCTCCACAGTGACAGTACAGTACCCAGACCTGTGTCTCTGTGTTCTCCAACACTTTTGCCTCCCACTCGGGTCTTGAAATCTGTCTACCATCTACAGGCAATAAGAAATCCAGATTGTTCATTCTAGATAGCAGCTTTTCTGCTGTATTGATTACATCTTTTATGGAAAAACAAAAACAAAAACTGGCACATCTGATCTATAGGATTTCTGTGGTTATTAAATGGAATTTATTGAAACCAACTCAGCAAAGCAGTGTTTGCACGGATAACCATGCCTCAGGAAAAGTCTGTGCTAAAACTCCAGTATTAAACAGTGTTCAGCATAGGGCCCTCTTGTCTAAATGACCCACCAATGACACTCCTGCCCTGTAGACACTTGCCAGGCTTAGGGGAGAGCTGGCAGGACTCCATTTTGCTAATTTGTGTGTGGAGTTTCTCCTCAGCCCCTCACATGGTTAATTCTGAATTATAATCCAGTGTACTTTCTTGGGGGGAAGGGGCAGGGGGTGGATTGTTCCTGAGGAAATTTGGAGAGAGAATGAGACTTATTTTGTTGAACTGAAAATCAAGTAGCCCATGTTTGGCTAAGAATTGGGAGTGGGGGGGTGGAAATGAAAGAAAAACTCATGAGAAGAAACAATGAAACACAAGCTCCGTCTTTCATACCGGGCAGTGCAGGGTATGGGAGGACAGTGGGAGGAGGTGGGGAGTGTACAGGAGGCAGCTGAGTTTATTTTTAACACCAAGTTAAAGACATACTCCGTGTTCTTTCCTTTTAAAAATAGACTTTTAACCTCTTGAAGCATTTTGACTCTATTCTGCCTATGGGGTAATACCCCTTTTGTGGCTGGCAACTCCCACTGGAATTTTTCCCATTGCTGGCTTACTGGTCAAGTAGTTAGAAGGATGGAAAAACCCCAGACTTTTTCTTCTGAGAGCTCCTGATCAGCATATACACATAGCTCCTGTGTGCAGAGAGGCTTATAAACTCTGATTGCCATCCTGGACCTTGAGCTTTATGGCATTTTTGAAAACTTGATGGTTTGAGAAAATGTCCTTATTTAAAAATAGGTTAGTGAAATTGTGGATATAGTCTTTCTGAAGTCCATTGAAGCAATTTATTCATTGAGTTTATGAATGACACAATAGACATGCCTATACACGTTTACACCCATGAAATTAGAGTAAGTATGAATAAAATGATAGTAGCTGATCTTTAATACTTATGAAGGGTGTCCTATGTGCCAGACACTGTTTCACATACATTTAATGCTTTGAACAATGCTCCTAATGTAATCATCCCATTTTACAGATGAAGAAGCTTGGGCTCATGGCTATTCAGTAACTTGTGAAGATTGTAAAGTCAGTGGGTGGTTTGTGGGAGAGGAATTCAAAGTCAGGAAGTCAAGCAGTTCAAGTCCACTGCTAGCCCATACAGTGAGTCTGTAATTAGAAAAGATGTACCTGCTGTAAGACAATTTTGTTTCCATCTGTTGGAAATTTGGGGCTGTTATCAAATGTACTGATTTTGTTAGAAAATTTTATTACCATCTGCAAGATAGTTGTCATAATAAGAATATAAATCCACAATGTTGACGATATGAAGGGTGTCCCCTTATATGTGATACTCTTGTGCAGTGCACAACCCACACAAAGGTACTTGGCCACCCAAAGTACTCACACACAAGTGCACACGCATGTAGTCCTGTAGGCATGGCAGTTTATGAAGAAAAAATACAGCGCTCGTCCTCCGCGAAGGCCCACTTCTGTCTGTGGAGTGTGCTTCTCCCTGAATCTGAATAACTCCCCTTCTTACCTGAAAAAAAAGAAAAGAAAAAGCACCAGACTGCTGTAGTTCAGAAGAAGAGGAAGCTAGTCTTTTAGAGGTAACCAGACTGATTTGATGGAGCAACAGCTCTTCTACATACCTCAGTCTACAACTAGGAAAAACCTTACGTGAAAGTCTGGAGCTTGTGTTTGTGCCCAGTACAAAAGTGCCCTACTCCCACTTCCCTTTTCTTCTGTTCTGGGGAGTAAACACTGAATTCACATTAGAACAGGGTGGCCCACTATATATGTGTGTTAAGCTGTGTGTGAGAAGAAATAGAACAGCTCACAAACCTGGGAGATTACATTTTTATTATGGAAAATTTCAAAAATGTACTGAAATAGACCAAAAAGCGTAGTGAACCTCCTTTATCCTCATGAAAATGAGCAGTTAATTATGAATTAATGACCAGTCCTGCTTCATCTATAGTTCTACTCACTCCTCCCTTATTTGAAGCAAATTCTAAAGAACATATTATTTTATCTTTACAATGTAAAGTATTTTTTTTAAAAACAACCACAATATTATCATTATATCTCAAGAGAAAGAGTAATAAATCATATATCCAATCAGTGTTCAAAACTTGAATTGTCTGTCAAATGGCCCAAATTTTCTTTTGTTTTGTTGATTTTACCTTGTGTTCATTTGAAATGGGAATCAGCTAAGTTCAAACATCACATTGGTAGCAGTATGTCTTATTTTCTTTCAATGTACAAGTTCTCCCTTCATCTTTTTTTTAGTCTGGATTTTGCTGAAATGCTGATATGGCATCCTCATTGTGTAGTTTAAACACATTTCTCTGTAGCAGAATCCTTTCTGGGAGGAGTCCAGGCATATGTATATTCTTTTAAGGTGCTTGGGTGGTGAATTTGAGCCACAGGCAGGCTTGGAAGGCCCTGGAAAAGCTCAAAGTCTGCTCCCAGATTTCTTAATGTCTTGGTTGCAGGGATACATTCTGAGGATCTTACTTGAGTGCCATGGTGAAAGCATATGTCTACCACTTGTTGAGAGGTGAAGAATGCTGGCTTGCTTGTTGAGGACATATAGACTCCCCACAGTCATTTCCTATTCTCCAGGAGAAAGTTTCTCAGTCAGGCTTGAAAGAGAGTAATAGAACTGCATTGTTGACATCACAAAAAAGAGACTTTCCCTTATGAGGTGATTTGCTTTCAGTTTGGTCTATATGTGAACCAGTAATCAGCCTGCAAATTGTGGGAAAAGCCTTTATTTTGCAGGCCTGAATAAGCAGGTACTTGACTTAAGTGAAGTTTAAATAACTTTTTTTTTTTTTTCTGCAAACTGGAATCAAGATTGCAGGGAAAAATATCAATAACCTCAGATATGCAGATGACACCACCCTTATGGCAGAAAGTGAAAAGAAATTAAAGAGCCTCTTGATGAAAGTGAAAGAGGAGAGTGAAAAAGTTGGCTTAAAACTCAACATTCAGAAAACCAAGATCATGGCATCCGGTCCCATCACTTCATGGCAAATAGATGGAGAAACAATGGAAACTGACAGACTATTTTCTTGGGCCTCAAAATCACTGCATTGCAGTCACCAGAAATTAAAAGATACTTGCTCCTTAGAAGAAAAGTTATTACAAACCTAGACAGCATACGAAAAAGCAGAGACATTACTCTACCAACAAAAGTCCATCTAGTCAAAGTTATAGTTGTGTATGGATGTGAGAGTTGGACCATAAAGAAAGTTGAGCACCAAAGAATTGATGTTTTCAAACTGTGGTGTTGGAAAAGACTCTTGAGATTCCCTTGGACTGCAAGGAGATCAAACCTGACAATCCTAAAGGAAATCAGTCCTGAACATTCATTGAAAGGACTGATGCTAAAGTTCAAGCTCCGGTACTTTGGCCACCTGATGTGAAGAGCTGACTCATTTGAAAAGACCCTGATGCTGGGAAAGATTGAAGGCAGGAGAAGGGGATGATAGAGGATAAGATGGTTGGATGGCATCACCAACTCAACAGACATGATCTGAACAAGCTCTGGGAGTTGGTGATGGACAGGGAGGCCCAGCGTGCTGCAGTCCATGGGGTCGCAAAAAGTCGGACATGACTAATTGACTGAACTGAACTGAAATAACTGGTAAATCAAATGTTCTATGGATATCTAACTGATGTTAAATCTATCTGTCTTCAATGGATTAGGACATGAACACATCTGATTCATTTTCAATATTTTTCTTTTTTAAAGATTCTGACTTTACTGAAGAAATCAAAGGCCAATATGTTCGCTGGGCTCTGGCCTTTCAGCTTCCTTCTCCACAAGAATCTACTGCACCAGTGTCATTGATGGCAAAGGCAGCCTCACTCTCACATGGAAGAAACCATGAAGTTATCTATCCTAGGCTGTTCTGCTTTTTGGGCAGAGAAAGAAAGGTCACTTGACCTTTCTTTCTTCTGTGTCTCTTGAAGGCTCAAGATAATTCAAAAATAATAACAGAGCATAGTAGTTTCTTGGTAAGGTTGGAGTTTGAGCTTTCCCCATCCCCACTTCCACATTGGTCATCAGCACTTGCCCCATTCCCTGCTGCCCTCCTTCCCCATGCCAGCTGCCCAGAGAGGTGTTTGCACTGTGCTTGTTGTCAGAGAGCCTGGGGTCAAGGTCTGCTCTGCAACCTCATCGTCAAGCTGGGTGACCTTGGGTAGGCCACTTGATTCTCTGAGCACTGATATCTTTACCCGTGAAATAAAGATTGTATCACATGCTCTACCTATCACATGAAGTTGTTATGAAGATCAAGTCGAGTTAATGTAGGTGAAAATAATCCTTTGTTAAGCATCGCATAAGTGCCCTTGCTCCCCGCACTGCATCTGTTCACAATGTAGAAGACATTACATGAATTTTAAAGTCAAACAAGGTCCCATTGCCTTTTGGTTGTGTCATTTTGGGTAAATCATGCTCCTAGCATTGGTTTCCTCATAAATAAAACGGGGATCATTTTATCTGGCATTTGCTTACTTGAATCTTTATTTACTCATGCTACACCTTGATCTACTGTTGTTTTGTGAACTAAAGCTTTCTATGTGAGATAACATATACAAAGCACCTAACATAGATTTGATACTCTAGGTTCTCAATAAGTAGTCATTCTTTTTCCTGTCCTGTTCTTGGCAATTGGACTGTGGTAGGACCCAGCTGACATGTCTTCCATTATAGACAAAGAGCTCTTCCTCTAGATTGCTGAGTGCAGAACTGCTTGCTTGCTCCTCTGTCCTCACCTATGAGGATGCTTGATTACAGCCCAGACATGTTTCAAATTCTCTCTGTAAGTCTATAGACTAGGGAATTACATAATCAAGAAGTCCTTCTCTTATATGCTTGGGAATAAAGAGCCCTCAATAGCATATGCGAAAAAGACCCAAATGTTTGGTTGACTGCAAAATTAATGTGAGTCAATAACGTGATGGAGCAAGCAGAAGTCAATGAATTTTAGGAATTTTAGGAAACACTCATGGAAGGGTCCAATCTACTGGACTCATCCTACTTGGTTAAGATGCTGGGGTACTGGGCTGGATCACTAGGAGAGAGCTGGTGAGGAGCTTGGGATCCAGGGTATTTGAGTAACTATTAGAAAAACTGAGGATACTGAAACTGCAGAAGACATATTTTATCGTCTTCTGTTTTTGTCTTATTGTCTTCTGGTTTTTGAATGGGCTGAGCAATTAGAGAAAATAGAACACCACCACTTTGCATTTCCTTAAAAGAACAAATTTCTAAGGGGTATGTACAGGCATGCAGGTTATGTGACTCAAGTGGGAGGAGTTAGAGACAGAAGTTATAAAGGAGCAGTTCTAGTGGCATTTCTATTTCTATTCCAACTTCAAACTCTGGACTATTGTAAGCATTGGCTATAACAACACATTTAAAACTGGGCCTCCATATGGCCAGTTTCGGTGTGGCTTTACATACAAAAGATATCCAAAACAATATTGAAATTAGAAACTGGAAAGCAGTAGAATCACAAATATACCAGAAATTAAGACAGGTAACAAGGAAAAACCATGTACAACTTTATGTTGATTAACTGGAATATGCAAAATAGTCAATTTTCTAGAAAAACTATGATCAGTTAAAACTGATTCAAGAAGAAATAAATGACCTAAATCCTATGACTTTGAAAGACATTAAATCCCTGATTAAATCTGTACAAATTGCTTATTAAGGTATGAGTAGTTTCTTACAAGTGAGTCTTACCAAATTTCTAAGGAGTATAGAGTTCCAATCTCTATAAACTGTTCCACAGATATAGAGTATGAAAAGAACCCCAAAACTCATTTTATTAGATTGGCAAAAACTTGAATCCAAAATAAGACAAAAATAATAGGGAAAAATTTTAAACCAGCTTCATTTCTAAATATAAAGGTATAAATAAAATTTGGGAAAAGACAAACCAAAACAAACAAAAAACACAAAACCAGGGACTTCCCTGGCATTCCAGTGGTTAACATTCTGTGCTTCCATTTCGGAGGTTGTGGGTTCAATTCCCTGGTCAGAGAAATAAGATCCTACACACCATGATGGGGCCACCAAAAATTGCTTTAAAAAATTAACAGAACAAAACAAAACCCCACAAAGCTAATAATACAGTATGACCAAATTGGGTTTATCCCCCCGAAAACAAGGATGGTCTAATGTTAGGAAAATCTATTAGTAAGATTTACCACATTAACAAATTGTAAGAGAAAAAGCACATAATTATCTTAAAAGAGGCAACAAAAATCATTTGTTAAAATTTAATACTGCTTCACATTTTTTAAGAAAATAAGAAATATAAGTAAGCGGGAATGGACTTTATTTTGTACGCATTTATTTTGTAAAACATGAAATTATTCAGAATGTTGAATACTATTTTGTCTAGTTGATGTAGGTTGTCTGTTGCAGGGAGTAATTGGGAATGGGAATCTTTCCCAAATTCTCTTGGTAAAGGCAAAAACATACCTCCTCCCTGTTACCTGAGCTTGATATTTCTTTTGTTTATTTACTTTTACAACTTTATTGAGATATCATTGATATGCCAAAAAGACACACATTAATGTATACAGTTTGATAAAATTGGACATATGCATGTCCAAAGATGGAGAAGCTCTATATAGTCAGCAAAAACAAGACGGAGCTGACTGTGGCTCAGATCATGAACTCCTTATTGCCAAATTCAGACTTAAATTGAAGAAGTAGGGAAAACCACTAGACCATTCATGTATGACCTAAATCAAATCCCTTACATTTATACAGTGGAAGTGACAAATAGATTCAAGGGATTAGATATGATAGAGTGTCTGAAGAACTATGGATGTTCATGACATTGTACAGGAGGCAAAGATCAAGATCATTCCCAAGGAAAAGAAATGCAAAAAGGCAAAATGGCTGTCTGAGGAGGCCTTACAAATAGCTGTGAATAGAAGAGAAACGAAAGGCAAAGGAGAAAAGGAAAGATATAAGCATCTGAATGCAGAGTTCCAAAGAATAGCAAGGGGAGATAAGAAAGCCTTCCTTAGCAATCAATGAAAAGAAATAGAGGAAAACATTAGAATGGGAAAGACTAGAGATCTCTTCAAGAAAATTAGATATACCAAGGGAACAGTTTATGCCAAGATAGGCTCAATAAAGGGCAGAAATGGTATGGACCTAACAGAAGCAGAAGATATTAAGAAGAGGTGGCAAGAATACACAGAAGAACTGTACAAAAAAGATCTTCATGACCCAGATAATCACAATGGTGTGATAACTCACCTAGAGCCAGACATCCTGGAATGTGAAGTCAAGTGGGACTTAGAAAGCATCACTATGAACAAAGCTAGTGGAGGTAATGGAATTCCAATTGAGCTATTTCAAATCCTGAAAGATGATGCTGTGAAAGTGCTGCACTCAATATGCCAGCAAATTTGGAAAAGTCAGCAGTGGCCACAGGACTGGAAAAGGTCAGTTTTCATTCCAATCCCAAAGAAAGGCAATGCCAAAGAATGCTCAAACTACCACACTATTGCACTCATCTCACTTGTTAGTAAAGTAATGCTCAAAATTCTCCAAGCCAGGCTTGAACAGTATGTGAACCATGAACTTCCAGATGTTCAAGCTGGATTTAGAAAAGGCAGAGGAACCAGAGATCAAATTGCCAACATCCACTGGATCATCAAAAAAGCAAGAGAGTTCCAGAAAAACATATACTTCTGCTTTATTGACTCTGCCAAAGCCTTTGACTGTGTGGACCACAACAAACTGTGGAAAATTCTGAAAGAGATGGGAATACCAGACCACCTGACCTGCCTCTTGAGAAATCTGTATGCAGGTCAGGAAGCAACAGTTAGAACTGGGCATGGAAGAACAGACTGGTTCCAAATCTGGAAAGGAGTCTGTGTATTGTCACCCTGCTTATTTAACTTATATGTAGAGTAAGTACATCATGAGAAATGTTGGGCTGGATGAAGCACAAGCTGGAATCAAGATTGCCGGGAGAAACATCAATAACCTCAGATATGCAGATGACACCACCCTTATGGCAGAAAGTGAAGAGGAACTAAAAAGCCTCTTGATGAAAGTGAAAGAGGAGAGTGAAGAGGTTGGCTTAAAGCTCAACATTCAGAAAACTAAGATCATGGCATCGTGTCCCATCACTTCATGGGAAATAGATGGGGAAACAGTGGAAACAGTGACACTTTATTTTCTTGGGCTCCAAAATCACTGCAGATGGTGACTGCAGCCATGAAATTAAAAGATGCTTGCTCCTTGGAAGGAAAGTTATGACCAACCTAGATAGCATATTAAAAAGCAGAGACATCACTTTACCAACAAAGGTCCATCTAGTCAAGGCTATGGTTTTTCCAGTCATCATGTTTGGATGTGAGAGTTGGACCATAAAGAAAGCTGAGTGCCGTAGAATTGATGCTTTTGAACTATGGTGTTGGAGAAGACTGTTGAGAGTCCCTTGGAATACAAGGAGATCCAAGCAGTCCATCCTAAAGGAAATCAGTCCTGAATATTCATTGGAAGGACTGATGCTAAAGCTGAAACTCCAATACTTTGGCCACCTGGTGGGAAGAACTGACTCATTTGAAAAGACCATGAGGCTGGCAAAGATTGAGGGCAGGAGAAGAAAGGGATGACAGAGGATGAGATGGCTGGATGGCATCACCGACTCAATGGACATGAGTTTGAGTAAACTCCAGGAGTTGGCAATGGACAGAGAGGCCTGGCGTGCTGCAGTCCATGGGGTCGCAGAGAGTCAGACACGACCGAGCGACTGAACTGGACTGTTGATACCATCACCACAATCAAGGTTTTTAATAACTCCAAAAGCTTCCTTAGGTTCCTTTGCTTTTGTTGTTTTTGTTGTAGGAACACTTAACTAGATCTTCACTCTCAGCAAATTTTTCAGTGCACAATTCCATAGTGTTACCTATAGGCAGTGTGTTGTACAGCCAGATCTCTAGAACTTACTCATTTTTATAACTGTAACTTTATATCTGTTGCACTTCTCCCCAATTCCCCCTGCCCTCTTCCCCTGGCAACTTCCACTTTTTTTTTTCTGCTTATATAAGTTTGACAATGTAAGTAGAATCATGGAGGTATTTGTCCTACTATGATTGACTTATTCACTTGGCATAACGTCTTCTAGGTCTATCCATGTTGTTGCAAATAATAAGATTTCCTTCTTTTTTTAAAACTGAATAGTATTCCATCATATGTATACATCACATTTTATTTATCCATTCATCTCAATAGACGGACTATTTTCTATGTCTTTTTTTTCTCCTCTATTCAAGCTCTGAGTGTTTTCAGAGTTGTAACCTCACCTCATGTTCTAATTTCTACCTGGGCCTGGCAAGTTGAATATGGGTTCTTGAATCTGTTGTGAATCATAACCAGGATTAACCCAGCTATTCAACTTTGCAGGAAGGGCCGAGCCTTCAGTTCCTGCCAGGGAACTGGGATTTGATTCTGTTTCATGGTTTATCAAATCTAGATTTGTTTGTTATCATGAAATCACTTTAAAGCCTTTAGGGTGATCTATTTTAAATGCTAATATATTTTTCTCCATCTGCTTTTATATGCATAGAGAGATTGACAGAGGAAGGGCATTCGTTGGGTCAGTGACAGGGACTAAGGGAGGAGAGAAAGAAAAAGTTGCTCTTCAATTCCCACCTTTCCTTTTTGAATTTTTTTAGCGTAAGCATGTATCATTTTTATGATAAAAATTAAAATATGCAGTGAAACACTGTGTTCTAGCTGGTATAATAAGCTTAGCATTTGATCCTGAGATTCTCTCTTACAGAGGCAGCTGTAGGACAGATATGTTACTAAAGGATAACTTCAGTTTCTAGGAGAAATCATTACACAGAGGTGCGACTTCAAGTTCAGTAGGAAAGTGGCGAGGGCAGGGCATGGGTACGACCCCTTTACCTGATTTGAAGAGGACATTTGTGAGGAAGTCGCTGTGTAGATGCAGAGATGAGTTATGGGGCTGCCGTTCTTGTCCTGCAGCTGCTCCTGTCTCTGACAGCAGTTTAAGGGAGAGCCCAGAGGACCAGAGCCCTGCCCCTTTAATTAGCTCCAGGAGCCAGGCAAGGTAAATATTTGTGGCTGAAACTGTGTGAATCCATGGAAGCTGGGATTTTAGCCTAGAAGCATTGTGCTGCCAAGTTGCCGTGAGACCCAGAAAGCTGGAGCTATGATCTGCCTCAGAAAATGCTTCTGAGTTTAAGAGAAATGAAAAGAAAAACAAAAAGGACAATGGTATTGAGCTCTAAGTGTTAGATGAGGATGACGAGGGTTTGTCTATGCCTTAGGCTCGATCACAAATTTTACCTATTTTTATTTCAATATTGATTTCTTTTACTAAAGAAAAAAAAAAGTCAATTCTCCAAATGTAGACATATTCGACTTATTGCATTGATTAACTCATTATCTGGTTTCCAGTTTTCGTACAATCCAGTCTGTACGAAATACAATCAGACCAAAGAATTGCCCTACTTAAAGCTTTTTGATGTCTTTCCATTTCTCTTAGAAATTAATCCTGACTTTTGTAGCCCATATGTAGAGTGAGTGTGCAATTCATAATCCAAACTGGGGTTCTCTGAATATTTATGGTGAGAAAACAGGTGTGACAGGGACTCTCCAAGAGGCTCTATTGGATTTAGCTTCCAGCTTCGTTTCTTACTGCCCTTGTCTGCTCACTTGGCACCAGGTATTCTGGCCTCCCGTCTGTCGGTCGCTTCAGGAAGTCATCATGGAGTCGTTCCTGTCCCCTGGGTAATGCTTATGTGTACACTATTTAACTTCGGGGCTTCAGATATCAACTCCTCAGGTAAACCTTCCCTACCACCAGTCTAGAGTGGTCTCTGGAGTTACTGTTTCATTTCTCTTCTCCTTTCCATCATCATACCTGTTACAATCTCTAAGGATCGTGTCTGGGTGTTTGTTTATTATCTGTATCAGCTGCCAGAGTGTGATCAGGGACTTGTCTGTCTTGTTAATGGGCCTGGCACATGGCAGGGGCTCAATAAATACTTGATTAATGAATGAATGACCAAGTGAGAGTCTTTAAGTTGAACCGAATGGCCCAGAGATGATCACTGCCTTGACCTCAGCTTATGAATAAGGTCCATCTTAAGTAAAAGAGAATGAATGGGAACAGAGAAAAGCAGAGGGAAGAGAGGGTGGGGAGGGTGGTGGCTGATGCCAGACATGACCCTGGTTACAAGCCCTATGGATATACAAGCTATCCTTTACTTCTTCCTGAATGGACTGAGTCATTCAAATATTTTGTAAACAAACCTGTTTTCCTCTTGCCTAACCTTAAATTAGCTAGAACTGAGATTGAAGTTCCATTTTTGAAACCAAAAGTGTATAGTAAAGCATAATTAACCTATATCCTTTGGGATGTATATTTCCATTTTTAAAAAGAAAGACATCATGGCAGAATATGCTAGTTGTGTGCCCCATTATCCATGTTTACCTGCTTCATTGTAACTTAAGGTATTAGTTTCCCATTGCTGCTATAACACATTGTCATAAAATTAGTGGCTTGAAGTAACGCGAATTGTTTGTCTTATAATTCTGGAGTCAAGCTATGTTTCTTGTAGAGTCTCTAGGAAAACAATCTGTTTCTATGCCTTTTCCAGATTCTACAGGCTACATGCATTTCTTGGCTGAGGGCCACTTCCTCGTATCACCCTGACCTCTGCTTTCCCTGACACATCTTCTCTGACTCTGACCCTTTTATCAGACTTCTGTAACTGCCCGCCTGGATAATCTAGAATAATCTCCCTCTCTCAAGATCTTTAACTAAATCACAACTGTAAAGTCCCTTTTCCATATTAAGTAAGATATTTATGGGTTTTAGGACTGGCACAGGGGTATCTTTAGCAGACCATACCCTTCTTTACCTGTTGCTTCTTGTGATGGCTGGGATGTAAGCATAGTAGCGGAAGGTCAAGCAGCCATCTTGGGCCATGCTTTGGAAGACGTGCTAAGGATAAGAGAGCAGCAACGTAGAAGGATGAGCTAATGTAATCAGGTGGGACAAGCTCACCCTGATTGAATGAAAAGCATTTACAAGAAAATCTTCAGCCTCACATGTTTTACAACTGAAAACCCCAAATCAGTACGCTGATGGGAACATAACAAAGGAAACATTTTAAAAGTTATCAAGGTTGCAGTAACACTGTTCAGGTAATTTAAAAAATAACAGTTTTACATTCCTTGAGTAAAATCTAACTTCATTAAATATTTTTAGGTTGAATTTTTCAGCAATTTGTGCTGGTGGGAAATGAGCCCTTTGTATTCTCATTCCCCAGTGGAGCATTAATAAATTATTCTCTCAACATCCCACAAACAGCACATGAAGCAGTCTTTAGTGCTCTGTATTAGTTCCCTCAATAGCAGTCATAAAAGAAGTTCAAAGGAACATAAATATAGGTCAATGACAAGAGCACATGGGTGTGTGTAATTATACTGAAGATCAGGTCTGCAGCGTATTTCTCTATGGAATGACTATCCCTTGTGGGTAAAATTTAAGACGTTCTTTATACCTATTTATTTAGCTTACCACTCTCAATTTCCTTCCCCTTTACTTTTCTTCACTGTGTTCTCTACTACTAACCATTGTATATTTATTTGGTTTTGTTTGGTTTTGTTGTTGTTGTTTGGCTTCCTTGCCAAGATGTAGACTATAGGGCAGGATTCTATCTGCCTACTCACTGGAGTCTCCACAGTATCCAATCACGAATGCCAGCTGCAAGGTGGGGAGTGACTGGAGGCAATACCAAAGGGGTGTGGAGTGACTGGATTATAAGGGAGCTGAAGGGGCTTTGACAGGATCCTGAGTAGTGGGGAGCTGCAGAAGGTATAAAGCTGACATTTGGGGGTGAGTGACATGATCAGACTTGAATTTTAGATAATAATTCCATGTTTGGTATGGACAAAGGGTATGAGTAGATGGAACAGTCTGGAGGCAGGGACATCTGTGAGGAGACTATTATGTTATTTAAGAAGAGCAGAGATGAGAGCCAAGCAAGAAAATTGGTAATAATGAGAGTGATAATAATAATAATTAATTTAACAAGGTTTGCTGCACAGTGACTAACATCCATTTCCTGACCGCATTTACCAGGTTCCTTTGCAGTTGGGTGTAGCCATGTGATTATGTTCCAGCTAATAGAATGTGAGTAGAAATAATGAGCTCTAATTCCAGGTCTGATCCCTGGGATTCTTCCATATGGACTCCTCTCTGTTTCTTCCCTTCTTCTGGTTAATAGGAATGGAGAAGCCATGTACTGAAGGTAACTTAGAATCCATTAATGTAGGCCCTTGAAAAGCCATGTAGAGAAAAGTTACCCAATTGACCAGGAAAACCTTGGACTGTTATATAAATGCAGAAGAACTATGTACCATGTTTGAGCCATTGGATAATTTTAGCTCTTTGTTATAGCAGCTAATGTGACCCTAATGAATTTAAGCACTCATTTTCGGCTAGGCATCCCCATTCTTAATGGTTTCTATATGACAACTCATTTAATCTTCATAACAATGCAGTAAGTAACATATTATTAGTATTATTATTATTATCCCCAATTTACAGATGAGGAAATTGTGATCAAAAGGGACTGTGTAACCTTCTCCCGTTACATAGCTGGGAAATGATAGAGCCAGATTTCAGAGTTCCAGCTCCAGTGTTTTAAGCAATACCTGGTAGTGGCTGTGGATAGAAATTAATAGACTTTTTAAATAAGAAAAGATAGATGTTCTTTCTTTTCAATTAAACATTCTGAAGAAAAAAAAAACAGAACCTTTAAAATGTTTAACAGTCCAGCATGAACATTAATTACAATTGAAGTCACTGTTTACAAAATAGTAATATTTCAAAAAAAATCTTTAAAGAGATAAATTGCTTTGGGTTGGGATTTTTGGAAACAAACTCTGAAACTGAGATTTCCAAGCAGATTTATTGAGAAGTGCTCCCTGGAAGTAAGGGAAGCAGGCTTGGGCAGAGAGAGAAGATGAACTAATGTAATCACAACAGAGAACTCAGCCTATCCCACAGGAAGCTCTGGAGCTGGGCAACCCTTCAGAGTTACTCCCCACCAAGGCAGGAGGCCAGGGGGTTTTGTCCTGCTTCAACCAGTCATCAAATGTGGGCTGCTGGCAGGGAGGGCATGTCCACTTGGGTGAGGCTGTACCTTTGGAGAGAGAGATTCAGCTATGAACCCGTGCTCCCAGCAGCTGGAGGAATGAGCACTGTTGTCTGGGAAGGTGGTCGGGGCAAGGAATCTGGTTGTTGCATCACAGTATTCACTATGGAAACAATTCAGAATAAATAAGTACCATATTTATAAATTTTTGATGGTTCTACTGAGCTGCAGACTCACATAGCCCACTATTTCCTGCTTGTGCCTGAAGCATAAGGAGGTGTCTTGTGAAGGGACTGATGAGAGATGAGACTTCAGAGGTGAGCTGAGCTCACAGGAGAGAGGAAATGGTATACCAAGGGGTTCAGGGAAGCCTGGTGGGAGCATGGAGATGGTGTAGCACAGGGATGGACCCCTGGCAGGTGTACCATTCGGAGCCGTCATCACAATCCATTGCTCCATAAGGACTAAAGCATGAACCAGTATCAATGGGATGGAGAAGGGCTGGACCTGCAAGACATTTTAAGGATAGGTTTCAGTGGCTTTAGTGGATGAACATGAGGATAAGGGAAGACTGGAAGCAAACTCTGTAGTTGTAGCTTCAGAGACTATGAAAGGTGATGCTCAAGGGAGAGTATGGTCATTTTCACTCTGTAGAAGCCAGCACAAAATCTTGACTTTTTTTTTTTTAAGTTTTATTTACTTACTTATTTATTTTTGCACTGAGTCTTCATTGCTGCATACAGGCTTTCTCTAGTTGCGGAGAGGGGGGCCACTCTTCATTGCAGTGCCTGGGGTTCTCATGGTGGTGGTTTCTATTATTGTGTAGCACAGGCTCCAGAGCTCGGGCTCAGCAGTTGTCGTCCAGGGACTTAGTTGCCCTGTATCATATGAAGTCTTCCCAGGCCAAGGATCAAACTCATGTCTCTTACACTGGCAGGAGGATTCTTTACTACTGAACCACCAGGGGAGTCCTTGACTATTTTTTAAATTAACAAAACAAAATTCTTATTCTTTTTCCTTTCCTCCTTTCATTCCTTCCTTTAATTTTTCTTTTATTTGAAGAAACTTTCTATTGCTTCCTCCTGTCCCTTAAAATGTGTTGTTCTTTCCATCTATAATTATTTTTTTTTCATTTATCTATTTTAACAAAAATTTCTTTCATCACATCTTCCCTTTTTCAGTTATAAAGCTAAGTGTACCCAAACAAAACATACACTTCAGTAAAACCAAGCAAAGTTTTAAGGCACAGACAGGAAATCCATTTTTAAAAAATATTTTCAATTTTTAGCAGTCTGTCACAGTTCCACACTGGAAGTTCTAATAACAACTTGCACTGTAGGTGCAGTTAGAGGTGAAGTGTGCTGGCAGAGAAGACAATGGCACCCCACTCCAGTACTCTTGCCTGGAGAGTCCCATGGATGGAGGAGCCTGGTGGGCTGCAGTCCATGGGGTCGCTAAGAGTCGGATATAACTGAGTGACTTCACTTTCACTTTTCACTTTCATGCACTGGAGAAGGAAATGGCAACCCACTCCAGTGTTCTTGCCTGGAGAATCCCAGGGACGGCGGGGCCTGGTGGGCTGCCGTCTCTGGGTCGCACAGAGTCGGACACGACTGAAGCGACTTAGCAGCAGCAGCAGCAGAAGTGTGCTGGACTTGGGGACAATGTTACCTTGTGAGTGGCTGGCTGCTATCAGGTATATAGATATACAGATCATTTACTTAGGCCGGGTCTGAGTGACCATCTTAAATCCCTTGGTTTACTCACTGAGTAGATGTTATGCAGCTCTGATCTTTGTACTATACCCCTTTTATTTTCTGGAGCAAAGATTAGAATCTAGCCTTCTGCAGGCTGCATTTTTGCCAAGCAACTGGAAAACTTCTAATAGTGTAGAAATTTGTTTTTAAAAGGGAAAAAAGTAAAGAAGTGACAGCACATCAGTGTAGAAGACACTGAGGTTGTGTACACTCAGGGCAGCCAGATCAAGTCAGCATTCACTGAATAACATTTATCGTGCAGATTCCCTGTGTGCCAGGCATTGTCCTAGCTGTGCCAAAAGTACAAAGGGGAAGAGACTGATGAGATCTGTCTCTCATAGAACGTATCTCCTAATTAAGGGAAACAGAAAAGAAGAAATAATAAGATAGCTTCTGATGTTTGCAAGTGCTTGGAAGAAAATAAAAGTTGGAATTCATTAGTTTATCCAGTCCTTTCTTCCTATTTCAAGAAACTGCCTTGGTGAGAAACGGGTCTTTTAGGGACCTACAAATGAGATAATGTGAACCCAAACTAACTGCCTGAATAGGTAAATTAATAGACTTTATTTATTGGATAGGGAGGATGGGATTTTACAACTATGAGTATAAATAGGATAGATTAAATTTAAACTCCTTCCTAAGACTGATACCAGGCGTTGTCTATGAAGGCATTGCTTAGTATTAACAATTAGCTAGTAAAAATTGTGGTGGGCACTCTTTTAACCAGTTGCCACTTAAGTGACTCATGGGAAGAACAAGGGCTCTCTATTCCCTGTGTGAGGACCCAGGTGGTACTCAGAGCATGCTGAACAGTCTGCCCACACCAGCGCATCTCTCCCTCAAGAGTTGAGTTTCCCACTATATGAGAGTCAGAACTGTTTACTCTTTTATTTTCTAATATATTTGTGCCAGTTTTACTTGTTATTAAAGTTATGCAATTTACTTTAATATGACACAACTAATGAAACATGTGTCTAGAAAATGAGAAAAAATTATTGCAATGAAATTTGAATGGAATGCTATGGAAAGACTCAGTGTCAAATGAGTTAATTAGCAAAAATTGGAAAAAATAAAATGTACGATATGTTGCTCATGTGTACACTTCATGTGAAGTGTATTTAACTTCTCACTCACTACAGAGAAAGAAAAAATGAAAGTGAAAAATGAGATCTTATGCAACGTTGTGTCTTTGGGTAAAAAATGTAGCTTTGGAACCTTTCCAGTGAATTCAGTAGTGAGGGAAAGTGCCATGACAGTTGAGCAAACTTACATTTATTTAAGGTAAAACGCTTGAAACATAAATGTATCCTTCCCCCGACACCCCTCCCATCTCTGATTAGCCCGTTAGTTAGCGGTTCTGATTGTGCTACAGAAGATTTTTACTGTATTGTAAAGTGTGTGTTCAGTGCAGCGGGGACTCACAATCCTTCCATTCAGAGACCTCCAGAGCATAGCCTTGACATTATTAGATAAGAATGTATGTCTTCCAATAATTCCTTAACCTAAGCCATTCTCCTTTTCACCATTTGCACAGCAGAAGCAGAGAAAATATTTTCACCTTTCAGTAGCACCTTTCCTTTGAGAATATCAAAGCTCTTTAAAGGACACATTTCTGATTGAGCAACAATGCTCGTCTCCCCAGAGAGAGGTGGACAGAGAGGATTTATTACCCCCTCACTGAGGATGTTAGACTCATGTTAAGTAGCTAACAGATGTCTCCGTGCTGTCTCTCAGGAGAATCATGTTTCCGCTAATCTCCTGGCCACACTGTGTCCTGGTCCCTATTCTTCATAATTCCCAGTATTACAGAGGACTATTCAAGCGTGAAAAGGGCACTGGTCCGAGGCCAGGACACATGGGCTCACACCCGGGCTGTGCCGCTAACTTGTGTGACCTTGGGCATTTGGGTCAGCCTTTCTGTGCCTCAGATCCTGTAAGAGATGAGCATGATGGAACTTAGTTACCAGCCAACCAGGTTGGGAAAAAAATGTTTGTCACACAAATATGGACATTGTAACTGCGGATAGTGAAACTACAGTGGCCTATATGTTTCATTTCGTCTACGTTATTTCTGTTCAAAACAGGGGCCCACTCTTTGTTACGATATTTTTGATCATGTGCTGATTCATAGGTTCCAGTTTGAACTTTCTTTCTTGAGAGCAGAAGTGAAAGTCCTTCTTCAAACGCTTTTATCCCAATCTCGCCCATTACCCACCTTTACCATCGTCTAGTGACGGTCCCAGACTCATAGCAAGAGTATGGAAGGAAGCAGTGAGACTGGTAGATCGGTCTAATTGAACTCTGAACTGTGAGGCATCGGTGAGTGGTGGCTGCTTCCTAAGGGTTTTGAATGACTTATTGTATCTCTTCCTTTATTCACAGAAATACTGCTGATATGGCCGGAAAAGAAGAAAAAAGTGAAATATACTTAATTTCTAACAATAGGGAAGTATTCAAATAAACGATGGTATTTCCATACAATGTTAGGCCATTGTTGTGAGTGAATATTTATAAAAAGATGTTGCACATGAGTATTTGTTGGCATAAACTGACAGGCATGATTAAGTGAAAAATCAATCCCAAATGGGCGATGACAACACAATCTCATCATTATTTAATATAACAGGCATTGGAATAAAATGTATTTAGAAGGATATACAGTGGCTATCTCTGGGTGCTGGGATTATAGAAATAAATTTTCTTTATATTCAATAGTTCTCTGCTTTTTCTAAATTTCTATGATGGGCATATGTTGCTTTTGGCAAAAGAAAAAAAACTGATTTAAATTAAAATTGTATTAATGCAAAAGCTGCTTGTGGGAATGAATAATAACATTTTGAAAAATTTAAATGCCAGCTCTAAGAATGGAAAACTACTTTAAAATAGGAAGGATAAATTTCATTCATTTTTAAAAGGATGGAACATGTAAATGTATTGCTGAGTCCCTTTGCTGTTCACCTGAAGGTATCACAACATTGTTAACTGACTATACTCCCATACAAATAAAAAGTTTTTTTTTTTAAAGGATAGAATCATTTAATGACAAATGCTTGAAATAAAGTATCAATTGCAAACCTATTTCTTCTTAGCTGAATTCTGCCTTAAATTGCTTCTAAAAGTGGGCTTACATCATGATAAATAAGCATGATATTTTGAAATATCTAAATTAAACAATAATAAATAATAGTACAATGTAATTTTTTTTCTTTTCTGCCAAAATATCACTATAAAACAAATCACCTTCTAAGAGAGCAGATATATTTATTTTTCTTATCATAATTAAAACCGTAGATTACCAAGTGCCTTCTGTGTGCCCATGTGTCGGATACTTGGAATGTTAAATTTACTGGTTAATTTATTTAATTATTAACTCCTCAGGAAAAATGTATTATTGTTTTCATTTTATAGTAGCTGAAAACTGAAACCTCCAAAATTGTTTCTTATCCAACGATAAGTAGCAGAACCACACACCTTTTAAAAATTACTTAATAAATATTTGTTGAATCCTCTCTGTGCTCAAGCAAACTCAAGGAGATGGTGAAGGACGGGGAAGCCTGTCCAGGGAAGCTGCAGTTCATGGGGTCGCCAAGAGTCGGACACAACTTGATGAGTGAACAGTAACAACAAGAACAACAGCTCTGTGCTAGCCATCATGTGCTGGGTGCTGGGAATGTACCAGTGAACAAGATACTGTGGTCCCATCATTCAGAGAAGATTGCATTCTAGTCAGAGGACATGGAGCAAATAACTATAAGTTTGATAAATCTTACAAAACGAGAAACACAGGATGTGAGGGAGAAGTTAATCTGGTTTGCAACATCTGTCGTATGTACTAAACATTTAAACTGAGATATCAGTAGGAGTTAACTGGGGGGAAGAGAGTAGGCGTGAAAGAGTATTCCTGGTAGTGGCAATGGTGCATGATAATGCACAGAGATGATATTTTGCCACAATAATTTGGCATAGATCTCTTCAAGAAAGTTGGAAACATTAAGGGAACATTTCATGCAAAGATGGGCACAATAAAGGACAGAAATGGTAAAGACCTAACAGAAGCAGAAGAGATTAAGAAAAGGTGGCAAAAATACACAGAAGACCTATATAGAAAAGGTCTTAATGACCTGGATAACCACGAAGTGTGGTTACCACCAAGAGCCAGACGTCCTGGAGTGTGAAGTCAAGTGGGCCTTAGGAAGCATCTCTATGAACAAAGCTAGTGGAGGTGATGGAATTCCAGCTGAGCTATTTCAAATCCTAAAAGATGAAGACATTAAAGTGCTGCATTCAATATGCCAGCAAATTTGGAAAACTCACCAGTGGCCACAGGACTGGAAAAGGTCAGTTTTCACTCCAATTCCAAAGAAGAACAACTAAAAAATATCCAAACTACCACACTATTGCTCTCATTAAATGGCAACCCACTCCAGTACTCTTGCCTGGAGAATCCCAGGGATGGAGGAGCCTGGCGGGCTGCCGTCTATGGGGTCACACAGAGTCGGACACAACTGACGCGACTTAGCAGCATGCTAATAAGGTTAAAATCCTTCCAGCTAGGCTTCAGCAGTATGTGAACCGAGAACTTCCAGATGTTCAAACTGGATTTAGAAAAGGCAGAGGAACCAGAGATCAAGTTGCCAACTTCTATTGGATCATAGAAAAAGCAAGGGAATTCCAGAAAAACATCTACTTCTGCTTCACTGACTATGCTAAAACCTTTGATTGTGTGGATCACAACAAACTGAGGAAAACTCTTAAAGAGATGGGAATACCAAACCACCTTACCTGTCTCCTGAGAAACCTGTGTGTGAGTCAAAAAGCAACAGTTAAAACCCAGCATGGAACAATGGACTGGTTCCAAATTGGGAAAGGAGTATGTCAAGGTTGTATATCATCACCCTGATTATTTAACTTATATGCAGAGTATATCATGTGAAATGCCAGGCTGGATGAATCACAAGCTGGAATCAAGATTGCCAGGAGAAATAGCAATAACCTCAGATATGCAGATGATACCACCCTAATGGCAGAAAGTTAAGAGGAACTAAAAAGCCTCTTGATGAGGGTGAAAGAGGAGAGTTGAAAAGCTGGCTTAAAACTCAGCATTCAAAAAATGAAGATCAAGGCATCCAATCCCATGACTTCATGGCAAATAGAAAGGGAAAAAGTGGAAGCAGTGACAGATTTTATTTTTGGGGGCTCCAGAATCACTGCGGATGGTGGCTGCAGTCATGAAATTCAGAGACACTTCTTCCTTGGAAGGAAAGCCATGACAAACCATAGACAGTGTATTCAAAAGCAGAGACATCACCTGGCTGACAAAGGTCCATATAGTCAAAGCTATGATTTTTCCAGTAGTCATGTACAGTTGTGAGAGTTGGACCATAAAGATGGCTGAGAGCTGAAGAATTGATACTTTCAAACTGTGGTGCTGGAGAAGACTCTTGAGAGTTCCTTGAACTGCAAGGATATCAAATTAGTCAATCCTAAAGGAAATCAAATATTCATTGAAGGACTGATGCTGAAGCTGAAGCTCCAATACTTTGACCACCTGATGCGAAGAGCCGACTCCTTGGAAAAGACCCGGATGCTGAGAAACATTGAACAAAAAAGGGAAAGGCGGTGTCAAAGGATGAGATAGTTAGATAGCATCACTGGCTCAATGGACATAAATTCGAGCAAACTCCAGGAGATAGTGAAGGAGAGAGGAGCCTGGCACGCTGCAGTTCATGGGGTTGCAAAGAATTAGACACGACTTAGTGACTGACAACAATTGCAATCTGGCATAACCAACATCATCACTCTGGCTTAAAACTGTAGGCAGTTTTACTATTTCTTATTTTTCTTATTTCTTATTATTTTATTATTTCTTTCATGTGGATCTGCCGATCAGCCACAGCCCAGATGCAATCACACAAGCCCATTTAAGACATCGTGTCATGTTCAGGAGAACATTTCATTGGCTAAAGCAAGATGTATGGCCACGCCCCAAATCCGTGAAATGTGGAAAATATTTTGCCCACATAATACTTCAAACTCACATAATAGAAGATATAGATCAAGAATTTAATACAGTAAAAAAAAATTATGAACAGTGATTTGAATAATTTTCCAAGGAGTCTGTTGCTAGTGTGGTTAAAGCATAATGACATGGGGAGAGATACTGCTGGCTGCTCTTATAACTTGTTTACCCTGCTGCTGCTGCTAAGTTGCTTCAGTCGTGTCCGACCCTGTGCGACCCCATAGATGGCAGCCCACCAGGCTCCCCCGTCCCTGGGATTCTCCTGGCAAGAACACTGGAATGGGTTGCCATTTCCTTCTCCAATGCATGAAAGTGAAAAGTGAAAAGTGAAAGTGAAGTCGCTCAGTCGTGTCCGACTCTTAGCGACCCCATGGACTGCAGCCCACCAGGCTCCTCCGTCCACGGGATTTTCCAGGCAAGAGTACTGGACTGGGGTGCCATTGCCTTCTCCATGTTTACCCTGGGAACTTCTTATTCTAGAGATTATATATGTCTGTGTACATGTAAGCCCACTCTAAAAGATAATGGCTTACCAACTTCTACAGGAACTTTATTTTCAAAGAGTTGACCTATGCTGAAGTAACATGGTTATCCCACAGGACAAATATAACATTGATTGAATTAAATGTTCCTCTGTAACACACAATGTTGGGTCTCTGTGTAACCACAGCACATTCAGAAGCTATGCCTCAAAGGTGTTGAAACCAGTGTTTGAGTCCCTGAGCAAACAGCATTAAATGTGGTTGCTGCTCACTCTCCTGGAATGGAGGTCAGCTATTTTATACACAGTGAATAAGACGAACTAGTTATAAAACGTGAGGAAACATCTAATTTGACCACCTATCTCAGAAACACTATCTTTTATTTGGTCACATCGTTTTGATAATGTTACAAGAATAGTTCGGTTTATTTTTACCCGTCACTGTACAGATGCATTCATCTGCTTTACAAGTGCTAATGCCTGAATGAACAGGTGTGGAGACACGAGTTGGCCAAATATAAACTTGTCCAGTTCATGTGTTTAACAAATGTGGGCTTTTTAAAAAAAGAAGATTCATTCAACACAGCCAGCCACTGCATTATTAGCTGTAATGGTGTATTCTGCCGTAGAAAATGGTATTAGTTTCAGTTGAGGCTAATTGCTTTTTTTTCCCTTTTGCTGATGAGAAGAGATTAAATGAAATCACTTGAATAATCCTGTTCAAGAGCCAAATTTTCCCCCTCATTTGTAAAAGCTCAGTTTTATAATCTTGAGGATTTAAAATAGAGTCTTCTAGTCTTTCTGACAATACTTACTTCCCACAAAAACAAGACTTCTGTTAGTTAGCCTCCAGTAAATTTCATTATCAATCGTGTTATTTCAAGAGAAATCAATGGTTTTAATAAATATAATAGATTTGGAGTAATTCTTTCCTCCTCATTTCTTTTAAGGTTATGAAAGCCTTCTGCTTGGCTACATTATGTATCTTATTACTCGGTTTGCAAAGCTGCATTTAAGAGAGAATGCGGTTTTCTGGTTTCCTGTTCTGATATACTTTGATTGTTCTTATCTGAGCACCTTTTCATTTTTATGGTGCTTTCTTCCTCTTTATACCCTGTTTTGTTGTTGTTTAGTCACTAAGTCATGTCTGACTCTTCTGCAACCACATGAACTGTGGCCTGCCAGCCTCCTCTGTCCCTGGGATTTCCCAGGCAAGAATACTGCAGTGGGTTGCCACTTCCTTCTCCAGGGGATCTTCCTGATTCAGGAATTGAACCCACGTCTCCTGCACTGGCAGGTGGATTCTTTACTACTGAGCCACCAGGGAAGCCCCATCCAAAACTTATAAGAGATTAATATCTAGAAGATAATCAAGAAGTCTTTACAATTTTTAAAATGAGATTGCTGTACGCCTGAAACCAACACAACATTGTAAATCAACTATACTCCAAAAACCTTTAAAATAGAATAAAATGGAGATAATAACAATAGAAAGTGAAGTGCTCAATGAAGACCCTGGCATACAGTTAATGATTTCCATTTGCTATTATTAGCTTATCTGTTCTTATCCTCTCTGACAAAACATACTCTGTGATGAGCCTGAATTTCCAGTTTCTGTGTGGTTTTATATTGCTAGTTTGTACAGTTACAGAGAAATGTGCAAATATCTAGCTAGTCTCACTATCCACAACCGTGTTTGGTAAATATCCCTGGATAAGCCATTGGTTAAAATGAAAGCGGGGAGAATATTGTTCACAGCTCCCATGACACAGAGGGGAGCAAAATGCTATGTGCACCACTGCAGCTGTGGAACCAGCTGCCAAGGGCACCTGCCAGGTGATGTTGCAAGAAGAGTATGCTTCATAGCTTAAGGTGTGGATCTTGTGACTGTCATGTTCCATCCTGCCTGAGACTGGGACCCAGGAGTGCTGTACCCAGAGGATGGAGAGTCTGGGAGGAGCAGTTCTCCACTCCTTGGCTCTTCGTCCAGATGACTTGTATGACTGTGGCTGACGGAAGGACCATTTGGGCCAGCCCCGTCCTGCCGGGTTTCCTGGTGACTCCTTTACCCAAGGGGCAGACTGGCCACAGAGAGATGGCTTTGCTCACAGCCAACCAAACTTGCTCTCTGAAAGGAGAGCTTTGTCTTTTTCTGCTTCATGACCTCAGCCTTGGGGAAGGTTTTGGCTCTCCAAGTGTGGCCCAAAAGCACGGATGATGAGACACAGGGCAGAAGGCAGTGAGCTGTACCTGGGTTCAGTGACCTGAGCTGGGTCTACTCCTTGGGCTTGGGGAGAGATAAAGTTGTCCTTCTGATTGGGGAGGAAGGGAAACCAATGATAAACTCCAGGCTGGGCACTTTTCCACACAGTGTCTCCTTCAATTCCCTACAAACCTGTAGGATGAGCTTTCTTATCCCCATTTTACAGATGTGAAAACTGCAGCTTAGAGAGGGAAAATTACCCAACTTGTAAGCAGCCAAGTGGGATTTGAACTCTAGGTCTGTTTGACTCCAAGACCCATGGGTGATTGGTTTTCTTTTTTACTGCACTACTCTCTATATCTGTGAACTCAGACTGGAGTGGGTGGAACTGGGTGGGTCAGTGGCTTGGTGGAGTCCAGGTAAGAATGCATGGCCAGCTCCATCTGTATCTGAACTTGGTGGGCAGTTCAGTTAGTTATAGAAAGCTAATTACACTTAATGCTGCATCTGAACATGTGTTCTTCTAGTGAGCTGGTTTTAGTTGTGGCTTTGATTTCCCAGTAGAAATTATATTCCTGTGAAATAATGGCATCCTCTAAGTGTTGTGCTTTGCTTGTCATTTAGAGAAGTCCACACTTCCAGGAGACACACTATATCCCCAGGATGGATTCCTGGTCCAAGAAGGAAACCATGTAGGCCCTCCAAGATAGAAAGCACTTGCTCCCAGGTGGAATTTCATTTCTCTGTGCTTTGGGGATCTGATAGGTGCTTTGAAAAACTGGCTTCACTAGCCGTTAACAGAGATATCTCTTGTTCACACATCTGCAACTGAATTTTCTTTGTGCTCGAGAAATCACATGTTTTTTTGTACTGTGCTATTCAGAGGTCAGCAGGATTGCCAGAGCCACATGTTCTTGGCCATGTCTCTAAGACCCAAGTCAATGACTAATAACAATAATAATCATGATAGGGATCATTGCAAACCATTCACTCTGTATTTGCTATGTGCTGGGCCATGTAGCAAATTCACTTTATATTCACAACAACCCACTGAAGTACAGGTATACCTCAGAGGTATTTCGGATTTGGTTCCAAATAAAGTGAAAAAAGTAAAGTGAATATTGCAATGAGTCGCACGAGTTTTGGGATTTTCTAGTATGTTGAAAAATTATGCTTATACTATACTGCCATAGTATTATGTCTAAAAAAAAAGTACACACATCAATTAAGATCTACATTATTTAAAAAAATATGCTATTACTAAAATTGCTAACCTTCATCTGGGCCTTCAGCAAATCATACTAGTAACATCTAAGATCACAGATCACAGATCACCATAACAAATATAATAATAACAAGAAAGTTTGAAATATTATGAGAATTAGTAAAATGTGACACAGAATTATGAAATGAGCAAATGCTATTGGGGAAATGACAACAATAGACTTGTTCAACGAAGGGTTGCCACAAACCTTCAATGAGTGAAAAGTGCAATATCTGCAAAGCACAGTAATGTGAAGCCCAATAAAACTCGGTATGCCTGTGTGTATTATTTAGGATGGGCTTGACTGCAAGTAGCAGAAATCCAGCTTCAATGGCTTAACCAGATGAGAGATTTGTTTTTCTCATAGGCTAAGAAGTCTAGCAGTAAGTACTTCAGGGGGAGTATGCAGGCTCCATCAAGAACCCAGGGTCCTTCTCTGGGGGAGCCTCATATTTGCAGCTTGGCTGCTCTGCTTTGTGTATTACAACTGATTTTTAGACAGAAAGAAGGAAAAAGGATAAAGACTAAGTGGGAAAAACTAAAACAGTGGATGTGAGCTGAATACTTCCCCTCTAACAAGCTTTCTCAGAAGCCCTAGCTGGCACTTTCAGTTGCCCCTCACTGTCCAGAACTGTGTTCCATGCCCACGCTTAACTGCAAGGGAGTCTGACAGCTGAAGAGTGTGTAAGTGAGTACCTTGGTTAGGAAGGAAGGAGTAATAGGTACTGGCTTGGTAACCAACAGGGCCTGGCTTAGGTAGTTAATATTTGTTCAGAATTTGTAGACAAGAAAAGTGAAATTAGAGAAGTAATTCTGTTACTCCTAGTTAAGGAGTGACAGGGCCCAGACCTAAATCAAGGTCTGTCTGATTCTAAAGCCACATTCCTAAAAGCTCTGCTAGAATTTGTTCCTGGTGCTTGTGGGTATTTAGGATGGAGAACTTTAGGGGCCTCTCCTAGGGAACAAAAAAGAGGAGTGATTTGTCAGCTTCTTGAGAATTGTGTGAAGATCAACACTTGGAAGATATGAAAAGGCAGATTAAGGCACAAGGTGAGGAAGTGATTCTAACAGTAATTAACTGTTCTATGGGCTGGGTAGCAAACTCCCATTTGTATAGAGATGAAATTACCTATCAGAGAAGATCACTTAACTGATCGTGAGTTAGGATCTATTGTGAGTTCAAGATCCTGGGTCTAGGAAACAAAAGTGGTGATATAGAACAATTGTGATAGAGGAAGGCTTCTGGATCTAGTGTAAAAGGCTCCTGATTTGTTAGAGCTAGAACAATTACACAATTTATGGTCCAACTTGAGGCATTTTTTAGAGTAAAAAGGGAATTATTGCTAATTACGCTGGGACTTCTCTTGTGGCTCAGATGGTAAAGAATCTGTCTACAATGAAGGAGACCTGGGTTTGATCCCTGGATCAGGACGATCCCCTGGAGAAGGGAATCGCTACCCACTCCAGTATTCTTGCCTGGAGAATTCCATGGACCGAGGAGCCTGGAGGGCTACAGTGCATAGGGTTGCAAAGAGTCAGACAGGACTGAGCGACCAACACTCCTGCTACTACTACCCTGGGACAAAAGGCATATACAAGGATCATCACAGACTTGTGGGTACCCTAAGAATAGACTTCTGATGAATAAAGTAATGGAGAGGCCTGGACTTGAGAGGGGGAAACAGCTAGGGGAATTGTCAGAAAGGATAGACACCCCCAAGCCATATCCCACTTCTGTAGGCTGGACCTTCCAACCTTCTTTGTCTGTGACACAGTTCAGTGGTTGGTGTTGAAATGTGATGGACAGGGACAATATGTAACCTTAAAACATTCACTTGACATAGATCCTTATGCCTGAGTCCCTGTAACATGACTTTTTTTAAGAGATGCTGAGTATGGATCATGCTCTTTTCCTTCCTGAGTCATGAACCAGAACCATTCTGGGCTGGAAAGGAAATTGGATTTCATATATCCCCAAATCCTTCTCAGCCTTTAAAAACTGCCTTTCTGCTTAGCTCAGTGACCTTGGGCAAGTCACAACCTCTCTCTATGCTTTGGTTTTTCCTTTAGTGGAAGTAGAATGGAAATAATTGTTACCTAAGAGAAAAAAAAAAAATGATTCAAGATTTTCCAATGAAAGATGCCATATGGAGCCAAGTGATATTATTATTTTTATGACAGTTATTAGCGGAGCTGCTTCTTGTCCCATCCCCTCTCATTAGGCCACTGAGCATGAATAAACACAGGTTCAGCCAGTGGCTGGTATTTGATGATGTTGGCACTGGAGATGAAAGGAAGGAATTTCTCTCTGGTTTGTGTTTCGCTGTTAACCTCCTCATGCCTGGATCTCAGTGTTTACATGTGTGGTAACTGGGCACCAGTGGGAGTCTCAGCCAGTGGTTTCGTAACAGAGGTGGCCTATTCAGGAAGCCTTTTAATAATGATGCTATTAAAATATTGTCTTCACTCCTTCCCTAATTCCTTTATTCAGTAGACATTGATTGTCTCTGTATGCCAGGTTCTCTTTCCCAAGCATGTGACAAGATGTATAATGGCACACATTAAGCTCTCTGATGTTTGTGGATTCAAGGAACATGTCAGAGGACAGCTGGTTTTCTGCTGAAATTTTACATCTCTCTTACCTATCTTTTGTTTTTTCTTTTTTAAAAGATACATTTATTGAGTCTCTTACCTATCTTGATCCCCGAGAAACATTTATAAATGCAAAAGTGCTTTTGCTACCTATTTCTGGAAAAGTCAAGACCAAATTTCTTTTCTTAAAAAAATTGAGGTATAGTTGATTTACCATATTATGTTGGTTTCAGGTGTACAACATAGTGATTCAAAATTTGTATAGCTTATACTCCATTTGTAACTGCTATAAAATATTGGCTATTTACCCCATGTGATATATCCTTGGGGCTTATTTACTTTATACATAGTCTTTTGTACTTCTGAATCCTTTATCCCTATCTTACCCCTCCCCTCTTCTTACAGGTATCAGTTATTTTAACACAGCATAAAAGAATCTTCAGGATTTGCTCCCTTTTCTATCTCATCTCTCATCAAGCCTCTTTTAGGACCACCAAGGTCCAGCAACTGGGCCTATCTGGCAGGCCCTTGAATATTTAATAAATATATTAGATTTTGTAGATCTTGTGGTCTCTGTTGCAACTAATCAGTGCAGCACCTGTAACATGAAAGCAGCCATGGACAAAATATACCTTGATGGGCATGATTGTGTCCAAATAAAACTTTATTTACAAAAACAGGTGGTAGGTTGCATTTGGTCCATGGGCTCTGGTTTGCTGATCTCTGTTTTAGATCTTAGCTCATGCTAGGTTCTTTCACTTCCTACATTAAAAATCTCTTCTTCCCCCATTTATCTGTCCATTACCTATTGGTCACCTCAAGCCTGAGACCTTTCTCTACTACCCTGGGTAGAACTGACCACTCACACCTGCCACCTGCTTATCTGTGTTTTCTCCCCTTACTTGAATGTAAGCTTTATTCCTTCATTCATGCATCCTTTGATTCACTCATTCAACGTTATTTAATGAGTGCATGCTATGGGGCAGAGTTGATGACTTTTTAGTCTTTGTACAGCACGGAGGTGGAAGCCTAACCCTTCACATATGACTAATATGTGCTTGTTGAATAAAAGGAGTTAGAATATAGAGAAGCCCACTGCTAAGAGATATCTGTGTCGAGTATAAGTGCCTAAAAGTGGGGAATTACTTGGATTTTGAAATCTCTCCATTGTGCTGAAGGCTTTAAGGCTTTTGAAATGTTCCTCTCAAGGTTTCTGTAGCCTGGTCTGGCATAATTCAGTGGCTCCTACCTACTGTCCATCTTCATCCTCCTTCCTAAGTCCCTGGGGTCCTACTTCTGGGGACCCTATATGGCAGGATCAAGAGCAGCAGCACCAACTCCTAGACTCCTTCATGGGCAGGACTCATGTGGGGTTGAAGTTTACCAACAGAATGTCAACATAGTGCAGTGTTCTTGCTTTCATTTTAAATAGAAGATCTGGTCTTTCCATTGCTTCCTGAGCGAGCCCTTACTGTTGTTGTTTAGTCACTAAGTCGTGTCCTATTCTTTTGTGACCCCATGGACTGTGGGCCTCTAGGCTCCTCTGACCATGGGATTTTCCAGGCAAGAATACTAGAGTGGGTTGCCATTTCCTTCTTCAGGGGATCTTCCCAACCCAGGTCTTGAACCCGTGTCTCCTGCACTGCAGGCAGATTCTTTACCACTGAGCCACTAGGGAAGCCTGCGCAAGCCCTTAGTCCAGGGCTATCTGGACTAAGAAGCTTAAACAGCTCACAGCATGAGAATACTGACATTGCTTCCTTGCAGAGTCTAAATCTAATTTTTTTTTTTAATCTACAGTTTCTGGCTGTTTGAGAGTGATTCTGAGATAAATGAAAAAATGAAGCTCCTTGGTTACTCATATTATGGCAATTACTTTATGGATCCTTGGAGCCCCAAAATATTCAAAGCTGGACATAATCTGTTTTCTTAAATTTGCAACCCATTCTAGATGAAAGCAGAACATTTATTTAATTGGTTGTCACCAATGAAACCAAAATTACTTTATTCCATTCAACCCAGTCAGATGTAAATTTTCAGCGGTTACCAGAAGGTTATGAGTTTGTGGTCAGAGGCAGGGAAAAGAAAACGGTTACAGCTGGTGACAAAACAAACCCCAAACCTCCACATGTTGCTCATGTTACAATTGTAAATAGGAAAGGAGCCCGAACTGGAGACTGTAGGACAGAGTGTGTGTTGGGTAAATTCTAGAGAAACTAGAAAGACTGTTCTGGATCTCTTCACCAGTTTTTTTGTTTGTTTGTTTGTTTTTAATACAGGAAGCCAGTGAGGAAAGTGGCAGCTGAGCAGAGTACAAGATTGTCATTCATGAACTCACTCCCACAGGTAGTAGAAAATCAAATTAATCAAAGTTCATTGTGACAGAGCCCTTTTCACGGATGCATCCGTAATCTGCCTGGCCTGACATTTTAAGACTGGTTACTTTTGTGAGGGAACACTGGCAAGAAGAAATCATGTCCCTGGTGATTCGGAGGAGGGAGGGAGGGGGATGGGTGATAAATTGACCTTTGGTTACAAAAAGAAAAATAAAGCAGTGTTGCTAAATGACCAAGGCCACAAAGATAGTAAACACAGCAAGGGCACAGTGGAGAACGTGTGGTATTCGTGAGCTAACCCCATTGCAACACTCACGCAATGTGGTGGTAAGAAACTTCTGGCAAGTTCCTCCTTTAGCGAGTCCCTGTCAAGTATCTTTTGAATGGATTCATAATCATGTCTGCGTGTGTGTGTACATTTCGGTGGGCAAGACATTGGCAAATGAATTTCATTAAAAAAACGAGATGCTTGACAGGTATTATGGTTTAAAATAAAACATAGTCTTCGCTTTTGTTTTTAGCATGAATAAATACTTTACTTTTGGCAATTCTCACCAAAACTTGAGTGTCACTGTTTGAGAATGTTTATCAGAATTAAAATTCACATATCCTTTGATTTTGAAATTTTAAGGAACTGATTCATGGTTCTATTCAGATGCGTGCAAAAATATGTTTGTGGGAGCAAAGGATTAAAGCTACCCACTTGTCCACCAGGAGTTGGGTAAACTCGGGGACATCTACACGGTGGAATATAATGCAGCTGTTGAAATAAAAAAGGTAAATCTAAGTGTATAGATTTGCAATAAACTCCACAATTTCTTAAGTTTCACTGAGGAACAGAGGAGTGTGTGCAAGAAAGGGAGGGGCACATATGCTTGTATATACATAGAATATTTCTGGAAGGATGCCCAAGAAATATAATAGTGGATGCCTCTATGGAAAAGACTGTGAGACTGGGTTCCACAGGTTGATAGAAATTTACTTTCTTCTCCTTATGCTTTGCACTGCTTGAAATTTTTATTGGCCTGGCACACAAATCATTTTTAAAACAGAATTCCAAAGGAAATGTCATTCTTCCCAATTAATTGGGTTTTGCTGGTGTTGGTATCAGTGCCCAGTGAAATAGGCTGAACTATATGGTTTGATTCATAGACTGAATGCTTTAAAACCCTACAGGAGAAGGCATTTTTCAGTTAAGTGTATATTTGGGAAGAGTATTTCAGTAACTAATGAATAATAAAAAAACATTATTTGGGGCTGCTATTTTTGTGCTGACAATTTGGAATCCTTGAGAGGTGTGTAGAAGTTCATGGCATGGCAAAGTTCCTGGCAAGTGGAAGGGTCGCCCTGACCTGCAAAATCATGAATTAATGACTTCTAACTTCTCATGCATTTTAATTTCATAGCTGTCATCATTGCCATTTCTTTCTTTGCCAGTGGATGACTGAAGAATGATTGAGAGGATAAACAGCCATTGATTTATTTACATTAAATAATACTCTGCTTGCTCCAGGAGCTGGTAAGCTCAGTGGCCCTTGGAAACCAGTCACATGACAGCAACTTAGCAACCTCCCTCTGAAGTCCAGCTCACCAGCGATGGCAGGAGGGGAATGATAAGGACAGAAGAGTAGGGGCTAACACACAGTCTTTTCTGAGACTCGCTGCTGAATCAAGACACTGTGTTTTGGGACAGGGTGTATAGCAGGGTACCCTTCATTTAACCTTTAATAGCCTTTGTTATCTCGTGTAATGTTAGGCTTACTGTTAATTAATACTTTCTTTGTCTATGCTGTCTCGTTTCTCAAATAGTGCCAGCTCTTTCAGTGCTAAACTGGTGTCTTCATCTATTCATTAGTTCATTTATGGAACAAATATTTAATGCATTGCTGCCACACGTGGCTGCTTTGCTAAGCCCTAGGGGATGTAAGATGACTATTACTTGCTTTCAAGTCACTCACAATCTATTAGTCTCTTCAAAGTCTAATAGTCTCATTCAGATTTATATCTCCCAAGGTTATTGACACAGAAATGTTTAATAAATGTCAAAAAATTGAGAAATTTCTCATTCTGTGAACCCAGAACTGTGTCTTGATACTATAGGTGCACATTTTTACCGATGAGATTTGCGTAAATCTGTTTCTTAAGGTCGCTTCAATAATAGCATTTAGAAACACAATTCCTTCTTTAGATCAGACATTTCTAGACCTGGGAATGAACACTTTTAGGGCTGGCACTGAGGACGACAATTATTATAACCCAACAATAGCCAGGGCTGTAAACTCCTGAGGAAGTAGGCTCATTTTCACATGGACAAACAGCTCCACTAACAGAGAACACAGGAAGAGAGAAGGCTGTCCGGGAAGCTGACGTTTCCTGAGTGCCCACTTAGGGCCTGGAGTCCCACATGCTTCACTTCATTCAGGGAACAGCTACCCAACAAACACAGTGATAAGGATGTGGAGAGAAAGAAAGGAGTGTTTTCGGTACTGGCCTGGTTGTTAGTGGGCCACAGATATATTTGTAGATATGCATGCATGTACTTCTAACTTAAAATTAAATATTTACCAAGCCCTTTTCCAGGTGCTTGGTGCCTAAAGAGGTATAAGCCATAGTCTGTGCCCTGCATGAGGCAAGTGATATAAAGAAACACAAAGCCAAATAGCCACATGGAAATTATATAGCATTTCTCAAGAGGGTTTTAGACTGGATCCACAGTGAACATTTAACCTAGAGTTTGCTAAAATGGAGTATGCACCTCATTGGTGGCATGCATGAAGATGTTATAAAAAATATTTTAAAATTTCATTAAAAATTTATGTTAACGTGCATTAGAAAAACCTATAATTATGATATCCAACCCTTGAGTATATGGATATTCCCTCTGTCAGGCTACATATGAAAGTGAATTGATTTGAAGATTATCTGAAGGAAAATATCAAGTAAATAAATAACCAGGATGGGATTTAGTGCATGCTGTGTGTGCTAAGTTGCTTCAGTCGTGTCTGACTCTGTGTGACTCTATGGCCGGTAGCCTGCCTGGCTCCTGTGTCCATGGGATTCTTCAGACAAGAACACTAGAGTGGGTTGCCATTCCCTTCTCCAGGGGATCTTCCTGAGCCAGGGATCAAACCCGTGTCTCTTATGTCTCCTGCATTGGCAGGCAGGTTCTTTACTACTAGCGCCACCTGGGAAGCTGTGGTTCAGGGATATGGTAATGATTCTACAAGTGTTACTTGAATAACCTGAGTTTAGAAAACGCAGATCAAGTCCAATTTCTGGACTGCAGGGAGGTTACATGAGTTCTCCAGGTCAGAAAGCCAGAGAAGAACACAGACCAGAATCTGGTCACCTGACCGGCCCTCTGACCCCACATCCTCATTCAATCACTACTTCCTATTTTGCATATGAGGAAACTACAACCCTGAATCACATATCCACTCTTGGTACAACTTACTTGAGAATCTGTAATGCAGAAAGAATAGAATTGGCTTCATGAAGAATCAGTTAACATAATTATAGTGTACTTACCTAAGCATGGCAGTATTATAAAAATATCATACTTATTAATTTTTGGTCATCCCCAAACCAGCCTGTGAGATATCCTTAGCTATTTCTACCATCCCTCTTTTCCATAGGAGGAAATTAAGGAGCAAAGATCCAAGATCTTCCCTAAGATTGTAAGTTAACAAAGCTGGGATTTGAACCCAGATGGTTCAGCTCTGGAATTTATTCTCTTAACCACCCCACACAGAGTTCACTGTACACAGGGGAAGGAAGCAAACTCTCCCTGCTGAAACCAGACAGAGTCTGCTCAGACAATATATGGATATTACGCCCTGTTTCAAACTCCCATTAGACCTGCGTTCATCTCATAAAAGGCTTTGTTTCTTCAAACCATCATTTTTTCATACGTGGAAACTCCTGGGAGGAACCAGTGATTACCAAAAGCAACCTTTGTACAAGAATAATTTGTTAGATCGCTATGATAAGTACTGTAAAGAAATGAAGGGGGAGATGGAGAGAGTCGGGAAGGTGAATGGAGAGAGGGACAGTCTGGGGACACTGCTGGTGGGGCTGAGAGTGACCCGGGAAATGGGGCTCCTGCAGGGCTCCTCCCTGCGCCACAGGGGGCCACCAGGTGCTGTGAAAGCCCTGCACCAGCCCTGCCTGGTGCCCAGTGCTTGGCACAGAGCAAATGCCCAGAAGCTCTGTGGGGTGAGTGGAAGCCTGGATGGAAATCAAAGGCAAACCAGGAGGCAGGCATGGGAACGGTGATTGGAGGTGAGAGGGCATAAAACCCACACTTGACCTACTTTATCACTGCTCCAGGTGGGCCCGAGGACGAGAGCACTGGGTGAATCTGAGTCAGATAAAGTGTGCTAACCACTTAACAGTGTCCCGATGCGTCCAGGACGCTTTGCTTTGGGGAAATCCATTTGTCAGAGCAGCCCCAGTTCAACCTTCAGGCCTAGGCTTCCTAAGATGAAAAGTCCTCATTCCCCCTCAGGACAGGGTGCTTCAGGGTGAGGCCAAGGCCACCTGGGGACCAGAGCCAGCCTGCTCTATGAGGCTGCCAGAGAGGGATCAGCCTCCAGCAGCCTCCTGCACACCAGTAGGTGCCGACAGCTAAGCTATTTGACGCACCTTTGGGGCACAGAACTGCTGAAACCAAGGCCAACCTCAGAGTCTGAAAATTCCTCAGCAGTCTGCAAGGAGAAGCCCAAGGGTGCGCTCACACATTACATAAGCTGGGGGTTCGCGGCGGCCCGCTGGTGTGCGGAGCCCTGGGCCTCTCAGAATTGCGCAACTGTTACGCAGGAGCACTTGTTAAGTGTTGCAGCATGACTCCACATCTTTATCAAAAATGTGAAACATCCACCCGGCACACACTTGGAAAACACCAAAGCTTTTCTCCACCAGGTGGTTGAGGCTCTTGATCCGGCTGACAGGAGAAGCAGCAGTCCAGGGGGGACATGACTTACTGTAGCTCTCGGCCCAGGAAGCTGAACACGCAGTACCTTGTACCCCGCTAGCCTTGGACAGCGCAGGCTTCTGATAAATGTACTTTTTTGTGTATTTGTTTTTCCTGGCAGTCTCATTTTGGGTTATAAATGGCTCATTATTTCCATCCCATAGATCCATTCTTGCCTCTGTTGTGTTCTTGCTTCCGAAATAACTGAAAGGTTGGTAAAATCATCACTGAGGAACCCTGCCCGTTCTGACCTTGAGCGGAGGCCGGATTGCTACATCGCTCATGCCCTCTACACTTGCTCCCTTGTGGGAGCGGTTGGCTGGAAAGCCGCCACCCTCCACCCCCACCCCTCCCCACCCCCACCCCCAACCCCACCCCCACGCAGGGGATATCATTCTATTTACACTAAAGCACTTGATACCCTCCGATGCCAGGAAGCACCATGGACTTTCGCTCACTCCAGGCCTGCAGCCTTTTCAGAGGACTATTGGGCAATCGTCAGAGGTTATGAAGTTGGAAAGCATTCCCCCCAGATAGGTCATTTTCCCTGCAGGGCAGCCTGGAGGCAAATTTCATTAAGTATCAAGTAGCTGACCCAAAGCAGTATAAATAGCGAGAGCATATGACAAGCCCAGAACTGAATGTGGTTAAACCCTAGGCTGAATACGTATAATGTGTTTCCTGTCATCAGCATCCACGTGGAGATGTTTGCCCAGCAACCATTCAGGAAAGGTGTTGAACCATAGGGTGATATTAGGGTTCCACCTTAGAAAAGTAAGTTTATCCCTCTGTTTGAAAGCTTGCCAACCACACAGTTAGCTCAAGGAAGGGACCTGAAGATAGGAGGGATGTGCTTTCTTATAGGTAAAGATTGACCTTATAAAACATGCCAGGTTCATCCAGCCAACCAGAGAAAGGATGGAAACCTGATTTGTAGCGGGTAAGAACTGTAGGGAAGATGCCCCGGAGGAGGGCATGGCAACCCTTTCCAGTATTCTTACCTGGAGAATCCTATGGACAGAGGAACCTGGCGGACTGCAGTCCATGTGGTCACAGTCAATGACTGAGTAACTAAACACAGCAGAGCACTGTAGGCAGTCATGTCAGGCAAAAGGGACGCCAGAATGAAAGTTTTCAAGGGAAACAAGGGGAGAATTTTAATTCCCTGTTTTTCCCCACTGTTCCCTATCTTTATTTTAGGAAGCAACACAGTGTAAACCATGCTTTAATGAGACCTATTAGACCGCAGATGATTGAGCTATGAGAGGCCACTGAGCTTGCCAGGGCCAGTTTCCTAAACAGGCTGCTTTGTTCAGTTCTGCCCCCACTGGCTGGAGCTGTTGACATTCCAGAAGATAATCTTGTGGTCTTATAATGATGGAAGGAGGCTCTGGGAAGGCCCAGTGTAAGACTGATGGACAGTGGAATTTGTTGAACGCTTCTATTCAGAGACAACAAATTTCCAAGGCCTCCCTGGTCTTGCCTGCAATGGCAGCTTCCTGTTTCCCTTGTAAGGAAAGATTTCTGCTTCATCAGATTGAAACTCCAAAACTATTTTGAAGGGTGGCAGCACCATTAGCGTCTAACTCCTTTGAAGAGGACATTAGCCTCCTGAACATATCAATTTGTGTGTGTTTATTAAAAATCAGTTTCTTAGCTTTGTATCTAGAACCAAGGCAAAAAAGCCATAGGCGTTCAGAATCCAGAGTGACCACGAGGGGCTGATGTAGTCAAGAAATGCTGCACAGGAGTGGTGGGGCCTGGATGAGGACCTTCTTCCAGGCTCGCCCTCAGTTTCTTGCAAAGACTGTCAGCTCCTTATTCACTCTCCATTTCTTCCTTAGTAAAACAACTCCAATATGGCAACAACTCCTGGCTGAAGACAGTAGTTCCTGGTGTCCCTTACAGTTCAGTTCAGTTCAGTCGCTCGGTCGTGTCCGACTCTTTGTGACCCCATGAATCGCAGCACACCAGGCCTCCCTGTCCATCACCAACTCCCAGAGTTCATTCAAACTCATGTGCATCGAGTTGGTGATGCCATCCAGCTATCTCATCCTCTGTCGTCCCCTTTTCCTCCTGCCCCCAATCCCTCCCAGCATCAGGGTCTTTTCCAATGAGTCAACTCTTCACATGAGGTGGCCAAAGTACTGGAGTTTCAGTGGCCAAAGTATTGGAGTTTCAGCTTTAGCATCATTCCTTCCAATGAACACCCAGGACTGATCTCCTTTAGAATGGACTGGTTGGATCTCCTTGCAGTCCCAGGGACTCTCAAGAGTCTTCTCCAACACCACAGTTCAAAAGCATCAATTCTTCGGCGCTCAGCTTTCTTCACAGTCCAACTCTCACATCCATGCATGACCACTGGAAAAACCATAGCCTTGACTAGATGGACTTTTGTTGGCAAAGTAATGTCTCTGCTCTTCAATATGCTATCTAGGTTGGTCATAACTTTTCTTCCAAGGAGTAAGCGTCTTTTAATTTCATGGCTGCAATCACCATCTGCAGTGATTTTGGAGCCCCCCAAAATAAAGTCTGACACTGTTTCCACTGCTTCCCCATCTATTTCCCATGAAGTGATGGGACCAGATGCCATGATCTTTGTTTTCTGAATGTTAAGCTTTAAGCCAACTTTTTCACTCTCCTCTTTCACCTTCATCAAGAGGCTTTTTAGTTTCTCTTCACTTTCTGCCATAAGGGTGGTGTCATCTGCATATCTGAGGTTATTGATATTTCTCCCGGCAATCTTGATTCCAGCTTGTGCTTCTTCCAGCCCAGCGTTTCTCATGATGAACTCTGCATAGAAGTTAAATAAGCAGGGTGACAATATACAGCCTCGACGTACTCCTTTTTCTATTTGGAACCAGTCTGTTGTTCCATGTCCAGTTCTAACTGTTGCTTCCTGACCTGCATACAAATTTCTCAAGAGGCAGGTTAGGTGGTCTGGTATTCCCATCTCTTTCAGAATTTTCCACAGTTTATTGTGATCCACACAGTCAAAGGCTTTGGCATAGTCAATAAAGCAGAAATAGATGTTTTTCTGGAACTCGCTTACTTTTTCGATGATCCAGCGAGTGTTGGCAATTTGATCTCTGGTTCCTCTGCCTTTTCTAAAACCAGCTTGAACATCTGGAAGTTCATAGTTCACATATTGCTGAAGCCTGGCTTGGAGAATTTTGAGCATTACTTTACTAGCGTTGTGAGATGAGTGCAATTGCACTCATCCCTTACAGTAGGGGGTGGCTAATGAGGTCTAAGAGTTGTTGGGAGGGCAGCATTGTCAAATGAAATGTGAATTTCCCAGTTAAATTTGAATTTCAGATAAACAATAAATAATTTTCAATATTACCTAATATGTGGCTCAAGAATAAAGAATCTATCTGCAATGCAGAAGACTCAGGTTTGATCCCTGAGTCAGGAAGATCCCCTGGAGAAGGAAATGGCACCCCACTCCAGTATTCTTGCCAGGGACATCCCAAGGACGGAGGAGCCTGGAGGGCCACAGTCAATGGGGTCACAAGAGTCAGACCTGACTTAGCAACTAAACCACCACCACCATATAATATATTATTATTTTCATTTACCAAATTGGCAACTGTACAGGTGAGGCTTCTGGGAAGCAAGCTAGAATACTTTGACCCTTTTCCCCCTTTCTCCTCTTTCCTGGGCTATGGATGGGAAGGCTGAGACTTCAGCAACCATGTTGGATCGTAAGGTTGAGAGAAAGAGGGAAGACTTGGGGTCCCTAATAATTGAAGACCTTCCAAATTTTTAAGTGAGAACAAACTACTGACTTGCTTTAGCCACTCCTAGTACTTCTGTTATTTGCATCCAATCGCTATTCCTAACTGATAGAGTCTTAAAAACAAGTGCACTGTTAACTTTGCTGTTAAGTCTGTTTACTCTGTGTCATCGGCCTCTTATGTAACACAAGCCACTTCACTTTCACTTAATTTTTTTAAGACCTAAAGAGGGACGGATGGTGCTCTTTCTACCCTCTGAAATGACAGCCCCTCAGCATGAATTTCTACATGGCATTATTGCCTTTTTTACAAATAACATTTATATATTTTGAGCACTTGCTTCAGGTGATTAATAATAATAATATTGCTAAAGCAGAGCAGTTCTTACCTCTGCACAAAGATTTGATCTGAAACCTCAAGTCCCATCAAATGATACTCTGAAACCCCAGAATTATTATTTCAAATCAGTAAAATCACATGTGAATTTTGATATTTTTGCTTAGAGAAAAAAAATTTATATAGTGTAGGTCTTCATTAGCCCTTATATTGACAAACGTTCTTCTCTGTGGTAAAGATTAACTGAGCATAGTCATGTGCACAGGTAAAGCTGATTTGCAAAGCTCCATCGATAATTCAGGAATGATATAAACCCTAACTCCTCCAGGCTTAGTAGCAAGTTGCCTTCTTTGAATGTTCCCTGCGAGTCATGTGGGGAAATTCAGGGGGTCATAGGATTGGCCTCGTTATGTATGAGGTCAAGCTAAATAGCTTAGCTCCGCTGGGTATGCAGAGGAAAAGAGGTTCCTGGGCTGTGAACTGTGTAAATACCTGCCCTTCCTTTTGCAGTGGAATCTTTCGAAGGTTAAGTCATAGTAAATAATCAACTAAGATTTCTCAGATTGGCTGCCTTTACCTTTCTCTGAAAAAAAAAATTTTCCCCATGAAGACAAAGCAACTTTGGCATGAGAGCAATATTTCCTTTTAGGCCTCCCTGCTTCAGACATTCAGAAAACAAGATCAGGCCTGGCCTAACTGGCAGAAGCTGCCTGGGGCAGACAGCTAGACTTGCCATGTGGGTGAGTGGAGGTGAATTAGAATTTAACAGAAGGGAAGGGAAATTCCCACTTCATGTTGTAAGATTCTGCACAAGCCTTTCAGAGGTGAGCAGTCTTGCCCTTCACCTATCATTGGGGGTAACTGATCAACTCCTGAAATCTGAGGAGTACGTGTATACGTATTGTAATATATACATTGTAACAAGTAATACACAAATGGAATAAGACTGACCTAGAAGGTCTGACTTTGGTATTTGGTGACAGGTCGTGATACCATGATTGTTAGCTCAGGAAAATTGACAGATGAGCATATATGTACACGTCCATATTACAGGTGCAAATAAAAGTTGACTGATGTGAATTGTGGGGAAAAAAACATATCTGCTGAGTAGTATTATCTATGCAATGTTAAGGGGGAAAAATTGTAATTTTTTTTTTTTTGGTTCAGAGTGCATTAATTTCTATTTTGACCACAGCATATGGATTATATTTACATTGAATATCCATCCAGCAAGCATACACTGCCAGGCTAAGTACTAGGTGCTGGGAAGGCACCCAGTAGGTAGGGCTGATAGCTGAAAGCATAATAATGCCTTTGAACTTGATAAATAGGTTAGAATTTTACAAGACCCCTCTATTCTCTTCCCTCAACAAGAACACAGCCTGAGCCAGCCACCTGCCTTGGACTATGATCTCTTAACATAATGACAACTGCTGTTTAAAACAAACGTGCACATGGGCTTATTTGTAAGTTTTTCCTTTCTTTTAATAACCTTATTAGAAGCCCTGTAGTAAAAAATCAAAAGACCTTTTTTTATTAGAAATCTTTTCTCTGCTAGTGAATAGTAACAACTTTGGTCAAGTTTTTAAATTTCTCTGAGACTAGATTTAAATATTTATAAAATGAGGCAGTAGAAAGTAGGGCTAAGCTGAGTTAATGATTCAGTTTTAGAATAAGCAATAAGAGAAGGTTACTAGCCACTAACAAACTGTATGATCTCAGGGTAGTTACTCAAACCGCTTAAAGACTCGGTTTCCTTATCTGAGAAATGGAGATAATGTGCTTATTGTTGTTAGAATGAAGGGGATTACTGGGTAACACACCTGGTTCAATGCAAGGCATAGCAGAAATACCCCCGTGAATGTAACTCTTTTCATCCTACTAAAAAATTATTTGAGTCTTGGTCTATTGTGTGTATATATGTGTGTATGTATGTATCTCTCTTGTTCTCTGTCATCTCTCTATCATCACTGATATCTTAGTAAGTGGTTAACTGAGATATGTCAGCATATTAGGGCACAAAAATGTAAAGGATTTCTTTTTTTCCTGCCAATCAGTGTCTAGCCCCTCTTTCTATCCCTCAACAACATCTAGGGCAGATTGTATAAATTTTCAGTTTTTAAAAGCTAGGTCCATGCAGTTTGAATCTTGCTCTAGTTCACAGCTTCTCTCCTCCCTCCGCCCTTCCCTAGGCTCGGGTGCATTGGCAGAGAGGAGGGAAAGAGAAGGGAACACACCTCTTAACCGCTCACCCACCTCTGTGGTTCTCTCACCACTATGGGTTCTCTACCTCAGGCTGCCCCTGCTGGCACGCTGATGCCCAAAGCTGGCAGCACACCGTGGGTCTGTGGGCACCCTGTGGGTTCCTGACCTGGCCCTGGATGGACTTCCTGTACTCTTCAGCTCCTGCTGTGGCTGTTACCCTCCCAGGCTGTTACACTGTGGTACTATTGCTCTAGCATCTAGCAAGTTGTCTCCGTGCTCAAGTGTAATTTCAATGGTATTTTGAACTGTGTTCCAAGAATGCAATTTTTGCCCTTTAGCTGCTTCAAGCTCCCATGGGTATCTACTCCTGGCTGAGACAGTTAATTGAATAATGGCATGAGAGGTTACATTATAGTCTTGATTTAATCCCAGTGATTTACTTGTCTTTCATTAGTTCAGATTCAAAGTCCCTTATTAGAAACAAGGGAGTTAGTATAATAAGGACTTTGTATATATATTTTAAATATATAATTATATATGTTATTTATATAATATATTAAATATATTATTTTATATTAAATCTATAGGATATTTTAGATTATTATATAATTACATATACTTCTGTCAGAGAAGGAATTCTTCCCTTTAACATTTTAAATGAAAATGCTCTTAATGACTATGTATAATGTAATATAGTATATATTATGACCTATAATATACTTATATAGTGGGCTTCCCAGATGACTCAGTGGTAAAGAATCCAGCTGCCAGGGCAGGAGCTGCAGAAGATGAGGTTTCCATCGATCCCTAGGTTGGGAAGCTCCCCTGGAGAAGGAAATGGCAACCCACTCCATTATGCTTGCTGGAGAATCCTGTGGGCAGAGGAGCCTGGTGGGCTACAGTCCATGGGGTGACAAAGAGTTGGACACGACTGAGCGCACACAAATGAAAATACTATATATTATTATATATGTTATATATTAATTATATAAATATATTCTATATATAATAAATATTTAATAAAAATGTACGTTGATGTATCAATAAGGGTGTTTTCATTTAAAATTGTTAAAGGAGAGAGTTCCTGCTCTGACAGAAGAACCTAGCTGTTAATCTCATTTTGTCTCTATTTTAAATGTATATCCTCAAACAATGATATATTTCTCCCTTTTAGAGAGTATTTAATACAGGCATAAATTTTCTGGTGCTTTTTAAAAATTATAATTTTTATAAAGTAATAAATTTAAAGATTTAGTTTAGTGGAACTTTGCATTTGTATCCATCTATTTGATGTGGAGTAGGTACATTTGAAGTACACAAAACTATCCTTTTATTATGTCTATTTCCATTTCTACCCCACAACCTTCTACTAAAACTACAACAACAACAAAAAGAAACAAACAAGCCAAGGCCAGAAAGAGCAAGGGGTGAAAATAAAGAGAAAAGAATGAACACAGGATTGAGTGGTACCCTGAGTCAGGGTTGCTGTTAGTTTCTCACACAGACTCTTCAGTCCAGTGCTTAGACAAACATGATGGGGTTAGGCATGTTACCCCCATTATAAAATGAGGACATTGGGGTTCAGAGTGGCTAAGTAATTTGTCTATGGCCATCCTGTTCAGTTCAGTTCAGTTGCTCAGTCGTGTCCGACTCTTTGCGACCCCATGAATTGCAGCACACCAGGCCTCCTTGTCCATCACCAACTCCCAGAGTTCACTCAGACTCACTTCCATCGAGTCAGTGATGCCATCCAGCCATCTCATCCTCTGTCATCCCCTTCTCCTCTTGCCCCCAATCCCTCCCAGCATCAGAGTCTTTTCCAATGAGTCAACTCTTTGCATGAGGTGGAAAAGTACGGGAGTTTCAGCTTTAGCATCATTCCTTCCAAAGAAATCCCAGGGCTGATCTCCTTCAGAATGGACTGGTTGGATCTCCTTGCAATCCAAGGGACTCTCAAGAGTCTTCTCCAACACCACAGTTCAAAAGCATCAATTCTTCGGCGCTCAGCTTTCTTCACAGTCCAACTCTCACATCCATACATGACCACTGGAAAAACCATAGCCTTGACTAGACGGCCATCCTGTTAGTTAAACAGAATTTGAAACTAGGCTTCTTTGGTCCCAAAGCTTTATTCTTCCTCGTAAATAACTATCAAGGAGCCATCATATTCTCTCCACTTGAGTTTCCCATAAAGCAGACCCTGAGATATTTTATTTAAAGTAAAAGAAGAGAAGTGGGAAAAAAGGAAGGGGCAGGGGAAGTGGGAAAGCCAATACAAGGATGAATTATTGGTTTGAGCACGACTGCAGACCACCTCTGCTCTATCTCACTGGAACATTCTGAGGAACCTTATGAATTGCATCTCAAAAATGCCTGCCTGGTAGACAAAAAAAGGGAACTATGTATTCATCAGCTTCTGTCATCTACTGGTCAAGGGATGGCCCGAGGCGTTACTGGCCCTCTTGCTTCTGGGTTGCAATGCGGCAGTGTATATTGTGTACACACTATTGTGTCTGACATACTGTGTCTGGCATAAGAGAAGCCCTGGAACGGGACGCGAGAGGTCTGTGATGAGGGCACAGGTGAGACACGATCAGATTTACACCCAGGGGAAGACCCCATGGGACTGGCTGCCTCAGCCGTGGGCTGCAGTAGGAGTCAGGTGAGAGGATGTGAAGTCGTGCGTGACAGGCATCCAGTACACACACACCAAGACTGCTTTGGTAGTGTGGACCGGATTGGGAAACCATTGCCAGGAACATGCCTCTTCTTGTAGTAGAGAGTTCAACCTGAACCCAAGCCTCTTCTTTTGCTGGAGTTCATGTCCAGGCATGTTTGGCAAACTAATGGGACAGAGCTGAGAGAATCTATTAAATGTATCAATATGGAAGAGCCTAGAAAGAGATATTAAGAGATGGAGGGAATCAGATGGTCCTGTTCCATGACAAGATCTGAACTCCATGGAAAAAGGGGCTCAGGCAGAAGGGGCAAGATGTGTTTCAACACTTTGATACCCAGCTACACAAGCTCTGTAAAGGCCCTGGTGACAGTGTGATAAAGTTAGGGAGGCTGAGCATTCTTCCCACTTCTGCTTCTGGTTCCACAGTAGGAAGATCAAATGTTTATAATGCAATAAACCCAGTTTGAGTGCTTCCAAGAATGCTGTTCCATGTGGCCCTGTATATTTAGAGACTGAGAAAGTTTCTTGAGATGTTAGTAGCTGTCATTACTGGGGATTGGTCAGTGAGGGATGGAACTCAGAGTCTAAACCAGTCTCCAGAGATAGCACAGGAATGGTCCAACCAGTAGGCAATAGGAAGAAGACTTGGCAAGTGAGCTGAGTTCAGTATTCAGTTGCAGATAGATAGCTTTAGTACAGGTGGCTATTTAAGAAAGAGAGGAGAGCCAGTCATGGAAAGTTGGTAACGAGGTTACACCAGGGTTATTCTAGGCCCAGAGGAAGTAGCATTCAGAGTAGGAATCCAAAATGAAGCTCAGGAAAACATGAGGAGAGTCAAAATCCTAAAGGGACTGAAGCCAGTCACCGGAAATAATGAGCCTTGAAACTGACTAACTCACAGCTCCCTTTAGTTCATCTGCCTAGGGTAGGTCCGAATGCCCAGAGGGAGGTAAAGAGGCTGTTTACTTGCTGAACAGGCAAGCCAGCAGCAGGGGCAGTAAGTCAAGCTGCTCTTCACAGCTGAATTATCAGTAAACTCTGTGTGTCTGAATCCACTAGGATTCAAGAAGCAGGGCCCAACTGGTGAAAGCCTGTCTGCAACAGGCCTTATAAAAGAAGACTTGAAGTCTGTGTCTGTGAAGAATTCCTTCTCTTCTTCTAGTAGAACTACTTTCTTTTTTTTTTCCTTTTTCTTTATCCTTCCAGTTTTATTGAGATATAGTTGGCATATAGCACTGTATAAGGTTGGGCTTCCCTGGTGGGTCAGCTGTAAAGAATCCACTTGCCAGTGCAGGAGAGATGGATTCATTCCCTTGGTTGGGAGGATCTCCTGCAGAAGGAAAGGGAAACCCACTCCAGTAGGCTTACCTGGGAAATCCCATGGATAGAGGAGCCTGGTGTACCACAGTGCCTGGGGTCACAAGAGTCAGATGTGACTTAATGACTAAATAACAACTGTATAAGGTTAAGGTGTACAACATAATGATTTCACTCGTACATAAGGAAATGATTATCACAATGAGGTAAACTTAGGACTAAGGTTAGGTTTCAGTTCAGTTCAGTTCAGTTCAGTCGCTCAGTCGTGTCCGACTCTTCGCGACCCCATGAATCACAGCACGCCAGGCCTCCCTGCCCATCACCAACTCCCAGAGTTCACCCAGACTCACATCCATCGAGTCAGTGATGCCATCCAGCCATCTCATCCTCTGTCATCCCCTTCTCCTCTTGCCCCCAATCCCTCCCAGCATCAGAGTCTTTTCCAGTGAGTCAACTCTTTGCATGAGGTGGCCAAAGTACTGGAGTTTCAGCTTCAGCATCATTCCCTCCAAAGAAATCCCAAGGCTGATCTCCTTCAGAATGGACTAGTTGGATCTCCTTGCAGTCTAAGGGACTCTCAAGAGTCTTCTCCAACACCACAGTTCAAAAGCATCAATTCTTCAGCGCTCAGCTTTCTTCACAGTCCATCTCTCACATCTATACATGACCACAGGAAAAACCATAGTCTTGACTAGACGGACCTTTGTTGGCAAAGTGATGTCTCTGCTTTTCAATATGCTATCTTTGTTGGTCATAACTTTCCTTCCAAGGAGTAAGTGTCTTTTAATTTCATGGCTGCAGTCAACATCTGCAGTGATTTTGGAGCCCAAAAAAATAAAGTCTGACACTGTTTCTACTGTTTCCCCATCTATTTCCCATGAAGTGATGGGACCAGATGCCATGATCTTTGTTTTCTGAATGTTGAGCTTTAAGCCAACTTTTTCACTCTCCTCTTTCACTTTCATCAAGAGGCTTTTTAGTTTCTGTTCACTTTCTGCCATAAGGGTGGTGTCATCTGCATATCTGAGGTTATTGATATTTCTCCCGGCAATCTTGATTCCAGCTTGTGTTTCTTTCAGTCCAGCGTTTCTCATGATGTGCTCTGCATATAAGTTAAAGGGTTAGGATATCTCCCTGTGGTTTTGATTTGCATTTCCCTGATAACTAGTGACATTGAGCTTCAAGTGTCTGATGGCCATCTACATGTCATCTTTGGGAGAATGTCTATTCAGATCCCCTGCCCATTTTTCAGTCAGGTTCTTGGTTTTTTTGATGTTGAGTTGTATGACCTCTTTGTATATTTTGGATATTAACCACTTATCAGGTATGTTTGCAAATATTTTCTCTCATTCAGTAGGTGGACTTTCCATTTTGCTGATAATTTCTTTTGCTATGCAAAAGCTTTTTTGTTTGATGTAATCCTATTTATTTTTGCTTTTGTTTCCCTTGCCTGAGGAGACATATCCAAAAATAAAAAATCATGAAGTCTGATGTCAAAGAGAGTACTGCGTATATTTTATTGTAGATGTTTTATGATTTCAGGTCTTACATTTGGGTCTTTAATTGATTTTGAATTTATCTCCATGCATTTGCATACATGGTAGGACAGAGTAGTCCAGACTGACTCTTTTGCATGTAGCTGGCATGTGACCTAAGTCCAATCAGAGTGCTTTGTTCCCCTGGTTTGGAGAAACACAGGAAACCTCGAAAGATCGATCAGATTCTTCCTTGAGATTTGCCATTTAGGTGCCTAATTAGAGAGCAGTGGAGAAGGCAATGGCACCCCACTCCAGTACTCTTGCCTGGAAAATCCCATGGATGGAGAAGTCTGGTGGGCTGCAGTCCATGGGGTCGCTAGGAGTCAGACACGACTGAATGACTTCCCTTTCACTTTTCACTTTCATGCATTGGAGAAGGAAATGGCAACCCACTCCAGTGTTCTTGCCTGGAGAATCCCAGGGACAGCGGAGCCTGGTGGGCTGCCATCTCTGGGGTCGCACAGAGTCAGACACGACTGAGTGACTTGGCAGCAGCAGCGGCAGCAGCTCTCCCAGTCTAGGGTCACAAACTGTAAAGATGAGATCAGTGGGGGTGCTTTCCGTCACCTTTCCTGGATGCAGGAGGAAAACCGTCTACAGTTACAATGAGTTCAAAGTCCAGAGAAAATAGGAACTAAAGAGAGATGAGAATGAGGTAGAGAGAGAGAGGGTCCTAAGGACATTACTTAGGCCCTGAATCCAGCCATGTCTGAAGCAAAAGACATCTCTGCTCTTTCATCAACCAATAAGTTGTCTTTTCCTTAAGCCAGTTTCCAGACTATTTCAACTGAGCTTCTGTCATTTGCCACGTAAGGGAATCAGACTAATTTATTTGTTTATTTAGTGCTTCATAGTGATACATATCTATTGCCCTCATTTGTAGATAACCTGAAATTTAGAGTTTGGACAGAAAATACTGGCCTTCATGCTCTTCACAAGGACACATTGATCACTTGGGTAAACACAGAGCTAATGCTTCCGATCGGCCAGAATCTCAGTGATATTGTATCTGTGTCATTGCCCAGCCCTGCTTTTGCCATATGCTTATTCTTTGGAGTTCACTGCTCCCTTTTTCCCCTTGGCCTTCTCAAACTATAGGTGGGATCCTCAGCTCTTTCTACTTTGAATCTTCCTTGTTGCCCATGAGTTTAAACCTACAACTCAAATCCTGACCTTTCCTCTGAAACCAGATACCATTTGTGGGTTCAGTGATCAGTTTACACTCAACAAGTCTGAGACAGAATTCCTGGTAATGTGGATGGCATCACCATTGCACCCATCATCAACCCCTGACAATTCTGAAGTTATCCTGGTGGTCCTTTCTCTCATCCTCATGTGTACTAAGTCAAGGAGACATCCTTCACGATGCCTGCATGTGCCAGGAGCTGTGTGAGGTGCTGGAGGGAGATGAACAATCGGACACGGTCCCTGACCTGAAGAGTTTGCAATCTAATAGAGGAGCAATCCAAGGCAGAAAGTGCTGAGTGCCACAAGAGTGGCAGCCAAGAAGGGACGAAGGCAGCCTGACAGAGGGCAGCATTCATGTCTCCTGCTGGGGAAGAATTTCACAGACCGTGAAGGGACAAGGACATCATAAGGAAAGGGAGCCAGGAGAGCAATTGATTGAAGTGATCTTGGAATGATGTCTCTGTGCTGGTTCATGGCGATGGCTGGGAAAGCACTGGGGAAGCATGGTTGAGGTCAACAGTGTGGGTGGAGCACACACACAGCTCTGTGAAGAGCCGATCACAGTCCCCTTCTTTCTTGTCTTCCCATATTATGGAGCTAGAAAACTGAAATATCAGCTTCCCTTGCGATTCTGCATGAGCGGCCAGGGCCAAAGAGAGTAAAGAAGAGTGTAAGTTGATGAAAGTCGTGGGAAAGCATTTAAAAAGTAGACAGCCTGTACTGACATGCTCATCTTGAGCTTCCTCCCCCCACTTCTTCCTACTTCAGAGCACATGCCATTACTTGTGGAAACAGCAGCCATCCTGGCACTGTGAGACCCTCCAAGAATGAGGATATGTTTGTGGGAGGGCAGAGGAGAAAGCCAGAAATCTCCTGCTTCCTCAGTGACATCATCTGGCTACTGTTTCCCCCACCTCCCCACATGCCTTGTGCATGGAAAAAAAAAAAAAAAAAAATTCCTATTTGAGTAAAGTCACGGTTAGTCAGATTTTCTTTAGCTCACAGCTGAATAAAATGCCAACATATAAGCCATATGTTAGAAATACTGCATGCCATTCTAGAGAAATTAAAGTTTATTCTATAAGGAAGAAAGAGGCAGAAAGCACTTTGCATAGAAATTAGGGGGATGCCGTTATCAGAAAGCCCTCTCCTTTTGCTGCTCACTGTCCATAGCCTTTCCATAGCTCAGTTCAGTCTCCCCCTTTTCATGAAAGCTCCTGTCCCTTGTCTTAGCCACAGTTATCCTCACTGCCTTCTGGGAAATTATCAAGTGTAGCTTAGTGACATGTATTGTTATTGATTTTTCATGGATATATTATATTAATATATTATGTGTGTGTGTATATATATATATATATATTATGTATGTTCAGTAGGACTGTAAGTGCCTTGCAGGTAGTGGCCACGTTTTATCCTTTCACTCTTGAAGTGCCCAGGCCGGAGAAAAATCACACATTGTTTTGGTGCTTAGGCACAGAGGTCTCGAGTTTGAACCCTGATACCATGTGTAGATCTTAGGCAAAATTTTTAACCTCTTTAGGCCTCAATTTCCTCACCAGGGGAACAAAGATTGATAGTAGAACTTGACTCACAGGGTTGTGAGGCTCAAATGAAGTATCTTCATGAATTCTTAGCATCGTTTTAGTCATTGTTAAATATGTAGTCTAAGGATTGCTTTAATAATCTCCCTGAGTCCGGTGTACATTCCAATGTGACTTTGCTGCTTTTTCCATCGAGAGGTGGACTCCACTTCCCTGCCCTTGAATCTGGACATTCTTTGGCCAATAGAATGTGGCAGAAGTGAGGCTGTGCTAGTTCTCAGCCTAGGTCTCAAGAGGCCTGGCACATCTCCACGCTTCTCTCAGCGCCCCTGACTTTACCATAAGAACGAGTCCAAGGGGGCGGCTGGAGGTGCCACCTCATGAAGTAGAGGTGAGTATTCCCAGAGAAGGCCCTCTTAGATCAGCCAATCTGCTGGCTAGCTACATACACAAGAGAGAGTCCAGCCAAGATCAGAAAATCCACTCTGGAAACCCATACTCTTATGAGCAGTAATGAATGCTAATTCTTGAAAGTCAGTAAGTAAGGGGGAGATTTTTTATACAGCAATAACCAACTGATTTAAGTTATCCAAAAGAGAGACAGGACTTCGCTGTTTCATTCACTGCTGTATCCCCAATACCTAGGACAGTGTATCACACGATCAGGTGCCCAATATATGTGTTGCATAGATTCTTGACTGTAATTATGATTACTATTATCTTAAAGGGCCATAGTGACAAGGAAATGAGGTGATGCGGGAAGAGCATTCAGTATTGCTCCTGAAACACAGTGACTTCTCAATAAATATTAGCTATTAAGCAATGACTGCCCAACTGATTAACACATTTTGTATTAACATAAGACGAGCTGATGAGCAATGCGATCCTGAGCTCAGTGAATGAAGCAATCCTCTCTGTCCACCAGAAAACCTAACATTAACCACAGATGGGTCTTTAGCTTATAATTTTAAATAGATGGGCTTCCCTGATAGCTCAGTTGGTAAAGAAACCACCTGCAATGCAGGAGATCCCAGGTCGATTCCTGGGGAAGGGAAGATCCGCTGGAGAAGGGATAGGCTACCCGCTCCAGTATTCTTAAGCTTCCTTTGTGGCTCAGCTGCTAAAGAATCTGCTTACAATGCCAGAGATCTGGGTTCAATCCCTGGGTTGGGAAGATCCCCTGGAGAAGGGAAAGGCTACCCACTCCAATATTCTGGCCTGGAGAATTCCACGGACTGTATAGTCCATGGGGTTGCAAAGAGTCAGACATGACTGAGTGACTTTTACTTTCACTTTCTTTAAATAGATAGATGATAAATAGGTAGGTAGATGGATAGATAAGCAATAAATTAATTGTCCCAGGCCTCTGTGTGTTGAGTTCCAAATGACTCTCAGTATGCTGCTTCTTCCCCGCTAGATGCTGGGGAGCCCTCTCGCTAGATGCTGGGGAGCCCTCTCGTCTGGGGCGCTGCTGGTCACCTTGGGGGTCAGTGGCGTGTGTGTGGGGAGTCAGGGGAGTCAGGGCATGAAGCCTGGGGTAATTCCTCTGTAACTGCACTTAGGGGCTGGTCCCGCTTGCTAGCTCTGCTCTGCTATTGAGAAAAGAGGCCTTTTCTTCCTCACCAAGCAAAGATTCACACTTTGTAATCTCTCAGTGAGCTGGTTAGTTCCCAAATTACATTTGGCCGCGGGAGGATGAACACATTGTACCCTCTCCGTGGGACTCATTATTTCCATTCTGGAGACTGTCATTTATAAAATTCCGACTTTCTTTCATTTTGTATTTACACTAAGCAAGGCTAGGAATATTGTAATTGTCTGTGATGTTTTGAAAACACTTGTCACAAACCGAAGCCAAATGCTGATTAATGTCAAGTGTTTTGAAGAACCAAGCTTTTGGCTCATTAACTGGACTTGAATGGCATTACCCATCAGCTTCAAGTTCTGATAATTGCTCATCACAGATTGGTGCTAATTTAGTAATAATGGCGCTGACAGATTTGTATGTTTTCCCCACACTGAACATTATGTATACATATAAAGGCTAGTGCGAATGCCAGAGTCGGAGTGGTAAGGCCTGCTCCAGGCCTGCCACAATGTCAACATGAGCAAGTCAGCTGACCTCCGTCTGTCTCCATTTCCTTACGTAAAACAGGGGGCTTAGAGGAGATGATCTTCAATATCCTTCTTACCAAGATCCAGTGGGGTCACTATTATGCGGTTTGGTCTTGAGTCCGGTAATAAGCATGGATCCGTGTTAGGAAAGGCACAAACATGAGGCTAAACTGATATCCGTGGAATATGGGCAAGGATGGCGGCTCACTTCCTTTCTCCTCTGCACTTTTCTATATTAAGAGGGAAAGAAATGTTCCCTGTGGGGCTTGCAGGATAAGCCCTTAATCAAACGTTACATACCATCTGTTTGAGACAGTATTTGGTAAGTCAACTTAAGTAGCTATAATCACTGTGGAATCTGAAACTGCTTCCTGTTATCCTGTCTATTTTCTGAAGCAGAGGAAGGTAGTTGAGTTTTTTAAACCAGCACAAAACAGTAATATTCCAAGGGAGAAAGACACTTATTTTGAGGCTCTTACTTTGGAACTGTTTATTGAGTTTGCCTTTCCTCTTCTCCCTATTCTGCCACTTATTTACACTGCTTCCTCCCCTCGCCCTTTTATATGAAAATTATCAGCCCCCTCAGTGTGGCTTACTGACTTCCTCTCTGTTCCCATTCCTTGGCATAGTCCTTGGGGATTTCAACATACTTGTTGATAATTCTTACCCTGGCATTAGAAGAGGACCAGGCCCAGAGATGTTAATGATTGGTTGAGATGGCATCTCTGGTTCATGCCAGAGAATGATAGATTATCATGAGGCTTAATTCAAGCAGTATATATTGAATGCTTCATAGGGTGTGGGCTCATGAGATGCTCCCCAACAGGTGTTGGAATATAGAGCTTAGGCTGCCTATCCTGCTCTCAGGAACTCTCTTCTCTGGTAATCTGTTTCTCTAGTTTGAAGACTAGGAAAGTAGCTTCAAAAGCTGCCTTAGTTTTCCTTCCAACAACAGACACATTTTCTTAAATTAAGGCCCTCTTTCTCTTCTACTGGCTGAATAACATATAAAGTACCATGCTTTTCTATCTAAAAGGCTGGGGTCATCTTCTGGAGTCGTTGGCAATTTCCTGCCAGCTGGAGAGGTGGTAACAGCCAAGTAAATGGTGGAGATCATCTTAAGTTCCCCATTGGTCCAAGTCCTCAGGGTTGGTTTACCCAGCAATAGGCATCTCCATAAATCCTAGGCCTCCCAGGATACTAAGTGTCATATAAACACTGCTCCACAGAGCTGCCTGTTGAGTGGCTGTTGTCATCTGTCAGAAGGCAAGGCCATGGGCTGTTTACCTGATGCAGAGACAAGACGACACCTCTTCCTGGAGCTTTTCAAGTGCTTAAGTTCTGATCTTGGACAGCAGTGGTGCTGCGGTGTCTGAAACTACCAAAGGACACTGAAGAGAGAATGTGGGGTTGCTGGGGACATGACCTCATAAGACTTACCTTGTACATTTGGGTGTAACAGGGATGGGTAAAGACTGGGGGTGTGGAGGTACAGATTGCCTTTCCATAGTCAGAGAAGGGTCCTGGGGCTGAGAGAACTTGATGATCTGGTCTTCTGTACTATGTTATGTTGTGTGTACGGGGAGAGCTACCCCGTGTGCTAGTGCCTGCCCCAAGGCTGTGTCAACTTTACTCTAAAAGCCAACTAAGGAAATGGCAACCCACTCCAGTGTTCTTGCCTGGAGAATCCCAGGGACAGGGGAGCCTGGTGGGCTGCCGTCTATGGGTTCGCACAGAGCTGGACACGACTAAAGTGACTTAGCAGCAGCAGCAGGTAGACTTTGGGCTTCTCTGGTGGCTCAGAAGATAAAGAATCTGCTTACAATGCCTGGCTTGGGAAGATCCCCTGGAGAAGGAAATGGCAACCCACTCCAGTATTCTTGCCTGGAGAATCCCATGAACACAGGAGCCTGGCAGCCTACAGTCCACGGGATCCCAAAGAGTCAGACACGACTGAGCGACTAAGCAGCAGCAGCCGGCAGACATTGTTACCCACACTCCAAAAATGAGGACACTGAAGTAGAGTCTGGCCCAAGGCCACCCTGCAAGGTCTTCTTGGAGGCAGAAATAGAATCAGAGTCCTGACTCCTGACCCAGCTCTAAATGTTATCCCAACATGCAATGGCCAAAGGTGACAGGACGAGGCATTTAAACGTGAGCACCAACTTCTGGGTTCACTCACGTCTTTCTGTTCTTTAACTTGGCCTCTTGCTGCTGGTTCAGGGCAGCTCTAACTTACTGTTGTTTTCTTTAGGCTGGAGAGCGTTACCACACTTCCTGGTTCTGACCTCCAATGGGGGCACACTTCCTGGTTCTGACCTCCAATGGGGGAGTATGGAACCTAGCGCCAGCATTTAGATCATACTTGATCTAAGTGGCAGCTCCAGACTATGAGAGCGGGAAGCTTTGGGTCTTTGTCTTTTACGAACTGATCTTTCGTGCATGATTTGCAGTAATGGAGATTCAGACAACCAGCACCTGTCATAGATCCCTGCAGGGGAGGCACCAAGAGGGTGCTAGGACCCAAATTTGAAGGGCAAAGTATGCTGGGTTCAAATCCCAGCTGCGCTGTTTCCAGGCCGTGTAATATTGGGCAAGTCTCTCTAACCTCTCTGAAGCTCAATACCCTGTTCTGTAAAATGGGTATAAAGAATCCCTTAGGATGAGATCATCTTTGCAAAGTCCCTGTCACATAAAAAACTTCAGGAACTGTGGGTTTCTTCACCTCTCCTCACCCCACACATATGTTGAATACAGTAACCATATTTTGAACCTCACATTAAAAGAATAAATATTATGCCTAGAGAAGCTAAATGACGCAAGAGCTAGCAAAAATTAGGTCTTTAGGGTTAGCTATGCCACATGCCAAGCATAGATTTCCTGTTAATGAGCTTTAAATATATTAATGAGAGGATGCTTTTACTCCTTGGATGGAAGCACAGTATTTTGTGCCACTGGTATCCATGAAGAAGTACTGACACAGACAGATCCCTATAAGTTGTGCAGTGTGAGTGAACTGAATCTTTTTTCTTCTAATATCACCAAGGGACTTGATCCCTAAGGGGGAAAATATACCAGTGTATGCCATACCCTGCCATTGTAATTATTGATGATTGAAACTGAAGCACAGCCTTTCACATAGGAGGTTTATGATCAAGAATTAAGAAATCTAAAAAGGTTAAACCACAGGATAGACTTTTACCTTTAAATCTAATCCATTTGAAATGACTTCAATACTTTAAAAAATTGGGGAAGGCAGGAGGCATTATATTCTGCTGTACTTCTCTCTTTTTCCTCCCCGAGTCAAAAGGCAAGTCTGTCTTACCTACTTTATGGCCCACAATATGCGTTTAATTAAACTCCCTCTATTTGTAACACATTTAGATTGGCAGTGGGCAAGTGGGTGGATGCAAAGCTATGTGGCACAATCTTACCCTCAGAGAGCTTATACTCTGGTCAACCCTTTGAGCAACAGTCCAAATTAACCTGGCCAGAGCAATTGCAGGAAAGTAGGCTATTCTGTTTTTGTATCCATCTCTTGGTTTCTATCTCTCCCTCTCTGTAAAATAAGACATTAAGAAGTGAATGGAGAGGTCAGCTAATTTTCACCCTCAAATTGAATCCTAGATTATTGAGAATAAGCACTTTTTTCTCCCAAAAGTCAGAAAAATAAATAAAAGGGTCAATAGCTATTTTAAAGTTCTATATTAGGAAAAACTAACTTAAATTCTAAATAATCATTATATAGAACTCTCAGGTAGAAAACAGTAGATTTCCAATTCTGTATCTACTGGAGAAGCAGGGCTGCCATTGAAGGCTATGACACTCCAAGTTCTCATTTGTACATGGGCAGGTACAGTGAATGCCCCTCTAGTTCGAGGCATGGAAGGTGATGGTGATAGTAGATCTATGTCAACAGATCGCTACTAAAAATCATCTGGGCATATATAAGTAACAGGCATTCCTTCCAGTCATACTACCCAGCTCATATTCATAAAAAGAGGAAGAAGATATTTCCAGTGTTCTGTCCATAGGGCATGAATTCCTAGCTGCTTTCTTTTATTCAGTTGCTTATTCACTCATTTGTCCATTCACTAACTCACTCAATCAAGGCATCTCAAGTCAGAGATGAAGGTGATACCATAGCCATCCTAGGTGAACTAACAGTTAAACAAGAGTTCTTGCCCTGTGCTCCATTGATTTCCGGTGAGTCTAAAGTTGGGCTTTAAAGATCAAGAAATACCTTGAAATTAAGTGTAACCATTGGTCTCAATGTGTGTATATCAATCTTTCTGAGACAGGAACCATATTTTTCATCAGAGAATCAAAGGGCTTGAGATCCAAAAAAAGTTAACAAATAACTGGCCCACTGGGGGAGAAAACCCAGCCAAGCTCCAACAACCAACAGCAGGTTCTGTAACCCTGGCCAGAAGCCAGGTAGGTGGCTTCCCGTGTTCTCTGCTCTAGTTCCCAAGCTACTCTTTCTTTATATCTTCACTTTGAATTCCTAAAAAGTAAAATTTTATCAGCCCCATAAATTCCCATAATTTCTACTGGGGCAGAGCCTTCTTGCCAGGATACCTCAAAGGGTTTCACCTGCCAATTGACTACCTTCAGGTTCAAGCACCAAAATGGCTCTGTAATCAGTTATGCCAGGTTGGGTGGGGGAGTGTCACTGGGAACAGATCATGGTACTACTCTAAGCCCTTGTCAGGAGTCCTCCCCAGAGAGCTTATTGATGAGGACATTCCCTGAGAAATTAGTTGTACATGTGACAGTCCCTGCTATCATGTATATAGAATCTTGAGAGTCCCTTGGACTGCAAGGAGATCCAGCTAGTCCATCCTAAAGGAGATCAGTCCTGGGTGTTCATTGGAAGGACTGATGTTGAAGCTGAAACTCCAATACTTTAGCCACCTGATGCGAAGAGCTGACTCATTTTGAAAAGACCCTGATGCTGGGAAAGATTGAGGGCAAGAGGAGAAGGGGATGACAGAGGATGAGATGGTTGGATGTCATCACCGACTCAGTGGACATGGGCTTGGGTGGACTCCGGGAGTTGGTGATGGACAGGGAGGCCTGGCATGCTGTGGTTCATGGGGTCACAAAGAGTCGGGCATGACTGAGCGACTGAACTGAACTGAAATCCATACGTTATAAAAGGATGGTTAGATAAGTTGGACCAAGTTATCCATTACCTTGCCAGGTCCCTGTTGGGATTGGTTAGTAAGATGACTGCTACTGCTAAGTCGCTTCAGTAGTGTCCGACTCTGTGTGACCTCATAGACGGCAGCCCACCAGGCTCCACCGCCCCTGGGATTCTCCAGGCAAGAACACTGGAGTGGGTTGCCATTTCCTTCTCCAATGCATGATAGTGAAAAGTGAAAGTGAAGTCGCTGGCTCAGTCATGTCCGACTCTTCACGACCTCATGGACTGCAGCCTACCAGGCTCCCTGTCCATGGGATTTTCCAGGCAAGAGTACTGGAGTGGGTTGCCATTGCCTTCTCCGAGTAAGATGACTAATTGTAGTCTATTGTATGGTCATGGACTACAAGAAAGCTGATTGTCCTGTGCATATTGATTAATAAAGCCTGAAACTTTGGCCTTTTTAGTCTTCGCTCAACCCAGTTAACTTGTAATAGTAACAGTGAAAAGCACAGAGACTGGAACAAAGTGTCTTTATTACTGGTTCACCATGAACTCCCACTTGTCCCAAGTTAGGGATCCAAAACCAAATAAGATTTGCAACCTGCCCTTACAAGGATCATTTAAGAATAGAAGTTATATTGTTTGGTATAAATAGCTGAATTGAAATGGCAACGGGCTGTGGGCCAGAGGGCTGGAATTCTGGTGCTGACTCTGATGCTTACTGGTTGCATAAGCTTGGCTCTACTACTTGAATTCTCTGAACCGTAGTTTTCTCACTTTAAAATGGGCATAATAAAAAGCACTCTGCTCGGCTCTATGGTTATCAGAGAAACTAAATAAGATAATATATGTGAAAATGCTTTGCTTTACATTGCCAGAGCAAAACAAGGCTTTAAAAAATTATTGCCTTAGTTTTGGGTATTGTTGGCAGAAAGAACCATTCATTACTGGCGCCATGCTAGCTCCTATCATTAAACACATTCTTTGTCCTCTCAAGGTCTTTGCAAGTAGGTTGAAAAGACATCTGATCATGTTGGAAACACGTGTATTTTAGTGGTGTGCATTTGGTTTCAAAGGACATCTGATAAAGGCTTTAAAAGTTAAAAAGTACAAACTGAATATTAAAAACACCAGTTAAAAGTTAATGAAGCAGGGCCCATCAAGAAAGAGAAGCTGTTTGCTGAGGGTGAGACAGTGCCTCTGTCTTTTGCAAGAAGTTTCAAACTATCAAAATTGTGCTAGAAATTTCCAAAGGGATGGATTAGATTCTAGTTGTATTAAATTTCATAGAAGACTCTTTGACCATGGCACCCAAAGTCCAGAACAATTATGGATTTGAATGGTTTATTTTATGCTGAATAAAGTGTGTGAACAAGAGTTCCTTTTCTGAGTTTAGTCTAGTAGGATGAGGTCTATGAATAGGTCATTCACATAGCAAAGTAGCAGGCGCTTTCTTTTGAGGACTTTTGATTCTCCAAATATTCTTAGTACTGTCTGGGTCACTGAGGGCTTAAATTGTTTATGTTCTTGAGTATTACTGAACTTTCTGTCCCCAGTATCCCCAGTGGGAGACTGAGATCTTTGGGGACAGGAACTGTGTTGTATTACTAAAAATACTTAAAGCGCTATACTGGATATCACATTAAGAGAGCACAAGTCTTGTCGAGGCAAAATTTTGAACAGGCGATAGTTATCTATTTTTGTCCTTTCTGAGTTTCAGAGTCTTATCAATAATAAATAATTAGATACGGTTTGCTGCACCAGGTATCTGTATGTAATAGCACCTGAAGTGATTTCTTAACTGGGTTTAATAAAGCCAACAAAAGGAAATGACTACATCTACTCATTGAAGTGAAGATTGTACATAGTTTACTAACCATATTTAGAAACAAGGAGCTAACAAATACCCATAGTGTGGTGGTATTCACCACTAGTTACCTTTTACTAAGGCCTGCCAGTCATGATCAACCAGCACTGGGTTTAAAGAACTTAGGCTCTGGGGTCAGGCAGACTTGAGTTTGAATTTCAGCTCCACCACTAATTAGTTGGTGACCTTGGTCAACTTACTTAATTCCTTTAAACCTCTGTGTTGCCATCAGGAAAATGGCGACAATGATATTGCATTCTCCTTAGGGGCTGTTGGGAAGATTAAATGAGGTGATATGTACCAAAGCACTTAGCAGTGTGCTTGGCACAGAAGATGTGATTAACGCCTAGTGGCTATTGCTATTAGTTAAGAAATCAGTCTTTGAGCTGCTCCAAGTTTTAGTCCATTTAATGTGCCCCTAGCTGTCCTTATCTCAAGGGCTCTGTTCTTGGGCTTCCGTTCTTGCTTCTTCCTTTATTGATCATTACGTATTATTCTTCTCTTTGTGTTTGAACCCTGGGAACAGCTAGCTGCACAATGCAACTTCTTTCCCTGCCCAGAGTTAGGGTTGGCCATGTCTCATCTCCTGACTGCCTGCCAAGTCAGCAGTGAGTCTGTATGCTACTGTGATTGGAGGAGGATTTAAACCCGTATAGGCCAAAAAGAGTCACTTTCCTCTGGTAATGTGATTTGAAAAGAGATTCCCCTTCAGCTCAGGGTTCTCACTGTATAGCTCCATTAAATAGCTCAGCAGCAGGTACTCTGGACATGATAGTTTAATCATGTCATGCCCCAAAGCCATATGGCAGGAAGCAACTTAACACTGAATACTGAAACTACTCCATTAAACAAATGCCTTTTAATTTAATAATTATTAGGGTTACATAGATGCTGACTTCAAGTATGGCCTTGAGGGAGATGTGAACTCTGGAATGTTCTTTAAAACTCTTCTCTGGCGATAGGCTTCTGTCTGATTGACATCTCTTGACTAGCCCAGAGTGAGAGTGCTTTTTGGCTTTAAGGATCACTTACTTCATAGAAAATCTGGTTACTTACAGGGCTGGTGTTCTGCTGCTGTGAGTTGGATATCAGAATCTCACTGTGGGCTCTGAGGTTTATGCCAGACCTGGTTAGTCTGGCCAGGAAGAATGTTAAGAGAGAGGATGTGAGTCATCTCAAGTAAGCTTGAAATGGGTTGATACAGCTCTGTTGTGAGAAAAACCTAATCCCAGAAACACGCTGTCTTACCTTGCTGCTGCTGCTGCTGCTACGTCGCTTGAGTTGTGTCCGACTCTGTGTGACCCCATAGACGGCAGCCCGCCAGGCTCCCCCGTCCCTGAGATTTTCCAGGCAAGAAAACTGCAGTGGGTTGCCATTTCCTTCTCCAATTCTCTTACCTTAGAGGGAAGAAGAGCTCTCTTCCTATGAATTTACGCCTGCTCTTTGCTGAAGCTCCATACTTCTCCCAGCCTTCCCCCCTGCTTTCTCTCCTAGCACTGTTGGCAGACTGAAGGCTTTTAGATTCAGGGCAAGAATTATGGTTACATCTTGCCCACTAGGTTAGTGTTACAAATGTGTCAGTTAACCAGAACCCTCAAGCACGGAGGAATAATGATTGTCCCTGAGAATGTGCATATAGTTTGAAAATATAATAAATTTTGTTACGTTGCCAGATGGTTTCTAAAGAGCCCAATTCTGACTAAACTGAAAGTTCCTTGGGAGGAAGGACTAGTTTCAGTGTTTGTATTGGCCCCATCTAGCCAATCGCAAACCTATTGTACATATTTGTTGGGTGGATGGATGAAGCTTCTGTAATATGCTAATAAAAGTACTGTAGTTTACATTTGATGGAAGAGGCAGCATGGAAGGGAATGAAATGGCTTTCCAGAAGGACAGTAAGTACCAATAAAGCAACATGGACGTATTCAGGAAAGAGGAAGAGAGGATAGTGACGCCAACAAGAGTACGTCTGATAAAATAGGAAGTCACAGGGACTTCCCTGGTGGTCCAGTGGTTAAGACTCCACCTCCCTGTGCAGGGAAGGTGGTTTGGACCCTTGGTCGGAGAACTAAGATCCCTCATGCCATGGGGCAACTGAGCCCAAGAGCCGCAACGACTGAGCCTGGGCACCTCCACTAGAGAGAAACCTGTGCACTGCCGCTAAGACCCAGTGTAGCCATGAATAAATATTAAGAACATAGAAAGCCACAGCTGAGACTGGGAGACAAAGCTCCCTTCTAAACAAAAAGTGAAGCCTCCTTTTCGTTTTAAAGAAATCCTCAAACATGACTAACATTCTTTTCTTGAGTCAAAATGTGGTCTCTGCTTCAGAAAAATTCCTTTATTTCTATACTATATTCTGAGCATATGTCTATCTTTTGTTGAAGGAAAGAAGTGAGAAAAAAGTGTTCTTTCTGTAGAAAAAGACTCACCTTTTCTCATTTGTTTATTAAAAGCAGGATTTCCAAGCAGGATTAGACCATCCCATAGCAGTTTCCTCTAGAAGCAAGTATGCAGAGGAAGGTTTGAGGTACTGTTCTTGTAAATATTTCACTATACCCTAATAAAACCCCTCCATCTTCCTAGTGAAAGATAGCCTACATTTCGTCTTTGCTTTCAGCAGCCTCTCTAAGAACCTGAGACATTAAACCTCAATACATTAACAGTGGCTACTGAAGATTTAGTTTCAAAACCATCAATTACTCTCAGCTCCACCTTAGAAGTATTAAGGGAAAGCCATCCTGTAAAGTTATAATTAGAGATTGAAAGTGCTGACCAGGAAGCTCCTAGCCCTTTTTTAGATGCTCCTGGGACTTGCTCAATTTCAAAAGGCTATTGGGAGAACATCATTAAAGGCAATGAGAAAAAAGATCTAAGAATTTCAGCCTGGGAGAAGGGTAGCAGCCAGAAGTATTTCAATTAGAAACTTGTTCCCACAGCCTTCCTGTGAGACCATGAATGAAGAATGCTACAACATAAGACTGCAGGAGATCCAGAGTTTCTTTCTGTATCAGACCCTTTGGGATGCAGACTTAGGCAGCTTCATTCTACTCTGTGGAAGAGTCAGAAGACTAGTGCCCATAGGGAATTACTTATGGTGTGAGGAATTAGAGAGCAGGGCCCAAGCACATGCCTAAGAACTTGTGAAATATTTGCTACAACTTAGTAAGGTTGGCATAGTTTCCATTTCTGTCACCCTAAATAAAGGGCCTGTGATTTTCAGCACATTTGGTCTATGATTTAACTCATAAATGCTTGTGGGGGATCTGCTGTATGCTAGGAGAAGCCCTACTGTTACTGCGTGCTTTGTGAAGACATAAAGACTGGCCTTGCTCTCAAGAGCTCATAGTCTAGAGAAAGAAGTGCCTGCCTGCCCAGTCACTTCAGTTGTATCCAACTCTTTGTGACCCTATGGACTGTAGCCCACCAGGTTTTTCTGTCCATGGGATTCTCCAGGCAAGAATACTGGAGTGAGTTGCCATGCCCTCCTCCAGAGGATCTTCCTGACCCAGGGATCAAACTCGTGTCTCCTGCATCTTCTGCATTGCAGGTAGATTCTTTACCACTGAGTCACTGGGGAAGCCCAGGAAGACAAGTAAATGGGAAAGTGACAAATGTAAGATGTTCAGTGAGGGGGCAAGAACAGGGAGACAAAGAGCTGTTTCTGTTTGTGTGGAAAGTGGCTGCCCTTTGATGGCTGCTGCTGCTGCTGCATCGCTTCAGTCATGTCCGACTCTGTGCGACCCCATAGACGGCAGCCCACCAGGCTCCCCCATCCCTGGGATTCTCCAGGCAAGAACACTGGAGTGGGTTGCCATTTCCTTCTCCCGTGCCTGAAAGGGAAAAGTGGAAGTGAAGTTGCTCAGTCATGTCCAACTCTTAGCGACCCCATGGACTGCAGCCTACCAGGCTCCTCCGTCCATGGGATTTTCCAGGCAAGAGTACTGGAGTGGGGTGCCATTAACCTGAAATACCACACTTAGTCCCATGTAACCTCTCCTCTCCCTGTGAACCTTCACGTACCTTGCTTCCTAACTCTTCATCTAAGCCTAGGGCCAGGATTGCGAGTGCTGTCTATTGGACTGTGTTAGAAAGAATAGTAGCACTCAATGGAACTTCCAGATGTTCAAGCTGGGTTTAGAAAAGGCAGAGGAACCAGAGATAACATTGCCAACACTCACTGGATCATAGAGAAAGGAAGGGAATTCCAGATAAACATCTACCTCTGTTTCATTGAGTATACTAAAGCCTTTGACTGTGTGGATTATAAAAAAAATTGTAGAAAACTCTTAAAATGGGAGTACCAGACCATCTTACCTGTCTCCTAAGAACACTGTATGCAGGTCAAGAAGCAACAGTTAGAACCCTATATAGAACAGCTGACTGGTTCAGGATTGAGGAAGGGTATGACAAGGGTGTTCATTGTCACCCTGTTTATTTAACTTATATGCAGAGCACATCATGAGAAATGCCTGGCTGGATGAGTTACAAGCTGGAATCAAGATTGCTGGGAAAAATATCAGCAACCTCATATATGTGGATGATACCACTCTAATGGCAGGCAGTGAAGAGGAACTAAAGAGCTTCTTGATGAGGGTAAAAGAGGAGAGTGAAAAAGCCAGCCTAAAACTCAATATTAAAAAAAAAAACTAAGACCATGGCATCTGGTCCCATCACTTCATGGCAAATAGAAGAGGAGAAGGCCAAACTGGTGACAGATTTCTTCTTCCTGGGCTCTAAAATCAGTGCGGATGGTGACTGCAGTCATGAAATTAGAAGATGATTGCTTCTTGGCAGGAAAGCCGTGACAGTGTGTTAAAAAGCCAAGACATCACTTTGCCGACAAAAGACCATAGAGTCAAGGCTATGGTCTTTCCAGTAGTCATGTGTGGTTGTGAGAGCTGGACAACAAAGAAGACAGAGTTCCTTTTGAACTGTGGTGCTCCAGAAGACTCCTGAGAGTCCTTGGAAAGCGAGAAGATCAAACCAGTCAACCTTAAAGGAAATCAACCCTGAATACTCTTTGGAAGGACTGATGGTGAATATGAAACTCCAATAATTTGGCCACCTGATGCAAAGAGCCAACTCATTAGAAAAGACCATGATGCTGGGAAAGATTGAAGGCAGAGGGAGAAGAGGGTGACAGAGGATGAGATGATTGGATGGCATCACTGATTCAGTGGACATGAACTTGGGCAAACTCCAGCAGACGATGAGGATCAGGGAAGCCTAGAGTGCTGCGGTCCATGGGGTCCTGAAGAGTCGGACACGACTCATCAGTTAATGATGTCTGGCAAGGGTGTGAGTTTGCCAACCCTAGACTAGGGCATATTTTCAGTGAGCAGTGTAGCTGTAGCGTACAAGGCTAAAATTCATTCAGCGGTAGCTTGAACTAATGGTTGCTTTTTTGATTTTCCCTGACACTGGTAATTTTCACTGATTTTAACAGCACTTTGTAACTATGACAGATATGCTTTAGTATTGATAGATACTAAGAGTCTTGTGATCAGATGTAAGCATGCAATTGTGGAACAAAGATGATCCATTTGGATTGTTTATATCCTAGAGAATGCATCTTACAAGACTTTTACATTTCCTGTGTTCTGGCTTGATACTCAACTAATACCCTTCTCATTGCTAACCTGATTCTTTGTTTCTGGAAAGGAAGGGTCCTGATTGATTGAAAGTAATATTATCGTTACTAGAAAGCTATTTCTCAAATGGGGATTATGTACTAGTTATTTAGGGTTATATACTTGTTCTTACTAAGTATAAATTTTAAGGTGATTGATCACTCTTGGGAGCTTGGTTAATTAAGTTTCTCAGTTTGGTTCCGAACCCAACCATGGCACTCCCACACCAAGAGTACTCTCTCCCATAGAACTCTAACTTCAAGAGCAATAGGGGCTGGTTTGCTTGCTTGTTGATAATTGAAAGCTGATCTATGTTCTTAGCAGCATTGATAAAAATGCTGGTCACTGTCACTCTTAATAGTAGATGATCTTATAATTGGTGACAAAATGATTCAATTACATTGATAGTAATATATCTTTCTGATTCAATGTAATCGAGTCATTTGCCACCAGTTATAAGATCATAAGCTTTTTTTAAATTTAAAATGTGATTACAGGAAGAGTCAGATTTAAGGCATGGCCAAAACTTTGTTATTAGTGAATTTCCACAGCCCCACAAAAACATTTTTGGTGAGTAAACATCATTATTAACATTAGAAATTAATCCACAGAAATATTCAGCAGCAGAATAAATATAAAGAAGCATAAAAAAATAGCTTTATATTCTAGAGGCTATGATCTAGTCAGGGACATAAAAGATAATAATAATCAAACAAGGTAGTATATACTGTGTTGCATATATAAATGAATATGTGTGCTAGAGTTGCTCATACTGGATTTCATGGAGCCAATTGCTAAATTTTCTGAAGTATTGCAAGCTAGTTGCTAAATGTAGCCATTATTAAAAATTATATTCAAAGTGAACTGAGAACTCCCAGATGTTCAAGCTGGATTTAGAAAAGGCAGAGGAACCAGAGATCAAATTGCCAATGCCCATTGGATCATCAAAAAAACTAGAGAATTCCAGAAAAACATCTACTTCTACTTCATTGACTACACTAAAGCCTTTGACTTTGTGGATCACAACAAACTGTGAAAAATTCTTAAAGAGATGGGAATACCAGACCACCTACCTGCCTCATGAGAAATCTGTATGTAGGTCAAGAAGTAACAGTTAGAACCGGATGTGGAACAAAGGACTGGTTCCAAATTGGGAAAGGAGTACATCAAGGCTGTATATTGTCACCTTGCTTATTTAACTTTTATGCAGAGTACATCATGCAAAATGCTGGGCTGGATGAAGCAAAAGCTGGAATCAAGATTGCCAAGAGCAATATCAGTAATCTCAGATAAGCTGATGACACCACCATTATGTCAGAAAGAGAAGAGGAACTAAAGAGCCTCTAGATGAAAGAGAAAGAGGAGAATGAAACAGCTGGCTTAAATCTCAATATTCAAAAAATGAAGATCATGGCATCCAGTCCCATCACTTCATGGCAGATAGTTTGGGAAACAATGGAAACAGTGACAGACTTGATTTTCTTGGGCTCCAAAATCACTGCAGATGGTGACTGCAGCCATGAAATTAAAAGATGCTTGCTCCTTGGAAGAAAAATTACAACCAACCTAGAAAGCATATTAAAAGGCAGAGACATTACTTTGCCAACAAAGGTCCACCTAGTCAAAGCTATGGTTTTTCCAGTAGTCATGTATGGTTGTGAGAGTTGGACCATAAAGAGAGCTGAGAGCCAGAGAGCTTATGCTTTTGAATTGTGCTGTTGGAGAAGACTCTTGAGAGTCCCTTGGATTGCAAGGAGATCCACCCAGTCCATCCTAAAGGAAATCAGTCCTGAATATTCATCAAAAGGACTGATGCTGAAACTGAAGCTCCAATCCTTTGGCCACCTGATGTGAAGAACTGACTCACTAGAAAAGACCCTGATACTGGGAAAGATTGAAGGCAGGAGGAGATGGGGATGGATGAGATGGTTGGATGGCATCACCGGCTTGATGGACATGAGTTTAAATAAGCTCTGGGAGTTGGTGATGGACAGGGAAGCCTGGCATGCTGCAGTCCATAGGGTCCACAAAGAGTCAGACATGACAGAGTGACTGAACTGAACTGATATAAATTGATGGTTAAATAGATTATATTAAAACAATGGTAATAAGACCTGAAACTCATCACTTGCTAATCATTTCACTATCATCTCTGACCTTGAGCACAATCACATCTACTGTATCCGTGCAGTGTGCTATAGTGCACTTCTTCCAACTGTGTTCAGTGGCTTCGCATTGGTGGTGGCTTGAACTCAGTCATGGTGGGAGTTCTTACCCCACAGAAATTGACAAACACTGCAAACCGAGACTTCCTCCCTCCACCTCCCACCCCAAGCCAGTTGTTAAATATTTACCAGCATACCACTGTACATAAACACCAAGTAGGAGAAAAGACTCTAAAAACTGTTACTGGGCAAAGAAGGATGAGGTCACCTCAGGTTTGGGGATCAGGGAGGAAAGTTTTTGAAGCTGGCTTGGTCAGGACCACCCTCAAGGATATTTAGAACCAGGACAAATCACAGAATGCTCACATGTCCCTGAACATTTCCACACAGGTGAAAACAGGTTAACATGAACTTTAAAAGCCCTTTTGAATACAAAACAAAGTAAATAAAAAAGCTGCAGTCAGCCTGAGGGGTGTGTGTGTGTGTGTGCGTGTGCGTGTGCGTGTGTGAGTGTAAGGCATGTAACGCAATCTCGCCCATTCTGGCTGAGGAGTCCTGAGATGATGAGATAACCACAGTAAGGACCAGTAAAGAGGTAAAGGTATTTTGTGCTTCTCTTCCTTCCAGAGGTGATGCCCCAGGGACATCACTGGGGCATCATTCCCCATCAAAGGGAAAGACATCATTCCCTTTGATCTTGCTGTGTAACTACAATAGAAAAAGATAAATTTAAATGGAAAAAAAAAAAAGTAGGCTAATAGGATTAGGTGGCATCCTGCAAGTGGGAGAGGGACAGTCATTGAACTAGCACCCTAGATCATCGTTCTTTTCTACCCCCACATCTTTGCCAACCTCTTAAAGCCTCCTGGGAGAGAACAGGGGCAATTACTAATTTCAATCAATGGAAGATTTTCTTGATGTAAAGAAAAAGAAGCTTAAGGGAAAAAATCATAAAGAGTAATGGTAGTAGAAAAGGATGGCAATGGTGAGCCCTAAGGAATTTTGGAAAAGGCAAAAAAAAAAAAAGGAAAACTTCAGTCTTAACAAACGGTCATGGAGCAGCAAACTATGCAGCCAGCCCTGGCAGGACCATGGTGGAGGAAGGGAGACACGAAGAAGCAGCTTCCAAGGACACGGATAGGAACCATTCATCACTTGGGGCTAGAGCTGATGTCAGGTGAGGAGAGGATTCTGACTACATGTGATCTTCATCTCAAGAGGACAGGTTCCATATTTCACCACTGCTAAAGTGTCCTTTTTCATACAATTTAACAATGAGGAATTCAGAATTGATGGTGTCAACATCACTGTTGGTCAGATGGCAGATTTGACAATGTGGTCATTGCTGTGCATGTGGAAACTTGGTATAGATGTTCATATTGTGGTCATGTATTGTTTAAGAAATATGTATTCATACCAAATAAATTTAGTATAACAGAAAGTGAAATTTTCTAGTAAGAAAGCATGGTGTCATGGTCTAATGGGCATTTTTTTCCCTCAATGATGGATTAAATAATTGCCTTATAATTGGTGGCATCTTAGATTAGTGAAATACAGGTTAATTTGCTGTTTAAGTATCTAAATTAACTGTTTATGAAGTTATATTCCAATTACCTACAGTCTTAGGTCTTCTCGTTGAGTATCTCTGTGGAACAAGAAATGTGTGAGTTAGGTTGAACAAAATAATCACCCAGAAGTCACTATTCTGTGTACAGAATTGGTCAACCATTTACTGAATTGGTTGTTCGCTTAGGACAATGCCTCTCCAGGCAGGGACCATTTGGCTTCGTACTGCGGGATGCTAAAGGTTACAATTACATGGAGATGAGTGAGTTTCTCAGGTTTTTGCTTGGCATCAAAGAGCTGAACCAAGGTCTCATCTTCTGTCTTTGTGGCAGTGAGCTGCCACTCCCTACATCAGACAGCGTCCTCCAGTGTGGTGGCTGAGAGAGATCATCTTTATTTGGTATCCACTCCAAAATGACTCTGCAAGCAGAGTGAAAGATGTAATGATCAAAAAGTGAAAAACGTGTTTGGGAGCTGGTAGGTCGAACTATGGTCTGGAGTGGTCTGGTTTGTATGGGAGAAGGGTTACAGGTAAAGATGGTGAGTTAGGGGCTATGTATGGGGCCAGATCAGAATGCATGTATAAGATATGCACTGATATTCACCCGGAAATCAGTACCCAGAGAATCTTTTGTTAAACTGAAAGAACAGGCTAATGAAGGAATAGAAAGCTGCAAGGCAGTGACGCAAAATTCTTGACAATCTTTATCAAAAGCAAGGGCTTCTATTCCAGGTGTGAGTTTGTAGGGCATAATCCATTTCTCAGTTGGTGGCCTGTTTTATTTTCAGAAGGGATTGGAATGGGGAAGGTAGGGTGCCTCTCTCCTGATGGCACAGCAGAGGTGGGAGGAAGAGGATCCAGTTCATTTGTTTTTCTCTCATTAGGCCCCTGCAAAAATGAAGACAAAGGATTTAATTGCACTGTTTCGCTTCTATCTCTAGAAAAGCCGAATTGGTAATTGTATTAACTTGTTACTGTGCCTTGCTCTTACAGGGTAATATAATTTTAACTATTGCTTCCTAATCATAGGGTTTTCATTATTCTGAAAATCCCATTCAGCATGTGTTCCATTTTCACTTTTATGAAGTTCTTCATGGAAAAATGGGGGCTGCATCTTTGAAAGACCCAAGCAGAGCTAAAGCTGTGACTTGCCCAAAGCCATTTCCAACTGTGAAAAGCAAAGCATGACTGTGATTTTCATCCTCCTTTGATGAATAACACCGTTGGCAGAGACCATATGCTCTGTCTCGCTTTAGGGTCCGATGGCACTGCACAACAGAGGGATAATCACATCGAGCCCAGGATTGTTTTTGTTGGGTGGTAGTAATGGCAGAAGTAATGGCAGAAGTAATGGCAGTCATTAACATCATGCTGCTAACAGCAATGGGCCTTCAGACCACAGGACATTGGTCAAGGACAGGTCATTCCCAAAAGCTGTCTGGAAGGGATTACACATCATTCCTTGTTCTTTCCAAAGAGAGCTTTGCATCTGAGAATTACAGGGGCAGTCTTGAGTCTGCCATTTCTTGCATCTACATTGTGGTGCTTTTGATATTTCCAGATGATCTCCCTTAGGTGAGAATCAAAGTGGACTCACACAAACCTGAATTCATTCATAGAAAGGTAGCAGGAAATGTCCTTGGGATGTTCCACTCCAAATTCAACAAATATAAATTTTGCAATACCAGAATGCATACACAGTGCTAAAAGCTGTGATGGCTTTGAAGATTAGAATGGTTATGGTTCTCTGGGACCTACTCTCTAGGAATGGAGGGATGTGAGCAACATGTGATGTCATGTATGTGTTACAAGGGGTGAATTGGTTCAGACTACAGTGATTTGAGAAGGTATACCTGGAGTACAGGGGGAAAAATACTTGAGTTAAGCTTCTCTGCAAATTTCACAAAGGTGACTTGAACAAATCATTTAATCTCTTATTTGTCAATTTTATCATCTTTAAAAGAGAAGTTGTGTTGTTTGGTGGCTAAATTGTGTTTGACTCTTTGTGACCCTATGGACTGTAGCACACCAGACTTTCCTGTCTTTCACTATCTCCCAGAGTTTGCTCAAATTCATATCGAGTGAGTCCATGATGCTATCTAACCATCTCATCCTCTGTCATCCCCTTCTCCTCATGCCCTCAATCTTTCCCAGCATCAGGGTCTTTTCCAATGAGTTGGCTCTTCGCATCAGGTGGTCAAAGTATTGGAGCTTCAGCTTCAGCATTAGTCCTTCCAATGAGTATTCAGGGTTGATTTTTTTTAGGATTGACTGGTTTGATCTTGTAGCCCAAGGGACTCTCAAGAGTCTTCTCAACCACCACATTTCAAAAGCATCAATTCTTCGGCGCTCAGCCCTCTTTGGACGTCCTCCATGGACGGAGGACCCCATGGTGTCCATGGGGTCACAAAGAGTCAGACACGACTGAGCGACTTCACTCACTCACTCACTCACTCACAGCCCTCTTTATGGTCCAACTCTCACATCCGTACATGACTACTGGAAAAACCATAGCTTTGACTATATGGACTTTGTCAGCAAATTGATGTCTCTGTTTTTTTAATATACTGTCTAGGTTTGTCATAGCTTTTCTTCCAAGGAGCAAGCGTCTTTGAATTTCATTACTACAAAAAAAAATAAGTCTTATCTTAAAGATTATTGGTAGGGCAATGAATACCTCTCACTGAAAATTTTATTTTAACAAAACTCTGAATTCTAGGTGGGATTGGCCAGGTAGAAACAGAAGGAAAAGCAATTCCTGGTGAGGAGGACAACATGGATAAGGGCTCAGTGGTAGTAAGGTGCTTTTCTGGTTTAGCATAGAGTTGGTGTTGCTATTTGTGTGTATGTAGGTCTATGCTGTGTGTGTGTGTGTGTGTGTGTGGCATGTGTGTGTGTGTGCGGCATGTATGTGTGTCTCCTTTCTTTTTTAGGGTAATCTTCCTCTACCATCTTCCCTTACAGCAGCACCTCTAAAATATTAAGAAACCCCAAGACAGAGGTAAGTTATTTTGTAAATTATATCTGCAGAGACATTTGCACAAAAAGAAAAAAATGAATAAATAGATAATATTTAGATTTCTTGACTCATACAGAGTCATGCTTAGATGATGACTCAGGAGCAAATTGAAATTTATTGCTGTTACCTTAACAAAGGGAAGACATTGTGTATAGCAGATAGTCCGAGGGCCAAGAAATGTATTTTTATGGTCTGGTTCTAACTCACAGAACTCTGCCGGTAGGCTCACAAGCATTTATAAGATTGCAGGAACACAATAAGATTTAGCATAAAAATTAGAATAGATAGAATTTTATAAATAACATTACCTTACATTTGTTGGTGCTTTTTAGTTAACAAAGTGCTTTCTTCATTGTCAAATTTTATACTCACCGCAAACCTGGAAGAGGAGCGTTTCTGATATTACTCTGCCTGCTTTCCAGATGTGGAAACTGGTTCCATGAAGTCATGTGACTCTTTGTGAATTTTGCACCCAACAAGTGCTAGAACTAAAACTTTAAGCTTTGGACTCTTGCTTCAGGATTCTTTCTAGCACATTATGTTGTCTTAGGGAAGATGCAGTCAGCCCACTTTTTTTTTTTTTTTAAGTAAGCAAGTCCAGAGGGTTGAAGTGATGCACTCAAGATTACATAGTTGATGGCTTCTTTGGGCCTTAAACCCAAATTTCCTAGCATCTTGCCCAGAGCTCTTTTCATAATGCAAGCTATAGGGGACACAGGTTCAAACTAAAGCACTGCAGAATCCTTCCACTGGATCTGCATACGGTACGGATCCCATAGGACAGTATCACTGTAAATGTTAGGTGGTAAAATTCCATAGGAAATTTCAAGAAAAATAAATACAAGCTGGAATATATGACACACTATACTTTGGGCTCTTGAATTACTTTAACTCATTTAATCCTCCCAAATACCTCTGAGGTAACTGTGGCTGTTATCATTATTTTATCATTAGGGAAACTGAGATACAGAAAAATACTATGACCAGGGATACATAGCCAGAAAATGGTAGGTGGGAATGCAGATTCAGGCAGTAAGGCCCTGGAACCTGATCCTCAGGCACTCAGCTATTAAGTCAAAATGGACCAATAGTTGGAATTCAAAACAGGTTTTGAAATGAAGTCACATTTTCTTAGGAAACCCTTTAAACAAATTGAGCAAATTAATCATGAAAAAGCAGTGTAGGGTAAATGTTTAGAATAATTAAGCATGTAAGTAATGACGATTATCCATCATCTTATCTAGTCACTAAGTACATGCACTACTTGGTTTCTAAGGTCACAGCAGATTCAGAAACTGTATGTTATTTCATATTTATTTTAAGATTGAGATGTAATTGGTGCTGTTGGGGTTTAGTCACCAAGTTATATCCGACTCTTTTGTGACTACATGGACTGTAGCCCACCAGGCTCCCCTGTCCATGGGATTTCCCAAGCAAGAATACTGGAGTGGGTTGCCACTTCCTTCTCCAGGCTGCCAAGGGATCTTACTGTCCCAGGAACTGAACCTACATCTCCTGCCTTGGCAGTCGGATTCTTCACCACTGAGCCACCAGGGAAGCCCATAATTGGCATACATCACTGTATAAATTTGAGGGGTACAGAGTAATGATTTGACTTTCATACATCATGGAATGATTACCACAGTAGGTTTAGTGAACATCCATCTCCTATTTCTCATGAAAGAAATAGGAAAAAATCTTCTTCCTGCGACAACTCTTAGTGATATCTAAGTGATAACTCTCTTGGTTTTCATATGTAACATACAGCCATGCTAAATATATTTATCATGTTGTGCATTATACCCCTAGTAATTATTTACCTTACATCTGAACGTTTGTTCCTTTTGATTCCCTTTTTCCACTTCCCCCAGCTCCAATCCCCCATTTCTGGTAACCACGAATCAGATCTCTTTTTCTGAGTTGGTTTGTTTTTGAAGGATAGTTGACCTATAGTTACTCTGTCAGTTCATGTTACACAACATGGTGGTTCAATATTTCCGTATGTTTCAAATATGCACACCACCGTACATCCACTTGCCATCTACCACCACACAAAGTTACTACGTAGCTATTGACTCTACACCCCACACTGTG